>NC_081383.1:32366179-32969679 GCF_030684315.1 Stegostoma tigrinum
CCCTCCCGCAGGCGCGCGCCCTCTCTCGGTCTCTCCCTCCCGCAGGCGCGCGCCCTCTCTCGGTCTCTCCCTCCCGCAGGCGCGCGCCCTCTCTCGGTCTCTCCCTCCCGCAGGCGCGCGCCCCTCTCTCGGTCTCTCCCTCCCGCAGGCGCGCGCCCTCTCTCGGTCTCTCCCTCCCGCAGGCGCGCGCCCCTCTCTCGGTCTCTCCCTCCCGCAGGCGCGCGCCTCTCTCGGTCTCTCCCTCCCGCAGGCGCGCGCCCTCTCTCGGTCTCTCCCTCCGCAGGCGCGCGCCCTCTCTCGGTCTCTCCCTCCCGCAGGCGCGCGCCCTCTCTCGGTCTCTCCCTCCGCAGGCGCGCGCCCTCTCTCGGTCTCTCCCTCCCGCAGGCGCGCGCCCTCTCTCGGTCTCTCCCTCCCGCAGGCGCGCGCCCTCTCTCGGTCTCTCCCTCCCGCAGGGCGCGCGCCCTCTCTCGGTCTCTCCCTCCCGCAGGCGCGCGCCCTCTCTCGGTCTCTCCCTCCCGCAGGCGCGCGCCCTCTCTCGGTCTCTCTCCCTCCCGCAGGCGCGCGCCCTCTCTCGGTCTCTCCCTCCCGCAGGCGCGCGCCCTCTCTCGGTCTCTCCCTCCCGCAGGCGCGCGCCCTCTCTCGGTCTCTCCCTCCCGCAGGCGCGCGCCCTCTCTCGGTCTCTCCTCCCGCAGGCGCGCGCCCTCTCTCGGTCTCTCCCTCCCGCAGGCGCGCGCCCTCTCTCGGTCTCTCCCTCCCGCAGGCGCGCGCCTCTCTCGGTCTCTCCCTCCCGCAGGCGCGCGCCCTCTCTCGGTCTCTCCTCCCGCAGGCGCGCGCCCTCTCTGGGTCCCCGCTCCGCAGGCGCGCGCCCTCTCTGGGTCTCCCGCTCCCGCAGGCGCGCGCCCTCTCTGGTCTCCCGCAGGCGCGCGCCCTCTCTGGGTCTCCCGCAGGCGCGCGCCCTCTCTGGGTCTCCCGCAGGCGCGGCCCTCTCTGGTCTCCCGCTCCCGCCGCAGGCGCGCGCCCTCTCTGGTCTCCGCAGGCGCGCGCCCTCTCTGGGTCTCCCGCAGGCGCGCGCCCTCTCTGGGTCTCCCGCTCCCGCAGGCGGCCGCGCCCTCTCTGGGTCTCCCGCAGGCGCGCGCCCTCTCTGGGTCTCCCGCTCCCTCCGCAGGCGCGCGCGCCCTCTCTGGTCTCCCGCAGGCGCGCGCCCTCTCTGGGTCTCCCTCCCTCTCGCAGGCGCGCGCTTCTCGGTCTCTCTCTCCTCTGCAGGCGCGCGCCCTCTCTCGGTCTCTCCCTCTCGCAGGCGCGCGCCCTCTCTCGGTCTCTCCCTCTCGCAGGCGCGCGCCCTCTCTCGGTCTCTCCCTCTCGCAGGCGCGCGCCCTCTCTCGGTCTCTCCCTCTCGCAGGCGCGCGCCCTCTCTCGGTCTCTCCCTCTCGCAGGCGCGCGCCCTCTCTCGGTCTCTCCCTCTCGCAGGCGCGCGCCCTCTCTCGGTCTCTCCCTCTCGCAGGCGCGCGCCCTCTCTCGGTCTCTCCTCTCGCAGGCGCGCGCCCTCTCTCGGTCTCTCCCTCTCGCAGGCGCGCGCCCTCTCTGGGTCTCCGCAGGCGCGCGCCTCTCTGGGTCTCCGCTCCGCAGGCGCGCGCCCTCTCTGGGTCTCCCGCTCCCGCAGGCGCGCGCCCTCTCTGGGTCTCCCGCAGGCGCGCGCCCTCTCTGGGTCTCCCTCCCTCTCGCAGGCGCGCGCGCTTTCTCGGTCTCTCTCTCTCCCTCTCGCAGGCGCGCGCGCGCTTCTTCTCGGTCTCTCTCTCTCCCTCTCGCAGGCGCGCGCCCTCTCTCGGTCTCTCCCTCTCGCAGGCGCGCGCCCTCTCTCGGTCTCTCCTCTCGCAGGCGCGCGCCCTCTCTCGGTCTCTCCCTCTCGCAGGCGCGCGCCCTCTCTCGTCTCTCCCTCTCGCAGGCGCGCGCCCTCTCTCGGTCTCTCCCTCTCGCAGGCGCGCGCCCTCTCTCGGTCTCTCCCTCTCGCAGGCGCGCGCCCTCTCTCGGTCTCTCCCTCTCGCAGGCGCGCGGCCCTCTCTCGGTCTCTCCTCTCGCAGGCGCGCGCCTCGGTCTCTCCCTCTCGCAGGCGCGCGCCCTCTCTCGGTCTCTCCCTCTCGCAGGCGCGCGCCCTCTCTCGGTCTCTCCCTCTCGCAGGCGCGCGCCCTCTCATCGGTCTCTCCCTCTCGCAGGCGCGCGCCCTCTCTGGGTCTCCCGCAGGCGCGCGCCCTCTCTGGGTCTCCCGCAGGCGCGCGCCCTCTCTGGGTCTCCCTCCCTCTCGCAGGCGCGCGCTTTCTCGGTCTCTCTCTCTCCCTCTCGCAGGCGCGCGCCCTCTCTCGGTCTCTCCTCTCGCAGGCGCGCGCCCTCTCTGGGTCTCCCGCAGGCGCGCGCCCTCTCTGGGTCTCCCGCAGGCGCGCGCCCTCTCTGGGTCTCCCTCCCTCTCGCAGGCGCGCGCTTTCTCGGTCTCTCTCTCTCCTCTCGCAGGCGCGCGCCCTCTCTCGGTCTCTCCCTCTCGCAGGCGCGCGCCCTCTCTCGGTCTCTCCCTCTCGCAGGCGCGCGCCCTCTCTCGGTCTCTCCTCTCGCAGGCGCGCGCCCTCTCTCGGTCTCTCCCTCTCGCAGGCGCGCGCCCTCTCTCGGTCTCTCCCTCTCGCAGGCGCGCGCCCTCTCTCGGTCTCTCCCTCTCGCAGGCGCGCGCCCTCTCTCGGTCTCTCCCTCTCGCAGGCGCGCGCCCTCTCTCGGTCTCTCCCTCTCGCAGGCGCGCGCCCTCTCTCGGTCTCTCCCTCTCGCAGGCGCGCGCCCTCTCTCGGTCTCTCCCTCTCGCAGGCGCGCGCCCTCTCTCGGTCTCTCCCTCTCGCAGGCGCGCGCCCTCTCTCGGTCTCTCCCTCTCGCAGGCGCGCGCCCTCTCTCGGTCTCTCCCCTCGCAGGCGCGCGCCCTCTCTCGGTCTCTCCCCCTCGCAGGCGCGCGCCCTCTCTGGGTCTCCCGCAGGCGCGCGCCCTCTCTGGGTCTCCCGCAGGCGCGCGCCCTCTCTGGGTCTCCCTCCCTCTCGCAGGCGCGCGCCCTCTCTCGGTCTCTCCCTCTCGCAGGCGCGCGCCCTCTCTCGGTCTCTCCCTCTCGCAGGCGCGCGCCCTCTCTCGGTCTCTCCCTCTCGCAGGCGCGCGCCCTCTCTCGGTCTCTCCCTCTCGCAGGCGCGCGCCCTCTCTCGGTCTCTCCCTCTCGCAGGCGCGCGCCCTCTCTCGGTCTCTCCCTCTCGCAGGCGCGCGCCCTCTCTCGGTCTCTCCCTCTCGCAGGCGCGCGCCCTCTCTCGGTCTCTCCCTCTCGCAGGCGCGCGCCCTCTCTCGGTCTCTCCCTCTCGCAGGCGCGCGCCCTCTCTCGGTCTCTCCCTCTCGCAGGCGCGCGCCCTCTCTCGGTCTCTCCCTCTCGCAGGCGCGCGCCCTCTCTCGGTCTCTCCCCCTCGCAGGCGCGCGCCCTCTCTCGGTCTCTCCCCCTCGCAGGCGCGCGCCCTCTCGCAGGCGCGCGCCCTCTCTCGGTCTCTCCCCCTCGCAGGCGCGCGCCCTCTCTCGGTCTCTCCCCCTCGCAGGCGCGCGCCCTCTCTCGGTCTCTCCCCCTCGCAGGCGCGCGCCCTCTCTCGGTCTCTCCCCCTCGCAGGCGCGCGCCCTCTCTCGGTCTCTCCCCCTCGCAGGCGCGCGCCCTCTCTCGGTCTCTCCCCCTCGCAGGCGCGCGCCCTCTCTCGGTCTCTCCCCCTCGCAGGCGCGCGCCCGTTCTCGGTCTCTCCCCCTCGCAGGCGCGCGCCCGTTCTCGGTCTCTCCCCCTCGCAGGCGCGCGCCCTCTCTCGGTCTCTCCCCCTCGCAGGCGCGCGCCCTCTCTCGGTCTCTCCCCCTCGCAGGCGCGCGCCCTCTCTCGGTCTCTCCCCCTCGCAGGCGCGCGCCCTCTCTCGGTCTCTCCCCCTCGCAGGCGCGCGCCCTCTCTCGGTCTCTCCCCCTCGCAGGCGCGCGCCCTCTCTCGGTCTCTCCCCCTCGCAGGCGCGCGCCCTCTCTCGGTCTCTCCCCCTCGCAGGCGCGCGCCCTCTCTCGGTCTCTCCCCCTCGCAGGCGCGCGCCCTCTCTCGGTCACTCCCCCTCGCAGGCGCGCGCCCTCTCTCGGTCTCTCCCCCTCGCAGGCGCGCGCCCTCTCTCGGTCTCTCCCCCTCGCAGGCGCGCGCCCGTTCTCGGTCTCTCCCCCTCGCAGGCGCGCGCCCGTTCTCGGTCTCTCCCCCTCGCAGGCGCGCGCCCGTTCTCGGTCTCTCCCCCTCGCAGGCGCGCGCCCTCTCTCGGTCTCTCTCTCGCAGGCGCGCGCCCTCTCTCGGTCTCACTCTCGCAGGCGCGCGCCCTCTCTCGGTCTCGGTCTCACTCTCGCAGGCGCGCGCCCTCTCTCGGTCTCGGTCTCTCTCTCTCTCTCTCTTTTGCTTGTTCTCTCAGAACCACGATATTTGAATCTTACACTTAGCCTTCTGAAATCCGACCAATGTGTTCATTGGATCTCGGCGATGAGTGTTGTGTAATTGCTCTTTTGACTAGTTTATCCATTCAACATGCTGAAAATTGAGTTTTTAACACAAGGTATTTGGGGAAAAATTCACAGGATGTGAAAAGAGTGACCAAACATTGTTTGCTAAATGTGAATGTTGTAAAGTAACAAATGCTTTGTTCCTGCAGTTTCTTCTACAAAACTGAATAGAGCTGCTTGTTCAAAGAGACCTCAATTAATTTGTTTGTAATCTGATCCAAGTCTTTGATTTTGTGTGTGTGTGTGTGTGTGTGTGTGTATTGTCTGACGAAGAACTATGAGATTCTACGGGCAATGTTTCAGCTCAGAATAGAGCCCTCTGCCTTCAGAGTGTTTAGATCCTCAGCTGGAATGGACGATTTGGACTGAAGGATCTTTTTCTATATGACTCTATGATGGTGTCGAGATAAGAATTTAAGATTTATAATACAATATATTTACAGGTTTGTCTGGCTGTTTGCACCTCCATTCATCTACCAATGTGTTTTTAAAATCCAGTAATTTTGCATCTTCCTATTCTACGTCTTGACAGTTGGCTTTATGAATGACTGTCCAATATCAGTTTTAAATACTCTGATAACTGGTTTGCTTCTGTAACTTTATGCCCCACCCTTGCAAAATTAGCTTTCAGCCATTAACCTGAAAAGAAAAATGATGCTCTTGCTATTGGACTTGCATATAAAGGTTGACAATTTATAAGATGCTGGAAGACAGGTGCCTGTTGAAACAAGATGTAATTCTTCGTGTGGGGAAGGATGAACATTTTAAAAACTATGGGAGAATTTCTTCATTCTAAAATTTCTAGATTTTCAGGTTGGACAAGGTGATTGCTGGGTATTTCTTATGCCTCTCCTTTGGCTGTGTGGTTTAATTCAGGAGAGATTATTGAAGATGATCTGTTTGCCCCTTCTGTTTCCTATTAGCTAACCCACCTCTACTCAGGCCAATTTATTACCCCCTAAACCTGGAGCCCTCATTTTGTGTAATAACTTCTGATGTGGCACCCTGGCAAATGCCTTCTGAAAACCCAAGTACACCACATCCACACATTCTTTTAATCTGTGTTGTTTGTTACTCCCTCAAAAGACTCTCATAAATCAAATCCAATTTCCTTTTCACAGAACCATGTTGATTCTGCCTAACTGCATTAACATTTTCGAAGTGCTGTACTGGTACTTATTTAATATATATCATATGAAAAATGTTGAAATCTGTTATTAAGCTAACCAGCTGTAGTTTGCTGATTTCTGTCTGCTTTCTTTCTTGAATAGAACACTGGCATCTAAAGTCTAGAGAAATATTTATGCTGTAGGTTCTCAGCATCTGTATTCTGCAATCAGTGTGTTCCCAAAGTAGGACCAAGCTAATTGTGTCATCTGCAACAGTAGAGTAGATCAGCTAAGGAGAATATATAAACAAAAATTGCTGGAAAATTTCAGCAGGTCTGGCAGCATCTGTGAAGAGAAATCACAGTTAACGTTTTGAGCCCACTGACCCTTCTTTAGAACCTGAAGAAGGGTCTCAGGAAGGGTCACTGGACCCGAAAAGTTAACTTAGATGCAGCCAGACCTGCTGAGATTTTCCAGCGGTTTCTATTTTTTTCATCAGATTCTTAGAAAGGTTAAAGAGATTTGAAGACCAGGGCTTCAAATAAAATTTTCAAAGTAGTGATAGTTTCAGGTTTCTCAGTTGTTATAGAAGCAATTTGAAGACATCTTTGTACTTGTTGCTTCTGCAGTTTGGACCCTAAAGTCTGAAATTCCTGTGTTAGTTGCTTGCTTTTTCACGAGGCCATGATTTTCAGGGGAAGAATACTAGTTTTGTCATACGGTTATGGGGAACCAGAGCACATTTGTTTCCCATACCTCAAAATAGAGAAGTGGTAACTGTGAGGATTATCACAGGATAAATGTATCTCTCAATGCATACAGCTTCCACAGAATTCTACTTTTACTGTTTGCATCTACTGTAAACCAAATGACACCACACTTCAAAAGGTTTATTCTAGTTGGTTTCAGTGGTAGCTTTGCAGTTTCAACAAGAGCTTTTGATTTGATAGGAGACTCAAAATTAATTTAGTTGAGACCCGAATAGAATTGCGAATTTAAATTTTTGTGCATTGTCAGTGAAGATCATCGTGAGCCCTTGAGTGACCTTAACTACTTTGAAATGGGTAAAAGTGGCTTGTCAAGTTTGCTTTCTCCTTGGAAGTGTTCCCTGATTAATTGCTGCTGCTTTAAACAGCTGGTAAATGAAGAACAAAACTGAGCCATCCTGTTCGGTGACACCCCTGCTTTAGCGAACAATGATTTAGCTGTTCTCTGGAGTTCAGCATTGTCTGCTGATGCATTATTGAGTTGTACTTGATCAGTATCGTTCGGCTAAGAAAAGGAAACAGCACTCTGAAACTAGCATTGTATTTATGATGTCAGAGATAATGGGAACTGCAGATGCTTGAGAAATCCAAGATAATAAAATGTGAGGCTGGATGAACACAGCAGGCCAAGCAGCATCTCAGGAGCACAAAAGCTGACGTTTCGGGCCTAGACCCTTCATCAGAGAGGGGGATGGGGAGAGGAAACTGGAATAAATAGGGAGAGGGGGGAGGCGGACCGAGAACGAGAACGCCCTTGACCGCGTCTCCCATATTTCCCACAACACATCCCTCACACCCCGCCCCTGCCACAACCGCCCAAAGAAGATCCCCCTCGTTCTCACACACCACCCTACCAACCTCCGGATACAACGCATCATCCTCCGACACTTCCGCCATTTACAATCCGACCCCACCACCCAAGACATTTTTCCATCCCCACCCCTGTCTGCTTTCTGGAGAGACCACTGTCTCCGTGACTCCCTTGTTCGCTCCACACTGCCTTCCAACCCCACCACACCCGACACCTTCCCCTGCAACCGCAGGAAATGCTACACTTGCCCCCACACCTCCTCCCTCACCCCTATCCCAGGCCCCAAGATGACATTCCACATTAAGCAGAGGTTCACCTGCACATCTGCCAATGTGGTATACTGCATCCGCTGTACCCGGTGTGACTCCCTCTACATTGGGGAAACCAAGCGGAGGCTTGGAGACCGCTTTGCAGAACACCTCTGCTCAGTTCGCAACAAACAACTGCACCTCCCAGTCGCAAACCATTTCCACTCCCCCTCCTATTCTTTAGATGACATGTCCATCATGGGCCTCCTGCAGTGCCACAATGATGCCACCCGAAGGTTGCAGGACCAGCAACTCATATTCCGCCTGGGAACCCTGCAGCCTAATGGTATCAATGTGGACTTCACCAGTTTCAAAATCTCCCCTTCCCCAACTGCATCCCTAAACCAGCCCAGTTCGTCCCCTCCCCCCACTGCACCACACAACCAGCCCAGCTCTTTCCCCCCCACCCACTGCATCCCAAAACCAGTCCAACCTGTCTCTGCCTCCCTAACCTGTTCTTCCTCTCACCCATCCCTTCCTCCCACCCCAAGCCGCACACCCATCTACCTACTAACCTCATCCCACCTCCTTGACCTGTCCGTCTTCCCTGGACTGACCTATCCCCTCCCTACCTCCCCACCTATACTCTCTCCACCTATCTTCTTTACTCTCCATCTTCGGTCCGCCTCCCCCTCTCTCCCTATTTATTCCAGTTCCCTCTCCCCATCCCCCTCTCTGATGAAGGGTCTAGGCCCGAAACGTCAGCTTTTGTGCTCCTGAGATGTTGCTTGGCCTGCTGTGTTCATCCAGCCTCACATTTTAGTACCTTTTACTTTATCCTACTTGCTATGTTATTTAATAGATAATTTTGCTGTTGCAGTGAGTCTAATACAAAGTTAGAATGATCTGTGTTAAGGCTGCCAATTTCAGTTCTTTGTTGACATTAGGACCTGCCATGACAGAAATTTTGCATTGTGCCACAAGTATAAAGCTGTTTATCGAATTTATTCCATACTATTTGTTAATTACCTGCCTTGATCGAGCCCTATGACCTTAAATTGCTCTTCATAATTGTCGGCAGAGAAGTCAATGCTTCTCGCACTGATAGACATTTCAAGAGGAATTAAAATAATATTTTAGATATATATGCAACGTGGAATATTGTGGAATATTATCCCCATAATGTAAAAATTACATAGAGAAATGAAAAATGTTTTTGTTTTCTGGTGTCTCATTTGCTCAAGTTGAATCTCATTGACTGCGCAGTTTATTAACCTAGTTTGAAAATATCTAGATATGGCAGGAGTGTCTGGGTAATGACGCAGCCCAGTTGATGTTCACTTTAGCAAGACAGTCTGTTGTATATTATATAGTTTACATATAATCCGGGTACAACATAGGTATCATTATAAATATTTTCTAGGTAATATTTATTAAGGCTCTTGCCACATAAGAAACAATTGGTAGAAATGGAGTAGTGAGTGTTGCATTTTTCAATCATTGGGTTAAATACAAGATGCTCTTCTAGAACCCACTTTTTAAATCCAGAAAGAAGTCAGGAATGCATTCATTTTGTTTTCACCAGCAAAGTTTGTCAAGGTTTTCAGCTGAGTCTGATTTACACATGCATGGTAACTTGTATGGAATTTTAATGGTACATAATGAGGAATTGATGAGATTTTATGGAGCTGCACAGTTCACAATTCCTCCCCAGCAAATACTTGTGAAAATTTTGCTATGTAAATTGGATTTATGGAAAAGTATCAGCAGTGATTATAAATTTTGCCCTTCCAACCTTGGATTGTATCTCAAATATTTTCAGTGGTAATACATTTCTGCCCACTTTAGCAAGAGCAGGTTGAGTTACTGAATTGAGTGTTGTTGTTTTCTATAAAGTATTGGTACCTGGATACTGAATTTAATTAGGCGACAGCACTAAACGTGAGACAGTGGTTAGACTATTAAATAAATCATGCAGTCTATCTAATTGCTGTAAAGTTTCCAGAGTTTTATAATGTTGCTATGATGAATGGCATATCGTAGGATCCTGTAAATGCTGGTGCATTTTTTTAAATATAGAAGTTCATGTGAATTTATTTTGTTTTCTCTAGCTTGTCAGTGAAAAAGTTGGCGGTGCAGAAGGAACTAAGCTGGATGAAGACTTCAAAGAAATGGAGCGGGTATGTGCTTTCCATAAAATTCAACACTACATGGGAGGTGGGAGGAATAGAGGCAGATTATGGTGGGAAAAACAGTAGTGCCCAAAATATATTAGGAAGTCCATATTCAGTGTCCATCTGTCTCTCTCTCTCAATTTAATATCATCTGCTTCTTACAGGAGATATAGGGATAGGAGTACTTGCCTTTCATGGCTGACCTTCTGCCTCAGCATCATTTCAGTGGTCACTCCCCATAATCCTTTGGGTGACTAAATGAACATTTTAAATAATGGATTACTTTCTGGAACAGACAATTCCAGTGATTCACAACTGTTTGAATAGATCATTTTCTCCTCTTCCCAGTCCTAAATGATTAACTCCATAACCTGACACTGAGGCTTGTGTCCTAGATTGTCTGGCCAGTGAAAACAACTTCCATGTTTACCCTGTCAAAACCCTTCTGAATTTACTATGTTTCAATGGGACCGCTTTGAATTGTACTAAATTTGCCCCATTTGCTTAGCCTCTCAGCCCAGAATCAATCTACTGAATCATTGTTCTGTTTCTTCAAAGCAACGATCCCTCTATGCTATGTGCACACAGCAATTGTCTTGCATGACAAATGGGGCATTGACTTCCAATTCTGGGAATCATCGTTGTACATGGGACTCTGAGGCATGCATGATCAGTAAGAAAATTGAAGGCAACACTGCCTCGAAGGGAAATATATCATTTGCTAGATATGGAAACTAAAACAGTGCATAACATTCAAAGTGTGATCTCTTCAAAGCCAAATGCAGATGTAGCAAAATCTTATTCTTTTCTTGCAATAAAGGCCAATGTACCATTTGCTGTCCTAATTGCTTCCTATACCTACAATGTTGATATGAAAGGTGCATTGTGTTATCATTTTTAGAAATTGGATTTTGAAATAGAAGCAGAAGGATTTGGCTTAGTTCTGTAATTTTTATTAAAATGATCAGAAAGTCATTCTGGGACAGTGCCCAAAATCAATTCTTAGGAAGAATGTATTTGACTCTAGTTGGGGAGAATCCTTACAGTGTTAATGAATAAGATGTTTATGCTAGTTAGTTTATGATAGGTGGAGTAAGCAAAAAAAACCTTTTAAATTCAGAGAAAATGAGTACGGTGCAGTTCACGGAAACCAGTCACCTTAGCAGAAGTGTTTTCTAGTCTGTGGAGTTTCCAAGCTAAGAGACTTTTTGTAGAGTTCTTCAAATTATTAGAACTGAGAAGCTTTAGCCCTCAGAATTGTGGAAAGCTCATGCCTACGGACTTGATATGGAATCATAAAATTGTCTCCCAGTCCTCAGAAAAGAAACTGGAAGGAGTCAATTAAACAGAAGCCTAAACTTTTGATAGGAAGCTGAATTCTCTGATTTTGATAGTGTTGTGTTTTGCTATTTATCTGGAGATATAGAAGACAGATTAGAAATATCACTTAAAATTGTTTTTCTCTTGTTTTATGTAATAAACTTATCTTTGTTTTTCAAGAATATCTGCAGCCTAAGTGAGAATGTGTTTCAGCAATTAACCACTATATTAGTTAACTTAAAAATATGTTTTATCAAATCAGGTTTTGTTTTAGGATCTGACTTGCTCAGTAGTACTATCAGTTAAGATCAAAACACTAACCCTGTGATAGGAGATAACAAGGACTGCAAATGCTGGAAGTCAGGGTTGATATAATGTGGAGCTGGAGGAGTACAGCTGGTCTGTTAGCATCTAAGGAGCAGGAAAGTCAAAGTTTTGGGTCAGAACTGTGGATGGGGAAGAGAGCTCAAAAAATGGGGGAAGGGGATAGGGCTAGAGGAACGTAGGTGGAATGGTGATAGGTGGATGCAGCTAGGGGGTTGTGTAGATTAGTCAATGGGAAAGGTGGGGTGGATAAGTGAGAAGGTAGATGGATAGGTCGTGTCAGGCCAAGGAAATGGGAATGAGAGGGAGGGTTAGACATGGGATGGGGATGGGGCTTTTAAAGCTGGTGAATTATATGATGGGCCATTGGGCTGTAAGCTCACAAGACAGAAGACAAGGTGTTGTTCTCATTGTGACAGTGTGGAGGAGACCTAGGATGGACATGTCAATGGAGTGGGAGCGAGTTTTGAAATGGCTGGCAATCAGAAGGTGGTGTTGATTAGAACATAGAGAGCGCAGATGATTCGCGCATTGATCACAAAGTCTGCGCTTGTCTCTCCGATATAGAGGAGACCACATCGGGAGCAACGGATGCAGTAGACTCAGATGAGAAACGTACAGTTGAATTTTGGATTTGGAATGATTGTTTATGGTCTTGGATGGAGGTTAGACGAGATGTGTGGGGGCAGGTATAGTACTTCCTGTGGGCGCTGGGTGTGATGAAAGAGTTGGTAGAGAGTGTGAAGCGGATGAGGGAGTCGTAGTTCAGGTTAGAAGATGTACAGATGAATCCCTTAATTTGTTTTTCTCTTGTTTTATGTAATAGACTTATCTTTGTTTTTCAAGAATATCTGCAGCCTAAGTGAGAATGTGTTTCAGTAATTAACCACTATATATTAATTAACTTAAAAATACGGTTTATCAAATCAGGTTTTATTTTAGGATCTGACCTGTTCAGTAGTACCATCAGTTAAGGTCAAAGCACTAACTCTGTGATAGGAGTTTGTAGGGAGTGTGAAGCAGATTAAGGAGTTGTGGTTCAGGTTAGAAGACTTTCAGATGAATCCCTCTTGGATTTGAAATGATTGTTTGGGCCTAACTTTGTGTTCCTTGCACAAGTTCATCCAAGTCCCTCTGACATCAAGATTTAAAAGTTTTCATTCTTTTAAAAAATGTTTTGCTCTTCTATTCTCCACATCTTATTCTTTCTCGCATTGTACTCTATTTGCCCCTTTCTTGACCACTCACTTAACCTGCCTACTTCACTTTGTAGCTTTGTGTTTTCCTTACTGATTAGAGATTTCCAACTAGATTTATGCCTTCAGAAAACTTGCATACACTAATCATGATTTCTTTGTCAAAGTCTTCAATTTAGCTTGTAAATAACTAACAATACCTCAATGAAAAGCTTATGAGTGAGATATTGTAGGCATTGTAGACACTGATGAAAATGCTTTCACACTGTTTTCTGGACCTGTTTTCATTTGTCATTTGGTTTAATTTGCTGTAATGCAATGTAGTCTTTTGTTGCTTTGGTAATGTTAACTGTTCTAACTTTAACACTCTGGTTTACAATTTTGAAGGGGATCTTGTTTAAATTGTTAGGGAACAGATAAGAAATTGCATCCACTTTTCTTTCTCCAATGAGGCTGACTTGGTTCTCCCCTTGATCTGAAGTTAGTCATAAATTATTTGAACTAATCCGCTTGCTGTATTTACCACAAAACTTGTATAGATTAAATCAAAGATTAAAAGTAGTAGAATGCTCCTATTGAGCACCCGAACACAGCGGGGGAAATTCACCCTCATTCTTTTGCATTTCACTTCCAAACTGCTGAGGCCAGTTATACCATGTGTATGGTTATTACATATAATTTAACAAATTTGAACAGGCTAAGCTTAATTTGGAAAAACAAAACTTAAGAACTGTGGATGCTGGAAATCAGAAACAACATCAGAAATTGCTGGAAAAGCTCAGTAGTTCAGCATCTGCGGACAGCAAGCAACGTTTGCAATTTGGATCCAGTGACCCTCCTTCAGAACTGATTGTAGCGAGAAAAAAGTGAGTCTACATGCTGAGGATGGGATGAAGGGAGGGGGATGGAGCACAAACAGAGGAAAAAACAATTGGACAGACAAAGGAATGGAGAAAGGCCAGCCTGGGAGAATGAATAGCTGCTAATGGAGATTCTGTTCTGCTCATAACGTAGCCCTCTTTACATTGGGGAGATGCAGCACAGACTGGGCGGCTGCTTTGCAGAACACATATGTTTTGTCTGCAAAAATGACTCTAAGCTTCCAAGTGTCTGCCATTTCAATGCACCACCGTGTTCCCTAGACAATATCACAACTTCAGGCTTGCTACAGTGCTCCAGCAAAGCTGAGTGCAAGCTGGAAGAACTACATCTAATTTTCTGTTTAGGAACCCTGCAACCATCTGGTCTCAATATTGAATAATTTTAAGGCCTGACACCTTGTCCCAAGTCCTTACCCCAACACATATACAGTAGGCTTTGTCATCACATACTTTGCCACCACAAACAACCCATTATCAGCCACTAATGCCTCCCATTAGTAGCTTCTCTCTACCGCCATCCCATTTTCAATACCTATACCAAACTCTTCCTAGCTACAACCAGTTCTGAAAAAGGGCCATTAGACCTGAAACATTAAAACTGCTTTTTCTCCACAGATGTTGCCAGATATGCTGAGTTTTTCCAGCAACTTCTAATTTTATTTTAAAGTTTAATTTATGATCTTCTTGGTCTATATTACTTTTACTTGAAGATTAGCACTGAGGTGAGTCACTTGGTAATCGCTGCGTAGGTTGCCCTGTCTGGTGAGGACTGAAGAGATGATGAATTTAGTGCAGGCATGTTGATTAAGAAAGATGCAGAAGTGACCAAAGTCAAATGAAGGAAAAGTTTGAAGGAGATGAATTGTTAATTAAATCTAAAGAAATTGGATTGGTAATCTCATTTAAGATAGTGAGAACAGAAACAATAGATTAGGAAGAATTGATGCATTTTAGTAAGTCTTTTGTAGCAGCTCTAGTCTATCAGCAGTCTTGGATCCAATATTGTGATGAAGCAGGGTTAATTAGTCACGTACGTTCGAAAATAGGGATCACGGTATCGTTGATTTTATGATAAATTTGAAAGTGGTATACTCCCAGTTACAGTCAAAAATCTGGAATTGAAGAATGTCACGTCTGAGTGTACGATGAAAATTGCTGATGATGCAAAGCTAGATTGGAGTGTATGCTGTAAGAAAGACAAGCCTACAAAGAGCCATAGTTGAAGTGAGTGGCCAACAAGGTGCCAGATGGAGTATGATGTGAAGCAGTGAAATTATTTCATCTTGATTGTAAAAACAGAAAAAAAATTTTTACAGGACGTGAAACTTGTGAATATTAATATTGAAAGAGACTTTGGTGTACTCATACAAGGAATGCAGAAAGTTAGCATGCAGCTACAGCATATAATCAGGAAGGTAAATGGCAGGTTGGCCTTTATTGCGAAGGGATTGGAGCATAGGAATAAATAAATCCTATTACAATTGTACGTGAATTTGGTGAAACTGCATTTGGAATGCAATGTAAAGTTTTTTTTGTCTCTATATTTAAGGAAATTCTATGCATTGATGGAGCTTCAGGAAACTGTGGCATGATAGTCTTATTTAACCTTAATATTGGGAAAAGGGGATGAATCAGATATTGATTGGAACTAAAACTGAAGTTGCTGGAAAAGCTCAGCTGGTCTGGCAGCATCCGTGAAAGAAAAAGAGTTAATATTTCAGATCCAGTAACCTTCCTCAGATGGTGATTGGAACTGGAAGAAATTACATTCATTGATGTTTGTATATCAGACAAGTATTATGACAACATAGGATCAGCGGAGTAATTGGAAGAGTTGATGGAGAGTTGAAGCTGACAGTGTGGAAGCAAATTTCATTTTAGTAGATGATGTCATCATAGGGTGGCACATGGAAGGGAAAGACGAAAAAGCAAAGAACAGGCCCTTGAGAGACCACTTAGATGACAACCCACATTATGGCTGTAATGCTCTGTTAGTTAGGAGTCAACCAAGTGAGGACCATGGGACTTAAAAGGATAACATACAAAAAGTGCTAGAGCAAGGTCGTGAGCTCAACCCATTAAAGATTGATTTGAGAATATCTGTACTTTGATATTATACAAATTTCTCTTTTTGCTAAAAAAGCTGAAGATTCAGAAAGTCATAGTTCGGATTACCTCATTGTTTCCTAACTTATTTGCTAAATGCTGTTTTCAACCATTGTAGCATTTGACATTGTGACATCTTGTCCTATGTCAAACTACTCCAAAAGGGTCCAACTCTGCTTAGAAGTTAATAATTTATCGCTTCTGAGTAGACCTTAGTCCAGAAATTGTTCACTTTAGATCAGTACTAAAAAGGTACAATGTCAGTCCTATCTTTACTCCATAACTGTATTACCATAATTTGAATGTGGGCTGGATTGTTTGGCGTTGCTTACATGTTCCGGAAACCTTTGTCTCAAACTTGATGACTAACCTTTCAAAATGTTTCTACTTTCCTCACATTTCTGACAGGGCATCAATTTGTGTGGCTTTTTATGTTTCATCAACAAAGCAACTATTGGAACTCAAGCCATGACTTTGTTTCAGTCAATTTTGAGTTTGCTATTGACAATTTAACAAAGGCTAGCAGCTTCTCTTAAAGGTCTTGATAATTGGATCAACACTACTTTACAGCAGGTAGTTTTTGATAAAATCTGAATGGAAAATTTGTTTTGCAAAGGATATACTGTTAGATAATTGGGTTCTATAGATAGAAAAGGTTGAAAAAAGAAATATAGTTCTTGCCATCTACTGGATGTTAAAAAGTAAAGCACCTAATCTCTTGAGTAAGTGTTTACGCAAGTACAGCCAGCTTCATTATGCATAATTGAAATAATGACATATTTGGCACATAAATTCATCCTAGACCCAGCTTGTTAAGATAAAAGTTGCTCTGAACATTTGCAGCAGTTACTTCAAATATTTCTTAATGCAGATTAGTCAATAGTATAATGTGCTACAGCTGCCAAGCAAAAATATGTTAATGCAGTTAGATAGTTTACAGTCCTTAGCCTCATATTCACTTACTAGCAACCATTGCAAGTGACCCTAAACTCCAAGTTCACGAACTTACCTTCTATTTCCTGTATCATCACATTAGAAGGATCGTAATTTTCCTGAAATGATATTATATTGTAGTTGCAGCATTCCTGCAATTTGGCCAACTGGGCCACTTCTTTGTGTCTGGTGGGCAATTGAGCTAGAATGACCCTTACCAATATCATTCCCCTCATGAGCTGTAATCTTGGATCCAACCTACCTGCAACACTTTTTTTACATAGAGCTCTTCACCCTGGAACTTTTCTATCCCAGAAAAGAATCCTAATTCACTTCATCAATTGTTATTTCCCTTCCTTAGCTCTGCCTGTTGCTGAATGTTTCATCTACCTTTGTTACTTCCAGATCAACTTTTCCAGTGCTTTCTCAGTACAGGATATGCTGGGGTTAAGATTGGGCCTCGCCTTATCCGAAATGCTCCTACTGTATCTTATCCAATTTACTCAACATTCCTGACCCTTGTTGACCAATTTTAATAATCCTTCTGTAATTTGCTTTCAGAAAGTGGATATCACCAGCAAAGCTGTGGCTGATGTCCTGACAAAAACCACAGAGTACCTTCAACCAAATCCAGGTAAAGATTATCTGAAATGTGAAGCATGTGAAATATATCTTCAGTTAATTAGGCACCTACTGTGTTCCTATTTTGCAGTATTTTCTACTTCTGCTTTTCAAAATAAAATCTATGAAGAAAATTGCTTTGCACCAGAGGTAACACCAACAAAGGAGGAAAGTTGAGTCCCTCCTGTGCAGAGTCTTTCTCTGCTTCAGAATATTATGGATTGGTACTAAACAAAGGTTTAGTACTTTTCTTAGAATGGGAATGAGTATCATGAGAGGGCTGGGTATTTCAATGCATATTTAAATGCATATTCACAGAAACCCTACTGTTCCACTTCAGTCGTATATTCTGCATGTTTACATATTCTTCAACATCTCAGTCCTGTCATTACGTTGAACTCCAGAGTCCTGCAGACGTCTACTACTCTAATATGCCTTAACTTCTGCTGTCAAAGTTATGGTCTCCTTGTCTTTCTCAGTCTTGTTCTGATGGTGTTAACATTTTAGTTTTATCTCATCTGAGTATTACATTTTGATTACCTCTGCATTCGTTATTTCCCTTCCTTAGCTCTGTCTGTTTCTGAATGTTTCATTTTGGCACCATCAGTGTCCTGCGCAGTTTCTAAAACTATCAGATTGCTTGGCTGGGAGAATCAAAGCAATTGAACTAATTCCCTGCTATGGATTACTGTTTCCAAATTAGCAACTCCATCTCTCTTCCTGGCAATTGTGTCTGAGCCACATCATGCAAACTTGGTGCCGTGTTTGACTTCAAATGTTGTGCTGTCAGTAAGCTTGCCATCTTGATATCTGATATGAGTCCCACCAGAGCTCATCTGCTGAAGTAGTCAACTATACCTTTGGTCTCCTCCAGACTTGTGATTTCAAATATGCTACTTACCACCCTCCCCCAATCTATATCTCTGTAAATTTGAACCATAAAATATCAGCTGATGTCTTTATTTGCACAAGTTCCATTCATTCGTCATCCGTGCACTCACTGTCATTTGCCGGTTCCCATTGTTAGAAAAAAAAATGCATTTATGTTGTGTCCTTCATATCAACTGGACATCTCAAAGTGCTTTACAGAAAATGAGGTATTTTTTCAATTGTACTTTTGGTAATTTAGGTAAAGTTTTGATTTTAAGTTTCTTATTCTTGATTTCACATCTCTCCTTGTTCCCATGACTATAGTGTCCCCAAGTCCTAGAAGTCACCAAGACATCTGTTGACTTCTAATTTTGGTTTCTTCAGCATCCATTATTTTAATTTCTTTTCCATCGATAGCTATGCCTTTTTAATGTCAAGGCCCTACACCTCAAGAATTCTTTCTCTAAATCTTTTGCCTCTCTACCTCCACACTCTCATTTCAGACCTGCCTTAGTATCTACTTCTTTACATATCTACCCCATGTTGACTGTTGTTTCTTTTGAGAAACACATTTGGATCAAAGCCAAAGTGAGTAATCATAGGCCTTGGTGTTCTACCATTTTTGACCTTTTATATCTCTTCCATTGTCCAGCTTCTTACACTTGACTGTCAAGCACCCTTACAATATGCTTTGGTTCAAAGTAACTGACAGACACTTCTACACATCATCCCATACACACTTTCCACAGCCTAGTGAAGTTGCAGCTAATGCATAATCATCGCACACAACACAATGCCATTCTAAAGAAGGCACGCTAGCCTTAAACCATCAATTATTTTTCTCTATCCACAGATGCTGCCAGACTTGTTGAGTTTCTTCAACACTTTCTTTTTAATACACAAGCTTGGAACATTCTTAACAGGCTGTACCACTTACTCAGTTCTCAGCTGCTGATTTTAATTTAGCAATCAAAAGTTTTAATTACAAAGGCACCCGCTACATTTTTCTCTAAATAGCTCTTGATTTTATTCAGCCTTGAATTAGAGATGCCACATTTATTTTTGATCAGTTGATTGTCTCAATTTCCTTCTCCCCCCACTTGCCTTGCACCTGCCAAACACCTTGTTCACACTCTCCCCCCCCCCCACCCCCCACACACACACCTTGTCCATGCCCCATTGCATACACTCGCTTATACTCCCATACCCCTCTCTTACCCTTTCCCCTTATCCCTTCACTGTCACTTGTTACACTCCCACCTCTTCCCAAAACCCCCTTGCCCACCCTTTACCACACACACTCCACCCTTTGCCCCCTCAACCAATCTTACCACCTGTGCCCTCCTCTACCCCTTTCTCCTATGCAACCTTTTACCCCTCCCACTCTCCTCTTCCCCTACCTGTACCTTTCCCATCCCCATCCCCTTCTCTACCACCCACCGTGGCTCCCTCACCCGCTTAATGTAAAAATGCCAGCACTTTGATGGCTAAAACAAATATTTTATGTTTGCACAGCTTGTAGATTTAAGACCATAAAATATGAACAAAGCCACTGCATATGTACAGACCCCCCATCTTGTACAAATACTGCTCCCAGGTAATGCACTCTGTGTTCTTTGTCACATAGTAAATGATTGAACTGTGGAGTATCTGGTTTCCTCAATTTAAAAAAAATAACCAGATTGAGAACATTTCAAACAAAATATTGGTATTATTCAGCTTAGTTATTATGAAGTATTCTTCCTGTGCTCTGAAAGTCTGCCTTGTGATTTTTGTGCATTTTATTGAATATTGTTAGCAAAAGCGAAGCAGGTCCATATCCTCAAAGGGATAAGAAATTTCCTTTTACAGATTTTAAAAAGCATTTCCTGATGAATCAGCTATAAAAATTTCGGTCTATTCTTCAAGCTTAAAGTTTTACAGATTACAAAAATCTTGAAAATTAGAAAGCTTTCCAGACATGACAACGTTATTAATTAAGTTGTGTTCTGAAAAGAAAACATTATTCGAGTGCATTATGTCTCTAGGGGCTGTAAAATTCTTGGCTGACAATGTATTGGTTTCTTAATCATGTCTGTTAGCCATTCTCTCTCCACATGGTTTCTGTCTTCTCTCCTCCCACCTTGTCAAATAAAGAAATCATGTATACTGGAAGAAACTGGATTTTTCTCCCAGCATTTCATCAGTAATTTTGTTGACCCCACTTAGAAACAAAGGTCAAAACGTAGTATTAATACGCTTGTCAAGCTGCACATGTTTACTGCATGACCTGTTTAATTACAGGAAAGAACTTCTGATTATTCAAATCCTTTGCTGTTATGACAGATGTGCCTTATAGGTTTCTCTCAGTCTCCACCAAAGATGCTGACTGCTAAATATTGTGGTTTCCCCAGGAGTCAGCATCCTCTCTGTGCCTCCTAAAAGTGGCTTAAACATTAAATAATGGCTGTCAGTATAAACAGAGAATGCAAAGAGCCAGCTAAGTTCAATCCTGTTCTCACCTCATACTACCAAAGACTTAATTCCTTACAGTAATTAATGGATAACAATCAAAAGCAGGAAACTTGGACTTAGCTTAACTCAGCACAAGCTAGACACAACCCTGGGATTTTCTTTGGATGATAGTGTTACACTAGGTAGTGCCTTTACTCATTAGTTCATTAGAGGAAGTGGTGAATTTAGTTTACAACAAGATAAACACACAATTCCTGAAGGAATGCATTTATTTGTTGGGTGATGCTGATAGCTATTTCTAGTTTCCTGTGTATCATGAAAAGATAACATTGTTAAATGTGGTGCTCCTTGCTGATTTTTGTATGGCCTTGGTAACTTCCTTCACATTTATGTTATACCAAGTGCTTTGCAAGAAAACACTTATATCAACATTTCTTCCTTTCAGCACTTCGATCTAAATTTCAAAACCTGAACACACAGTATTCGATTTAATGAACAAAGGAAAGTACAGCACAGGAACAGGCCCTTCAACCCTCTAAGCCTGCGCCGATTGAGATCCTGAATCTAAACCTGCCATCTATTTTCTAAGGGTCTATATCCCTTCCCCGCCCCCCCCGCCCATCCATGTACCTGTCCACATTCATCTTAAAAGACGCTATCATGTCTGCGTCTACCACCTCCACCAGCAACGTGTCCAGACACCCACCACACTCTGCGTAAAGAACTTTCCACGCGTATCTCCCATAAACTTCCCTCCTCTTGCTTTGAACTCATGACCCCTAATAATTGAGTCCCCCACTGTGGGCAAAAGCTTCTTGCTATCCACCTTATACCCCTCATGATTTTATAGACCTCAATCAGGTGCCCCCTCAATCTCAGTCTTCCTAATGAAAACAATCCTAATCTACTCAACATTTCTTCATAGCGAGCGTCCTCCGTACCAGGCAACATCCTGGTGAACCTCCTCTGCACCCTGTCCAGAGCACCCACATCCTTTTGGTAATGTGGCGACCAGAATTGTACGCAGTACTCTAAATGTGGCCGAACCAAAGTCTTATACAAGTGTAACATGACCTGCCAATTCTTGTACTCAATACCCTGTCCGATGAAGGAAAGCATGCCGTATGCCGCCTTGACCACTCTATTGACCTGCGTTGCCACCTTCAGGGAACAATGGATCTGAACACCCAGATCTCTCTGAACATCAATTTTCCCCAGGGCTTTGCCATTTACTGAGATAACAAAGTGTGGAGCTGGATGAACACAGCAGGCCAAGCAGCATCTTAGCACAAAAGATGACATTTTGGGCCTAGACCCTGAAGGGGTCAGCTTTTGTGCTGCTAAGATGCTGCTTGGCCTGCTGTGTTCATCCAGCTCCACACTTTGTTTTCTCGGATTCGCCAGCATCTGCAGTTCCCATTATCTCTTTTCCATTTACTGTATAGTTTGCTGGTGAATTAGATCTTTCAAAATGCATTACCTCGCATTTGCCCAGATTGAACTCCATCTGCCATTTATTTGTCCAGCTCTCCAATCTATCTATGTTCTGCTGTAATCTCTGACAGTCCCCTTCACTATCTGCTACTCTACCAATCTTCGTGTCATCTGCAAACTTGCTAATCAGACTACCTATACCTTCCTCCAAATCATTTACGTATATCACAAACAACAGTGGCCTCAGCACAGATCCCTGTGGAACACCACTGGTCACAGGTCTCCAATTTGAGAAACCCCTTTCCACTACTACTTTGTGTCTCATGTTGCCTAGCCAGTTTTTTATCCATCTAGCTGGTACACCCTGGACCCCATGTGACTTCACTTTCTCCATCACCCTGCCGTGGGAAACCTTATCAAACGCCTTACTGAAGTCCATGCATATAACATCTATAGCCTTTCCCTCATCAATCAACTTTGTCATGTCCTCAAAGAATTCTATTAAGTTGGTAAGACATGACCTTCCCTGCACAAAACCATGTTGTCTGTCACTGATAAGCCCATTTTCTTCCAAATGGAAATAGACCCTATCCCTCAGTATCTTCTCCAGTAGCTTCCCTACCACTGACGCCAGGCTCACCGGTTGATAATTACCTGGACTATCTGTCGTACACTTCTTAAACAACGGGGTAACATTAGCAATTCTCCAGTCCTCTGGGACCTGGCCCGTGTTTAAGGATGCTGCAAAGGTATCTGTTAAGGCCCCAGCTATTTCCTCTCTCGCTTCCCTCAATAACCTGGGATAGATCACATCCGGACCTGGCCACTTGTCCACCTTAATGCCTTTTAGGATACCCTGCACTTCATCCCTCCTTATGCCGACTTGACCTAGAGTAATCAAACGTCTATCCCTAGTCTCAACATCTGTCATGTCCCTCTCCTTGTGAATACCGATGCAAAGTACTCATGGAGAATGTCACCCATTTTTTCTGACTCAACGCATAACTTTCCTTCTTTGTCCTTAAGTGGGCCAATCCTTTCTCTAGTTACCCTCTTGCTCTTTATATATGAATAAAAGGCTTTGGGATTTTCCTTAACCATGGTTGCCAAAAATGTCTCATGTCCCCTTTTAGCCCTCTTAATTCCTTGTTTGATTCGCCCTACATTCCTGATATTCCTCCAAAGCTTCGTCTGTCTTCAGTCACCTAGACTTTATGTATGCTTCGTTTTTCCTCTTAGCTAGTCTCACAATTTCACCTTGTTCGCCTCAAGTTATGCGTTGAGTCAGAGAAAATGGGTGACATTCTCCATGAGTACTTTGCATTCATATTCTCCAAGGAGAGGGACGTGATGTTGAGGCTAGGGATAGACGTTTGATTACTCTAGGTCAAGTCGCCATAAGGAGGGAGGAAGTGTTGGGTATCCTAAAAGGCATTAAGTTGGACAAGTCCCCAGGTCCAGATGGGATCTATCCCAGGTTATTGAGGGAAGCGAGAGAGGAAATAGCCGGGGCCTTAACAGATATCTTTGCATGGTCCCCTAATCTTATCATTTCTATCCCTCGTTTGCGCAGGAACATGTCTCTCCTGCATGTTAATCAACCTCTCTTTAAAAGCCTCTCACATATCAAATGCGGATTTACCTTCAAACAGTTTCTCCTGATCTACTTTCCCCAGATCCTACCGAATTTTGGTATATTTGGCCTTCCCTCAGTTTAGAACTCTTCCTTTAGGACCGCTCTCATCTTTGTCCATGAATATTGTAAATCTTACGGAATTGTGGTCACTATTTCCGAAGTGGTCCCCTATTGTAATTTCAACCACCTGGCCGAGCTCATTCCCCAGCACCAGGTCCAATATGGCTCCTTCCCGAGTTGGACCACATACATACTGCTCTAGAAAACCCTCCTGGATGCTCCTTATGAATTCTGCTCCATCTTGACCCTTAACACTAAGTGAATCCCAGCCAATGTTGAGAAAATTAAAATCTCCTATCACCACCACCCTGTTGCTCCTGCACCTTTCCATAATGCTTTTAACAAGCTTTTAACAATGCAGGCCCTTCGCTTAAAATCTATGACACAATCTTTGGATTTTGTCACAATGGAATGTAATTAGTGACTCACATTGGAATGGTTACCTTAGTTGGCTGGACAGCTGGTTTGTGATGCAGAGTGAAGCCAACTCCAGTACCAACCGAGGTCACCATGAATGCCCCACCCTCACCTTGCCCTGCACCTGAGGCATGGTTAAGCTAGCACGAGTAGTTTCTCTCTAATGAATCCTCTGATACAATGGCAGTTTAATCATTACCTTTTACATCGGGATGTAATGTTAACATTGCTGTGCCTTGGTTTGATCATGTTTTACTTGCTTATTATTTCATTTTGATTTCAGATGGCTGCTAGAAATTCATTCACAGCTCATCTTGATATGTATTTTGTTTCTTTACTATACCTACGACAGCTGTCTTTAGTTTTTGTAGCATAAAACCTTTAGTTATTTAATCTATCCTGCCCTCCACCACAGCACAAGCTTTCTCTTTGAAGACCTCATGCATCCCTATCTATCTTCAGTTCTGATGAAAATGAACTGATCTGAATATTAATGCTATTTCTTGCCATTATGCCTGACTGAGTGTTTATTTCGAGAATTTTCTTTTTTTAATTCAGTTTTGTAGCAACCAGAGTAGCTTATGCCTACAGTGCTGGAGAACTCACTTTATGAAGAGATAATAAAATGTGAGGCTGGATGAACACAGCAGGCCAAGCAGCATCTCAGGAGCACAAAAGCTGACGTTTCGGGCCTAGACCCTTCATCAGAGAGGGGGATGGGGGGAGGGAACTGGAATAAATAGGGAGAGAGGGGGAGGCGGACCGAAGATGGAGAGTAAAGAAGATAGGTGGAGAAGGTGTGGGTGGGGAGGTAGGGAGGGGATAGGTCAGTCCAGGGAAGACGGACAGGTCAAGGAGGTGGGATGAGGTTAGTAGGTAGCTGGGGGTGCGGCTTGGGGTGGGAGGAAGGGATGGGCCCAAAAACTAACCTCACTTTATGAAGAGATCTTGTTAGTGGCTGAATTTATCAAATTTCGTTTACATTGGGAAGCCAGATGGATCAGATTGGTGTTTTGCAAACTGGTGTGAGATTAGCTTTTTGACACCTCATTTCCTCAAAGTGCACCCACCACTATCCGGGAAAGGCTTGTAACCAGTAGTAGCTCATGTTTAACAACTTGAACTTCTTTTGTGTAAGATCTGTGTCAAGTAGTCAGCAGCACCGGAAGGAGAAAAGCAACTTCAGTCTTCAGTATTGCCAAACATACATGGAACTCTTAATTTATGATTGCAAGTTGCATCTATTGACTGTCAAAACTTGTATTCCACCAGAATATCCAGCTCAAACTCCTCTCTCCTGATATATTCAATTTTGATATATGCTAGATTTTTCAGCTCAGGTGAATGTACAATTAAAGTTTGGACTTTAAATTGAACATATAAGGGATAATATTCAATTTCATGAATATGAAACATTGTACTGTACTGTCCTGTCCTTTAGATTTCTGTTTGATGCTTCTTACATTGTTGTGTGAGCACCA
Source organism: Stegostoma tigrinum (assembly GCF_030684315.1). Taxonomy (NCBI): domain Eukaryota; kingdom Metazoa; phylum Chordata; class Chondrichthyes; order Orectolobiformes; family Stegostomatidae; genus Stegostoma; species Stegostoma tigrinum. Next base: position 32,391,582 of record NC_081383.1, read on the forward strand.
AATGATTGTCAGTTACTCATTTCACTGAAAATTATCATGGTTGAAATCCTATATGACCTTTTTAATTGCTGAAAATTATTATTTGCACCTTTATACAGCATCCAGAGCTAAACTAACAATGCTGAACACTGTTTCGAAAATTCGCGGTCAGGTAAAAAATCCAGGCTACCCTCAGCCGGAAGGGCTTCTTGGAGAATCCATGATAAAATTTGGGAAAGATCTGGGTGAAGAATCAAATTTTGGTGAGTGAATTATTTTGATGATTATTGATTTCAGAGCTATGATTAAAGGCCAAATGCCGGTTGGTGCTAGAGGTTTTAGGATCGAAACTGTCAGGATTATATTTTGTTAGCTATGTTATTTTATGAACATGCAAATCAATATTTTGATTGTTACTTGTGCAGATAAGCTCCTTGTAAAATATTGTGCAAATATATCACAGTGCAGCATGGATCAGCACAGATCTGCATTGTATGTCACAAAAGTTGTTCTTTGTTTCACCTGGGGGAAAGGGGACTTGAATCAGTGGAGATGTGAAACTATCCTACAGAAATGGAGGGATAATGGGAAGGGTTGGGGCTGCTCAGAGTCACCATGTTTGATGACGAGTTTGCTCTTCACCTTTCTCCAAAGGGATAAGAACCTTTTGAAGAAAGAGAGAAAAGGGGAAAATAATAACAAATATGCAACAGCTCATAGAATAATTAGTATGACAATCCAAATTATTCGGGTGGCGAGGTGGGGGTTACTTTATTGTGCCTTAGAATTGTTTACCAACACTTGCTTCCAGCAATTTCCCGTGCTCATTCTTAACTGACTCAGGTGTTTCTGTTATGGGTGTGCTGGCAAGGCCAAATGCTTTCGTAAAAAAACATAAACTGAGTAACTCTGATGTTCCTCCAAGAAACCACTTTCAGAACTATGATGTGTGAAGCCTTGTGGCACTTTGTCAATTATCCTGTCAAATACATTTGTGGGCAAACTCCATAAGAGGCCAAGAAGAGAAAAGTGCATTAAAAATAACTTGCACAAAATGAGTTAACTTGAGTCTAAATTAATACTTTCTTAATACTGGATATTTAGCATAAAAAGGAACAGGAACTTTGTCAGGAAGTTTCCAGAAGGAATAATATTTTCTGGAGTGCTTATCGTTAAGTAATTTAATGGTACAATTTTCTCTTAAATGAATGCTTATCTTGAAAGTTAACATCTACTTTGAGTTGAGACGTTCCCTTTACTGGTACCTCTGTACATTCCAGATCTTTCTCTGTCTCAAATTAGAGAACGTGCAGAGCTGTTAGTAACTGTAATTTTATATATTGTTCTGGTGATTCACTTGCTGAAACAGAAACATCTGGACAGAAATTTCTCAAGCCAGATTCCTGGATTGTGCCAAGGTGATTAATTTCAGCTGGTAGCAACAGGAATTGCAAATATAAATGTAAAGTAAATTTAAAGCACCACCCCACAGGAGACGGAAAAATTCTGCTAGGCCTCTCGTTCCTCCTTGTTACCCGTTGACTCTGATGGAAGTGTGTTTGTGTGAAAGTCAAACGAGGGCAGGATTGAGTTGAACTGTGAAACCTTTCACTTATCATTCTTATCATTCAAGGTCTTTCTTGAAGAAGACATATTGCGGACAAATTAAATGTTGAGCAGTTTCCCAGCAGGAGAGGAGAAAAAGTATTTTGAAACAAGAATTGTATTGGTTTTGTTATCCACTGATTCTTGAATTTGAATTTTCTGATTTAAGGAGGTGCTCTTATTGATGTTGGTGAATCGATGAAAAGGATGGCTGAGGTTAAAGATTCCCTGGACATTGAAGTCAAACAGAACTTTATTGATCCCTTACAAGGTCTTTGTGATAAAGATTTTAAAGAGATTCAGGTAAATCATCTATATATAAATGCATTGCCATTCTACTACTTTTTTCGTTCCCACTCCCTCCCACTCCAGGAGAAACATGACTAAAACCTAATTTAAAATAATTGGACTTGAATGGTTTAGGAGTACAATTGAATCTTATTTTCACTTTTGACCTTTTACTCCCATTTAAGATAACCTGCGGAAGGCTGTTATGGGGGTCTAGACCCGAAGCATCAGCTCTCCTGCTCCTCTGATGTTGCTTGGCCAGCTGTGTTCATCCAGCTCTACACCTTCTTATCTCAAAGACTGTTATGGTGTTAGGTTAGGTGGCATTAATTCAGTTTTCCATATAGGCATATTTTGTCACCTGTGAGGTACAAATGAGACAAATCAAGATGTGCAAAGAGAAAGGAGCCAAATATGAGTGGAGAGTATAGCCTAGAATTGTTAAGTTCAGACGTCTGTAGAATGCCTAATTGAGAGATGAGACGCTGTTCCCAAAGCTTAAATTGGCTTCACTGAAATGCTGTAGAAAACCAAGCATGGAAAGGTTAGCATGAGAGCAAGATGGACATTTAAAATGACAGCTCAACAATTAAGGGTTATCCTATTGACTACTGAGATCTTGAAATGACATGGTGGAGTGCATCTGCAAGGATGTGTCATCTGGTGGAGGAGGCTAGAAGCAGGGGACACAGTTTAGAAAAAGAGTTCTCCCATTTAAGACATGGGTGAGGAGAAATTTCTCTACAATGTTATTAGTCAGTACAATTCACTTCCTTAAAAAGCAGTGGAGGCTAGATCATTGAATTTATTTAAGGCTGTATTAGATGAGGGATCCAAGAGTCATAAGGATACAGGCAGGAAAGTGAAGTTGAGAATGCAACTAAATCAGCTCTGATCTTATTAAATGGCAGACTGGGCTCAAGGGCCAAATGGCCTACTCCTGTTCCTAATCCCAATGTTTCTACGACTGAACAAATGTATTCCATAACTATGTGTGTGCTGTCCCCAGTGTTGAGCAGCTCACATTGTGAGCAGTGAATATAGTATACAGAATTGAAATAAGTATGGGGACTGGAAGGAGTGTTTGGGACCTCAGACAGTGTTGGTAGAGGAGGTAAAAGTGAAAATGTTACATCACTAGTGTTTTTGTGGAAAGCTACCTCGCGAAGGGGAGGAAGTTGAGGTGATTGGGGTGTTGGGAAGGGAATCCCATCAGTTGCAGGTCCTGTCAGAACACTAAAAGGGGAGAAAGTGTCCAGTGGTGACATCATGCATGTGACTGAAATGCTAGAAATTGATTGATAGTATCCAGAGGCTTGAGGTTGAAGGTTTGGAGAAGAGAAGCCCTGTTCATGCTTTGGGTGAAAGCCACAAGTCCTCCTGTCAACCATGTTGGGAGGAATCCTTTGTTGATGACAAAGGAAGTTCTATCAAGTGTTGGTTAGAAGGTCGTATCTTCAGAATAGATAATGGAGAAACTTGAAGAATGGAATAGATTTCTTACACGAGGCAGTTTGCAAGGAAGTGTTGGCTTATCATAAATATTCATGTTTGGATTTACCTCTAATGTTTTGATTATCCATACGAAGCACACCTTATTCAGTTTGTAAATTACATGTCTCCACTTAGATTTGAAACCTCTGAGAGCAAAATAATTCACAATATCTTCACCCTTAGACATAGTTTTTGCAGTTTTAATATTTACATGACCCAAACACACTCAGTTCGCAGATAGTTTAATTCAATAAAGGAAGTAAACTGATGCCTCATGCAATTTCTTCATTGACACAGTAAGCAATTATATTTCAGCACAAAAGATTTTGTACAACCCATTGGAAGCTAAATGTAAAATTACCAAAGCTATTCTATCTCTTACCAGTGAATTGAAAGTCCTGTGTTCAGCCAAGTTCCTGTAAATTACATTCATTCATCCATCTACATGAGAACTATGCTGAGAAAGGAGCTTATTCAATACAAAGCAAAAGTTTTGAATTTGTTCTGTTGAAGTGAAATCATGGCACATTTACAAGCATGAATAAGGTAGCGGGAAAATCTTGCAGTTTCAGACTAAAAGTGTAAAGATTGTTGTGCAATAGTACAGTGTTTCTACAGTGTATGTCTCGAAATAAAAGCTCCAAGTTAGAGAGGTGAAGAAGTGTAAAGAATAGGCAGTAAGATGGCTCAGTGGTTAGCATTGCTGCCTCACAGTGCCAGGGACCCAAGTTTTACTTCATCCTCGAGCAACTGTCTGTATGGAGTTTGCACATTCTCTCAGTGACTGCGTGGGTTTCTGTCGGGTGCTCCGGTTTCCTCCCACCATTCAAAGGTGTGCAGGCTAGGTGGACTGGCCATGCCATGTTGCCCGTAGTCTCCAGAGGTGTGTACATTAGGTGAAATGCAAGGTTACAGGGCAAGGGTAGGGGTATGGGTTTGGATGGGACGCTCTTCGGAGGGGTGGTGTGGACTTGTTGGGCCAAATGGCCTGTTTCCACAGTGTAGGGATTGGATGAATGTATGAAATCTGCAGAGATTTTTTCCCCAACGTGCCGCCTGCTCTAAAAGGACATTAGGATTTGGTGTTGTGCGAAATAATCCAAACTGAATTTGTACAAATGCACAATGCAATTAACAAATCACCTGGAAATCTGAGCAGGTTTTAGACATGTAAATATCAACCATTCCTTCAAATAAAACATGAACTTTGTTGTAATTCTTCTTGAACTTGATCAATGAAATGTGAAAAAATGGGAAAGCAAATTTGTAGATCTAATTGTAAAAGTTAATTTATATAACTAAACTCGTTATTTAATCTACAGGAAACCTCTGTTTGTATCAGTGAGATAAGAACCTTAAAATATGTGTTTAAGATGTGATTGTTCAGATGAAACAGCATTCAAAGTTAATCAGCAAAGCAGTCAAGACTGTCACATTTGTCATGAAAACAGTTTAGTGAAACCATGATAAGAACTAAGTGAATTAAGTTCTTAATAATGAGAACTGCCTGTAGACCAGTTTCTCTAAAGCCTACTGTCCAAGATAAAAAATGTAGCTTGTTACACTTGATGATTAGAATATGTTTTGTCTAAAGTAGGTTGATTTACTGACTCTAGTATGGGATAAAGTAGCCCTTTTGTTTGGGGAATTAACACAAAATGACGAGATGCAAGGAGATTCATGGACAATGCAGTTTTCCACCATTTGCTGTCTTCAGATGTTACATATAAATCACCTTTCATAATTCCAACAGCTCAGGATCAGCAGAAATAGCCTCTGAAAAAAACTGAAGAGAACGCTATCATGCTCCAGCCTTGCGAAAAAAAGACGTTTGATTTGGGAAGTTATCTGTCTACGTCTTTCGCCCAAAGATCCAGGCTTTTTTTTAGACATGACATCTCACCATAGGCTAGGAAACATCCCTCCTAAATGTTTATGATTGTATGGCTGGAAATTTACAACGGACAGCAGTGCATTCCTAAGGTGGACAGAATGGAAAAGATGATGTTTCAGCTGTTCACCAACAGTTTTCACAAATGAGATGGATTTTGATTGAAATATTTTTAAGGGAATTTGACCACAACAGGTAATTCTAGTCTAAATAAGATCAGCAAAGATCTAACTGAATGGCATTATAGGGTCAAGGAGCTGAGTAACCTGTGAGGCTGGATGAACACAGCAGGCCAAGCAGCATCTCAGGAGCACTCCTGAGATGCTGCTTGGCCTGCTGTGTTCATCCAGCCTCACATTTTATTATCTTGGAATCTCCAGCATCTGCAGTTCCCATTATCTCTGAGCTGAGTAACCTGTCCTGTTCCTGTGTTGCTGAAACTTTATGGATGGGAACAGAGCCCATACTAGTGTCAAGCTATTTCTCATAAGAAAAGCACTTAATGATGGAATATGATATCCATTCAGGGTGTTGGTATGCTGCAGATTTTGGTAGTTCTTGTCTAATTCACCTGAATATGATCTCACCATTATTGAGGAAAACATGAGTTTTCTCATTTGGTTGCTCCTGTACCACTCATGGAGCAAAATTATCAAGATCACTTTTGCATTCACCTTGAAACAGGCTGGAAAAAGGTCCCATCAGAAATCTAGAGATAGATTTCCTAACTGTCATAATAGATTTTGAATTGATAGGGTAGGGAAACTAATAGCATTTAATTACATAAAAAAACTGAAGAATAAATACTAGTTTTGAAGGTGATTACATGATCCTGGACTATGGTTCTCTGTTCTTCTGTCCTGAGGGGGAGCCTTGATGTGTTCACACCATCTCCTAAAGAGACTGGTTTGGATTCCTAGTTGGCAGTTACTTTTAACTTGTCCATGTTGACAATATTTTGACCTATCTCCCAGATATTACATGAAAGTAAATTGGTCTGTTTAGGAAGTTGACCATGGGAAAGTAGTGAGCTTGATGTTGGAAAAACTTGTTCCCCAATGAACCATCACACTAAAAAGAAAGTGCTGAACGGGTAAAGGAACCGAATAAATGTGACTGATCAAAAAGTATTTGACCGCATGAGTAAATTTATACGGCTTCCTATGTAGCTGAGAGTTGATGTCTTGGCATTGCTCCCAGCTATGGAGAACGAAAGACGAAAGATTCAACATAAAAACAGAAAGAACTGCGGATGCTGTAAATTAGGAACAAAAACAAAGTTGCTGGAAAAGCTCAGCAGGTCTGATAACATCTGTGAAGGAAAAAACAGAGTTAATGTTTCGGATCCAGTGACCCTTCCTCAGAACAACTTCAGAATTCAGTTCTGAGAAAGGGTCACTGGACCCGAAACATTAACTCTGATTTTTTTCCTTCACAGGTACTGCCAGACCCGCTGAGCTTTCCCAGCAACTAAAGATTCAACCTAGGTCTGTGCTAATAGAACTGATGTTACTTGGAGTACCACAATTGGTAGCACTCCTCGGAGAGAAAAGAGTGAGCAAAACTTACTCCTGATTGCTCCTTCATGGCTCCATGCTGGAAGGAATGTATATGAAACATCTAGTAACAGTTATGTTTCTGTCTCAAAGGTCAAAGCTTCAACAGTGTGCAAAACATGGTATCTGGACTCCTATAAGAATGATTAAGTGACTAACGTGCTTGTAGCTGGTGGCACCAATAGAATTATGCAGACTAAAAGTACAGGCAGTTCCCAATTTAGAAACAGGCTCCTGAGTATGTTTACAAGTCAGTTGCACACTAGTCAGAACTCAAAACAGTACAATATAAAGTAGCTTTTTTGTAAGTACAAGTGAACATTCACGTCAGATCCTTAAAATTAGTATTAATGTGGGATTTCATTTACAAATACAAACATTTGTAAGTTAGATGTTCATAAATTGGGAATTGCCTGGAACTATGCAAGAATCTTCAAGAGAAAAGAATCAAACATTATTGTGTGAGAATATTTTAAAGATAATTGTATATTGCATATCCATTTTGACATTGTAGCATCACTTGAAGAAGTTGGAGGGTCGGCGTCTGGACTATGACTACAAGAAGAAGCGACAGGGCAAAATTCCTGAAGAGGAGATCAAACAAGCCATGGAGAAATTTGATGAGTCCAAAGAAGTGGCAGAAACTAGCATGTACAATCTTTTAGAAACTGATGTAAGGATGAACTCTCTTTTGTAACTAAAATTCTCCGGCTCATGTAACTTTTGCTGCACCTTCTCTTCTATTGTCAATTCCATAACCTTAAGGGACCGATGGTTATGCACACCAAGTTCCCTCTGATCTTCGGTGTTTCTCTAGCTGTGGCCTAACCAACTTTCATGCAGTTCCCACATAACCTTCCTGCTGTTATATTCTATGCTGGGATAATAAAAACAAATATACCATCTGCTTTCTTAATCACTTCATCTACCTGTCCTGTTACCTTAAGGGACCGATGGTTATGTACACCAAGTTCCCTCTGATCTTCAGTGTTTCCTAGGGCTGTACCACTCATCATGTATTCCCTTGCCTTGTTTGTCCTATCCAAATGCACCGTCTCATATTTATCTGAATTGAATACCACTTATCACTGATCAGTCCACCTGACCAGCCCATCTATATCCTCATGTAATCTGAAGTTATTCCCCCACTGTCTAGCACCACATCAATTTTCATATCATCCGCAAACATACTGATGGAAAACCCCTACATTCATAGGCTTCCAGTTACAGAACTACTTCTTGACCATCACCACCTGTTTTCTGCTACTCAGCCATTTCTGGATTCATTTAGCAAAATTTCCTTGAATCCCATGAACTTTTAACTTCATTATCAGTTTCCTATGTAGGATCTTATCAAAAACCTTACTGAAGTGCAAGCAGACTAAGCAGAAAGCCCTCATCTACACACCTCATTACCTCTTTGAAAAATTTAATCAAGTTGATTAGATAAGACCTGCCTGTAACAAAACCATGCTGACTATTCTTAATTAATCCCTAACTCTTTAAGGACATATTAATTCTGTCCCTCAGAATTGCTTCCAATAGTTTCCCCACCACTAAGGTTAGACCGAGTAGCCCGTGATGTCCTGGCTTATTGCTTGCTCCATTCTTAATAATGGTACCACATTGGTTGTCCTCCAGGCCTCTGGTGCTTCTGTGGATGGGGAGGAATTGAAAATTATTGCAATTTCCCCTGCTATTTCCTGCTTGCCTCATTCAGTGGCCTTGGAGATTTATCTACTTTTAAGCCAGCCAGACCACTCGGAGCCTCCTCCCTGTCTATATTAATTTATCTAAGTATAATAGTCCTCCCTGTTTTTGATACCCCGTTGTCCGTCCTTGTAGTAAGCACTAATACAGAGTGTTTCTTCAGAATCCGGTCAACATTCTGTGACTCCATGCAAAAATTATCACTGTGATCATTACTGAACCTTTCTCTTTTCCTCGTTATTCTTTTATTCTTAATGTACTTGTAAAATAATTTATGAATTTCCTTGATTTTACGTGTGATTATTCTGTCCTGCCCCATTTTTGCTCTCCTGATTTCCTTTTTAAGCTTTTCCATGCACATTCTTTGTTATGATAGAGCTGTGCAGTTTTGAGGTCTCAGTATTGTCATAACCTTCCCTTTTTCTCTTTATCCAATCCTGAATGTCCCTGGATATCCAGGGGTCTCAGGAATTGTTGGTCCTACCTTTGTCTTTATTGGGACATGTGGTCCTGTATTTTCCCTGTTTCTGAATGTCTCCCACTGCTCTGACACAGATTTACCTAAGCGTATCTGCTCCCAGTCCTCTGTGGCTAAATCAGACCTGATCTTATGAAAATTAGTCTTACCCTCTCATTTAGAAAGTTGATTTTCCATCCATCCTTGTCCTTTTCCATAACAAACCTGAATCTAATGGATAATAAAATGTGAGGCTGGATGAACACAGCAGGCCAAGCAGCATCTCAGGAGCACAAAAGCTGACGTTTCGGGTCTAGGCCCGAAACGTCAGCTTTTGTGCTCCTGAGATGCTGCTTGGCCTGCTGTGTTCATCCAGCCTCACATTTTATTATCTTGGAATCTCCAGCATCTGCAGTTCCCATTATCTCTGAATCTAATGGAGTTGTGATTACCTGTCTACAAAATGCTACCCATTTATACTTCACCCGCATGCCCTGTTTCATTAAGTAAAATTAAATCCAGGACCTCCATTCCCATTCTCTACATGCTGGCTGACAGAGCTCTCCAGGATGTCTTTTAAGAATTCTGTCCCCTCCAAATCCTTTCACACTATGACCATTCCAGTTAGTGTTGGGAAAGTTGAGAAATCTCTACTGTTATGACCCTATACTTTTACACTTTTCTGAAATATGCCTGCATATTGTGCTGTTCTATTTCTCTTGCACTCCTGGGGATCCTTTTCCAGCAATGTGATTGCTCTTTTTTAGTTTTACTACTTTTTTAACTCGAGTTTGCTTGCCTTTATTCCTTGAAAGTCAAATTTTTAGGCAACATAAAAGAAGGTAGAAAAGGACTTGGGGTACTTGTGCATGAAACACACACAGCTAACACAGCAGCATGTAATGAGGAAGGCTAATGGAATGTTGGCCCAAATTTAGAGGAGATTAGAGTATAAAAGTGAGAAAATCTTAATGCAGCCATACAAAGTGTTGGAGAGACCACATCTGGAGTACTGTGAGCAGTTTTGGTCCCCATATTTGAGGGAAGATATAATTTCATTTGAGGCAATTAAGAGTTTACTGGATAATTTTTTGATATGGAAGAGTTATCTCATGAGCAAAGACTAAACAATGTGAGACTCTACTCACTGGAGTTTAGAAGAATGAGAGGTGATGCCATTGAAACATACAGGATTCTCAAGAGGCTTGACAGGGCAAATGCTAACAGGATAGGAATATAGAAGATAGGATCAGGAGGAGGTCATTTGGCCCTTAGAGCCTGTTCCACCATTCATCACCATCATGGCTGATTGTCCAACTCAATAGTCTAATTCTCCATTCTCCCCAAATGCTATATCTAGCCACCTTTTGAATATATTCAATGTTTCGGCATCAACTACTTCATGTGGTAATGAATTCCACACGCTCACCACTGTTTGGGCAAAGAAATGTCTCCTCATCTCCATCCTAAATGGTCAACCCGAAGTCCTCAGATTGTGACCCCTGGTTCTGGACACACCATCACAGGGAACATCCTCCTGCATCTACCCAATCTAGTCCTGTTAGAATCTTAAGTTTCTATGAGATCCCCCCGCTTCCTCATTCTTCTGAAGTCCAGTAAAAAGAATAATGACCTAGTCAATCTCTTCTCATATGTCAGTCCTGCTAGCCCTGGAAGCAGCCTGGTAAAGTTTTGCTGCACTCCCTCGAGAGCAAGAACATCCTTGCTTAGAAAGGGAGACCAAAATTGTACCCACTATTCTAGGTGTGGCCTCCCTAAGGCCTGTATAACTGCAACGACATGTCCCTGCTCCTGTACTCAACCTCTCGCAATGAAGGCCAACATACCATTTGCCTTCTTTACCACCTGCTATACATATATGCTTACCCTCAGCGACTCCTGCACAAGGACACCTATGTCCCGCTGCGTACTCCCCTCTCCCAATTTACAGCCATTCACAAAGTAATCTGCCTTCTCGTTTTTGCTTTCAAACTGAATTACCTCACATTTATCCAAATTATACTGCATCTGCCATTGATTTTCCTACTCGCCCAACCTGTCAAGATCATGCTGAAAGATATTTGCATTCTTGTCACAGTTCACCCTTCCATCCAACTTGGTGTCATCTGCAAACTTTGAGATGTTACGTTTTGTTCTCTCCTCTAAAATATTAAATATATGTTGTGAATACTGGGGTCCTAGGCAGTGATCCCTGTGGTACCCCACTAATTATTGCCTGCCAACTTGAAAAGGACCCATTAATTGCTGTTCATTTTTCCTCACTGCCAACCAGTTTTTCATCAATTTCAGTACACTTCCTCCAATCCCATGCACTTTAATCTTGCACAGTAATCTCCTGTGCAGGACTTTGTCAAAAGCTCGCTCAAAGTCCAAATAGCAGATTGACTGGCTCCCCCTTGTCAACTGTGTACTAGTTACATCTTCATAGAATTCCAACAGATTTGTCAAGCATGATTTCCCTTTCATAAATCCATGCGGATTCTGTCTGATCCTGCCACTGCTTTCTAAATACTCCACTATAAAGTCCTTGATAATGGGTTTGAGAATTTACCCTGCTACCAATGTTAGGCTTACTGGTGTGTGTAATTCCCTGTTTTCTCTCTGCTTCCCATTTTGAATGTTGATGTGACATTAGCTACCCTCCAAACTGCAGGGACTGTTCCAGAGTCTGTAGAATCCTGGAAGATGACTAGAAATGCATCTGCTATTTTTAGAGCCACTTCCTTGAGTACTCTGGCATGTAGATTATCAGGCCCTGGGGATTTGTCCACCTTCAATCCCATCAACTTTGCTAGCACCATTTCTCTACTAATATTGATCTCCTTCAATTCTTCTGTCTCAATAAATCTTGCATTCTGCAACATTTCTGGTATCTGATTTGTGTCCTGTTTTGTGAAGACAGAATCACAGTATGTATTCCGTCAGAGAAGAGTCCAGGACCAGAGTGCATAGTTTCAGAACAAAGGGGCACTAATTTAAGACTAAAATGAGAAATTTCTTCTGAGCATTCTGAGACTTTGGAACTCCTTGCTAAAGAGAACTGTGAGGCAGGGTCCTTCTGTGCGTTTGAGGTTGAGATCGATTCTTGATCAGCCAGGGAATCAAGGATTATGGGAAAAGTGCAGGGAAGTCAGATGAGCTATGATTGGAGCAGGCTGAAGGGACCAAATGGCCTACTCTTGTTCTAATTTCTTGTCGTCTTGTGTTCTTTATTGGCCCCGACTTTCACTTATTCCTGTTGTTTCTCAGTTAATCCCTTCCAAAAAAAATTCACTTTTTAAAATCATGAATCAATCAACACTTCCCTGTGTCACTATTTGATTTTTTTTGCCCAATCATCAGACACCTGAAGCTGTAGTTGTTAAACTGGGACTCGTGTACCTCTGTTTGATTGGACCTAAAGTGCTGGGACCCTGATCCTAAGCAGCAATTTATCCTGTTGCTGACTTCTCCTCTCCACACAGCTGAAGTTGAAATATTTGGCCTTACAAATTACAGAACAAAAAAATGCTCCAATAACTGTGAAACAAAAGAAAATGCAGAAAGTACTTTTACCCCCTGCACCAAATTTCCACCATACTCTAAATTTGCAGATTCTCAAACACACTTGGGCTGTCTCACATTCGGGATGCATTCTCTCCTGTAACTTACTGAAGTCAATAATCGGATTCCTGCTTCAGATATACTTCAGTGACACTGCAAGAAGTTGGATGTGTATATTTTAGTGTTAAGGGAAACAAACTAGGCTCAGCTTTGAAGCCGTTAGTCCAGTAACGCTTTTTTTAGCTAATGTAATGATCTCCGCAAAGGTCAGTGGCTTCTGATGGAAAGGCACAGTATTTTAGGAAAATTATATGTTGAAAAATAATGCGCTAACAGGTGTATTCCTAATAATTGAGTTAATAAATGTGCCATTATACCTTTGTTTTATGTGAAATGGAAATGGTATTGTTTTATAGAACTGTTCAATGAAGGTAATAATTGTGTGTAGGCAAGGACAGTAAATAGTTAGCTTAGTGAGTGTGAACATAGAACATAACATGATGAATCAACTTTATTGTAACAACATAAAACCTTCTTTTGGCTATGCTGAACAACAATTCCCACAGTTGTATTGAAAAGTTTTCCAGGTTTCTAGCATTTGCCAGGGCATAATAAATGTTTGGATGTTCCCTGAATTGGAATGATCTAATCCTGCAGATTGCTTCATATAGGGCTTCAGCCAAGTCACTATTTAAAATACAGGATGTGTCACATCCGAAAAACGAAATTGTCTTGTTGATGCTGAAAAATACCCCATTAATCCCTGAATATCCTGTTATCAAATATTTCTTTCTGCTATTTCCTCCCTTCTCTGACATTCCTACTCCATATTTCATTCACTAGATGATTCCATACTTTGATGTCTAATAGAAGAGCAAATAAATTCAATTGATTTATAGAAGTTAACTTCAATTCAGGTCAAAACTTATATCATTTACATCACACAATATTTGACACAGTGCACCACATTTGGACTTCATTGTCTATTGTGTTGTAAAACATAGTGGCCATGGTTCAGCAGCAACATCCTAATGGGATGACTCAATAGTTAGTCTGTGATTTTGGTAATATTGGTGGAAAGAGGAATGTTAGTCAGGAGAACAAACTTCTTCAAATGATGTCAGCTTTAATGGACAGACAGGGTCTCATTTTAACCCCTCTCACAAAGGACCGCAATCCCTAACTGCAGCATTTCCTCTATACTCTCTTGATGGCTATAGTTTGCATTGGGATGAGGTAGAGATGTCCCATACCTTTTATTTCTCATATCTTCAAATGGAACAAACTTACACAGGTTCCCAAAAACATTTGATTAGCCTCAGCATGAAAGTGTCCTTTCTGTTTTCTGTTTGTTGATTCTGTGCTAATTCTGGGGAGAAATTTCAGAATTGACGAATGTAAAACTGCTTGGACTTGAATCACCATTATCTCTAGAAACAGGTATTGGACCTGGTGGGCCTCTTAGGACGAATGAATACGTTGCTGAATGTAACTGAGTGAACATTATTTCAATCACTTTAAACTAGCTGAAACCAAACATGGATAATTTTCTTCCAGATCGAGCAGGTGACTCAAATGTCAGCCCTAGTGGAGGCACAACTGGACTATCACAAACAGGCTGTGCAAATTCTGGAGGAGCTCTCTGATAAGCTAAAGGAGAGGTAAGAAAACAACAAATATGAGTAGCCTCATCCAGCTGTCCTATGAGATGGTATCCCCTAACATAAATGTAAGAATACATTTGGAAGTGTAGAAACAATAAGGTGCAGACTGGATCTCCCCACCTGCCTGGTTTTGAATTAAGATACCAGCTAACATTGACCACCTTGAGGGTATACACACCTTTAAATAACACACTGTAAATGCTGTACATTTGAAATGGTACAAATTGGTATTTGTGTAACATACATCATTACAAATAACTTCAATCAGAATCAAATGGATATTAAAACAATAAGATAGGCTAATATATGTGAAGTCAAGTGGCATGATACTGTTGCAATTTGAGAATATGGAAATTTCTTTTAATGATCTTTTCAGGAATATACCACTAATTGAGCCCAAAAACGGCAATTATAGAAGAAACATTTAGATTTAAAAATCACACATTTCATGTCCACAGGATGTGCCAGAGCACATTGCAACCAATTAAGTGCTTCCTGTAAATATAGATACTATTTATAGGATATAACCTCTGCGAAGTGTAGAAATGTTGAAGCATGTTAGCTATGGAGTTTTGAGAAGATTTGTAGCTCAGGTTGAGGTTCTGGATATGAGTTTGCTCGCTGAGCTGGAAGGTTCATTTTCAGATGTTTCGTCACCATTGTATATAACATCATCAGTGACCCTCCGACGAAGCACTGGTGTTATGTCGCGCTTTCTATTTATCTGGTTAGGTTTCCTTGGGTTGGTGATGTCATTTCCTGCATTGGTGATGTCATTTCCTGTTCTTTTTCTCGGGGGATGGCAGATTGATTTGGAGCCAATGTGTTTGTTGATGGAGTTCCGGTTGGAACCTATACAGTGTATTCAAAAAGAATGGGTACCCTATGAACACAGTCTGCCGATTCCTCAGCAATAAACCCAAACAAACAGACAAAACGGGCTCAGAAACCATAACCACTCTCCCCTACATCAAAGACATTTCCGAAATGACTGCCAGTCTACTTGGACCTCTTGGCACCAGGGTAGCCCACAAACCCACCAACACACTAAAACAGCAGCTAATGAACTTAAAATACCCTATACAGACAACAAACAAAACGAACGTCATCTACAAAATACCTTGCAAGAACTGCGACAAACACTACATTGAACAAACAGGCAGAAAGCTAGCCACCAGGATACATGAACATCAACTAGCCACAAAATGACATGACCCACTATCACTCGTATCCTTACGTACAGATGAGGAAGGACACCACTTTGATTGGGACAACACATCCATCCTAGGACAAGCCAAACAGAGACACGCACGAGAATTCCTAGAAGCATGGCATTCCAACAGGAACTCCATCAACAAACACATTGATTTGGAGCCAATCTACCATCCCCTGAGACAAAGAACAGGAAATGACATCACCAACCCAAGGAAACCTAACCAGATAAATAGAAAGCGGGACATAACACCAGCGCTTCGTCAGAGGCTCACTGATGATGTTACCTAGAATGGTGACGAAATGTCTGAAAACGAACCTTCCAGCTCAGCGAGCAAACTCACATCCAGCATGTTAGCTATAATTATCATGAGATGCTTTATGTCAGGAGTCATACACATGGAAATTGGTGCTGCTAAATGCCTAGATTTATTTACAATGATCATTAAAACAATTTCTACATCTTAGTGATAGGAGATTCTGAATTTCTGATTTCTGATGATGGGTCCAGACCCGAAACGTCTGCTTTCCTGCTCTTCTGCTGCTGCTTGGCCTGCTGTGTACTTCCAGCTCAACACCTTGTTATTTCTGCATCTTAGTGATGTTTGACAATAATTTTCCACGATTTGGGTTTCTTGTGGCATTTGGGACCTTAGAAAAATGAGTATCTTTTCAATGATAGTAGGAACTGCAGATGCTGGAGAATCTAAGATGACAAGGTGTAGAGCTGGATGAACACAACAGGCCAAGCAGCATCAGAGGAGCAGGAAGGCTGACGTTTTGGGCCTAGACCCTTCTTCTGAAACGTCAGCCTTCCTGCTCCTCTGATGCTGCTTGGCCTGCTGTATTCAGCCAGCTCTACATCTTGTTATCCCAATGTCTTTTCACCGTCAGCTTTTGCAAGTCTGTCAAGTACAGCATGGGATTGACACAGGATTCTGCAAGGTCTGAGTCTTAAAAAATGGCAGCCCTAAAATCCTATTAAATATAATGTAAAAATAGCATGAATGAGTACTGAACTTGAAGTTGTTTACTAATTAAACTTCACTTGAGGATTAGTTTGTTTTCTTGTATCCAGTCAGAGGGGCAGTTGTCCCTTAATTTGAGACAATTATGTTGAATTTTGAGCATGATGCCTTATTCTTTGGCTTTGCAGAGAGTCCATTTCTATCTGGTAAGGTTGCTATACTTCCTGTGAGATTCTCCGAATGCCTGTTTAGAGTCAGTTTTCTTGGAAACAGATCTTTGTAAAAGCCTGATTCATTGCAAACTTTTCATTCTGGTGATAGGATTGTCAGCCAGGAAAGGTTACTTTAAAAATGGAGGATAAAAGGACAGCTGCTCAAAGGAAGTTGCTCAAGATCTTTGAACTTTGAGGAAATTTCTGCCGGTATTTTGTGTGACATGAAGCACATCTTGGTGTCCCTTTGTGAATGTGAAAGGTAACATCCACAGTTCTAAATGGATGCAATTAGAAAAACAGCAGTCTTATTTCAGTTTATTTCTTGCCCTCATTCAGTGTTTGTTTTTCTGGTCTCCCTCTCCTTTCCTTCCTTCCTGTACATTAAATTCTGATTGAAGGAGTGGTTTTGTGAGGAAAATCTTTTTCGTATTGATAAATGCAGCGAAAGGAAACCTTTAGATTTGCAGCTTGTAGGAAGTGAACAAGCAGAGTGAGGCCCTGTTTTCTGCTGCGTCTGACAAACTCTTGGGATCCAAAAAGGTGGGACTGTGGATGTGGTTAGAGTTTTGATATTTTCCTCCTTTATTTTGAGATCCTACTGATGGCAGCAGTGGCACAGGTAAATCGGTACCATATTCAATCTTTTAAAAATATGGTGGTGACTTGGCTGTTCCTTAGAGCTACTTAGTGGCTAAAGTATATCTCTATTAAAATAAACAGCCAGAAACTCAAAATCTGCTTGTAGATCTATTGCAAGCTAGAAGCTGTTAGCTCAAGCAGACTTTCATGTCCAAAACTGACTGTGGTGTTCCTAAGCCGGGAAAGAGACTCCCTGTCCTCCTGCTGATCAAGTAGTGCTCAATCGGCTAAATCTCATACAAAAAGTATAATCAGATGGATTAAGTAAAGTTTAAGAGAATTTAGGGTATCTACTGTCAATTTGGCTAGGTTGCAGAACTTTGGTTAATTTGCCCTCACCATTTCAAAGAACAAAAGCATGGAAATTCAATCATTCTTGTAACTTGCAACGTTCCCTGTAACATTTTTCTTACAAACTAGAATCCCTTTGTTACCCTCAACCGTTCAGTATTCTAAGCTAGGATGGTTTGAACCAGGAAGAGCCTCCTATGTTTTTTTCCTGTCTCCATGTGTTAATCAACAACATCATCAAATATTCTGGCTGAAATAATATGCCATAACGGATTCAACATTGGTCAGCCAAAAAAGCCAAAAAATTAATTCTACCTCCTCCTTGAAGTCTGGGCTTTGATATTTATTGTTTGGTGCTATGATGAATCAGAGTGCTTAGACAGGTAATTCACCATTATTGAAATGATGTAAGGATATGAGCCCCAATTTGTGTATCTTTTTGTGCCTAATTCTGTTAGCAAGTTATAATTGAATTTTGGAGCTCACAAGCTAACCAGCTATCCCACCTATGAAGAAGGATTTAAAATGTTTTAACGTTTGATTGATCTATTGCATTGTCAGTCCTTCCTCTGCAATTTGTCTCAAATCTCTTTGAAATTGTAGCCTTTGCAATAATTAAGGAGAATTAATTAACTTGTTTAAACACAGAAGAATTGATTAACTTTGCGAAAGATATATCAATCCTTCCTTAGGAAATTGGGAGATTGAGCAAGCCTGAAAAATAACTCTTAAAATTAAGCAAGCAAAATGGGAAATTTGTTAAAAGAGTACAGGCAATAATATTGGCTTTTCAGAATGAGTTTCAAAGCAATGTAATATAAATGCTCTGTATTTTACTTTGAGAGTGGATACAAGTCACTCCATGGAACCAGCTGTTTGCCTCAATCAAGCAGTGCATTTGCATTTCACCCTCCAGGCAAGGAAACATTCCCAATGACTTCTTGCCATCAATTTCCATATTCTTTTGTGCATTTTCCTGTGCCATATAAGGTGTTGAGGGATATGGGCCAAAGACAGCTATATGGAATTAGGCCACGATTAGCCATGACACAGGCACGGTGGCTCAGTGGTTAGCACTGCTGCCTCACAGCGCCAGTGGCCCGGGTTTGATTCTACCCGCGGGCGACTGTGTGGAGTTTGCACATTCTCCCCGTGTCTGCGTGGGTTTCCTCCCACAGTCCAAAGATGTGCAGATTAGGTAGATTGGCCATGCTAAATTGTCCCATAGTGCTCAGAGGTGTGTAGGTTAGTTAGGTTTCGGGAATAGGTCTGGGCTGAATGCTGTGAAGGTCAGTGTGGACTTCTTGGGCTGAGGGGCCTGTTTCCACATGAGGGATTCTATTCTATACATTCTATGATCTCATTAAATGGCAATAGGCTCAAGTAATTCAATGGTCTACTTCTGGCTCTGTATTCATCTGTTCTTTCAACCTTCAATCTAATTTTGAATGTTGATGTGTAGTTTCTGCTTCAACCAGCAGCTTCATATCTTTCTGTTTGAATACATTTCTCCTAATCTTTTGATTTATTGTCTCTTGTTCAAAGCCCCATAATGACTGGAAATAACTTCTGTATGCCCTATCCCATATATCAAAACTTCAATTATAAAACTTAATCAGCATTGATTGAACAAAAAGGCCCAATTTTTAAAGTTTTTTAAGTTAGTGTTTTAACTTACCATTCAGAATGCTGGTGAATCTGAGTTTTCTTTTCTCTAAAACTTAGTTTCCCAAGTATGGAACCTGACTCTGCCCTGTAGCTTAAATTGGATCTTGTATCAGCTGTTCATAATGCCATGTGAATTTCTTACTTGGGATATAAAAAAAATCCCGTTGCTTCTTTTGTATATATTTATCAGTTTGAGATTATCACAAATTAAAAGAAAGAGCTGGAGAAAATGAGCAGGTTTGGCAGCATCCATGGAGAGTGCAAACGTTTCAAATATAAGATGACTCCAGTTCTGAAGAAATGTGATATTAACTTTTTTTTCTTCACGGATGCTGCCAGATCTTTTGAGTTTTTCCATAACTTTGTTTTAATTTTAATTTCAAACATATGCAGTGTTTCGCATTTACTTGAAAATTTGTCATTGATACCAAGTGAGCCTACATACCCAAACACTCAGTCTTTCACATCACTGGAACTACCCCCATTCAAACTATAAATATTTTACATTTAACTAAAATGTGTCACTTCAAAATTATAATGTGAACAATCTCATCTCATCAAAATCTTTTTGTGGCTTACTTCAGTATTCTAGAATGTTAACTGTATTTTCTATTTTGATGATACTTTCTTATTTGAATCTTATTACATATAGGTTTCCAGCCAAATTATTCAGATATACATGATGATCTATGACCTGAAGTACAATAGAGTTATTCTAAAATATCTCTAATCAGAAATAAAAATAATTTTTTTTGAGTTTGCGTCAATTGTAATGGGATCAATTGTAATGTATTTTTCTCAAAAGTAATGAATGCTGTTTTATTGTTATTTGTTCATACCTGACCTGGAATTAATACCAACAGGAAGACAACTAAGACCAGAAGCTGTTTGACTGGTAGATACATGAGAGACAAGTAGGGGAGGTGGAGCACACAGATATGAGTACAAAGAGACAACAGAAACAGAAAGAGGCACAGATTTCTTGTGAGGGGGAAAAAAATTCATTCAGGAAGAGGTCAATTTATCTGTTTGGCAAAAAGGAGATGGGAGATCTTGGAAGTACTGTGAAGTCTGGCTCAAAATGGTTGAAAACCTGGAAAGCTGTGTGAATACTCTGAAATGTTGAAGGGTTGCATTTTTTTCCCCAGAAGTGATTAAGCTGTGAAGAGAGTGTTAATGGTTGGTCAGTGAAAATGAACAGTGGAAAGCTGCACCATTGGACTCAAAGGAGGGAGAATGTACAAAAGTGTGTTATTGGTGTACGTCATACACCAAGGGCGGCACGATGGCTCAGTGATTAGAACAGCAGCCTCACACTGCCGGGGACCTGGGTTCGATTCCAGCCTCAGGTGACTGTCTGTGTGGAGTTTGCACATTCTCCCCGTGTCTGCGTGGATTTCTTCCGGGTACTCCTGTTTCCTCCCACAGTCCAAAGATGTGCACGCTAGGTGGATTGGCCATGCTAAATTGCCCGTAGTGTTCAGGGGTGTGTGGGTTATAGGGGGGTTGGCCTGGGTGGGATGTTTCAAGGGGCGGTGTGGACTTGTTGAGCCAAAGGGCCTGTTTCCACACTGTAGGGAATCTAATCTTAAAAAAAACCTCTGAAACCTACACATGAAAGCTGTTATTGGATGGGAATCCTGACCTTCCATGTGTAAATAAAGAAAAGTGTGTTGTGGAATTGTGAAGCTGTATCGTGCAGGGAATGTTTTGAGTGCTTGTGTTTTGCTAAGGCATATCTGTATTAAGATTTTCCTTTTTATTTAATTATATCAATTGTCTGTTTTTTAATTTATTTACACATGGGATCTGGGTGTTGCTGGTTGATTAGCATTTATTGTCTGTCCCTCCCTGCCCCTGAGAAGGTGGAGTCCATGTTCTGTAGGTCAGCCCTCAATGCCCTTAGGGAGGCAATTCCAGGATTTTGATCTAGTGACAGTGAAAAAATGGTGATATATTTCCAAGACAGGCTGGTGAGTAGCTTGGAGAGCAACTTGTAGGTGGTGGTGTTCCCATGTGTCTGCTGTCCTCTTCCTTCTATTGAAAGTGGTCATTGGTTTGGAGAGTACTGTCGAAGGATATTTGGTGAATTTCTGCAGTGCATCTTGTTAATAGTACAGACTGCTGCTCCTGAGCACCAGTGGGGAGGAAGTGAATGCTTGTAGATATGTTGCCGGTCAAAGAGACTGCTTTGTGCTACATGTTGTCAAGGTTCTTGAGAGTTATTGGAGCTGCATCCATCCATCTATCACACTTCTGGCTTGTGCCTTAGCGATGGTGGACAAGCTTTAGGGAAAGAAGGTTAGTTACTCGCTGTAGTATTCCTAGCCTCTGACCTGCACTTATAACCACTGTGTTATTTGTGGTGAGTCCAGCTGAATGGTAACACCCAGGATGTTCATCTTGGGGGATTCGGTGATGGTTACACCACTGAATGTCAAGTGATAGTGGTTAGATTCTCTTTGATTGGAGATGGTCATTTCTGGCATATGTTAATTCTTGTATCTTTTACTTCAAAATAAATTATACAAGTGCTAACTTAACAGTAACCTTTTTATTTAGAGATCATTCCATAATTTAGGTTATTTTGGTTTATGCTTTCCCATGGGAGTCATAACAACATTGAAAAGAAGACATCGACAAGTGAATTCAGAGGCATGTTACTGCCAACTGTTTTCAAGCCTTCTTTTTACACTCCATATGTTTTCTGCATTACAACTAATTCTTAATTCTGGTTTTTCGTCTTGTCCGCTAGTTTCATGTGCCTGATCCTAACTCATAATTTTGCCTATCTTAAAATGCATGTGCATTCCTTGGCATTTCTAATTTATCACACTTGTTATCTCCACAAAAAAAACACTTCCATGCCTGATTGTCCCTTTTGGGCTTGGGTACTTTGTAAGTACAGTCTCTGAAAAAATGGTAATTTTATCCTTAATTAAAGACAAGGTTTTCTCTACCATGGATGTAGAGCTTAGCTAAACTTGTAATTACGTATGTTAGATCTCTCTTTTTTTAAGGGGTACAGTACTGGCCTGCCTCAAGTCCTGCAAGACCATCCACATTCAGTAGAGGCCAGAAATATTTTAAGGGCCTCAGCAATTTCCTGTCTCAACTTCATTACCCTAGAATTTGTCCCTTGGGGTGACTGAACTTGATTTTTCATCAGCCTTTGTACTTCAAACTTTGTAACTTCATAAAATTATTGAATTCTCTTTTGTTAATTTCAGGACTGGCTGTTTTTTAAACCAAAGTACTTAGTAAAAATTTTTGCTTTTTTTTGCAAGTTGCCAGTCCTTTTCTTTGAAGTCCAACCTTGGTGTTAATGATTCTGTTTCTTTTCTGATATCCCTGTAAAATATTTCACTATTCTGTTTGTTGTTTTTTGATTATCTCCCTGCCCCCATTAGCACTCCTTAACCTCCTTTTAATCTTGTTATTATCTTAAATTCTCCTTAGCATTTAAATAATTTTATCCTCTTGCATAAGCCCTCAGCTGACTTTTTAATTAGTGTTTCATTTCTTTATTTCTCTGTGCTGTCCTGAGACTACTGGTAGTTTGCAAAAATACTGAATATGTATCATCAAATCTTGTTAAGAAACATGCCATCAACCTAATTTAATTTGCTGCAGATGTTGGAGTTTGGTGAGTCATGCACGTGCACGCAATATACGGTGTTTTAATATTATGACTGCAGCTGGAAGCTGTTTTCATTGAGTCATAGAATTTTACAGTATGGAAAAAGGCCCTTGGGCCAAACATGTCCGCATCAGTGATCAAACACCTACCTCTTCTGGTCCTTCTGTCCAGCATGTGGCCCATAGCCTTGTAGACCATTGTATTTCCAGCATTCATCTGAATACTACTTAAATAGTGTAATACTTCAGGCAGTGGATTCAAAGACCCACTGTCATCTTGGTAAAAATCCCCTCTAAATTTTCTGTTGCTTACCTTGATCCTCCTCTAAGGGGAAAAGTTTCCTCCAATCTTCCCTTTGTATGTCTCTCATTTTTTCCATCTCTGTCAGGTCCCCTTTCAGCCTTCTCTGTTCTAAGGAAATCAACCCCAGTCTGTCTTGTCTCCTCTTAATGAAAACACCCGAGCTAGGCAACGTTGTGGGGAATTTCTCCTGTACCCTTTCTAATGCATTCACGTACTTCCTATGGTATGGCAACCAAAAGTGTATACAGTACTCTAGCTGTGACCTAACTCACATCTTGTACAGCTCCATCACAACTTCATGCTGTTGTATGCCTTGAATGATAAAAGCAGATATCCCCTATGCCGTTTTAGCCTTCAAGGATCTGCAGAACAGCACACCTGTGTCCCTCTGCCTCTCTGTGCCTACTACAGTCGTAGCATTCATGTGTGTTTCCCTGTCTTGGTAATCCTAATAAAATGCATTACCTCTCAATTTGCCTGATTAAATGCCATTTACTACTGTCTGCCCATCTGACCCAGCTGCTTATATAATCCTGTCAATTAAGGTTTTCCTTCACATTATTTACCCAATTGCCAATTTTCATGTCACCTGCAAGTTTCTTGATCAAATGTTGTACAATTGTGTCTATGTTTGTACTGTTCATTAATAATAGACAGGGATCCAGCACCAAGCCGTATAATATGCCACTGGAGACAGGCATGCAGTCACTAAAACAAACTTTGGACCATCACCCTCTGCCTTCTGCCACTAAACCAGTAATGGATCTAATCTACTAAATTGCTTTGCATCCCTTTTGCTGTTGTCTTTACTAGAACCCTGTGTGGTACTTCGTCAGAAGCCTGACTGACATCCACGTCGACTACATCAACTGCACTACCTTTGCCAACATACGTAGTAAACTCACTGAAAACTCAATCAAACCTGTCAGACATGATCTCCAGAGTATCCTTGATTAATCCTTGCCTCTCCAAATGAAGATTAATTCTGTCCCACAGATTTTCATCAGAGTTTTCATCCAATCGATATTAGGTCCACTGGCCTATAGTTCCCTTGTTTACCCCTACCACGCCCTTCTTAAAAATAGTACCACATTAACTTTACCGAGGCTAGAAAGGATTTCAAAATTCATGCCTAGCCCTTGCAATCTCTTCTCCCTTACCTTCCATAGTCACTTGGGATGAATCTCATTAAGGTTTGGGGACATGTCCAATTTTGAGCCTGCTAAAACTGCTAATACCTCCTTTTCCTCAGTTGTAATTTGTTCTGGTATGTCACAGTCACTCTCCCTATTTCAATGCCTACATTGTCATTCTCAGTAATGAATACTTATTTAAAATCACATCTACATCTTATGGCTCCACACAGTTTTCACTTTGGAGCCTAATGGGCCCTACTCTTTCTCTGATTATCCTCTTGCCTCTAATATACTTACAAAATGTCTGTGGATTTCACTTTCTTTTGATACCAGTATTTTTTTCTTGACCACAGCTCTTTGCCTTCTCAATTGCTTTTTGAAGTAATCCCCTGAACTTTCAATATGTCTTGAAAGCTTCCAGTGTTTTGAGTCCCCACTGTCTTACATAAGCTTCCTTTTTTACATTATCCAGTCCTGTACATTCCTTGACATCGAGTTCTGTGGACCCAGTGGTCCCACTTTTCACTTTTATAAGAACAAATTAGCCTTGCATAGTTTTTCCTTTTTGAAAGACCACTATTGATCTGATGTAGATTTTCCTACATACAGCTGATCCAAACCACTTTGGCCAGAATTTGTTTTATCATATTGAAATTGGCCTTCCTCCAATTCAGAACGTTTAGTTTCTGATCCATCTCTTTCCTTTCCATGACTACTTAGTCTTTATTTACTTAAGGACAATATCATCGAAATGCACCTCAGTGACACTTCTACCACTTGGCTAGTTTGTTCCCTAAAATTACATCGAGAACTTCCCCTTCTCTTGAACGAGTTCTTTTGTGATAGTTGAAAAGCTGTTCTAGATACAATTTAAGAATTCTACCTGCTCCCAAGCCTTTGTCTGTTCCAGTTAAAAAGAAGGAAGTTGTAATCTCTTATTGTTGTTACTCCATCATTTTTACACTTCTCTGAAATTTACCTACATGTCTACTCTTCTGTCACTCCAACTGTTTGGTGGTGGGTAGTACACTCCCAACAATGTGTTTGCACACTTTGTTTTTGTTTTCCAGTTCTAGCCATATGACCTGAGTTGAGGAATTTTTAAGATGTCATTCTTAGTGCAGTGATTGACTTCCTGGTCAATAGTGCAACATCACCACCCCTTTTACCCCTCTCCCTGTCTTGCCTGTACCTCAAAATATTGAACCGCAGTGAACTGACTTTCCCCTTACTATATCGCCATGATAGCAATTATCATGTAAGGAATCTTCAGTGCTGTTGAAGTGCTGTTGTTCTGTTCCATTCTGAATGTATATGGTCCAGTCTGTCATGGTGGGTAAGTTCTGTTTCTGGTTTTGCTCCGTAGTGGTGTGTAGATGGGGTCTATTTCAACATGTTTGTTTATGGCAAGGAATTCTCATGCTTGCCTTTGTTTTGCTTGTCCTGGTACTGTTATGTTGTCCCAGTTAAACTGATGTCTTTCTTTGTCGGAGTGAAAAGAGAGGATGGAGAGTTGGTTGTGTCATTTTGCTGTGAGTTGGTATTCATGTATTTTGGTGGTGAGTTTCCTGCTCCTCTGTCCTATGTATTGCTTCTCGCAGTTGTTGCATTATATTTTGTGTGTCTTGCTTTTGTCTTGCTTGTTGTGGGTATGGAAGTTATTGGTTTTTTACAGTAGCTGCCGAAGTATGCTTCCACAAAGTTGGTTTGAGTGCTGTCATTATTCCGAGAGGTCGTAGGAGTCTTGTAGTCAGTTCCAATGTGTTTCTAATATAGGGTAGAGTGGCCGTTGTGTTGGAGCATATAGGGTCTTGGTGTTGTTTATTTGTCAGGCATCCACAGATGAAGCTGTTAGGATACCCATTGTTTGCAAAGGCTTTGTAAAGACGTTCCTCTTTGTTTTTGCACAGCTCCAAGATGTTGCAGTATGTTATTGCTCATTTAAACAGAGACTGAAACACCTCACTAAAGATTGACTCACTCCATACACCCCGCACAGGAATTCCTGAATAACATCAGAAATTTTAAAATTGACATGCATGAAATAACAGTCTCCTTCAATGTTACGGCACTATTCACCTCTGTTAACATGACGTGAGCAAAGAAGACAGTGGTCACGTTTCTAGACAATGCGAAAACACAGGCCTCTATTGGAACCATCAGCAGGGACAATATGCTTTAAATTACTAGACCTACGCCTTCCCACATACTTTCTCTTCAACGGCCACGTATATGAACAAATTAATGACACACCCATGGGTTCACTCATCTTGGGTCTTATAGCAGAAGTTGTTACACAAAGACTTGAGCACATAGCCCTCCCCCAGATCCAGCCTAAGCTGTGGGTCAGGTATGTGGATGATACTTTTGTGATCAATAAACAAGCAAAGTTAGAAGAAACACACCACTTTCTTAACAACATATTCACTGGCATCAAGTCCACCAGGGAAAAGGTGAACAACAATCAACTCCTGTTTCTAGACATAATGGTGGAACAAACATAAAACGGTGAATTCCTTAACAGTGTAAACAGAAAGACTACACACACAGGCCAAATCCTGAGTTACAACTGTAAGCACCCCAGCGTCCACAAACAGAGCTGTGTCAAGACTCTGTTTAAACGAGCGATAACACACTGCAACATCCTGGAGTGATGCAAAAACAAGGAGGAACACATACTAAGTCTTTGCAAACAGCGGGTATCCTGACAGCTTCATCCACTGATGCCTGGCAAATAAACAACACCAAGAAGACACTGTATGCCCCAAAACTATAGCCACCCTACCCTGTATTAGAAATGTTTTGGAACGGACTACAAGACTCCTACGACTTCTTGGAATAATAATAACACCCAAACCAACAGCCACACTTCATCAGCTACTCTAAAAAAACCAAAGACCCCTTACCCACAACGAGCAGGACAAATGTGATATACAATATAGAACGCAATAACTGTGCGAAGCAATACATAGGACAGAAGAGCAGGAAGCTCACCTTCAAGATACATGAACACCAACTCACAGCAAAACAGCATGACCAACTGGCCCTCCTTTCTATTCTCTCTGACAAAGAAAGCCATCAGTTTAACTGGGACAAGGTAACAGTACTAGAACAAGCAAAACAAAGACAAGCATGAGAATTCCTGGAAGCCTGGTTTTCAGCCATTGGTGCCATAAACAAACATGTTGAACTAGACTCCATCTACACACCACTATGGAGCAAAACCAGAAACAGAACCACCCACCATGACAGACTGGGCCATATAAATTCAGAATGGAACAGAACAACAGCGCTTCAACAGAGGCTAGACAGCACAGAAGATGTCACCTAGAAGGAGGGCAAAACATTTGCATTTCAGTCAGTCAGCTTGGCGAACCAACCAACAACTCCAGCCACTAGCCAAGCTACAGATCTTCACCAAAACATTGTTAGTGAACTGTTCAGCAATAGGTCCCACTCTGCTTAATTTTTACACTGTTTGATCTCAGCTTGGAGTTTTCAGTATTGTATTTGGTTCTTGGTGACAGGATTTTAGAAAATAGAAAATCAGCTCCTGCAAGTGACCAGCATTCAATGATGCATGCAGACATATGAATGGTAGGTGGTTGTGAAGCCTTTTGTGGAGGAATAACGTACTTTTAAGGCTAATGGGCAAAGTATTTATGCTTGAGTACGATTTGGGCAGCTGTTAGTAGCCGTGGACTTCTCGCTACTATTAGTGTGTGTTGAGGGGAAAATTTAAGCGGATTATTCAGGTTTGTGAAATAGTATGCAGTGCTATAGCATGCCGTAGTGTTGTAAATTCCTTATATTGAGATGTAAGAAGTGATGTTGTAAAACTGAGGCTGCGTTTGGACAGCATATTCCTAATTCCTGGTGCTTAATTTAAGTTGCAGTTTGTTGTGAATGTACATTGACCAAATTTATGGAATGCACATTTTATCCATTGTGTACCATTATGTTCTGACCACATCGAAGATTAGAATGAAAACACAAATGTTGATTGTGTTCTATGTAATTTAATTTGCATGGGAAACCAAATTAGCAGTGTACTGAGAATTTCTATTTATCTCATTTATACAGGATGAAACTTCATTGTCTTATAAACTCAAAAACAATATGGATAAATTTCAAATTTGTGAAAAAAACTTAGTATTTTGCTTATATTTTTACTATGGATGCTAACAATTTGAAATAAAAACAAAAAGAGCTGGAGTTCTGGCAAAATCAGTAAAGAGAGAAAGAGAGTTAATATTTTGAGCCCAGTGTGGCTCTTCAGAGCAGACTCTTCCGAATTTTCTGGAGTTATACTGGACTCAAAGTATTAACTCTGTTTTTCTATCCATAGTGCGTGCCAAATCTTAAGACCATTAAAAATAGAAACAGGAGGAGTCTGTTCCACTCCTCCACCCTCTTGCGCGATTCAGTAGGATCATGGCTGATCCAGCACTCCTCATGTGCACTGTACTGTGTTTTCACCATAACCTTTAATACACCTGTTGATCAAAAGGATATCTATTTCAGCCTTAAATGTGTACAAAGAGTCCATAACCCTAGCCCTATCATTGAGTTTCTCTTGCACTTTGTTTTTATGTGAGTGAGGAATGAACTTGTTTTAACATTTGCTGGCCCTGATTAAAACATTAATATAGCAAGATTTCAAACTCCTACCCAGCAGCCACAACTGGAAAACAAATCTAGTAAGAACAAAATCAAACTCCTGCTTGGTCCTCTCTCATGCTTGAATGATCAATAGATACTTAGTCCACACCTGCACATGAAGGACAAAGCAGCTGGGATAGATGGTGATGTAGAGCAGGGTGGCTTGTTGGTCTGTGCAGCTAAATTCTAGACCACGTGACCACATTCAGAACAGAAGGAATGATAATTGGAAGAACCGAACAGATTCTACCTGATTTTTTCTTTTGTTCTGTTGAAGTCCCAGTTGTTGTTTTAGTGTCTGCTTAAAACCTCAGCAGATAAGTTCAGGCTCACAAATATTTGCATTCCGATGAGAGGAACGATCTTCTGCAAAATTAATTTGGTAGCCTTATTATGATTGAGTTGCACCATTGCAGTGTTTTTCCCCTTGCTTGTCACAATTCATTTTAAAAATATTAATTAACAACAGCTTGTGTTGATGCAATGCTTTCAGGTATCTTTTGAGACAAAAGACCCATTTTTGTGCTGTAATTACCATATAAATTGTATTTATTTGTGCACATATATGACATAAAGTTCATATGTAATATTGAGAAGTTACACTAAGTTGCTGCAGTCCCACTTGTCCTAAGAATAGAAGTGTTATACATAGATCGCTCATACCTTTTTAACTGAAATCAGTTTCTGTTAATAGATCAGAAATACCATAATGAAACTTGTCCATTCCAGAAACAATGTATTTGGATTCAGCAGTTTGGTGTTTGTTTTCTTTTTGCTTATTATTCACTTGTGGGACATGTGCATTGGTGGCTGGCCAACATTTATTGCCCATCCCTAGTTGTGCTTGAGAAGGTGGTGGTGAGCTCAACACCCTTAGGGAATGAATTCCAGGATTTTGATCCAGCAACAGTGAAGGAATGGTGATACGTTTCTGACTCAGGATGGTGAGTGGCTTGCAGGGCAAATTGCAGATGACGATATTCCGTAGATCTGCTGGCCTTGTCCTTCTAGATGGAGTGGTCGTGGGTCTGGAAGATAATGCCTAATGGTATTTAGTGAATTTCTGCAGTGCATCATGTGGACAGTGCACACTGCTGCTACTGACCATTGTTGGCCTAGTGAGTGGGCCCTTGTGGATGTGTTAGCAACGAACTATGATATTTTGTCCTTGATGGTGTCAAGCTTCTTGAGTGTTGTGGATGGTTCTGAGGAAGGGTTTCCGGACCTGAAACATTAACTCTGTTTTCTCTTTCACAGATGCTGCCAGACCTGCTGAGCTTTTCCAGCAACTTTGTTTTCGTCCTTTGAGTGTTGTGGAGTTGTGCCCATCTAGGCAAGTGGGGAGTATTCCATCACACTCCTAGCTTGTGCCTTGAAAATGTGGACAAGGTTTTGGGGAGTCAGGAGATGGGTTACTTGCCACAATACTTCTCACCTCTGATCTGCTTTTTTAGTCTCTGTATTTATATAGAGAGTGCAGTTGAGTTTCTGGTCAGTGGTAAACCCCAGGATGTTGCTAGTGGTGGATTAAGTAATGGTAACACCATTGAATGTCAAGGGGCAGTTGTCTCTTATCGGTGATGGTCATTGCCTGGCATTTGTGTGCAGTGAATATTACTCGCCACTTGTCAGCCAAAGCCTGTGTATTGTCCAGATACTGCTCCATTTGGACATGGACTGCTTCAGTATATGACAAGTCACAAAACAGCAAACATCCCCACTTCAGATCTTATGATGGAGGGAAGATCATTAATGAAGCAGTTGAAGATGCTTAGGCCTAGGAGACTACCCTGAGGACTTGCTGCAGAAATCTCTTCGAGCTGTGATGACTGACCTCCAGCAACCACAACCATCTTCCCGTGTGCAAGGTATGACTCCAATCAGAAGAGATTTTTCACCCACATTCTCATTGGTTCCAGTTTAGCTTGGGCTCCTTGATGCCATACTTGGTCCTTTGCGGCCTGGATGTCAAGGCCTATTACTCTCACTTCTGGAATCCAGCTGTTCTGTTCATATTTGAATTAAGTCTGTAATGAGGTCAGGAGCCGA
The DNA here is from genome assembly GCF_030684315.1 of Stegostoma tigrinum. Lineage (NCBI taxonomy): Eukaryota > Metazoa > Chordata > Chondrichthyes > Orectolobiformes > Stegostomatidae > Stegostoma > Stegostoma tigrinum. Next base: position 32,422,573 of record NC_081383.1, read on the forward strand.
GTGGCCGAGACAGAACCCAAACTAGGTGTCAGTGAGCAGGTTTTTGCTAAGCTGGCACTGCTGATTAGCACTATTGATGACACCTTCCATCACTTCACTGATTTGTTCTGCTTTTTGAATATAGGACGAGCCTGGGCAATTCTCCATATTATCAGGTAGATGACAGTATGGTAGCTGTTTGGAACAGCTTGGCTGGGAGTGTGGCAAATTATGGAGCACCAGTCTTTAGTACTATTGCTGTCACGGCCCTTCTGAGAAATACTTTAAAAATACTAGAAGTTGCATATAATGAATAGTGTGCAAAATTAGTGGACATTTAAAATGTCTTTACTCATGATCACTTACGGTCTAGATTGCAACAGTGTTGATTGTGTGCTTGGAGTTGCAAACTGTCAGATAACCAGTCTTAACAAAAGCAAGTCTTGTCTTATCTGCTATCAAAGGAAAATTAGGCATTTCCATCTTTCTGACCAACATCCATTTGGCAAACATGACCTGAAATTACTTGTTTATACTTTGATATTTCAGGGATCTTATACACAAATTTACTGCAATTTTGCTGGCATACATCATTGCATATAAAAATAATTAGATGCACATTAGCCTTTTGAGAGATGTGATTGGATGTTATCTGTATGCAATTCTTTTTATTTGCTTGACTTGAATGTTCTACTAAATTATATACCAAGCACAAGATATTTTGCATCTATTGTTATCTCCACAATCATAAGGGTACGCGTTTGTTGTCTTGCTGTGGGAAGAAATTTACAAAAGTAAAGAGGTTGCTCAGGCCTTACCACAGACCTAAGCAGGAAGAAATCTTCAGTCTTTGGACCCTGATGCATACTGCTTTTTATTATTTTCCCCAGAAGTAACAATGTTTGGTGGGTCCCTTAGAACAGAATTGAAGAAATAGGAGCAGGAGTAGACCAAATGAAACTGGTTCAGCCAGCTCCACCATTAAATATGATCACTGCTGATCCTGACTTTGACTTCGCCTAGGTCCCTGCTCCCCATTTTCCCTGATTTGGAGGGATATCACTAATCTTTCTTAGCTCAAAGATACTCAACAATGAAGCATTCAAATGCTTCTGGTTAGAGAATTCCAACCATACTCAAGAACAGTTGAGTGAAAGAATTTCTACAGCTCAGTCCTAAATGATTGGCCCTTTATTCTGAGACTGGGCACCCAAGTTCTCAGTCCCCCACTAGGAGACACAGAAATTCTTCTGTATCTACCTTGTCAAAATCCTTCATCATTATGTTTCAATTGTTTCAATTATACAATCTCTGCACATTATTCAAAACTCCAGTCAGGATGGCCTAATCTACTCAACATCTCATTGTAGGACTATCCTCTCATCCAAAACCCGTGGGCACAGCCTTAGAATTGGAGGGGGTAAATTTAAAACGGAAATGAGGAGACATTTCTTCTGCCAGAGAGTGGTGGGCTTGTAGAATTCATTGCCACGGAGTGCAGTGGAGGCCGGGACATTGGATGCCTTCAAGGCAGAGATCGATAAATTCTTGATCTCATAAGGAATCAAGGGCTACGGGGAGAGTGCAGGGAAGTGGAGTTGAAATGTCCATCAGCCATGATTTAAATGGCGGAGTGGACATGATGGGCCAAATGGCCTTACTTCCACTCCTATGTCTTATGGTCTTAAAATCAATCTAGTGCATAGTTCCTGTGCCACTTAAAATGCAAGGATATCTTTCCTTGATATGGAGACCAAAACTGTGTGCTGTACTGAAGATGTGGTCTCAGCAGAGCCATACGCACTTATAGCAAGACTTCTTTATTGAATTGTAGTTGGAATATAAAAAAAAGGCAAATATGCCTTTGCTTTCCTCATTGCTTGCTATACCTACATGCTTACTTTTTGTATTTTGTAAACGCATGTCCAAGTGCCTCAGAATGTCAAGTTTCATGCCTTATAAGCTGCCTTAAAAATATTCTGTTTTTCCTCTCTTACTACTAAAGTGAATAACTTCACACTTCCCACATAGTATGCCATCTGTCACCTTGTTGCCCACTCACTTAATATCCGTTTGTGCGCTTAGTATTGACATTCCTGACTAGCTTTGTATCAAAAGCAAATTTGGATCAAGAAAGCAGGAATAAAGTAGCTGAATCATTAATTTGGATTGACCCTTGCTATACTGCACTTGTCACAGATTGCCAATTTAAGATTGCAGTGTTTATCCCCATTCTTAGCTCCTCCTAGATCTCTGGTCTTTCTCCTCTTTCTCCCCTTTCCTTGAATATTGGTATTACACTTGCTAGGTTCCAATCTTGGACCATTCTGGATTCTGGGAAGTTTTATTACTTTGGATATTGTTCACAGGAACAGACAATTTGGCCCAACCAGTCTAAGCTGTCATTTATAGCCTAAGTTAGGATGGTATGTTTAGTGTTTATTTAAGTATTCTAATCAATACGTTTTCGATTCATAGAATTGATGATCACCTCATGACTTTAGCCTGTTCTTTCCTCCGCCCTTGAGAGCTCAGTTTACATTGAAGTAATGCTCCTGGATTTACTTCAAACCATGTGGCATCTAGTGCACTGTACTTCTGTAAAACCCTTTTTCCTTATTTCAAAATTAAAGCCACCTAATTTCTCTGGTATGGAGAGTTTAGTCCTCTGGTATTGAGAGTCAGTCTTTTGGTTGTTCTGTATTCTGGGTTGTTCCCCTGGAACTTAGCATCCAAAACTCTTCAGTTGCTTTATGCAGTCTCACTGTCCTGTTGATCTGTTTGCCAACTGCTTAAAGGGAACATTTGATTGATCAAAATTTTCTTAGGTTCCCCACTATCCCCTCAAAGCAAGTGATAGTGGTACAATGAATTTATAGTTAATAATAATAGAATTTTACATAGTCCAAGTATACCTAATTGTACTCCCAGCTGCACCTGAGGGATTATTGTTACCAATTTACGACAATGTATTGTAATGATTTGAATATGAACAGTGATGAAGACTTTGTCTAATACAGTTAATTGTTGCACAAAGGATACGGGATGCCTCGGGCCGCCCCAAACGTGAATATCAGCCCAAGCCTAGAAGCACTTACACAGAATATGGAGATACAGACCATTCCAATGGTGGTTTCTCTTATAGCGGGTCGACAAAATCACAGGGTAAGCAAATTTTCTTTGCTCATTGTAGTCATTATGCAATGTTAGCCACAGCAGTAACTTAGCTAATCAATTCAGTCAATAAGCTTTTCAAAGTTACCTCACCCCTCATTGTGAATTGTTTATTTTCTTTGAGCCATGTTTCAGTAAAGCAGACAGCATGCTGAGAAAGTGGAGGATCCACACATACTCAGCAGCAGAGTTTATATCAAGGAGGGACAGGTTAAGAAGATTATGGCTTCCTCTGGTGCAGCCTCTTAGTGAGCTAGAATACTAGGAAGCTGTCTGTTTGATCCTTGTCAGTGCTGAGATATCAGACCTCTACTCAGGTGGTAATCGAGGCACTGAAACTATGTTCAACAGCTCAAATCTAAGAAGAAGAAAGATCAGCCAGGATTACCTATGCTGACTGCTAAACAGGGATTTCCCAATGAAAAGTGTAAAGGCAAATGCACAATGCATTTAGTACCAGGCTAAACTGTGAATGTGCTCTTTTTGTCAAACTGCTTGTCAAGTCAAATTTCCCATCAAGTTTTGTACATGAAGGTTAGCTGCTGGTAACGAGCTAGAGTGTACCCACCATTTGTGGTACGGTGTCACTTTGTGAGAACAGGTAAGAAACTTAGCAAGAATTAAAGTAGGCTCTCAATCCTCAACCAAAATGAGATCAGATAAATTTTACTGAATGAACTGTTCAAATGGATGTATTTCTGTGGACAGTCCAGTTGAGTTTCTGGTCACTGGTAACCCCCAGGATGTGACAGTGGGGGATTCAGTGGTAGTCATACCATTGAATGTCAAGGGGTGGTGGTTAGATTGTCTCTTAATGGAGGGTAATTGCCTGGCATTTGTAGTTCACTTGTTACTTGCCACTTGTCAACGCAAGCCTGTATATTGCCCAAATCTTGCTGCATTTGGACATGGGCTGCTTCACTACCAGAATAGCCATAAATAGTGTTGAACATTGTGCAATCATCAGTGAACACTTCAAACTTCATGATGGAAGGAAGATAGTTGATAAAGCAGTTAAAGATGGTTGGGCATGGGACACTAACCTGAGGAACTCCTGTAGAAGTGTCATTTCAGTTCCAGGACTGACCTCCAACAACCGCATCCATTTTCCTAAGTGCCAGGTAAGACTGTAACCAGGGGAGTGTTTTCTCCCTGATTTCCATTTCCTGGAAACCAATATTTACTCAATAGATTTCCTTTGATTTTGTTTTTGGCCAAAAGTTCAAATTACTATCCAGACACTAGTAGTTACACTCCTGATGTCTGGTCACAAAGACCAGAGAATTTGTCAATGTTGTTATGAGCTTGAGGTTTTGCTGATTAAAAAGGGGAGAAATGTCTGAATTTTAGCTGCCTTTATGCTTTGCTAGAGCTGTTTTGGACTCTAGTATCATCTGGCAAACGTATCACCAGCTAGCAATGTTAGCTCAATATGAAAGTGACTTCTCTTCCCTCATTTAAGTGTGTCTGTTGGATTATGTTATTAATCTGCAGGGTGCAGTAAACTCAACTCTGGTGAACTTCTTAACATCAATCATTCTCCTGCTTTTTTGAGCAGATGTCCTTTCTTTTGTTGAATCCAGATGTACTAGAACTATTTTTTTTAAAATTCCCATCCCCCATTTTGGGGACGATAGTGGTGATCTGCTGCTGTGAGCTGTGTGCAAAATGATTGTTCCACCCATTCATCTATTTTCAGAGATTATTTTCTTAGTCTATTTACTGTATCTGCCTAACTGTTTGAGCTTTAACAAAGCTACAAAGTCATGTTCTCAAAAATGTAGTTTATGATAATTAAGCACACAAATGAAATCCCAGCTCCCACCCAAGTATCACCTCATCTACAACTTAATGCTGCTGTGTATTTCACATCTGCACAACAAGGATAAATGTTTGCATGTAAATTACTTGATTACTTTAACTTTCTTCCCCACTGGAACATTTTTTTGAAAGAGCTGTTGAGGTACTGATCCAAGCAGAGCTGAAGGTCTCTGGGAGTTGAGCAGAAAATGCTGGAAATACTCAACAGGTTATGGCAGCATTTGCAGAGAATTACTATTTCAAGGCCATGACAGTTTATCAGTCTGAGTAAAGTTAGAGGTATAATAAGTTTTTTTGAGCAAGGGATGGGTTGAACAGGGGAGAAAGGAAGGTCTATGGTAGAGTAGGAAGGCAGAAGAGATTGAAAAATGAAAGAGTTATTCTTCCAGGACCAAAGGGCAAGGTGATGGGACAAGAAAAGAATTAAAAATGTATGCTTGGAACAGGTGTGTTGCTGACTGAAAGCAAAAAATGAGAGGAAAAGTGAAAGAAAACAAAATGGATCTCAGGGTAACTGACATTCCTGCCCTGGGCCTATTCACGTTTCCAGTGGAACTTAACGGAAACTTAATAAACATCACCTGATATTTCAACTAGGTATTTTATAGCCTTCTGGACTGAACGGTTTTAGACCATCATCTCTGTGCTTTAGAAGAAAGAGTTGGCTCTTAGCAGGTCTCCTCGCTGCTTCTCGAAACTGGATCCCTGAATTAGATACGAAGTGCATTTCAATGAGGAACATCTCTTCTCTCCCTGGAAACATGTGGGTTCCCTTTTCAGCTTTCCTGGATGGCTACTCCCTCGCCTGCTGCTGGTTGAATACCAGGAATAGATGATGTGGCCCTTGAGGGCATTAATTGTCAATTAGAGAACTTTAATGTCCAGGCATGAAAACTATTTATGAACGCTCCTGCCACAGACTGAAATTGAACAATTGGAAGAAGGGATCTAACCACACTGCTGCCTGATTAAATGACCAACCTCCAAATTCATCCCTGACAGGAGTTACACAGTTAGTAAGCTATTCTTAAACACCTCAAAGACCAACAAAATCAGAATATTGAATAAGTCAAGGAGTTGAAACAGTTATAATCTTGGTGACTGTCTCAGCATTGAGGAAAAATATGTAACTTTTCTAGTAACCATTTGAGAGTCTCAGTGCAATAATACTATTAAAATACATTTTTAAAGACCACAAGGTCCCACTTAATGTCTTCTGTACGGTTGTGCTACATTTAGCCTTGCGATACTGGGGTTAGGAGAGTAAAAGGTTCCTGTCATTGTCTCATGGCTGTTGTGTTGGACAGCAGTTGTTTGGTGTCATCTACTGATGTTCAATATCAAGCTCAGTTTTCCACTGTCATTTTGCCTGCCAGCACTCGCTGTAAAGGATCTCCACTTGGCAAGGTGCCAGGAATGCTAGCAAGACTGCTGGCGCCAATAGAACTATACATCAGACAGAGTCAGCAATTGCATGAGTAAGGAAAAGAAAAATGTTAGGATTATAATGTACTGTTAAGATTATAATGTACTGTTAACATTACATAAAAAAGTTATTATGTGAGATTGCAGTACTTGCAGTAAAGAACTATGGTCTCTGATTCATCGATTCCCCAAACTAGTTGAAAGAATGTGTATCTTTTTCCTGATCAGAATATTTATTTCTCTGTCTCACAATTAGCAATATGGTTATGATATTGCATCCATATACTGCCTTGTCAGCTGTAATTCAGATGTTCAAACAGCTAACCATAAAGTGAACATTGCGTTCCCCTCACCATCTGCTGATCTAAGCCACAGACAATTGCTGTCTAACCTTGTGTTACTGAGCATCTATGATGCTCTAGTTGTTATGCTCAGTAGCAAAAGAAAATTGTGTTTAGGTCAATGTTCAGTACAGTCTTCAGTTCATTTTCTGTAAGTTGTTTGTCCTCTCAAGTTGCTCCCAGCGAAAGATATGTAACCAAAAATGGCATTTAAAAAATATGTTCCAGTGGGGGAATACTGTGAAGGTATTCAAGTCAATGACCTGTTTAGATTGATCTGACTTCAGGTTTAGGCTGCTTCGTGAGCCCTTTTTAGGCAGTTTATATTCACTGGTGAATTACATAAAGGGACGCTTTAAATATTTTCCTGACAAAAGACATGTTAGAATATGGGATGCATTACTGTATTCAGCTATTGAAACCCAGTTGGTCACCTTTAAGAGCAGTTGAAAGAACAGGGAAATGGAATTAAAGTTGATCTCTAGTCAGAAACTAGCTCTGACAGAAACTTAAATCTGCACCATAATTTCTACCATACGTAGCTTTCCAAACATGCCATATATGTTGTGGTATTTCAAAGAAAAAATGTTGTCCCTCCAGCGTAAAAAAAAAACTGGATGCCAGGAGAAATAGAAGTGTATTGCAAAGTAATCTGCAAGCAAGCACCATTCCTCATACTGGCTGTTTTTAACTCTAATTTTGAACACAGCTCATCGAGCTGATACAGTGTGAATGGCTGTGATGCCATCAGGAATGGAACTCTCAGGGTGGGAGTTCAATATGTGGCAATGGTCTGTCAGGGACAGGAACAGGAGAAGATGTTAAACCTGCCAAACCTCCTCCATTATTCCATGTTATCTAGAGCTTCACCTCCACTTTGCTGTCTGTTCCCCATAGTCCTTTATGTGCAGAGATATCCCAGCCTTGAAGATGTTCAATGATGGAGCAACATCAGCCATCTGGTGTAGAGAATACAAATGATACAAATTCTTTGAGAGAAGAAATTTCTCCTTATTTCAGTACTATTTTGGATCTTGACAGAGGGATGGTTTTGCGAATTTTAGTGGGAGATAGAGGAAGAGATGATTGAAGAATAGGAATAACATTTCGACAGTGCAAAATCTGTTACGTGCAGTAATTGGTATGATAGTCCTGTAAAATTAGGAAGTCCTGTCAAACCATCTGCGAAAGAAAGATGAAAATAATTGCTGGTAACAGTAAACAAAGCCTTTGTCTTCAATCAGTAGTATTTCGTTTACTAATTATTGAGAAGATTTGTACACGATATTGAAATTTTTTATTTTTACTTAACTTTTCCTTGAACAGCCTCCTTCCGTTCAGACAAGCCTAATAGGACGCCAGCCAGCGGATCCCCCTGTGAGTAGGGTAGCTAATGCCCAATTTTTAGTTCTGATGGATGAAGAGACAACAGTCTTTCTGTTAAAGGGGCTCTCACAAATTAATAAGGATTCATGGTTGTTTGTTTAATGATGATCAAAAACTCAACAATAATGTAAAGGATTTTTTTAATTGAGCTATTTATCACTGGTTATTATCATTTATGTATTTCTGTTATTTGGTTTTAGGATGAACTGGACCTCGCTGTGAGTGAGGCCTCTGTGGGATAATTCTTGGGGGAAGTTACAGTGATAGTAATGATTGTATGACCATGATCAACTCCCTCTGCTGTGCCACAATGGTATTTTCTGCTGTACACCAGTGGTTTTCAAATTTCCTGGCAAATGTTCAGAATTACACAATACTGCAAAACTCAAACAAATCACATGGCTTATTAAGTCTGTGCCTGTGATATTATTGCATATGACCACCATCTTGAACCTCTTTTTCCTGCTTGTTCTTAATGCTCTGTTAGTTTTCTTTCTTTCAAACATCTGCCTAATACCTTGTTTGCCTAAAGATATTCAGATGGTGGAATTTTGTTGAATATAGTTTTCTTGTGCAGTTTTGACAGTATCAAACAAGTTGCTTCATTTAATTGCATGACATTACACATTTTAATTTAACTTTTTGACAAGGTTAGGAAGTCTCTACTTCCCCCAATTTTATTTCTGCTTTTCATTCTTCATGTTTGATCTTGGCTTCATGATTTCCCTTCTCTGATCATGACATTTGATCCCAACTTTTACAAGATGACTGTTCAGTGAAGTCTCTTGATTCCCCACCCATTGCTGAGATTAGGAAATCAATGCAGTGAGCAGAATGAATTCTGTGTCTCTCTTTCAAGGGTTTATAGGTATTAGAGATGGTTTCACATTCAAATCTTGGTGTGTGATCTGTTGCCTTTCTCACCTGAACCTTTAAATTTGTCCCAGTGCTCCTGGGTTATGTGGAAAACATTCGTCAGCCTTCACAGCTAACTGTTATCCATTGATGAAATGTGGATCATTGTGGGTTGATTGTTAATTGTGATGCAACAATCAAATATTTGTCTAATATCTTGGAACTATATCTCAGAAAGAACCAGTGCTGTCAAATGGAAGAGGAAAAGAAACTTGCACTCATGAATTGTATTTTGTTTTGTATGTAGCACACCTAGACCAGCCATGCTGCAAGGCACTGTATGATTTTGAGCCAGAGAATGAAGGAGAACTTGGCTTCAAGGAAGGTGACACCATCACGTTGACCAATCAGATTGATGACAACTGGTATGAAGGAATGCTGCATGGCCAATCAGGTTTCTTCCCTGTCAACTATGTGGATGTGCTGGTCCCATTACCTCAGTGAGCGCTGAACTGGATACTGGATACAGATGTGGAAAGAGGGAGACTTTCAACATTCCTTTTAATTTAAAACACTAGTCCACTTCCATGGTTTGTTTCTCACAGTGCAGTGTTACATTGCGTGCAATGCATCATCATTTTATTTTTGAATTGACAAATATTTGTTCTATGTTAATGTAAGTGCAGCTCCAGTTACTCAGCATGTATTGCAATATGGTTGTGAGAGGTCAGCATTTAGCTCAGTGGATCCTTATCTGTAAGCTGTCCAGTTCTAGCAAAGTGAAAGGGCTGATATTAAGCATTTGCTTTGCAAAGGGAATAGCTGTGACAGTTATTGCCCCCAGTGTATGAGGTGCCCTTTCTACACTGCTCATCGGTTAAATTAGTCTCAATTGCGCGGTTGATGCATGTGATCATGGGTCACACACACCACCTTCATTTTAAACATGTCTGTAATTACTGTGGTTCCCAATTCATTTGAACGTAGGGGTTATATCAATGTAATTCACACTGTACAATGACTTGGGTTGCGCAGTGCACCAGACTCTAGCCTTTCAATTCTTGTCTGAGTTCCTCTTCAGCCTGAACTGATAGGGTGGTTGTCTCCTCTGTCTGCAAATTAAAAGGATCATATTTGAAATGAGCTTGGCCAGGCTGAATCCAATATCTGCAGCAGTTAGCTGGCAATCATTCTTATTCTATGGGATACAATGTGACTGTTGTGGGAATTGAACAACCGTCACACTAATGTAGTGGGGGATGCAGCACTGTGGTTGGAAGAAAGTGAATCGTCAGAGCCAAGTAGAGAGCTTAACCTTGCTGTACCTAACTACTGTGATACTGGGTGTCTGAAAAGGAAAGTGTCCAAGTGGTGATGTTAACCATTACAACTTAAGCCATGAATTTAACAGGCTTTCTTTACCTAACCCAGCACTGCCTTCTATTTTCCCATGTTTACATTAACTATTCACTGTGGAAGAACCTAAGTTTAAGATGTGAATCAAAACAGGACTTTTATCCCTCTCTATTTTAAACTTAACTATTTTTCCCGAACAATCCTGTCCGCTGGTTCGTGACAGATGTATTTCCCCTCCCTCTCAGTTATGACCTTGTACGATTACCAGGGGAACTTTGTGCTTCTGTTCCAATCAATCATTACCTTTCTTAGAATATGAAGAGGAGAATACAAGCCAGGTTTCTGCTCATGATCATTATCTGGCTGGTAAAGGTGTTTGCAGTGGCTGGGATGAGGAGAGTATGGAATCATGCTGTGCTGTGATAACTGCCATAGACACACAGGCCATTGACTCAGAAATGAAGAATGATACCTCCTTGAGTGAGGTTCTGGAAAGTGTCTGGTGTGCTTTGAATTGCAGAACAGCAAGAATCAACACTTTGAAGACAGGAAGAAAATGAGGAGGGGACAGACATTCTTTCTAAAAAAAAGCATCACTTCCACAACTGACTCACTTCCGCAACTGACCCAGCAATCAAATAGTTTGGACTGAACTCTTTGCAATCACCCCTGCACCCCAACCCCTATCCCTGTTTCTATCCACTCACCAATCCATTATTAATTTGCAGGCCTGTAAAGACCTTTTTACTGAGATTGAAGGTTTCTTACTGCTAAAATGGTGGAGTGTCATCTATGACTTTTGAGCAATTTGCACATCAAAGCTGGTGCTATGAATACTATCCCACTGTGTAAACACAACAAATTTGGAATTGTCCCAGACCTGTCATATAATGAGGCACAATTCAGTCTTTCAGTGAAATGGAGAGAGTAAGCAAGGGGTTACTCTCACATTCTTTGAATTCCCTATGCCCATATCCCGTTGCTGCTGCATCTGCTTTATGGATCCAAAAAAGGGTGTGCACAGGAACGGTTTAAAATTCTGACTTGTCCTTCGTCCTCTGTTCTCTCTTAATTAACATGTAGATAACTGGAATGAATTTTGTTTTCTGAGAGACTTGAAATGTTCCCACTGTAATTTTCCATGGTCTAACTTTTAATTGTCTTTGTTTAATGATGAGCAAATCTCAGCTTCTGGTAACTCTTCCTGTTTTGACCTCCACGATGTTGAATGATAACCTGGTACAACACGTGCAGCATGTATCTGGCAGGCATCGTGCTGTCACACTCCCATATTGACACTAGCTCTTTAACACTAATCATGATGTACCATATAATCTGTCTAGTACTTTTTGATAGTGTTGTCAACTCATCGTGAACATTAGAAGATTGTGACCATACCTGTGCTAATGCTTTATGAATTTGATCTATCTTTTGATAATTATAAAAGCCGTGGGCTTATAACTCAAAATATGTATCTTTTTTACTGTTTAATCCTGCATGTAGATTTATGTTTAGTACAATTATAAACTATGTAGTGTTCTGTTCAGATTATGTAAAAAAAATAAACAAATAGAAGGTAATAAGAGCTGGGATATCCATAAATCTAAAGTTACTTTTTGGTTGGAGGGGATTTGTTTCAGAACAAAATATTGACTATTAAATATGTATTTAACTAATGTTGTTCCTTGCACAGCTATGTGACTTTGTGTATCAGCTTTGGTTGCAGCATTCTTGCATTTAGATGAGATTTCTTTACTTCAGAACTTGAGTACTTTATCCCTGCTGACATTCCAGTGCAGTATTGATGGAGTGCTTTAGTGTTAGAAATGGCATCTCTCAGATGAATTGTTAAATTGTGGTCTCATGTGCCTACTCCAGTGACCTATAAGGCCATTTAATCACATTGCGACTGAGAGTAAATGAATACAAAAACAGATTGAGAGTGATTTTATAAATATAGGAAGAGAACAGCTGAAGTAAACATTGGTCAAATGGAAGCAGAGTTGGGAGGAAATAAGAATAAGAAGAGATGTTGAACAAATATTTACTGTCTTCGTAATAGATCCATGATACAGAGACAGTGATTGGTGTTGAAGAGTGGGGAAATGAAATTAATTAGCATCTGATAAAAGGTATTGGAGAAACTTCAGTGATTAAAATTAAATAAATACATGGGACCTGTTGGACCTTGTTCTTGCAGTTCTAAAAGGGAGCTGCAAAAACCGGATGGCCTGGTGTGATTTTTCATGGTCAACGTGATGTTGTGAAAGGGAACATGTGTTGACAAATTTATTCAAGTTTTTTAAGGATGAATGGAAAGGTATTAGAAAAAGGTTAATATACAAGCTAAGGGCTTGTTGTTTAAGTACGTTAATAATGGTAGTACATTATCTCAATTTTTTGCTTCCTATTAGTTAACCATTGGTTTATTTGTGCTAAACAGGGCTTTGAGACCTAGGTTCAGAGTTCTTTGAAATTTGCATCACAGGTAGACAAAGTGGTTAAGAAGGCATTTGACACACTTGCCTTCATTGCTCACACCACTCAGCATAGGAGATCCCAACTTCTATGCTGAATTAGTAGGAACTGCTGATGCTGGAGAATGTGAGCTAACAAAGTGTGGAGCTGGATGAACACAGTAGGCCAAACAGCATCAGAGAAGTGGGAAAGCTGACGTTTCAGAAAATTATTCTGAAGGGACCAGACCCGAAACATCACTCATGCCTTGTTAGCTCAGATTCTCCGGCATCGGCTGTTCCTACTAACTCAGCATAGGAGTTGGGATGTCATGTTGACGTTGTTCAGGACATTGGTCAGGCCACTTTTGGAATGCTGTGCACATTTCTGGTCTCGCTGCCAAGGGAAGGCTACTATTAAATTGGCAATGGTTCAGAAAAGATTTACCAAAATGTTGCTGTGCCTAGAGGGTTTGAGTTACAAGGATAGGCTGAGACTTGTAGTATAATCCTTTGTTTAGTTCATTCATTCTCCCTGCAGCCTGAGCCAACATCCACAGTGGGAGCAATAATCCAGAACCTCAACCTGAGCTACAAATCTTCTCAAAACTCGCTAATCTCATGCTGTTTCAGAAGCATAGAGCCCTCCTTTCTGCATTCTTTCAGGTGTTAGTGACTGGTCTCTATATCCTCTGTTCCACACACTTCTTTCACTGGAGCATATGATGTTGGGGTGGTGACCTTTATCGAAGTTTATAAAATCAAGAATTGATCAAGTGAATGGCAAAGGTCTCCTTCCTCGGGTGGGGGAGTTCAAAACTCGGGTACATTTTTAAAGGTGAGAGGAGAAAGATTTAAAAGGGACCAGGAGGACAACTTTTTCAGAGGTGGTTTGTACATGAATTGAACTGCCAGAGGAATGGTGGATGCAAATACCTATTCAAATGTCTTTTAAATGTGATAATGGTATATAAATAGGAAAGGTTTAGCGGGGCATGGACCAAACTCAGGCAAATGAAACTAGATCAGTTTGGAAAATTTGGTAAGCATGGAAGAGTTGGACCAAAGGGTTTGTTTCTATACTATATGACTCTGACTCTAAAGAGATAAGAGACAGCATAAAACAGAAAGGGGCTTATAAAAATGCAAAAAATAAGCACACGTCCAACTGAATGGGAAAGATAAAAAGAACAAAGAAAATTACAGCATAGGAACAGGCCCTTCGGCTCTCCAAGCCTGCGCCGATCGAGATCCTCTGACTAACCTGTTCATCTATTTTGTAAGGGTCTGTATCCCTTTGCTCCCCGCCTATCCATGTACCTGCCCAGATACATCTTAAAAGACACTAATGTGTCTGCGTCTACCACCTCCGCTGACAACGCGTTCTAGGCGCCCGCTGCCCTCTGTGTAAAGAACTTTCCACGCAAATCTCCCTTAAACTTTTCTCCTCTCACTTTGAACTCATGACCCTTAGTAATTGAGGCCCCCACTCTGGGAAAAAGCTTCTTGCTGGCTAGCACGAGGGGTCATAGTTTTAAGCTGGTTGGTGGAAAGTATAGCGGGGATGTCAGAGGCAGGTTCTTTGCGCAGAGAGTTGTGGGAGCATGGAATGCGTTGCCAGCAGCAGTTGTGGAAGCAAGGTCATTGGGGTAATTTAAGAGACTGCTGGACATGTATATGGTCACAGAAATTTGAGGGTGCATACATGAGGATCAATGGTCGGCACAACATTGTGGGCTGAAGGGCCTGTTCTGTGCTGTACTGTTCTATGTTCTATGTTTGCCATCTTGATAAGCTGTGACTGAAGGAGGGCTGCAAGATTCGATGCTGGGGCCTCCACTATTTACAATGTATTAAATGATTTGGACACGGACAGAATAATGTACTTAAATTTGCTGCTCATACAAAGCTAAGTGTGAATCCAAGCTGTAAGAATGCAAAGCAATCTAGACCAGTTAAGTGAGTGGACAACAAGTACCCAGATAGTGTAATGCCGGTTAATGAGAGGTTATTCACTTTGGATATTAGAATGGAAACGCAGTTTTTTGAAAGTCATGGAACCTGTTCAGAGGGATGAAGACTGCAAAGTTAGCATGTGAGTACAGCAATCAGGATACCTTTACTGTAATGAGATTAGACTACAAGAATAAGGAAGACTTGCTAAATCTGTATGGGACTTTGGTCAAACCACCCTGGTATGCTACATGCAGTTTTGATTGACATGTTTAAGAAAAGATATACTAGAATTGGAGGTAGTAGAGTGGAGCTTGCTGAATTGGTTACTAGGATAAGAATGTTGAGCTGTCATGGGATGAGTATTTTTAGGCATATCTTCATGCATTTTCTTCACTTTTGGAGAATAACAGGAAACTGGTGGAAGGATTCCTGACTGATTATTAGCTTGTTGTACTATTCCATGAACAAACTCCTTCCAATGCCAACAAGTGTGCCACTTGAGCCTGGAGATTGTGGCCCATAGAAAGTGATGTTACCACTGCACCACAAGACGACGTATACCTCAGTTAATTGTACAGATATTCTCTGGGGTTCAGAAGAATGAGAGAATATCTCATTGATACACATACCTGAATGGGTGGCATAAGGTAGACCCCGAGAGGCTACCTTCCCCAATCAGAGGAATCTAGAATTAAAAACACAGAATAAGGTGTTGATCGTTTAGGATTAAGATGAGGAATTTCTTCAGAGTTGGGAGTCTTTGGAATTCTCTATCTGCGAGAGTTGTGAATGCACCACTACTGAATACGTTAAGAGCTTGAGGAAGTGAAGATGTGGAGAATGGACAGGAACGTGAAGTTGCAGCCAAGGATTGCTTTAATAATATTGAATGGTGGAACCATTGGCACAAATAGTGCATTTTTAAAAATGTTGATCATTTTTCTCAACTCCGTTCTCCTGCCTTACTCCTGTATTTGATTCCATTACTAACCAACAACCTATCTATGTCTTAAAACCTAAGTTTTATCAAAGAATTGCAGTACTGCTTTGAACCTTGCATTAAATCTATTCAAGCCACCGATCCAATAGTGGAGAAGTAAAGCCCTTTTTTTCCCAACTTGATAGTTTGTAGTTCTGGTCAATCAAGGACATTAAAGATGAGCCCAAATTGTCACACTATTAATCCATCCAATTATCAGCCCATTGATAGTACCAGACAATGTAAATCACCAGTTTTTACATTGGCTGGTTCTCATATGTCTAAAGCTTTGTTGAATGGTTGGCTGGAGGATGTTTGGCAATGCTTATAGCTTGTTGACTGGCCTCCTGGAGCTCTAAACACCTGCATAATTTTATTATTCTGAACCAGAGTCTTCAGAGATTTGGATGCCAGAAACATTCATGAGTCAGATTAGTTCGTTCTTGGTTGGAGAAGAAGTTTATTTTTATCTGACCAGCTGTATAATTATTGTATTTTCAGTGACTTCATTCTCTGTCAACTTATTTCACCTACTTCTGGAACTCTCTTCCAATTGTGAAATTCATTTTGAGTATCACAATTCATGATTTTATTGCAGATTAGAATTTAAAAATATTTAACTGTAACCATTTAGTCAGGGATGTTAATTAGTTATACTATCCTGATGCTTTTTCTATGTGTGAAGAAACTGTGGAATGTCCGATCATGAGCTGGACAAGAGTGAATCCACTCTCACCAGAAAGTCCAAATTCTCCTCACTGAAGAACAGGTGAAAGTTTGTGTTTGTACTCATTCCTCACTGATGAAATAGTAGGATTGTGTTAGCTTGAACTCTGATCGTGATTTTATTGCCAGATTGTAAGATTCATGACAAAGGCACAATTTCTTTGACTTTGATTTGATCAGACTCTTTACAGCTGTGTAGGATTCTGTCTGTTTGATGCTGAAGGTATTCCTCAAAACAAAATGCAGCATCGTTGACATAGAATTACACTGTGGTAAGGCCTTGGCGTACTTTTGCCTTGGTTTTCAGGCAGGGAAGATTGTCACTTCGAAATAGAATACCATCTGTTGATCAATTGAAGGCATGGGGCAGTAGCAAAGAGTATTCCAAAGTACGTAGGTTCCACAATTCAACTGTGTTTGACTTAACTGAGGATGTCAAATGTCTTATGCTGCTAGACCTGTTCTTTTTCCTCCAGCATTCTGTTTGTGTTCCTTCATTGTTTGCTACTCTGTACTGAGTTAACCAATGCTGAGGAGAGATCTCTTGGTCACTTGCACTCCAAGCAGCTTATTTACCACTGAAATCATCGTGTAGAAACCACAAATGGAGCATCAATCATGAATCTCAGTTCTAATACCAATTTTGTGAAAGCTCCAGCCTTTCACATTTGTAAAAGTAACTCTCTTGAGAAAACTGAAACACATCAGGGCCTCTTTTTGCATGTATTGCTGGATGGAATGTCTAGCTGTATTAAACTCTGTTAGTTTCCAGGAATCAGGAAAGACAGTTGGAAAAAATTACTAAGTACGAGAGTAAACTGGGTGAAGTCCAAATTTCCAATTCACAAGGAAAAAGGTTTTCTGCAAGTTTCATTCAGTGTGCTGGCACTCTAGCTTTGTATAAGTCAGGGCTGTCCACAGCTTAGTACCACAGGTTGGAGTTTGCTGTCTCTCAGGTTATCGTACTTGGAAACGCACTTACAGTCCTCTGTCTCAAAGCAAACACAGCTGAAGTTCAGATTTTCAAAACCATTTTATTAATGAAAACTAAAACTTAAAAATTATATTTTGAGATTTAAAAAGTGTCTACATCTGGGTTTTCAACATAATTGCAATTCTTTAAAACAGTTTGAATATTTACAGCACTTTTACATTAAATTCACTTGGTCTATTTAGTAACAAGAAGCCACAATCCTGTTTCTGCCACGACTTGAAAGTATGAGGCTTTAAAGCCCTGATTCTCCTCTAAGACGCTGTGCAGTGCAATAGTGGATATGATGCACCAAGTCCTAAGCCACAACCTTTATAACTATTTCTTTTGTACTCAAGTAAGTGAGCCTGGTGCTGGGAGGACTTACGTTTCAGCTCCAAGGATAATTTGACTCAAAGCCCTTTTCTCCAAGTGTTCCAACCCCAACAACTTATAAATGTGCAACATTTTAAAAATCAGCTTTCCGTGACCTCTGCATGAGAGCACTTGATTTGTGCTTCATTAAGAATTGCACTGAGCACTAGGGTCAGACACATTGACTACTCTTAACCATATTTCACAGGGAGCTCTTATGGCCAGTTTCAGTTAAATGCCTGCTGTGGCATCAGTCTGGACTATAGAGACTCTTGCTTGAAAGTTATAAATGTCATGTATCTGATAAAGACATCGCAGCAAATTACTATCTCGTGAACAACTACTAACTCATCATTCAAAGTTCACTCAGCTAGCTCTTTTGATATTTTATTTCTCACCCACCTTCTTTTGGGACCAATTAAGGAATAACTTGAAATTTGGAGAGTTTAATTATGTTGTTAATACTAAGGGTCAGGCACAGCTGGGATAAGAAACAGACAAAATGAATACCTGAGTGTCCCAAGTGGCAGTCCACCACTTACACCATAAGTTCCAGGAAGAAAATAAAATTGATAAATAAAGTTTAACTTTTCTACTTAACACAACCAATTTAAATATTTTTGATAAGAAAAGCAAGCCCAACATGCTTGTATAGCTTTTCTAATTAACTTTTGAGACCGCACTGGAAGTCACATTCAACACAAAGGAAAGCTGGAGATAAATCTAATGAGAGTTGAACATGAAGTTTTTTTTTTCCTGGAAATGTTTTGCCTTTCCCACTCCACAAAACCCTATATTTATTCCAGTTCCTAACCTTAATTATTGTCATTTTTCCTTAACTCAAGTGTGGCAGGACAATTGCTCATGCATAGGATTGCCTGCCAAACAAATATTCTAATATGGGCTAGGTTACAGAGTGGAAACCCTAACTGGATTGTCCTCCCACCTTGTTCAGAGCCTTTTATATCCATTTCCCCACCTGGCTAAAGTCTGTTAATTGTTAATCAAACTTAAAAGTATCTGTTTTGCATGATACAAATAGTTGTAGTGATTGATAAATAAAACAATTTCTCCCCTACGAACTGGTGACACTTCTCTAAAGTGCTACAATAAAAAAAATCATAAAAATATAATCACTAATGCTCATGGACATATGTAGTCCTAACATACAACGCAGCTAAATTAGAATTCCAAGAGCCACTTTTTAAGTGAATGTTATGTTCCTGCAGCACCTGAAAAGTGGCTGTAAGTTGATGTATTAACCGAAGTTAATTTTAAAAAAATGAAAATCTGAGCTGTACCTCTGATTTGGTAACGTATAGTAGATGGGAGGGTCTGCAAAGTCTTTTACATAACTGACAAAATCCCACATTTTGTCCTTCACACTAAGAAAAGGTGTAAATCACGTTGTCCTGCTTCTAAAGGAAAGATCACTGTCCCGACCCCCAAGCCCCATCTCCCATTTCCACTTAAGGTCAAAAAGTGCAACTGCTGTGTCATTTTGCGCAGAGGCTATTTGTTCTCAACATGTCAAGCCAACCAACGTGGCTTCTAATACTTTTGTCAAAAAGTGTGATTACCAAAATCAAATTAAGTTATTTTCTCTTGATGCAGCATTTTCTCTGTAGATTGAAAATGAGCTTTTTTTCTCTTCCCTAAATACATTCCTGCAACTTTCAAGCATCATGTGCCATTTTTAGCAGTGCCAGACCAACAGTTAAGGGCCTTGTCTACTGCTACTGAGGGAAAATGTGAAGTTTTGAAATTACAGACATCATACAAGTGGGTAAATTTCTCACTGTGCACTGATGCAAAACCTTGCCTTCTGAGGAAATTCTAGCAAACATCTCGCATTAGTGAAAGATTTAAAGCTTTGAATCTATCACTAGTTTCATTGCTTCCCATACAATCAATAATCACAGCAGTGACACATGGAATAAATCTGTTTCTGTAGAAGGCTTTCAGGGTGACTTCATCCATTAGGGTGTTGTTTCTGTGTAAACTTGCTTGTACTTTTTTTTAAAAGTATGGGTGCTAGCCAGTTAACTTCCCTGTGTTAAGATAGCTCAAAAGGAACTTCAATAATACTGTATTAAGCATTTGCAGGTTAACAATTGGAAATTTGACTCAGTAGGTCAGGCAGCAGCACCTTATTGGCAAAAGTAGTTTCACTCAGATGGAGGACTATCTTTCCCCTTGTGTTTATACCAAGGAGCTGCTCCAAGAAAGCCGGTTGTGTCCAAAAGTAAACATCAAATATATTACAAAAACAACTGGCACTGTGATTCTGCTCATGAAAATCTGCCAACCTCTTCCCAGCAACAAGGGAATGTCTATGAAGACCAGTCTTTAAAAGCTGCATTGCTGCTCTGGGAAGATTGCATGTTTAACCCACCCTCGCTTAGCTAGGTACAATGATGGCACTGGGTTATTTACTTACTTGCTAGCTGCAAACATTTGAAGTTTAGAAGCCAGCCCTCTGAAGGTCATCCAATGCAAACAGTGTAATATAACGGTGATACTGTATATGTTGAAGAACACGCAAATTTGTTTCCTTTCACCCCGAACAGAATCAAAGGCAACAGTGTCATCTAGTGGTCAGCTTATACTGTCATCAGACATTATGGCTTTGGAATTTATGGTTATTTTCTGTGGGAATGCACAAACCTGCACCTTTGCATAATTCATCTCATGGCTGGTATGTGATGATTAGAGGTTGGTCCAGAGATAGGGATACTACCACTTTGTAGCAGTCATTATGGGCAAGGTTTTAATAGCTTTTTGAGGAATATCATTAGGGGTGTGGTCATGATTCATGAAGCTTAATGACAGCACAGTTTAAACAGGTGGACTGTAGTATGTTCATGAAACAAGAGCCTAAAAGAATGTGTTGCAGTGTGAAGACTGTGAACTGGTTCAGAAAGTGGTCTTAGACTACGGTAATATCGGAGGTCGCTACCATTTTAGATGCAACAGGGCTGTTTGATTCCAGACAGACATTGCCTCTCCCATCTCAACCCAGTGGAAAACATTGATCCTGTGCCAGGAACCACTTTATGCCTCATCTAAGTGACAGTGAATGCCTGTGCAATTTTATTAAGTAGTAGTCTCTATCACACACACAAGCCAGACTTCAAGCTGTGAGACCACCGATTTATTGCAACCCTGGGTAAGATCAGCAACACACCCTACTGGAACCTAGATTTTTTTTCATCTCTGGAACACACACACTGGCATATCAATCCAACCAACAGATGACAGCAATCTGTGAATACCAACTAGAGATTTGAAATTCAAAATGTGACAGGCTAGTGTTTTGTTTACCAGTAACAGGACTTGCTGAATATTTGCAAAACTTGCACATTTTCTTCCCTATTGTACATGAGGTATTTACATTTTATAAAGCACCTATTAATTTTTCTTATATAAGAAGCACCTAATTGCCCACAACAGAAAAAACCTGAATGTCCTACAACACCTGGCTCGCTAAAGCATATTCATCTTGACAGTGTAGAACTACTGTAATTACATTTTGAGCAACTATAAAGAAAGACAACAGCATGGATCCCAGCTTTTCAAATGTGAATCTTCCTTTACTAACTGTGCAAGGACCCTAAAGAGAGTCTTGTTGAGAATATGTCAATACTGATAATACGTAGGTGTGTACCTCAAATTCCCTGTACCGTGATCTCCTGATTTGAAACCCACCACTCATCGCAGCTAATAGGACCCTTGCCAGCTGCACATGGGAAAACTGATTCTGTAGTTTTAATGCAGCCTTTTCCTTTGTGCCTAATGGGATAGTCCCAGCAAAAGGACACTCTTCCTTTTCCTAGGCAAAAACAAAAATCATTGGGCAGTAGAAGGAGAGCGAGTAATGTTAACTTTCTACTGCCAGCAGTGCTCAACTGGCTAGCCAGGGAGTGTGAACCCTAATCAACAAGACACAACCTGTCCGTAAAGCATCAAAAGGAAAATAGAGGCAAGATCTAAATTCATCTCTTCTCCAGGTGTATTTTATGAATAAATGCACTTTAAGCAGATTTCAACTTGTACTGCAGAAAGTACAAATAATTAAATGTGACCAGGCGGAGTTAGAAAGCTTCCAATTTCCAAGGCAGATCAGAGGTCAAGGTTCTCAGCAACATAAGATTGCTGGTACTTCTTGTAATTTCTTCACTTCTTGTGCATTGGGGCAGAAAGTAGTGAGACTCTCCACTAGGTATTCTCAATGTCAAACCAATGCATCTCAAGTTGAGCCTGTGTAGGTGCCTAACTTTCCAAACAACTTTTTTTTTACTAAGAAAGTAGAATCCCTTCAGGTTTCGCAGCCATAACTGTCACATGTACCCTCAGTGACAAAAGCTATTTGGATATACCCTACAGCTTTGTAATTTTCTTTTTAACTATTTCCTTATTTCCACATTCCCACCACAGCCTTCCAACTAGGGATCTATTTTTTTTGTTGGATTCACTAACAGGATTCCAGCTCATCCTGAAAGCTGTTGAAGGTACACAACACACACAGATATCATGGAAGTGAGCTTTTACAAAATCATTCACAAAACATTCTTCAGTTCATTACTTAAATGTAGTGTCTCTCTGAACATCTTCATATTTAACATTTTGCATTCGAGCTGTCATTCTATTGTGAAACTAGATACCAACAGTCTACAAACTGAAATTGGTGTCAACATTCAATCATTTTGAGGCAAATCTGTTTGTCTCTAACACAAACTATTCAATAACAGTAAACACTGAACAATCACATTCCAATTCAACCCTGATCTCTTCTGAATAATTTCCACATTCACCTTCCTCAGTTCCTTTATTTTTCCAGCTTTGTTCCATTTCACAGCTGCTAAGAATCCAAATGAAGTTAACTAACTGCAGGCACTCAGCTGGTTATAAATGTGTTCCAGAACTTTGACAAAGGTTTGGTCCTTTGGTGTTTTATTGGCCAGGGATCCCTTTAAATGCAAAAAGGAAAAAAGTGATTAAGATATAGCCATACCAGCAAGTTGTAGTAATTGGTTAAATTTCTTGAAAAAGCACTTTGAAGACATTAAAATGCAGAATAAAGGAAAATTATTCCTATTATTGTGTACAAACAGATTGGAGTTACCTATAAGCCAAAGCGCAACAATGGGGAATCATCGTATTTGGTAATGGAAAACATTTCTCCAGGAAACCTTTGTAGTAGCACAGAGCCTATGCCAGACAAAGCTTACTGATGACTTTCATTACTGTGAAATCCCACATCAGCCTTTCTTCATTCCAGATTTGTTTTTGGACGTCTGAGGTGCACATGGAAGCCAAAAAACAGCTCAATACAACATCTGGGATCTTTAACTATATTCGGAATATTCAAGGGGAGAAAAGCCAACTTACTTTAACTTTCTCCAAATACGTTGTCTCCTCATTCCATTTGTCTTTGAACTTCACAATGTCTGGAGCTGTTTTGTAATATTCCAACAAAAGCATCTGTCAAGGGAATGTCAAACAAAATGTGCAATTTATTAAAAATTATTAAAGAGAACACTTGAGAGAGATCAGGACGACGAAGAGAGGACGTGAGATAGCTTTGGCAAATAGGGCAAAGGAGAATCCAGAAGTGATTCTCCAAAATATTACATTAAGGGCAAAAAAGTAACTAGAGACAGAATAGGGTCCCTTAAAGATCATTAAGGCTGTTTACGTATGGAATCACAGAAGATGGGGGAAGATTCCAAACGAGTATTTTGCTTCAATGTTTCCTGTGGCGAAGGATCTGGAAACTAAAGAACTTGGAGAAATAAACAGTGATATCTTGGAAAGTGTCCATCTTACAAAGGATAATGGGCTGGATGACTAAAAACACAAAGGTGGATAAATTCCTGGGACCTGATCAAGTGTATTACAGAAAGTTGTAGGAAGCTAGGGAAGTGATTGCTGGACCCCTTACTGAGATATTTGTATCATCGATAGCCACAGGTGAGGTGTCAGAAGACTGGTAGGTGGCTAATGCAGTGCCATTATGTAAGAAAGGCGGTAAGGAAAAGCCAGCGGTGGGTAAATTATTGGAGGGGATTCTAGGGGACAGGATTTACATGTTTTTGGAAAGGCAAGGACCGATTAGGGACAGTCAACATGAATTTGTACGTGGGAAATTGTGTCATTAACTTAATTGAGTTTTTTGAAGTGACAAAGATTGATGAGGGCGGAGCTGTGGATATTGTCTACAGGGACTTCAGTAAGGCATCTGACAAAGTTCCACATGGTAGACTGGCTAGCACGGTTAGATCACATGGAATCCAGAGACAACTAGTCAACTCGATACTAAGAGATAATGGGAACTGCAAATGCTGGAGAATCCGAGATAACAAAATGTGGAGCTGGATGAACACAGTAGGCCAAGTAGCATCTTAGGAGCACAAAAGCTGATGTTTCAGGCCTAGACCCCTCATCAGAAAAGCTAATGAAAACCTTTTCTGAGGAAGGGTCTAGGCCCTAAACGTCAGCTTTTGTGCTCCTAAGATGCTGCGTGGCCTGCTGTGTCCATCCAGCTCCACACTTTGTTATCTCAACTGGATACAAAGTTGGCTTGAAGGTAGGAAACAGAGGGTGGTGGAGGAGGGATTTTTTTTTCCAGGCTGGAGGCCAGTGACCAGTGGTGTGCCACAAGGATCAGTGCTGGGTCCACTGCTTTTTGTCATTTACATAAATGATTTTGATGTGAATATAGTAGGAATGGTTAGTAAGGTTATGGATGACAGCAAAATTGGTCGTGTAGAGGATAGTGAGTGAGTGAGTGAACTCAGAGTACAACAGGATGTTGATCTAATGAGCTGATGAGCGGCACATGGAGGTTAATTTAGATAAATGGGAGGTGTTGCATTTTGAGAAGTCTTATCAGGGCAGGACTTATGCACTTAAATGGTAGGGTCCTGAGGAGGGTTCCCAAACAGAGAGAAATTGGGGTGCAGATTCATAGTTACTTGAAGGTGGAATCACAGGAAGACAGGGTAGTGAAGGTGGCATTTGGTACACTTTGCTTTTAATCAGTCAGCGCAATGAATATAGAAGTTAGGATGTCATGTTGTGGCTGTACTGGACATTGGTTAGGCCACTTTTGGAAAACTGCATTCAGTTCTGGTCTTCCAGCTAAGGGAAAGATATTGAGAAACTTGAAAAAGTGCAGAAAAGATTTACAAAGATGTTGCTGGAGTTGCAGGGATTGAGTTACAGGGAGAGACTGAATAGGCTGAGGCTATTTTGCCTGGAGCGTTGGAGGTTGAGGGGTGACTATATACAAGTGTATAAAATCATGAGGGGCATGGATAGAGGTTTTCTTTTCTTGGGTAGGGGAATCCAAACCTGGAGGGTATAGGTTTAGGTGAAAGATAATAAAAGGGACCTAAGGGATACCTTTATCACACAGAGAGTGTGTGTGTATGGAATAAGCTGCCAGACGAAGTGGTGGATGCTGGTACAATTACAGCATTTAAAAGGCATCTGGGTATATGAATAAAAAGACTTTAGAAGGAAATGGATCAAATAGGACTAGATTAAATTAGGAGATCTGGTTGGCATGGATGAGTTGGATCAGAGGCTCTGTTTCTTTGCTGTACAATACAGAATGACTCGAGGGCACAGCTGCTCTGTCCGTATCCACCTTCCCAGTCTTCAATGATATATTACAATGTGGGGTAACACATGAACCTGAGGCATTGTTAACTATGGTCTAACTTTGTGATACCGTGAAGAGTATTGGAAACATTTTAAGCAACTGCTTTGAGTTTGCATGCACTTGTAGAATCTGGTCACTGGATGGGAGGAAAGAGCACTATTGAAATGTCCCAGACAGCTCAGGAAACCAACGTGGGTTTCACTGAGGCAGATGCAGGGTTGCTGCAAGAACCTTCAGGCTTCACCATGTGCACACTACCTCCCTGCCCACCAATAGTAGTGTTCTGCATTAGTATGAGTAAACATTCTGCATTCTTAATTCCAGACAAATATATCACGATACTGATCATGGACTAATGTGAATGCATACTTTACACAGGATCCATACTCAAAGAAATGCATTTTACAATGCGCACGCTGCATTACCATGCCCTTGCAATAATTGAGAGATGTTTTTGTGAGATTTAACCAGTCAATGCTTGTTACAATAGAACAGGTTAGGTTAAATTACATTCTTTGATATTTAATGGTTTGTACTTAAATTGGAAGTCATGTAGATGTACATATTTGTAAAACAGAATCAAAACAGTGAAATTTTGAAAAGCCTGCAATGTGAATACCTTGAAATCTGTGTATGTGGTGTACATCCATGTATATTTAGACTTTTGAAGTCTGTTCAGTTACTTATGTAGTTTC
Organism: Stegostoma tigrinum; assembly: GCF_030684315.1. Lineage (NCBI taxonomy): Eukaryota > Metazoa > Chordata > Chondrichthyes > Orectolobiformes > Stegostomatidae > Stegostoma > Stegostoma tigrinum. Next base: position 32,448,736 of record NC_081383.1, read on the forward strand.
TCAAGTAATTTATTATGGTTCTGCCAAATTTTATTTTTTACTCCACTACTCAGTTTGCTGAACGGTCCTTGATTTGTTAAAAATTTATACAACGTATTTGCTTTTGTTATTTCTTTTTTGCTTAAAATCTACTATTTTAGGTTGTTTTCTCTTCCAAACTGAAATAGTCTCATTGCTCATTTGCAGACTTCAAAAGGTGAGACTATTCCAATTGTAAAATGTTCCCAACAGCAGCTGCCTGCCTCACGCCATTAGTTAGCATTGGGACTATTCAGAAAGCACTTTAATTGGTATGAGAATGAGGGACAGGAGATGGGGAAAAATGGAACAAGATGAGGACCAGACTGAATGCAGCATTGGGACAAACTGTTATTAAGGAGAATCCTGAAGGATAGGATCATGCTGAAGTATGAGACACAGCGTGGAGCTGGAGAAATACAGGAGGTCAGACAGCATCAGAATGCTTCTGAAGCGTCCTGACCCAAAACACAGACTTCCCTGCACCTCTAATGCTGCCTGGCCTGCCTGCTGTGTTGTTTCCGAATCCAGTATCTGCAGTTCTTGCTTTCTCATTCTGAAATATTTTAGTTCAGGGCAGTCATTGCAAGATAGTCCCCAAAGCTGAAATACCATTTGTAGAGTTATTGAGAAACTGGGATGGGGTGTGGACAGGATGGAGAAACAAAGTTAAGAGACAACTTGTGTATTTTAAGCCACGCTGTCGTTGGAGCCTTAACCACATCCAGTTTCTAACAGAATCCCAGAGGATCATCCTACAGCTTGTAATGGTCAGGCAAAAACAAACAGTGAAAGAACATTTGTCAATTTCCAAAAGGGACATTTTTTGTTTTGTGAATAAACTGAAGTCTAGCCCTTACAAAAAAATAAATAAGTACCATTTCATGTAGGACATCAGAGGTTAGAAACGTATCCTGCACATAGGTCATCTCCACTTCCATGGGAATGCCATAATCGTTGGGCTTTTGCTACAAGAGATGAAAATGATTGAGACAGGGATGCTACACAGAGCACAGACAAATGGAGACTTTATTTAAGCTGTCAGAACTAAGATGACCAAACCCTCATCCTGTCCCAAGTGATGCTGGAAGTTCCATATCGCAACAACCCTCAATCCCTCAACATAGGATAAATTACTCAATGAAAGAATGGAATTAAGCCAAGAACTTCCTCTCCCAACCAAAACCGGCACTGGTCAGTGCAGCCACTATTTCACCCAGGGTACCTGCAAAGATGAGGCCCAAACGAAATCCATGCTCATGTACATACCATCAGTCAGCTCTGAGCCAAACTGTCAGGCACCTTAGCTCATTGCCTGGTGAGATCCGCATTGAGACCTAAATTGCAAATTTACGCAGTTGCATGCAATTTACAGAAATGCAGGCTGCTTGTACAAATGTTGCAATAGTCAATGTGCCCCAGCCACCCCCAGCTGAATGTTAACCACTATTTTTCAAAGGGCAGAATAGATGACCACAAGTTGTATTTTTAACCCATGGAATTTTATAGCATGAAAAGAATGGAAAATCACAACATTTATGTAACATGCTCATGCCTTAGGTAGAGTTGTTCAGAGGACATAACTTGCAACAATTTGCACGTTATAAGATGCCACAAACAGCAATGGGAGAAATGAAATTGTTTTGATGGTATTGTCTGCAGATAAATGTTCATGAAATGGTACTATACCTTTACTTATTTTAGTTTAACATCTCATCCCTCAGCATCAAAATGATCTAAATTGAGAGATGGGATTTGAAGCATAATCCTTTGACCTCTGACCCAAACTAGCACTCAAGATTATTTGGCCCATTGTGTCTGTGCTAGCTCACTGAAAGCTCAACATTTATTCCCATTACCCAAGATTTAATTTTACTGTTTACTAATATTTCTCAACTCCCCCTTTTAAGGCTACAACAGAGATTTTTCTGCACCTCCCCACCCCACCCTGCCACCGGTCTCAGGTAGAACATCCCACATCAATAATACCATAGGGGGAGCCAACAGCTCTGGGGTTACAAGTTTAAATTACACCATGGCGTTTGGTACAAACTACATTAAATTCACTAATCTGGAATTTGAAGCTAAACTTAACAATGGTGGCGATGGAACTATCACTGAAACCCATCTGTTTTACTGGTGTTCTTTAGAGAGTGAAATCTGTCATCCTTACTAGGTTTGGCCTTCATAGGACTGCAGACCCACAGTGTGGTGGTTAACTGTCCTTTGAAATAGTCCAGCAAGCCATTTAGGACAAAGACAATTTGAGATGAGCAACAAATGCCTTTGCATCACTGCCCAAACCCCATCCAGGAATGTATTTTAAAAAGAAACTTTGCGTTAAAAAGGATCACTGGACCTGAAGTGTTGATTCTGCTTTCTCTCCACAGATGCTGCCAGACCGGCAGAGATTGTCCAGCAATTTCGGTTTTACTTTCAGATTTCCAGGATCCACGGTTCTTGGTTTTATTTTACTGCCAACTGCTTTCCTGTTTACATCATAAAAACTCTGCAATTTGAAACACCATTATCTTCCATCAATCCCCAATGTTTGCCCTAGTTTCTTCCTGATACCTGGTACAGATATTTTTAATCAACTTGTTCAGAGGCATTATGACACACCTCTTGAACAGGTGGAATTTGAACTCAGGTCTCCTGGTTCAGAGGCAGGAAAACTACCATTGAGCCGCAGCAGCTCTACCTCTAAATCTTCTCTGTGGCTTTTGCTGTTGCTTGTTTGTTTAATGGGAGTGGTGTTGGCTAGCTCGTTACAGATTGTCCATTGCTAGTTGGGCCCAGGGCTTTTTAAGCATCAGCCACTTAGCATGGGCCTGGAGTCTCATTTAGACCAGGTTGGGAGAGGCAGTGATGGACATCAGTCCAATAGAAGCAAAATATTGCAGATGCTGGAGATCTGGAATGTAAGCAGAGAATGTCCTGCGGAAACTCAGCAGATCTGACAGCATCTGTGGAAAAAGAAACAGTTAAAACATTACATGTAATGACTTGTCCTTCAGTTCTGAAGGATTCAGGACATCAGTCGATGTTTTATAACAATCCATAAATTTTCATGTTTGTTTCCCGGTGCGAGATATATTGTGCTTGTTCACAAAGCACCCAATCTAGGCTGACACCTTGTGCAGTACAGAGACAGCATGCTCTTTTTCAAAATGTAGCATCTTTAAAACGAGAGGTTTAACTATATCTGTCCGGTCAGATCAATGTGAAATATTATCAGAACAGAAGTGAATGCCTCTTCCTGACTCCTATTTTATCTGGTTATTATCATATTAGTTTATGGGATCTTACTGTGCATGTTAGTTATTACGTTGAGACGATTCAACAGTGAATACACTTCAAAACATTTGAAGTTCTTTGGGATGTCCTACAAAGTGTCATATAAATACAACTTTTTCAAGGAATCTATATAATAAAGCATCAGCTGCATTTCTTTTAGCAGAATATTCCTTAAAACCATTCAAGTTTTCTCACATCTCTGCTTTCAAAATCAGAGTTTCAGAGGCAAGGCAAGTGTTTCTGGTTCTAAATGACTCTCTCCAGTCACGCAGTGAGTGTGAGAATAGAATTCTGCAAGGCCAAAATTAGTTAAATGAAATCAAATTAATATTCATTTGATAGTGTCAGTTAATAGTTATCTGCAACTGTGAACTTCCACTCAATCCATTGTCAGGAACTTGCAGAAAATGTTATTTTCCAAGCCAACAAAATAAATAGTGCTTCCTTCATTGTTAAGATTTTCAAGCCAAACAGTTGCTCAGCCAACAGTGCAGTTTTGCGACTGGAACTTTGAGATATTTAATATCTTCATAAAGGGAAATTCTGATGTGATTCCAGTCTCTAAAGAATTGCCTACTGAACCCCTTCTGCTGTTTTACTCCATATGTTATAGCTAGTGCATTACTTCAGTATCACCACTATTAGAAGGAACGAGATGAGATATTAGATTCAGTAGCAACATCTGTAAAAGTTCAGTGGAAATGATTTTCAAGCAGCTCAAAGTGGAAGAGGACGAGCGGAGCTCAATACATTTCAACTGACGGATGCTTGTTCAGTTCCTCCTGTCTTCATGGTCTTGAGTAGCCAGCTTCCAGGATAGAGGCACCATTAACTGCACCCTCAGCAGTTTTCACTCCCCTACTCCTGGGCAGCGGGTTTGAAAGAGAGAGATTCTGGCTTCAACTGACTCGTGGGGAAGATAGCGGTACAAAAGTGGCATCAGTCACATTGCCCATCTATATTCACGGTAGGCCAGGCTCAGCTTCTACATGGATTATCTTCAGGAATACTACAGCAATGATTCCAGATTACAGACAGGTCACAGCAATCACAGATTAGCTTTCTGACTCTCTTCAGTAGCAGGCAAACATTGTGACGTTACTGGGGAATCTGACAATAACCATCCATGAAAACAACATGGCAACAGATGGGTCACTTACCTCTGGAGGTGGTAGAACCCAAAATGGAGCGATTTTCGACTCCAAGTCGGTGCTTCCTTGATGATAGGGCCCTTAAAATCAACAGAGACTATTAAGATACTTTCCCCTTCCTCGTGTTAGTAAATACAATAAGACAGAAACACTCACCATCAGGACAACCAACAGGACAATATTCTGTCTCCTGTCCGGACTGCGTTTGGGATTCTGAAGAGCGATTGCAGCTCTGTCACTGTGACCACCGTAACTCACTTAAGCCCAGTTGGAGACCACCCTCCCATTTTAAATCCTTGAGCTTTTAATTCCCTTTTTACCTCGATTGTCACATTGCTAGTTTGTTCTTTTAATTCTGCTTGCTCTTACGGTCACTTGCAATTCTGCAGGTTAGCACTGTCCTGCCAACTACAGTATTCCAAATAAGTTTATTTTGCATTCCCTTGAAGATCGCTTTTTGTGACGGTATAAGTTTCAATATTCTCTGGCACTGACATTTTGGAAGGGATATTTCTAATGCGTATCAAACGCCAGTGGCCTGTTCGACTAAATGGGCCATCACATCCATATATGCACTTTCTATTAATCAGGCACTTGCTGAAACTTTGGATCTGTGAATATTAGGGGAAGGGCTGTGTTTATTTCAGCTTAAGTAATTTGCAAAGCATTACTTTAAGTTTTACTGCACCTTTTAAATGTAGGAAATTATTGAAAGGCACATCACCATTGTAATCAAACTGAGATTGACCTTCCCAAAAAGGTCTGGGGAGAGAAGATAAACTTGCTTGGTGATCTGTTTTATGGTGTACTTTAGAGGGTAAAAGAGAGCAGATAGGTTTAGGGAGAGAATTCCAGAGCTTCGAGCCTATACACTTGAAATCCCAATGGGTTATGCAGTAGGGAATAAACAAGAGGCCAGAACTGGGCAGAAACTGAACTTTTGAAAGTTTGCAGAGCTTGAAGAACTTAAACCTTGGGGGGTTGGGGGGAAGAACAGAGAGAGACGGACAATAAAAAAAATTTAAACACAAGACAACAAAGAAGGGTGATGTTTAAACAGAAGTTTGTACAAGGGTATAGAAAAAGATTTCAGAATGAGCTTAAGTTCTTGGAGGGTTACCAGGAAAGCAGTAGAATAGGTGAGTAGAGATTGGTACCTGAAAGTTTCAGCAGAAATAGACTGAAGGCAGACACTGCATATAATTGGAAATAGGCAGTCCTTGAGATAAAGTTATGTGCAAAGCTCAGCTGCGCTTAAAAATGGTTAATTCTTGCTGCAAGAGTGACCAAAGAATGGGATGGGTTTGATGGCAGAGGCACTGAGTTGTGAGGGAGAGGTAAAAAGTAAAGTCACCATTGTCTTATCAATTTGTAGGACTGCTGTCTTATTAGAGAGTCGACTGATGGCAGTTTAACCATAGAGTCAACACGCCTCAGGCAAGGGGTCCATCATGGTAAGCTCAACCCAATGCATCACAGCACAAATACAATTACAACATTTAAAAGATATTTGGGCAGAAACACAGATGGGAAAGGTTTAGAGGGATATTGGTCAAATGCAGGCAAAATGGGACTAGTTCACAGTTGGCATGGGTGAGTTGGGCAAAAGGGTCTGTTTCGATGCTGTCTGACTCTAGTTTATCATGTAGGTCCGGGTAGGCTGACTAATATTCCTAATCACTTTCAGGACACTACAGCCACCATACATATGGCCCATAAGCTGATGTTTGTCCTATATGTGCTCTAGGTTGACCATATTACTGTACTGATCATTTACTTGCTGAATGCAGTGCCCACAAATTAATGCATCGCAAACTTCTTACCACAGATAAGTGCTAGACAGGGCTGAAAACTATTGGTGGTTCCCTGTAGTTTCAGTTGATATTCCATCTGAGAATCGATGTCTTGCAAAGAGGGTAGGGCAGGCGTGTATGGGTGGCTGTGATACCAACCCACCAAGGACAAACCCCGCAAGAACAGGTTCTGGCAAATCTGTGGAAAAGATTGATTTCACTTCAGCGAAGATGCAAAGTCAGATGAGTCTAGACTGATCAAACCACCTTGAGACCAGCATCTGTGTGTGTTCAGATGTTGGATAATTGCGACATTGCACTTTTGACCTGACATTCTAGTACAAGGACTAGGACATGCACATTGATGCTTTCACAAATACCACTGAGACAAGTTTGAAATGGATTTGCAATTTTTTGTCGCTCCCACAAAATCAATTTTAAAAATTCTGAAGGGGCTTCAATGAGAAACAGTTACTTTTGACAGTAATTACTGTACTTAGAGATACAACACTACCATGCATTAATACAACATGTTTAATATGAGAAGTCCTTGTTTAACATTGCTGTTTAGCATGGATTCAATTCAACATCAGTAAGTCATGCAGCCTGAAATCTGAGCATTACAGGATTGATTTTCATGTGATTTACTGCAGTACTGGACTAATTGTTGCCATTTTGGTGCAAATTCTTGCACTTTCTGACTTGCAGCCTCTTCCTACAGTGCCCTACTGTCCAAAGTCTGCCCTAGGGAGATCCCAATCACTGTGCTTCAGGATGCAGCTTAGGCCACGGGTAGCAGTACCCAGTATTCCACTCACCAGGAGTCCACTATAGGAGATCCGGTAAGTGGAAAGTTTTAGTTTTAAATTCCTCTTATTTTAACAGGTATTTCATTTACCAATGTAGGAAATTTAGTCATTTAAAAATAAAGTAATCAACTTGCAGGACAAATGCAACGTAAATCACTATCTCAAGCAATGTTTGAAGCCCTGAACAAACCCTGTGCTTTCTTGGGATAGTGTTTTGGCAAGAGCAGGACAATCTGGGCTAGGATATATGAAACATGGGGTGTTCCTCCTGTTAAGTCCTACCCAGCTGACCAGTCACTCTGTCACCCAGGCATCCTGCATCCCACTTCACCCCCCCTCATCCCTCACCTGCCCCGAAGCCTGATGATAGCTCATGAACCTGAAATACAAAATCTTTCTCTCTCAAATTGCTGCCTGTGACTGAGAAAGGTGGGGTGGTGGGAATAAACTAGGGGAAGAGGGGGAGGGGTGAGAATGCTGTCTTTGTTTCAGATCGCCAGCATCTGCAGTTCTTTCGTTTTTTTTTTAAGAAAAACATTACCAGAAGAACAACAGTAAATTTACCTCTTCTTCGACTGCAGAGGCAGAGTCCTTGTCAGAAAGTCGTATTCGACATGGAAAAGCTCGGAGAATTGTCAGCACTGTCAAAACATGCACAGCTGTCAGTGGGGAACTGCACTGTAAAACTAGACTGGAACTAGATGTTACACATGAGCATCTATTCTAGCAGAATTGGCTTTTCATATTTAGGCCTCAACACAGAAACAAAAATGAGAAAAGAAAGAAAGAGGAAGGGGGTTTGAGTGCAAGAGAACAAACGGATGAAAGAAATCTGGAGGAAGCAAGAGAACAGCACAACATTTTTACTTTAATTAATTAAACAAAAAACACAAGGTATTTCTTTCAAGTAATGTGTTTAATGGCTGCCACAAACTAAAGTAAAAGCAAGTTACAGCAAAGATAGAGGTCACAAGACTACAGCAAACCAGCCATTACAGTATGTACAAGTGCAATTCTCCAATCATTTCCCTTTTCATAAAACAAAAGACAAAACAAACTTGCATGCACTACTATTTGCAGCACAGAGATACCCAACATACATGGCTGACAGTGAAAATTATCATTCGTGAACAAAACCTGTGTTAATTCTAGTCAGTCCCACTTCTGTCAGTTTCTGAAAACATGCAGTCCATACATAATGCTTAAATCATGCAGGTCTTCTAACAGCATGCATGTGCGTTCTATCTGGTACCTGCTAATTTCTAGGGTGACGTTACTTCTCTGGGGAGTATAGTTCCATGACAGGTGTTGTTGCCATGGTAACTATTGCAGGGGAACGTCAAACCTCTTGAATTGATGGCTGTCCTATACTGTGTGCAAACGGTGAGATCACACCTTCCTGATCAGTTGCCTGTGTGAAGGAACAGATGTTGCAATTCCAACAATATATCTGGTCAGAGATAATGGGAACTGCAGATGCTGGAGATTCCAAGATGATAAAATGTGAGGCTGGATGAACACAGCAGGCCAAGCAGCATCTCAGGAGCACAAAAGCTGACGTTTCGGGCCTAGACCCTTCATCAGAGAGGGGGATGGGGGGAGGGAACTGGAATAAATAGGGAGAGAGGGGGAGGCGGACCGAAGATGGAGAGCAAAGAAGATAGGTGGAGAGGGTGTAGGTGGGGAGGTAGGGAGGGGATAGGTCAGTCCAGGGAAGACGGACAGGTCAAGGAGGTGGGATGAGGTTAGTAGGTAGCTGGGGGTGCGGCTGGGGGTGGGAGGAAGGGATGGGTGAGAGGAAGAACCGGTTAGGGAGGCAGAGACAGGTTGGACTGGTTTTGGGATGCAGTGGGTGGGGGGGAAGAGCTGGGCTGGTTGTGTGGTGCAGTGGGGGGAGGGGATGAACTGGGCTGGTTTAGGGATGCAGTGGGGGAAGGGGAGATTTTGAAACTGGTGAAGTCCACATTGATACCATATGGCTGCAGGGTTCCCAGGCGGAATATGAGTTGCTGTTCCTGCAACCTTCGGGTGGCATCATTGTGGCAGTGCAGGAGGCCCATGATGGACATGTCATCAAGAGAATGGGAGGGGGAGTGGAAATGGTTTGCGACTGGGAGGTGCAGTTGTTTGTTGCGAACTGAGCGGAGGTGTTCTGCAAAGCGGTCCCCAAGCCTCCGCTTGGTTTCCCCAATGTAGAGAAAGCCGCACCGGGTACAGTGGATGCAGTATACCACATTGGCAGATGTGCAGGTGAACCTCTGCTTAATGTGGAATGTCATCTTGGGGCCTGGGATGGGGGTGAGGGAGGAGGTGTGGGGACAAGTGTAGCATTTCCTGCGGTTGCAGGGGAAGGTGCCGGGTGTGGTGGGGCCCCTGTCTGCTTTCCGGAGAGACCACTCTCTCCGTGACTCCCTTGTTCGCTCCACACTGCCCTCCAACCCCACCACACCCGGCACCTTCCCCTGCAACCGCAGGAAATGCTACACTTGTCCCCACACCTCCTCCCTCACCCCCATCCCAGGCCCCAAGATGACATTCCACATTAAGCAGAGGTTCACCTGCACATCTGCCAATGTGGTATACTGCATCCACTGTACCCGGTGCGGCTTTCTCTACATTGGGGAAACCAAGCGGAGGCTTGGGGACCGCTTTGCAGAACACCTCCGCTCAGTTCGCAACAAACAACTGCACCTCCCAGTCGCAAACCATTTCCACTCCCCCTCCCATTCTCTTGATGACATGTCCATCATGGGCCTCCTGCACTGCCACAATGATGCCACCCGAAGGTTGCAGGAACAGCAACTCATATTCCGCCTGGGAACCCTGCAGCCATATGGTATCAATGTGGACTTCACCAGTTTCAAAATCTCCCCTTCCCCCACTGCATCCCTAAACCAGCCCAGTTCATCCCCTCCCCCCACTGCACCACACAACCAGCCCAGCTCTTCCCCCCCACCCACTGCATCCCAAAACCAGTCCAACCTGTCTCTGCCTCCCTAACCGGTTCTTCCTCTCACCCATCCCTTCCTCCCACCCCCAGCCGCACCCCCAGCTACCTACTAACCTCATCCCACCTCCTTGACCTGTCCGTCTTCCCTGGACTGACCTATCCCCTCCCTACCTCCCCACCTACACCCTCTCCACCTATCTTCTTTGCTCTCCATCTTCGGTCCGCCTCCCCCTCTCTCCCTATTTATTCCAGTTCCCTCCCCCCATCCCCCTCTCTGATGAAGGGTCTAGGCCCGAAACGTCAGCTTTTGTGCTCCTGAGATGCTGCTTGGCCTGCTGTGTTCATCCAGCCTCACATTTTATCAATATATCTGGTCATTTGTGTTCACCGTGTAAGATTGGAGGTGTCAACTGTTCTACATAGGTCCCAAGTCTCCACACAAGTTGACTCTTGTCGAGTGCATGAGAATTTGTACACTGATTGGGGTTCCAAAGCTCAGTTCAGGCAATTATGTGGAAGTCTAATCAAAGTGAAATTTGGCTCCGTTCTTTCACTCTGATTTTGTCACTTTCTTGATTACTTCTTTTTTCCAACTCCTCTATCTTGCCTTTCAGCTTGGGTGTGAGGGAAGCTGGAAATCTCCTCAGATGCTCAACACATTCTCATTGTCGTTTTGGTGAACATCATCACGACCATACAAAATCTGTAAAAACATCTTTGTAATCTTCCAGGATCTGTTCAGCAGACAATAGCTTAGTTGTCTGCGCAATGCTCCAAATCTCTTCCGACACATGTAGGATCGCAATGTCCAAGCTTCAGCTGAAAGGAGTGCATTTTAATGTCTACAATCAGAAACTCCAGATCTTCATTCTTCCCATTACATAGAGCTCTCAACTTTATTTGTTCTCTTGGCATGAAAATCATTGTACCATGTGGCCTCAAATCTTACCTTCGAAGGATTGATTTTCAGGTCAACATCAAGAGCCACTTCACGCAGGTCTGCAAAGATCCTGAAGTTAACACCTGTGTCAATGTGAGCACTTCACATTTAGTTGCTGCTGACCTTCTGCAGTCATCATTCTAACAGTCACAAACTATTTAGTATTTTAGACTCGATGGATGCCAACCTGTTGTAAGATGTGCAGTGATTCAGAATGATGGCTGACAGCTCTCCAGCAGCCAATATTAAAGGCCGCTTTTGCACCTTTTTAGCTAAACACATGCTTGCCAAGTGATTTAGTTTCTTGTAGTTAGAACATGGCTTTCCGTATGCCAGACATGCTTTCTTTAGTGGTGTCCTTTGCAATACTTATATTTTGTACTCTGCCCTTGATCCTTCTGTTGGCTTTTCTGAAAAAAAAATTTATTTTCTTCTTCCAATATGTCACTCTCATTCAACGTGGAATGCCTCAGAGCATAATGCAAAGTCTCAGCTGTTCCTGCATTGATACACTTCAGATGATGATCGACAAAGTCAGAACTTCTGCATAAATCAATAGCTTTCTTGAGAATAAATTCCTCCTCTCTCAGCAGACCACGCTCATGGCACAATCTCATGTCTACAACAATACTCTCTCTGCACAAACTCTCAGGATACATCAGTGCTATCAGATATCGAGCAATATTTTCTCTCTCTGTCCCGAGCTCTGAAGTTGAATACATACCACAAATAACATTAATATCAGGTTTGAAATATGTCCTCAAAACATCTCCTGTCTGCGTTCTCTGCTCCATACTAAGGTTTAAGACTGCATTATATTGGAACAGATGCCACCTGAGTTATTGCACAAAGTGACAGCTCACAGTGTGGGGTTAACATATTAGTAGGATAGAAGTTTGGCTGGCTTGCAGAAAACAGTGACTCTTTTTCGGATTGTAAAGTGTACTGTTGCACAGGGGTCTGTGCTGGGGCCTTAGCCCTATACAATTTATATCAATGACTTAGTTAAGGGAGCAAAGGGACAGTAGCTGAAAAATTAGCAATGACATGAAAATATGTAGATAGTATGTCATGAAGAGGAATTGAGGAGGTTGCAGACAGATATAGCTTATGTAATATGGCAGATTGAACAACTTCACGTTTTCCCCACATTGTATTCCATGTGGAAGAATTTAAAAAGCAGAGTATTGCTTAAAAGGAAAACAACTGCAGAATTCTAGTGCATTAGTCACAAAAGTCAATATACAAGAACAGCACATAATTAAGAAAGCTAATGGAATGCTGTCTTTCATTACAGGAGGAGCAGAAAGTCAAAAAAAAAACACAAGACAGCATTTTCGGTCTTATTTAATGATATAAATCAATTGAAGGTGATTTCCTAAATTGACAACTGTAATGAGTGGTAGCTCCTTTCCACTGGTGTTTAGAAGAGTTAAGGTTGACTACATTGTAGTGTCAAAGATCCTGATGGTCTTAAAGTGGAAGTAGAAAGGATATTTCCTCTTGTGAGTCAGTCCATAAAAAAGGCAGTGTTTTAAAAAGACTGTACATGCTAACACCAAGGAACCAAGTGTATTAGCAGCAATATCCCTTACAATTATAAGTGCAAATATTTACAAATACCAATTAATGGTACTATTTTTTAATGAAACAGGACATCAGGTCAGAGAAATAAATAATAAAACAAAGTACAACTGCTATTTTAAATTTCAAAAATCAACTTAATATTGTGCACTTGTGCAGGTAGCAATAACCAGCATTGCATCAGTCACAAATCCCAATTAATGATTTACTATTTTAATGCATGACTATATGGTGAGTTTAGTCAAAGTGTGAAACAAAGTACAACTCTTTCTGTAGTACAATATCTTAAAGGTCAATAATCCTCTTAATATTGGGCACAACGTGCATTAGTATCAACAAAGAAGTCTGTGTAAAATTAGTGGTTACCCTTTCAGGACAGAGATGAGGAGAATTATCTTCTCTTAGAGACCTGTATGATTTTGAAACACCTTGCCTCAAAGGATTGGTGTAGGACCATTGACTACTTTAAGGTAGAGGTATGTTGATTCTAATTTGGCAGGGAATCAAAGGGGTAAACATGAATTTGAAACACAAACAGAACAGCCATGACCTTTCTGAACGGCACACCAAGCTGAACAGACCCAATAATCTATTTGTGCTCCTAATTTATATACGTTAACAGACAGCTCATGCCACTCTTTACCCAATTGATACCAAACTGGGGGTGACGGTTAAGCCTGATGAAGAATAGGTTTTACCTAAAATAGAAAACTATGGTTGTGCTATTGGACGTCAATCAGCTCAGCTCCAGGACATCTCCATGGGTGTTCCTCTGAGTTGATTCCAAGGCACAACCATCTTTAGCTGTTTCATCAATGTCTTTCCCTTCACCATAAAGGTCAGAAGTAGAGACATTCAATGGTTGCACAATGGTTGGAACCATTCACGACTCCTCCTCATGGTAGGTACTGATGCAGTCCATGTCCAAATGCAACAAGACCTGCTCAATATCTAATACTGACAATTGGCAAGTAACATTCAAACCAGGCAAGTAGCAGCCAGTAACCATCTCCAACATGGTGTGATAACTATCCCTTGATACTCAATAGAATTAGTCACTGAATCCCCCCACTATCAACATCCTGGGTGTTACCATTGAACAGAAACTGAACTGACCTAGCCACATGCAGACATTGTGTGTATGTATGAAGAGGTCAGAGGTTAGGAATGTTGCAGTGAGTAGCTCACCTCCTGAGTCTCCAAAACAAAAGTTGCCAGAAAAGCTCAGCAGGAAACTCAGATGCTGCCAGACCTACTGAGCTTTTCCAACAACTTCTGTTTTCTTTCCTGGTTTACAGCATCAGCAGTTCTTTCGTTTTTTTATTCCCGAGGCTCCAAACCCTGTTCACCATCTACAAGGCACTAGTGATGAGTGTGATACAATACATCCCGCCAACCTGGATAAGTGCAGCTCCAACAACACTCAAGAAGCTTGACACCATCCAGAAAAGCAGCTCACGTGACTGGCACTACCAACAACATTCACTCCCTCTACCACGGCAGCAGTAGTGTGCATCATCTACAAAATTCATGCAAGGTCTTTAGACAGCACCTTCCAAGACTAGTGCCATTTAGTAAGACAAGGGCAGCAAATTCATGCAAGTTCCCCTGTAAACCCCACACCATCAGACTCAGAAATACATCACATTCCTTCACTGTTACTGAGTATAAGCCCATGAATTTCCTCCCTTCTGGTAATACAGGTGTACCTACACATGGAGGACTACATTAGTTCAAGGTGACAGGTCTCTATTACCTTCTCCGGGGCAATTAGGGATGAACAATAAACGCTGGCCATCCACCAATACCCGCGCCACATGGACAAATTAAAAAAAACTAAATGTGACACACTTCTAAAAGACAATAGCAACCTTACAGATAGGTGTGAGGTGATGCATTTGGTCAGGCAAAAAAATAAAACACCCACTCCAAAGAATTTCAGAAACTTAACAGTGTCGACGAGTACATGGGCTTTGTGTCGACTCTATGGCTTTACGAGGTGTACTTTGTCCTGGTTTTTTTTCTGAAGAGAGGTTGAGACAGAGAAGCCAAGCAGTCTGCTCATAGCTAGTAAACAACTCATAAGGCTTTGGGTATTTTAAAAAGAGTTGGAACAATAGAAGATGTATGAAGGGGTGGGATCAAGCTCACAGAGAACCAGGACTTGGGTTTTGCTTTCAGTAGCTGTTAGGATTTGAAATTTGCTAAACATCTCTCCCTGCTACAGCAAAACACTTGAGTTCTGTATCAAAGTTTTCTCATGTTGTTCTTTTCTCCTAGACTGGAGAAAATGTTGCATGTAGAATCATCTATCTTACTTCATTTTCCTTTGCCAAGGGTGGGTTTATGGGATATAACCATCTTGGAACAGCTAATCAGTGGTAGTTAACATATATATTATCTTGTTAAGTATTTTGACAGAATTACAGCCAAGTTTTTTTTAATTATTATTTTGTCAGTATTTTAACAAGAGTGTAAGAATAAAGTGTGTTTTGCTTCAAGCAATTGAATTGCATTGGAAACACAATGCCTCACACTTACCTTTAAAAGTAAGAAGAAGTTCAAGTCTAAGCTATCTTCTTAATATATTTTGAGGGAGTTTGGCCTGGTCCATAACAGGTTCAAGGGGGTACAGGTGAACAAATCATTAAAAACATTAAATTCCTCCAGCTCCACATGGCGTTATCTCATTTAATACAATGTTGCAAGTCATCAAAGCAAATACATGTGTTGACAAATTACACAGATTTAACTTTCCAATTGTATACCACTAGAAATAATGAAGTTATATTAATCATGTACTGCATCCCAGTCAGCCCACCTCATGGGCACTCACAGTTCTGGTCTCCACAATGTAAAAAGGACACAGAACCTCTGGAAAAATGCTGAAAAGATTTATGACATAATACTGAACAGATAATTTCAGCTAACAGGAAGGACTGCACAGAATAGTATATTTTTGGCCTTTTACAAAGGCAAAATCTAGAGGTGGCCCGATTTAACATAATGGTTAATATTATGTATTGGTTGAATAGGGTAAGTGTGGAAAAGATTATTTCTACTCATCTAAACTAAGAAATGAGACACTACTCATTTCAAAATGGGAAATATTCCACAATTGAGAAGGAAACTTTGATATTGGTGTCAGCATTTCAACATTTATGTTGCCAGTAATGTGTCTGAGACAATTGTATATACTGACCATAAGCCCTCAAAGTTTTTGGAAAAATATCTAAGGATAAAGATTCCAGACTACTTAGAGCTTATTACTGCAGCCATTCAATTTGAAAACTAGATTATTTCAAAAGGAAACTAGACTTATGCATGAGAGAAAAAGGAATAGAAAAGGTATGTTGAAAAGCTGAGATGATGCAGACAGACCAGAAGGAGGCTCATGGAGTTTAAACAAACATCTGGAGAGCTTAGTTGAGTCAAAGTGCCTCTCTATATATACAGTCCTATGGAAAACTTTCAAGTGGCAATTAAATGGATAAATTTAATAATAATGTGAAATGTGTTGCTTATTGTTGTTGGTACACTTGCCCAGTTCTACACAGCATCATACCAATAGGTTATACTGATCTAATGCATACATTGTACACAGGGAAGTATAATGAAATACTCACACTGTGTGCTTGTGTCCCACCTCCCTCCAAGGTAGCCCACTACCTCACTGGTGGTCAGGTGGCAATGAAAATCCTAAAGGATAAGAAAAGCTTTAAAAGAATAGGAGTAATGGTAGACAGAATTCAATACCAAAGAGTCAGCATTTTCAAAACAAAATCAAAGTAATTTTTTCTTGCATTATTTTCAAATTTGGGTCTGACATTGTGAAAAATATCCAAAAATAAAACTTTTCCTCTTTCTCTTATCTATTAGATATTGCTCTTTCACACCTCCTAAGCTGTGATAACAATTTGCATTCATCCACAAAAAGAACATTCAGAACATTTTATGACAGGGAGGTACATGCACAAAGCAGATTAGGGGATGGATTAAGAAGCAGTACCTAAATATACAATAACTTTTGAAGAAATTGAGGAAGAGATAGCAAGGCAAATGATTTAGTGCCAATTGCTGGGGACTAATTTGCTGGTCACTACGATGGCAAAGCAGAGAAAAGATGGATGGTCAGTAACAAGCCAGAAGTTCACCATCTGGCTAAAACAGGCAGCTGAAAATTGTTCAGATAAGGTAGACCAGGACAACTGAAGAATTCAGCAATATGGGCTGTTCAACATAACCTTATTCCTTTCTGACTCTGCATTGTTATTCATTAATTGAACCAGCTCCTACACTTTTCTATCACAGAATCACAAAATGTGAAAAAAAAAAGTCTCTGACAAAGAGAGGCAATGGCATAGTGATATTATTACTGGGCTATTAATCCAGAAACCCAGGGAATGTCCTGGGGACCCAGGTTCAAATTCTGCCATGGCAGATGATGGAATCTGAATCCAATAAAATCTGGAATTAAGGGTCTAATAACGACCATGAATCTCTAATCGATAGTTGGAAAAACCCAGCTGGATCACTAATGTCCATTAGGGAAGGAAACTGGTATCCTTACCTGGTCTGACCTACATGTGACTCCAGACCAACAGCAATGCAGTTGACTCTTAACTGCCCTCTGGGCAGGCAGGGAGTTCCACCCTCATCCATGAGTGAATTAAAAAAAAGAACCATCTTCTGTCGGTTGGGGAGAGACCAACAGTGGTTGAGGCTCGAGGATTAAATGCATATTAGCCCTCTTCATCAGGGAACGGTAGATAGCGCAAGTGAAGAAGGGTTAAGAAAATAGAAAACATTTATTCAAAGTGTTTATGTTCAAAAATTGTTCAAACACTCACTACTAGAAGCAGCACATTGCTTGATATGGCAACGTTAAAGGGCTGAAATTTATTCACAGAGGTGAATGATGTCAGTTCAACAAGCGTATGAGGATCCCTGCAACAAAACAAGGAAAACATGTTAGTACTATATACACACACAGTTGGAATTAATTTCAGCAAAATTTCAGTATATTTGGGAACTGAAAGACTCTGTTGGGGTACACCACATATAATTTACCTTACATCAAGCCTTGATCAAGAAAGGTTGACTACATTTGGGCAACACCTTGGTTGAGCTCAAGACATCCTAAAAAAAATGTTTTATGTGCACTGAGCTGTATTTGAAAAATAATAACTGCTGTAAGAAATGTGGTGAAATAACTCCATGAAGGCTGGTATCCCGTCACCAAGTAGTCCTTTTTTTAAAAAAACAAAGGCACAGCATATGACCCAGCTAGCTCAGAGCTGCCTCCTCGACAGAACAAAATCACTGACACTCCTATTTATATCTATCAGAGATAGTAGGAACTGCAGATGCTGGAGAATCTGAGATAACAAGGTGTCGAGCTGGACGAACACAGCAGGTCAAGCAGCATCAGAAGATCAGGAAAGCTGACGTTTTGGGCCTAGACCCTTCGCCCAATATGTCAGCTTTCCTGCTCTTCTGACGCTGCTTGACCTGTTGTGTTCATCCAGCTCGACACCTTGTTATCTTGTATCTGTCAGCCAGGTCTCTCTGCTTGGACCATATTAAACAGCTCCAATCAGGGAACTCATTCTAGGAAGTCCACCTGGCTGAGTTTGTTCCAATCACTACATGTAGTAGCCAACTTGTGCGCAGCTCGAAAATGGCAAAAAGAAATGATCAGGTAATCTACTCATACTGATTAAGGTACAAATGTTATCTTGTATACTGGGAACAATTGCCCTGTTCTTCTGAGAGAGTGGACAGCACTCCAGTTTAACATCGCATACGAAGTAAAGCTGAGGCTGAACTGGATGCCCACATCTGGACTTCAGCATGAACATCTCTCAAATGAGTGAGTACCAAACTGGATAAATGATTTACATCAGTAATCCTAGACTTTCCCAAATCCATCTTAAAGTAAACCTTTATGTCCCTCAGCTATGTAGAGCAGAAAGCTCACATTTGCACAATCTGCACTGCATTTGTAATCACATGCGGGAGTGAGCCAATGTTACACACCCAAGTTATTTACCACAATTCTGGTTTCCAAATGCTGATCTTGCCTTTTGCTAGAAACTGAATGTATGGACAAAGTGAAACAGAAAACAATAGAAGCTTGACTTTGATGCCGAAGTCCAGAAAAATAACTGCATTACCTCCTGTTTATCTTTTGAGGCAGAATCTGTAGCCTCAGCAGCTTCTATTATGAAACTTTTTTCTTGTTCACTCACCTCACCTTCTAGATTTGGAAAGCAGCTCCAAAACCCATTCCTTGGCCGAATTATCATCACGTCTAACTCTCCTAAAGGAATCCAGGCCCATTTTATCTCTGATCCGTGCAGCACCAAGGGATAGTTATTAATGAAGACACATTCCACATGCAGCTACACTCAGGGTACGCTCAATTGTGTATAGTTCCAAGAGGCACCATGGAATTGTACACCAGAACACAACAGCGGTTCTCACACCATAAATTGCATACCTCACGGGATACAGGATCAGAAATTGGAGTAGTACACTGGGTGGGAAAAGAGCAAATGAGCTGTGATATCCAATCACTGCCTTCATCATGCATATACTTTTTTTTGTACCTAGTTCACTGGGAGGCAGGTGTAACATCACATCAGAGTCACATCAACCAACAGAAACGCCAACTGGAAAACCAGAATGAAACAGGGAAATCACCCTGCCATTACAGGGTTGGGTTAGCAAGGTGGGGTACAGGAAAGGGCTCCTGTGCAGAAATTGCCAGGACTCTATTTACCAATGCTTCTGATTTGAGAGTTATTTTGATAATTGTTAACAATGCTTTACCAACACCATTTAGGTACAGCTTCTGGCTCTCATGCAAATGTAAAACAAGACAAGAAACATGTTAGCAAATAGGAAGCTTGTAATCTTGTGAAGCCTTTCACAAATGTTTTTGGCAAATCTAAAGAAAGACCAAAATACCTCATGTCTCCAACTGCTGTAGACTAAAAGCAAAAAGCCAATAAACTTGTGACACTTGGAGACCATTCACAAAGAGTACGTCACAAAGCCACCATGGTCTTCCAATCAGAGTAATTACACTGCACGCCAAAATGGCCACAATTGAATGTGCAGATGAAGCAAGTAACATCACTTTGCGACAACACTGTCTTCTTCACGTCGATGCAGAGACTGTTAAACCTCACTCAGTTGATGCAGTGGAAAATCAAGACTCGAACAGTTAAAGATTTCTAGGAATACGCAGAATTTCCCAGACGTTCAGACCCAGGTTGACAGAAAGTACAGGTTCCTGCACTTAACAAAAATTACTATTTATTACCAGTAACTAGATTCCAGCTACGGGCAAACAAACATAAACCATTAGCATATAACTCCACTAGTCAAAATGTTAATCTCCTTGGAGATTCCCCCTTAGAGAGAGACAGGGGGCAAAAAAAAGTGTTATGAGCATGAAAACGTAGTTCAGCAGCTTCTGTTCACAAGATCTGGTGTTGATCAGAACTCTGCTTCTCACTCTTCCTTCTGTGGAGAGTCTCGCTGGTTTTCTGAGGTACAGAGTGATTGGTTCACACTTATAAAAGGTCTCCAACTTTATTTAATTAGAAGTCACAGTTTACAGGTTCTATAGGGAAAATAAATTGGTTTTCTTCAGATGCAAATGGATTTTACTGCAGAGAACAGAGATTTACTGAGCTTGTCGAGATCCAATGGTTTATTTGTATCTTGTCCTCTGGTCTAAGCTATTTAGCTACCTGAGAATCAATCACACAGTTGCAAGGAGGCAGCGGGACTTTGTCATTGATAACAAGTCAATAGTCCACAGCTACTTGTTGCCTGGCTGAATCTTCACTTGTACACAGCCTGGTCTGAACATTCTCCTGCTTGAACCAGCAGCTGTGTAAAAACAGCCCTTACGATGGATGTGAGATTACTGATGGGTTACGAGGTTAGAGTAGAGGGATGGGTCTGGGTGGCATGCTCTTCAGAGGATCGGTATGGACTTGACGGGCTGAATGGCTTTCTTCCACACTATTGCGAGTCTATGATTTCAGTTTGCAATTAAAATACAGAAAAATAAAATGACACGGTCTTTACAATAGCGCGGACAGTCTGTTAAACTGACTGTGACAAGTGTTCCTTCTATTGCACATTGAGATGGATTGGGGTATGTTGTACAGGAAATCATCATCGGTGATCCCTAGGAGATGAGGATGACTGACTTCCACTCTCAGGGTGAATCTGTAGGTTCTGTTAAACTTAGGGCAGATGGTGCTTATGGCAAGGGGTGGGCAGCGTGTTGGTGCGGCAGCGTGCTCCTTATGCTGTTTTTGCTTGGCTCCTGCTTTTTCTCAAACAACAAGTCTTGAGGTGCTCAACGCTCTCAGAGATGCTCCTCCTCCACTTTGGAGTGTCTTCATCAGTGATTACCAGGAATCTGTGGGAATATAACCCTTTGCTAGTTAGGCCTGCAGGGTATCATCAAAGCACTATCCACCTGGGACTCCTCTGCGGTTTGTTTTGGAGCTGCGAGTAGAGCACCTGCTTGGGGAGTCTTGAGTCAGTCATGCAGACCATCTGGCCAGCCTATTGTAGCCAATCATGGATGGTCAGTGCCTTGAGGCTGGGAATGCTGGCCTGGTGAAGGACACTGGTGTTGGCGCGTCGCTCCTTCCAATGGATTTGCAGGATCTTGCGCAAGCAGCATTGGTGGTATTGCTCCAGTGCCTTGAGATGTCTGCTGTAGACTGTCCACGTCTCAACCGCATAGATTGGCCAGAGCCGCCACAGATCTGTAAGCCATAATCTTGGTGTCAGATCTGAGGGTGTTGTCCACAAACATCTTTTCCATCTAGGTGGCCAAAGGCTGCACTAGCACACTGGAGGTGGTACTGGATCTCTTCATCAATAGCTGCTTTGGCCAACAGGACACTCCCAAGGTGTTGGAAGTGGTCAACACATTCTCCAAAGGCATCCTGTGGAGCTTGATGGTCGGGGTATTCACTCCACAATGCTGGGCCAGGTTGGTGGACCACCTTTGTCTTGTGGACGGACAGGAAATACTTTATTAAATGCACAGAGAAAAAGTCCATTAATCTGACCAGAGATCATTCCAGACTATGGTGTATAGTTGGTCCATTTTCTGGGTCAGTATGTACAGCAACTAAGACAGTCTGAGTAAAATCAGGGAGTTGTTGGTTTGTGTGAACAAATTTCTGAGAAATCCTTTCAAAGTTCTAAATTTCATGTTGAAATCTTTTAAATATCATCACAGCTTAGAGTCAAATGTTCACTGATTTCAGTGAGCCAGTGCTCAGGAGTTTGACTCCACTCTGCTCTGTGATTATATGGGCAGCACCATCTTTGTTCTAGGTAACACAGTGTGGAGCTGGAGGAACACAGCAGGCCAGGCAGCGTCAGAGGAGCAGGAAAGCCGATGTTTCGGGTTGGAACACGTCTTCAGATTTCTGAGGAAGAGTCCCAACCCAAAACGTCAACTTTCCCGCTCCTCTGATGCTGCCTGGCCTGCTGTGTTCATCTAGCTCCACACTGTATTGTCTGACTCCAGCGTCTGCAGTTCTTGCTATCTCCGAGCCATCTGTGCTCTAGGCAGCTGCCATTCCAATACCAAACCATACTTGTGTGCCATCATTGCTCCACCTAGTGGCAGCATATAGAATAAATGTGTCATTCAATAATAAAGAGCAAGTTCAAGTTTTAATTGGGCTTTATACAACACTGAACAAACTCAAAAAACATCACAGGGTGAAACAACAGAGTGCATGGGAGAAGCAGCCTCAGGATTATAGAAACTTTGATCTAATCTGCTGTATTCAACATGACTAAAACTGTAAACGGGAAGCAGAAGTAAACAACCTAAAGCTGCTTCCATCTGAAACAACACCTTGAGATAAAGGATGTAAACAACGGTAGACAATGTGGAAACCACGCTGACGGAGCACTTGAAATGCATCCCATCCTTGATTTTCAAATTGATTTGACACTGACAGGCTGTTATAGGCCTTGGTTGCCTGCATGACACAACAGTCATGGGTGGCTTAGTGGTTAGCACTGCTGCTTCACAGCACCAGGGATCAGGTTCAATTCCATCCTCAGGTGACAGCGTGTGGAGTTTGCACATTCTCCCCGTGTCTGCATAGGTTTCCTCCACAGTCCAAATTTGAGCAGGTTAGGTGGACTAGCCATGCTAAATTGCCCACAGTGTTCAGGGATGTGTAGATTAGGTGGGTTACAGGGGGGTGGGTCTGGGTGGGATGCTCTGAGGTTCGGTGTGGACCTGTTGGGCCAAAGGGCCTGTTTTCACACTGTGGAGATTCTACGATCTATGAACAGTGTGCAAGGCATTCTCTGCTCTGTCCCCTGCTTCCTGACTATGAATTGGCAGAAGAAATTTTCAGCATGTTAGACAGTTATGTGAAGGAATAAAAGATTCCTTGGCTGACATGGTTGGATTTTATACTCATGATGCTCTGGCTTCAACAGGTCACAATTAAGGCCTATGCCCTACAATGAACAGACTTGCTCCATCTGGTTGCTGTTTGGAGTCTGTACAATTCAGAGTGACCAACTAACAGAACTAGGCAGAATACTGCAGTCAGTCACTTCAAATTGTGAAGTGTAGCAAATCTCAACCTCCTGTGCATGTTTGTTTGAAAAGTTGTGCAAAGACTTGGGATCTGATTGCGATGCATTATTGCGTGAGATCAGTACGTGCTCATGAGGAAAGCTACTGCAAAGATATTTTGAACTGAGGCATCAGGTGTTTGTATTTTGAGTGCACTGCAAACAAAAAAGGGAATTTTATTGAATTATACCTGTGACAAAAACAATATTTGCTTCTGTCACAGGCATATTCAGGAAACTAAATGAGCTTGATTCAAATATGCAAGGCAAGAACAGATTTGAACCTATTGCTCCATGACATTTGTGAAGAAAATTAAACTTTTAATATGCTTAAGATGAATTTGTTTTTAAACTCATTCATAGGATGAAGGGCATCATTGACTAGGCAGCATTCACTGTCCATCCCTAAATGCCAAGAAGGCAGATAAGAGTCAACCACATTGCTGTGGGTCTGGAATCACATGTAGGCCAGACCAGAGATGGATGCCAGTTTCCTTCCCTAACGGACATTAGTGAACCAGATGCGTTTTCCCCTAAAATTCGACAATGGGTTCGTGATCATTGTTAGATTTTTATTTCCAGATATTTATTGAATTCAAATTCTAGTATCTGCCATGATGGGATTCAAACCCAGGTCACCAGAACATTATCCGAGTCTCTGGATTAACAGTTCAATGATAATACCTTTAGGCCATCGCCTCCCCATGGGAGGCGCGCTCCTGCAGCTTTCCTTGTTTCAGTCCAAAAATTAGAGTGATCGTCCAAACCGCCCAAAGCTATATATTCCTTCCTTGTTTTGGACATTTGATTAGGTCCACAATCCCTGTGAGTGTCAGCCTGACAATATGGATTTAGCCACGTCTGAAACTGAACCCTTTACGGAAATTTCATGATTTCAGCTTCTACAAAAGAAAACACTTTCTGCACCATTCAGATTCCATGATTTTATGGATTCTGGATTCACTACACCACACACAATGAAATTCGTGGCTCCTTTTGTAAGCACACATCTGCATGAAGCTGTAAAACATCAAGCTTCAAATTGTTCACCCTGGATGCTACATTAGAGATTAGATGTACAGTATCCATCATACTGTGGAGATTCTGAGAGACTGTTTTGCAAAAACATACATTTCATCATGCAAGTACACAGTAACATTTTACAAGTATTTACAAAATATTAAAATTTCTAGTCAACACTGGAAAATGGTTTGGGAAGCACCAGTCCAGAGAGTCAAGCCTTTGAGATGGAAATCTTAACTATACTATTACATTAATTATCAACTGAAAACTAGACCTCAAACAAGATAAATTCAACACCAACCTTCCTGGGTCTCTGCTCCCGATCACAGAGTACTGAACTGGGCCCAGGTCTTTGTTACGAGCTTTTATTATGCTGTGTCCATTGTCTTAAGGGTAAAAACATATCTCAGTTAAGACCAGAAAATAAATGTGCAAGTGACAATTCAATAACATACTGTTACAGCTTCAACATCCTCATTTGCATTCTATCCACAGTGATATCACAAATCAGCAGCTGTGTCATTAGAATTGTACAGAGCCACTTCACCTGCTGGCTTGCCAGCTCTGACATACAGAGACTATTTTACAAGTGTTTTCACCCGAGCAGGTCAGCTAGGGGTCAAGCAACAGATAAAGAGCAGCCTGTGTCATTCACTTCTACCCCACTGTTCTCAAGACACCAAATAACATTCATGCTACACAAATGCCAGGCAATGACCACCTTCAACAAGACAGAATCTAACTACTGCCTCAAAATGTAATGGTATTACCATTGCTAAACCTCCCCCCCGCCCCGGAGGAACACAATGGAGGTTACGATTGATCACAAACAGGTCTGGACTGGCCCTATAAAAATTTAGTGGCCACAACAGCAGGTCAGATGCAAAGAATGTGACCTCAGATGCCTCCTGTCCCCAGCAGCCCAGACAGAAGAACCTATTACGTGTAGATTGGTATGGTTTCCACCAGTAATGAGAAAAGACTCCACTGAATATTACTGTCAAGCCCATTGCTCCCAACGAAACTTAGGGTCAGACTCCAATCAATGTATGAGCATTGGCCAGACTTGGAAAACTAGGTTTGCAAGTGGCATCACACTGAAAAGGATTCAAACAACAGGAAAGACTTGCTGCTTATGTCTAGAATTTATTCTAGACGAATAAAAGATCTAGAAGAACTCTACTTGAGATGTTCATGTGCACAAATAACTGAAGGTGATTATGAGCCCAATTTCAACTCACTCAAAATCCATTCATGAATGAGGATTACATTGGGCCCAATTAAATCTATACAAAATCTGTACTGCTTATGGGCATGCACACAACAACGTATACAATTCCAGTCAGCTACCTACTGAAAGGGGATCAGACCTCTGGGATTACAGGCAGTCTCCGGCTGTTTTACCTAAACTCTCCCCAATGCCACAGAGCAAACAGGTGAACACACCTCCATCTACAGGGACAGAGCCACTGAAAGATCTATATCCTTTAAACATTACACACAACTGTATACTTTTCATTAGTATATATTGCATCCAGTCTGTGTTCCTCTAAAAGAAAAACAATTAGAGCAAACAGCAAAATACTTTAAACAATAATAAAAGAGATATGCTACCCATCAGGCTACAGTCTTGAGAGCTTTTAACTTGTAGTTTCTTGCTTTTCTCTTCCACTTTCTTGACCTGATTATCTGATTTAGGGATCTTTTTGCTGTGATTTTCAAAGTCTTCCTCTTCAGGAACTTCATCATCTTCTTCACTGGCCAAATTCTGTGTGGGAAAAGAATACTATTAACTTACTGTTTGACACAGGATCTGAAAATCTACTGTCAAATTTTTGTCAATTCAATCTTCCTGAAGACATTAGCTCTATGCCTTTGTAAACTGCAGGGAAGCCCTAGTATCTCATTCTTTCAATAACCCCAATTCTGCTGTCATTCAAACAGCAACAATGACCACGTGTGTATACACATCCACTTCCAAGCACAGGAATCACTTTAGTAATCAGGAGTGGGAGTGCTGGACAAGACTCCCCCACCCCCCCTCCATTCCAGCACAGGTATACTGAAGACAGCAGAGATCACAGATTACAAGTCGAACTAGGGCCCACTCAGATGGCCTAGCTCAGTGATACACAAAGCTGTGTTTTCATCCACCAAAGCTTCGAAGGATAAGTTTGACAACAATGAGTACATCCATCAAACATGGTGCACATCTTTATCACAATCAAAAGTTGGCATTAGCCAGTCAAACAGATTGTTCTGTAGAAGTGATTTAAAGACTTGATGACATTTACTGGAATACTGACTAATTCTGGAATGTCCTCAGATACACCATGCCAGGAAAACAATAAATTAACATCTGCTATGAATAAGCGAAGGAGATTACGGTCTCCTTGCCACAACACTTTAACACTGTGCAATGTCTTTCCAACAACTGAGTAAATCACACTTTCTGCGATCACTCCCAAGTAGACACAGCCCATAATTAAATTGCAAGTTTAGTTAGTAAGTTTGCAGGTAACATCAAAATTTGAGGTGTAGCAAATAGCCAAGGTTACCTCAGAGTACAACAGGATCTTGATCAGATGGGCGAATGGGCCAAGGAGAGGCAGATGGAGTTTAATTTAGATAAGTGTGAGGTACTGCATTTAGGAAAGGTAAATCAGAGCAGAACTTATACGTTTAATGGTAAGGTCCTGTGGCATGTTGCTGAACAAAGAGACCTTGGAGTACAGGTTCATAATTCCTTGAAAGTGGAGTCACAAGTAAATAGGAAAGTGAAGGCTGCATTTGGTACGGTTGTCTTTATTGGCCAGTGCATTCAGTATTGGAGTTGGAAGGTCATGTTGTTGCTGCACAGGGCATTGGTTAGGCCACTATTGGAATACTGCATGCAATTCTGGTCAGTCTGCTATAGGAAGGATGTTGTAAAAGTTGGAAGGGTTCAGGAAAGATTTACAATGTTGCCAGTGCTGGAGGGTTTAAGCTATAGGGTGAGGCCAAGCAGGCTGGGGCTGTTTTTCCTGGAGTGTCAGAGGCTAAGGAATAACCTTATAGAGGTTTATAAAATAAGGGACACAGTTAAGGTGAATAATCAAGGTCTTTTCCCCAGGGTGGGGGGAGCTCAGAATTAGAGGGCATAGGTTTAAGGTGAGAGGGAAAAGATTTATAAGGGACTGAAGGGGCAACATTTTCAAACAGAGTGTGGTGTACATATGGAATGAGTTGCCAGGAGAAGTGGTGGAGAATGGTACAATTACAACATTTAAAAAGTTATCTAGATGGTTACATGAATAAGAAGGGTTTAGGGGGATATAGCCAAATGCTGGCAAATGGGACTAGGTTTATCTATGATAACTGGTCAGCATGGACGAGTTGGGCCAAAGGATCTGTTTCTGTGCCATACATCTCTGTGCCCATGTACAGAAAGTACGGGGTGAACTAAAAATTAGGGAAACAGAGAGGATATGACAAAGCTACAGACTGATAAAACTAAGGGAAATCCAAGGATGTTTTATCAACACATTGAGAGCAAAGAAAGGTCTGGGCCTATCAGTTATGTGCACAGTAAGTTATACATGGATGAAGAAGATGTGGGCAGGGACAAGTATGTTATCTGTCTTCAAAAAAGGAGAAGGATTGTGCAGGCATTCAAGAGGAGGGGTGTGAAATATTATATAACACAAGCATAATAACAAGGGAAATGCTGGGGACACTGACCTCCATAAAGTAGACAGATGATCACGGCTAGAGGAATTGTCTCCTAGGCTTATAATCTTTACTCGATACAGGTGAGTTACCAGAAGTTGACAGGTCTGCAAATGTAGTATCATTGTTCAAAAAGGATGTGAGGGATAGGCCAAATAATTATAGATTAGTCAATCTGACCTCAGTGGTGGGCAAATTACTAGACATATGATTAACTGCTGCTTAGAAAAGCAGACATGTAAGTCAGCATGGTTTTCTTAAGGGAAAGTTGTGTCTTACTAACTTTATGGAATTTTTTTGAGAGAGGAACAAGGAGGATTAATGAGGGTAGTGCAATGGATGCTGTCAAATGCTTTACTGAAATCTGTGTAGACAAGGTCCCACATGCAGAAAATTCAAAGCCCATGGGATATAGACAAATCTAATGAGTTGGATGCATACTTTGTTCATTGACAGGAAACAAGGGAAATGATAAATGGATATTTTTTGTGAATGGCAAGTTTTTATAAGAGGTGTTCCACAGGGCTCAGTATTGGGTCCCTTGCTGTTCCTGGTACACATTAATGGTTTAGACTGACGTGTTGGAGACATGATTGGGTAACTTACAACTGACACAAAAATTGGCCGTTTACTGCAGGAAAACACCAAATGGTTGGTTGACAGGACAGAAAATGGCAAGCTGAAGTCAATTTGGAGAAGTGCAAAGTTATGCTAGGTAAGGGCAAACAAAGCAAGAGAATATAGAATAAACCCAGGGGTAATGAGATGGGTAGAAGTGTGAGACATTAATGTGCCGGAGAAGAGGTAAAGTCACACAGATATTGACTGTAAAGGCAGGGATATAGTATCAGAACTAGAGAAGATACTGGTTAGACCACATCTGGAGTTTTAGGTGTGGTTCTGGTCACATTAAAAGAAAAATATAGTTGCTCCAGAAAGAGTACAGAGGATATTTACAAGTACGTTGCCAGGGCTTGAAAACTGCAGCTAAGAGGAAATATTGTGTAGGTTACAACAGTTTTCCTTCGAACAGAGGTCTTACAGTGTACAGAATAATGAGGGGGTTGGAAACATCAATCACCCCGGGCACAGATTCCAGGTGACTGCCAGCAGGATTAGAGGGGACAGGGAAAAAGGTCTTTCCTCACGAGTTGGCAGTGGGAAAGGGAATTCATTGTCCAGTTCAGTGGTTGAGACAGATACTCTTCATTCATTTGAAAAGAATCTGAATCTGCCCCTGAAGCTACTGGTAGGTTCTGGAAAGTGGAATTTAAATGGGCAGCTATTATATTTAGCTGGTGCAGACAACAGGTTGAATGGCCTTTTTCTGAGCCATAACCTTTCTATTGATCCATCTGTTCCACAAATGCTAACTGACTGATCGAATATTATCTGGGGTTTACTCTAGCTTTCCAGCACTTCTGTTTCTAGTTATCTTTTAATTCTATATTGAACTTGCTTTGGCCTCCACAATTTTAGCTAAAGCTTCTATAAATGAGGAACTGGACTGAGTTTGCCAAAGCTCTTAAAAACAGGATGGCAGAGGCTGACGTGGGCTGGGCCTGAATCCATTTAGCCTCCAATGGTATCTTTTTAAAATAATGCTTTCACGGGACATGTGCGCCACTTGTAAGATGAGTATCTGTTGGCAATGTAGAGTCATAGGATTGTATAGCAAGGAAACAAACCCTTCAGTCCAACTCATCCACGCCAATCAGATATCCTCAAGTAATCTAGTCCCACCTGCCAACATTTGGCCCCTAAACTCTAAACCCCATCTATTCATGTACTTATCTAGATGCCTTTTACATGTTGTAATTGTACCAGCCTCTACCAATTCCTCTGGCAGCTCATTCTATACACATACTAGCATCTGCATGAAAAAGGTGCCCCTTAGGTCTCTTTTGAATTTCCCTACTCTGGGAAAACGACCTTGGCTATTTATTCTCTCCATGTCCCTCAAGATTTTATAAGCCTCTTTAAGGTCACCCCTCAGCCTCTGTCATTTCAGGGAAAATAGCCCCAGAAAATTCAGCCTCTCGCTATAGCTCAAACCCTCCAACTCTGGCAACATCCTTACAAATCTTTTCTGCACCTTTTCAAGTTTAACAGCATCTTTCCTGTAGCAGGGAGACCAGAATTAAACACAGTACTCTAAAAGTAGCCTCACCAAATGTCCTGTAGCGCCACAACATGACATTCCAACTCCTTTACTCAAAACTCTAACCAATAAAAGCAAGCGTACCAAACACTTTCTTCACTACCCTGTCAACTGTGACTCCATTTTCAAGGAACTATGAACCTCTGCCCCAAAGCCTCTGTCTGGCAGCACTCCCTAGAACCTCTCAGTGACTTTGAACTGAGTCGCTTACTAGGTCATTTTAGAGGAAAATTAAGAGTCAATCACATTCTTATGGGTCTGGCAGCCCTACCAAGAAAGAATGGCTGATTTCATTCCCCGTGAACCAGACTTTTTTTATGACAAAAAAAGCACACACATCTGATGAACTTTGTCATGGTCTCCATTATGGAGAATAGCTTTATATCCCAGACTTAAAATTTCAATTTAGATTTGTCCGGCTGCCATGTTGACACTTTAACCGGGCAGACGTCCCCAGGCACGTTACGCCACCAACTCTCCCCAAAATGGAACTCCAGTGCCAAAACCCAACAGAGCTCTCTATTAGACTGCATTTTGTTTGTGGACCATACCATTTCCACAGCCTGCAGTGGCGGCTGCTGCTTCCTCAGCCACATAGTCTTGTACTGATCCAGTTTTTGTCCCTTGTACTTCACAGAGGCCCAGCCACAGCCAGATTTCTTGGCTGGGTTGACGAGCTTTTTGCAGTGCGTGGCCCATGCGCTGGGAGAATTGAAAATCTGGCTGGTTTCTTGCCATCGGATCTTCCCGTCAGGCAACAGGTCCCCCACAAACGTCTTCCCCTGTGAAGAAACAGGAAAGCACACAATAGCCAACAAATTATATCTACACAAAACAACTTTTCACCCACAGGATTATTCACATGACTTCTTTCGATGCCTGACAAAATAAAGAAAAAAGAAACATAGCTTCCCTAACGAAGCGCACTAACTGGGATAGGGCTGACTATAATTTTAGGCCTCCTCCGTTTGAGGATCAGGTTGTTAGAACTGGCTAAACTACTCCATGAACTAGTACTCAGAAGAAGAAAAGTGTTACAAAGATCTAGTTATGGCATTTCTTCTGGAAATGAATGCAGGAAAAGCCCAGGATAAGTCTGTATACATAGGGCTGGACAAACTTGATACAAAGATGATAGAAAAGTCACAGTCTGAGGATTCAGGATATACCATTTAGGATGGTGTTGAGCAGAATTCTTTTCACTTAGGGTTGTGACATTGTGTAATTCTCTACCACGTTAGATGGTATTGACCAGGTCACTGAAGACAAAGAATGAAATAAAGAGATTTCTAAGGCATTATCAGCATCAAGGGATCTGGGAACAGGCCAGGAGTATGGCATTGAGCAAGAGGATGATCCATGATCATGTTGAATGGTGGAGCAGCTAATGGGCCAAATGGCCTATTCCTGCCACCTGTTTTGTATACTTGCGTGTGGTCAATTATGCTGTCTGCTGGCATCATTCTGTGCTTGGCTGTTCAGCCCTTGAAGCTCAGGCAACTTTGTCCTTTGTACACTTACCTTGCTAACTCACCCTGTTTGAATTACCTCAACATGGGGCTTTGAAAGGGGTCATTCCAAAGGCTGTTGCCATGTTGAGGATGATGTTTTTGATCAGAAAACAAAAGAAAAATCCAAAGGCAGCAAGCAATTATGTAGTAAACACAAACTGATGCAATGAAAGATTAGATGCGACTCCCAACCCTCCCAGATACAAAAAACCAAAAGCAGCCTCAGTCACAGCCATTCCAGGCCAGATGTGAAAATGAAGTTGGTGCAAGGTAGCAGTGGCTGGGCAAAGGGTGTGACACTGTATCCTGACAGCCCAACAGTTTCACAATAGGCAATGAGCAAAGCTGAGCGAAGAGGAAAAGAGGTGGTTAGTTTATTTTCTTACTAAATAGTGAATGGTGAGCAGGCCTTCTCCTGGCTGGATGACTCGGTCTTTGAGAAGCACGCGCAGTGTAATCCCACGACGAGTGAGCAAAGTTCCCCGGGGACTGTGCATTTTCCCCGCAGTCCCATTTTCTGCTTCTTCCAGGTTCAGATCCACATCGTCCTCCTCATCCTCAACTCCCTCCTCCACAGCGGGTGACGATGGGTCAGAAGCTAGGAACAAAGATACAGTCGTGAAAATGGTTAGTGGTTTTAGTGTCAGTCGACAATTGCAACATCCAGTGCGATACTTAAGCCAATTATCCTCAGGAAGCCCTGGTCAGCCCAGAGGTTGCTGGCACAGCCAAAGTCAGCTAAGGGCCATTGAAATTAGCATCAGTTCCACGGGGATAGGGACAGAAAAAACAAATATACCGAACAAACCGACTCGCAATCGCTTTCCATTGGGCACCAAATACAGTGTGAGGTTGAAGACCATACTGAACTCAGGTGTATTGCTCCTTACCTGACAATACAATCATGTGAGGAATGATCACTTAAGAGAAGCAGCACAGGGCAGCTAAAGCCTGGAGAGGAGCCATTACTCAACACAGATCACAGCCTCTGGGAGAGGCAAGGAAACAGAGCAAGGGGAAAAGAAGAATTCACCTTTGTAGTAAATACCAATGTCTGCAGTTCAGTGATACCCGGGATGCTAACATTACTGACTTAGAGGCCCAATTACTTTGTTTTTATTATTCCAGACTAAATCTGATCTCCTAACTGGTGAGCAAGTTTTAACTGAAAACATTGAAATTGTTTAAAGAAGTTGGAGCAAACTTTGAGTAGGATTCAATCAGTGCAGCTCAATTCATTATTTTTTTTGTCTGTAAATCCAAAAGCTGTGGGTAGTGAGGCCGACACTGTAGTTACAATGTTAACAAATGCTGTATTCCTGAAAACACTTTCAATAATAGGTTAAATTGAGGCTGTGCGCCAAATACAGGCCATACTCATTGATCTACATTGCATCCTTGTCCAGCAATGCCTTGATTTCAAAGCTTTCAATCCTTGTGATTGAATCCCTTTATGGCCTCACACTTTCTCCCCATTAGACTCTCCAGCCTTACAATTCCCAACTTTGCATCCATCCAAGATTTAGTGGTCCTCCAATTCCAGACTCTTACATATCCCTAATTTTCAGTGCCATACACTGGCAGCAAGGTTTTCTGTTACTTCAGTCCCAAAGCTCTGGAAACTCCTACCTAAGCATCTCTGTCTTCTTCCCTTCTGCCCAACATCAGCCATAATTCAGTCGGATGTTCTCTTGCTTTTAGGCCAGGATCAAGTTCCAAGTCAAAGATTTAAGTATAAAATCCAGATTGTACTTCAGTTCAATTCTGAGAGAATGCTGCGTTGTCAGAAATGCCATCTTTCCAAAGAGACTTTAAAGTCTTATCACACCTCCCAGTTGGATGTGAAAGTTGCTGTGTTACCTTTTCAAAGAACAGCAGGGGAGTTGTCCTGGTCTCCTGAGCAATATTTATTCCTTAAGCAGTAGCACCACAATCGTGACCAAAACATTGCCATGGGATCTTGCTGCGTGCAAACCGGCTGCCAGGTTTCCTATGCTGCTGTAGTAAATACACTTGAGAAGTGCTTTGGTCATGTAAATGGTTGTGAAAGCTTTTTTTTTCTTTCGAAATCCAAATTCTGTCTTTTCCTTTGAAATATATAAATGCAAGTCATTTACAGACTGCTACTTGTAGATTTTGACATTTTCTCTGGACTTTCACTTTAGTCCAGCGGGGTTTGTACATTTAACAGCAAATAAAATGGAAGTGTCAGTGGTGTAGAGATTAGCGACACATCATAATATTCAAACTTCACACAGCAATCCAAACAAAATGCTGTAGTTGATCAGAGATTTCCACAGGTCATTGAGGAGGGATATGCAACTCAAGTAGTATCGTTAGTTAGAAAACTAATATTTCCTTCGAGGAATAGGAACAGAAGAACATTATTTAGACTGTGAAGTCTGTTTGCCATTCAATGAAATCATGATTGAAGGATAATCCATCTCCAAATAGCCTTTTCTCCCCCACTCTTAAGTAATTTTGGCAAACAAAACTCCAATTTTAGATTAAAAATTATAAAATCAATAACTGAATTAGTATCAATTGCTGATTACAGAGTAATGTAGAAATTGTTAATAATTTCACTCCTGGAAAAGTGACAGGTAGTTCTGCTATAACGCATGTTTTATAAACACAAATCAGCTGTCAAGCGATTGATGAATAGTGGGTGCTGTTTGCATAACACAAACTTTCTGCTGTACAAGCATAGTAATTTCCCAATAACACAATTTTCTACAACGCAAGGTCACATAAGAATGCAATTATCATGATACAGGAGAACTAGCTGTATGGCTATAATGTGTTGACTATAGTCTAGAACAATGGAAATCAGTGGACGTTGTTTCTCAACCCTTGCTTGCCCTTAATGGCTTGAAAACTTTGATCAAATCTTCCCTTAAGTCCTTTTCAATTCCATGTTACACAATCCTAATTTATAAAATCTCACCTCATAAATTTAACCCTTGCAGGTCAGGTACCATTCTGGTAAAACTATGACACCGCACATCTTCCAAGGTTGATATATCAACCCTATGATGAGATGCCCACAACTGCTTCACAGTTCTCCAGCTGGGTTCTAACCTAAGCTCTGTATCGTTGAAGAACATCTTCCACTCTCTTATATTCTAGACCTCTAGGTCTAAAGGCCATTATTTCAGGAGGCCTTTTGACTTTTTTCTTTACCTATTCATGACATATTAGTGATCTATATATCTGGTCACACAAACCCATTCGGACCCCACGGCATGAAGATTTTTCACCATTTAGAAAGTACCCTATTCTAGCCCTTTACGTCCCAAGTTGGAATATCTCATTTTGTTTACATTTAAATTCATGTATCACAATGTGCAATGTGCTTGAATTGTTGTACTTCCAGCTACACTCCAGCCAATCTTTGAGCCATTGACAAATTTAAAATTGTGACTATCAATCCCTTTATGCAAGTTATTAACATGGACAATGAATAGCTGAGGTACCAACATAGGTAGAAGATAAGAACTAGGAGCGTGAGTAGGCAGTTCAGTACATTGAGCCTGTTCCGCCATTTGATACGATCATGGCTGATCTCACCTCAGCCTCAACTCCTTTCTCTTGCTCACTCGCCATAACCTTCAACCCATTACTAATTAAAAATCTGTCATCTATCTCCTCAAATTTACTTAATGTCCCAGCATCCACTGCTCTCTGAGGTAGTGAATCCTTTGAGAGAAGTAATTTCTCCTCATCCATTACTCCTTAGCCCAAAATAACCGCTTGTTCTCGATTGCCCCCACATTAGGAAACATCTTTTCTACATCTACTTTGTAAATCCCATTAAAATCTCATGTACCTTAATCAGATCACCTTTCATTCTTCTAAACTCCAGACAGTATAGGCCTGAACTGCTCAAATATCTCTTCACAAGTTAAACTGCTCATCCCTGGAATCAAATCCAGTGAATCTCCTCATTGGATGGCACCAGTTAAATCCTGCCAGTAAGAAAATCAATCCAGTTTCCTTACTTGTTATCCCCAGTTGCACAACCAATTTCTTAACCAAATCAATTATCAACTCATTAATTATTATAACACAATCAATTATCCTCACTTCCAATCACTCCTAAGCAACTCAATGCTTACAATTAATATTTTTCTAAAAATAAAACAGTCCAAAGAGGAGTGGAAGACTCTGCATCTTCATCTGAGTCCAGTGGTTTAGAGACAATGGCAGAATTGACTGTAAGTGTCTTACATACCTCCACATCCAAAGTATCACTCTCCGCCACTTCCATCACCTACAATCCAACCCCACAACCAACGATACATTTCCCTCCCCACCCCATCTGCCTTTTGTAAGGACTGCTCTCTCTGCGATTCCCTACTCGGCTCCACACTCTCCACTAGCCCCACACTCCTGACATCTTTCCCTGCAACCGCAAGAAGTGCTACACCTGCTCCTACACCTCCGCCCTCACCTCCATCCAAGGCACAAAACAAACCTTTCACGTTACGCAGGGTTCACCTGCACGTCCGTCAATACAGTCTACTGCATCTATTGCTGCCGATGTGGCCTCCTCTACATCAGTGAAATCAAGTGGAGGTTCAGAGACTGTTTCGTATAGCTTCTGCGCTCTGTTCATGACAAACAGCAAATGACAACACCTTCTGGTCGCGAACCATTTCAACTCCCCCTCCCAATCCCACTCCCTGGGTGACATGTCCACCTTGGGCCTCCTCCAGTGTCACAATGATGCAACCCACAAACTGGAGGAGCGGCACCTAATATTCTACCTCTGGAGCCTACAGCCCGATGGGCTGAACATGAATTTACCAGTTTCAAAATCTCCCCACCCCAGGCCTCATTCTATGACCAATCCTCCCTCTCATCCCCGCCTTCTCGATCTGACACAACCTGTCCATCTTCTCTCCCACCTATCCATTTCACCCGTCACTGCCTACTTACACTCACTTATCACCATCCCACCTACCTTCCCCAGACCCACCCATCCTCTCTATTTATTTCTGAGCTCCCTTCCCCCTCCCCAATTCCTGAAGAAGGGTCCTAACCAGAAACATCAACTTTCCAGCTCCTCTGATGCTGCCTGGCCTGATGTGTTTCTCCAACTCCACATTGTGTTATCTCCAACTCTAGCATCTGCAGTTCTTACTATCTCTG
This sequence comes from Stegostoma tigrinum, assembly GCF_030684315.1. Classification (NCBI taxonomy): domain Eukaryota; kingdom Metazoa; phylum Chordata; class Chondrichthyes; order Orectolobiformes; family Stegostomatidae; genus Stegostoma; species Stegostoma tigrinum. Next base: position 32,485,488 of record NC_081383.1, read on the forward strand.
AATTGAGTTTGAGATAGTGAAAAGGTACTCCTAGCAACCGCAGGTCAACACAAAAGGCACTGTATTGACAATATCATCCCGAGAGGTCATGCCTTACAACCTCAAAAACAAAAGTAGGCCACTCAGCTATTGGAATCTGCTCCGTTATTCAATTAAATCCTGGCTGAACAGATAATCCTTAACTCCATGTCTCTGTCTTTTTCCCTATTACCACGGAGATGGTAATCCAACAGCCCGCTATGGTTAAAAAAAAACAGCAGATTCACCACCCAGGAGAAATTCTTTCCCATTTGTATTAAATGTGACACGCTTTGTTCTCAGAGTATGCCCTCTGGTCCTAATATCTCCCATAAGGAGAAACAACCTGTCTACATGTACTTTGTCAAGTCCTCTAAAAATCTTATATGGTTCAACAGGATGCCTCTCTTTCTTATATATTCCAACAACTTCAAGTTCCAAACAACTGAACCTAATTCAGCCAAGTGGAGGGGAGAGGGTGCTGATAGGCTTGGTTGTGGAAAATTCAGCTAGGCTCAAGATCATTGATTGGGAATAGGTGTTGAGAAAAGGCTTGCATATGCTGGTACCACAGATATTAGCTCACAAATTAACCTTTGAAGCCTCCAAATACATGGTTTTTATATGACGAGTACAAAAGCGAATTCACTATTTTGAAATGTCATTGGCATCTCACAAAAAAAAAGTGGGCATGTCTTCAATTCCCATATACACTTGCGACACATGGTCTTTTTCATCTGCTTGATCCCTTACATCTAGTAATCAGCTGGCAGTAAGTTGAAACTTTCATGAAGTGAAAGGCTGAGGCTAACTATTCTTGGGAGTACAGCACGTTGTGACTGAAACAGAAGTGAAGTGTCAATGTGTACATAAAAACATGATCTTTGAGGCTGGAAAAAAAATGTCATCTTATGCTCCAGACTAACACTTCTGCCATGATTTACAGTAATATATTTGGGAAGGTAAAGCAAGGCAAGAGATTACCAAATAATAACAGAATACACTGAAGTGTAGGTAAGAAAATGACATTGGAGTGCATGTCCACAGTGTACTAATAGTCGAGGTCAGGTTGATTAGATGGCTAAGATGACATACAGGAAACTTACCTACTCGACTGAAGGATTACATGATGCTACAGAAATGGAATTTATGGAACACATTATTGCTGATATCTTTGTTTTTTTTGAAGAGATTTTTCATAGAATCTCTATAGTTCTGGATGTGAGTTTGCTCGCTGAGCTGGAAGGTTAGTTTTCAGAGGTTTCGTCAATTTTTTTATTTGAAAAAATATACTTTATTCATAAGATGTACAAAAAATAAAACATATTTATACTCCTACCCAGTCATGCAAGCCACTCTGGGTTACCCAGGGGGTACGTACACCAACTAAAGGAAAAAAAAACAAAACAAAGAAGAAAAAAAAACAAAGCAAAGAAAATACCCCGGCAGTCGTCTCTCCGCACAGTCCTGTCTGACCAGTTGGGGAAGGCGCCAGCTGGGCCCAGTTACCAGATAGGGCCCTTTTTTTCTATTCTGGACGAGGGGTTTCATACAGTGGTCTTTCCCCACCGCGCCTTGGCGGCAGCTGCCCCAAGCTTTAGCGCGTCCCTCAGCACGTAGTCCTGGACCTTGGAGTGCGCCAGTCTGCAACACTCGGTCGGGGTCAGTTCTTTCAGCTGGCAGACCAGCAAGTTGGGGGCAGACCAAAGGTCGTCTTTCACTGCATTGATGGTCCTCCAGGTGCAGTTGATGTTGGTCTCGGTGAGCATCCCGGGAAACAGCCCGTAGAGCACGGAGTCCCGCGTCACGGAGCTGCTCGGGACGAACCTCGACAAATACCACTGCATTCCCCTCCAGACCTCCTGCGCATAGGCACACTCCAGAAGGAGGTTATTGACAGTCTCCTCCCCCACGCAGCCACCTCGAGGGCAGCGTGTGGTGGCGCAGAGATTCCAGGCATGCATAACGGATCTCACTGGCAGAGCCCCTCTCACCGCCAGCCAAGCAATGTCCTTATGCTTGTTAGACAGTTCTGGCGATGAGGCATTCTGCCAAACAACTTTGGCAGTCTGCGTGGGGAACCACACGACGGGATCCACCCTCTCCTTTTCCCGAAGGGTCTCGAGGATACTACATGCTGACCACTGCCTGACGGCCTTGTGGTCAAAGGTGTTTCCCTTCAAAAGTTTCTCCACGAAGGACAGGTAGTACGGGACGGTCCAACTACTCGGAGCGTTCCGCGGCAACGAGGCCAGGCCCATCCTTCGCAACACCGGGGACAGGTAGAACCTCAGTAAGTAGTGACACTTGGTGTTTGCGTACTGAGGATCTACGCAGTTTGATGCAGCCACACACAAAGGTTGCCAGAGTGAGGGTGGCGTTCCGTACTCCCTTTCCCCCATTTTCCAGATCTTTGTACATGGTGTCCCTGCGGAGCCGGTACATCCTCGACCCCCAAATGAAGTGGAAGATGGCCCGGGTGACCGCAGTGGCGCAGTCCAGGAAATAGGCCAGGCCTGCGCCTCATACAACAGTATCGAAAGCCCCTCGCACCTGACAACCAGGTTCTTACACGCGATGGAGGGGGACCGGAGCGTCCACCTGCCCAGCTTCTGCTCCAGTTTGGTGATACGCTCCTCCCAAGTCTTAGTGCACGCCCCAGCTCCACCAAACCAAACACACAGCACCTTCAGGTAGTCTGTCCTGACGGTGAAGGGGATGAAGGAGCGGTCGTCCCAGTTCCCGAAGAACATGGCCTCGCTCTTACCCCTATTGGCTTTGGGAGCCGAGGCCAGTTCAAACTGGCCGCAGATGTCCAACAGCCTACTCACTGACCGACGATCGGTGCAGAAGACGGCGACATCGTCCATGTACAGGGAGGTCTTGACCTGAAGGCCTCCGCTGCCTGGGATAGTCACGCCCTTCAGGCTCACGTCCTTCCTGATGGATGTGGCGAAGGGCTCCACACAGCACACAAACAAGGCAGGAGAGAGCGGGCAGCCCTGCCTGACTCCAGATCTGACGGGAAAACTGTCCGATTCCCACCCGTTGAGCGAGACTGCACTAACGATGTTGGTGTAGAGCAGCCGGATCCAATTGCAGATGCCCACCCCGAACCCCAATTTGGAGAGGACGTCCCTCATGTAAGCATGAGAGACCCTGTCGAAGGCCTTCTCCTGGTCCAGGCTGACGAGGCAGGTGTCCACCCACCTGTCCTGCACGTAGGCAATCATATCCCTGATGAGCGCGAGGCTCTCAGCGATCTTCCTGCCCGGCACAGCACAGGTTTGGTCAGGGTGAATCACCGATTCCAGGACAGACCTGACCCGGTTGGCTATGACCTTGGCCAGGATTTTGTAGTCCACGTTCAAAAGTGAAATGGGACGCCAATTCTTAATTTCTTCCCTCTCCCCCTTCCTCTTGTAAATGAGGGTGATGATGCCCTTCCTCATGGACTTGCACATTTCCCCTGCCCAAAGCGCACTATTGTACACCTCCAGCAGGTCCTGGCCGACCAGGTCCCACAGAGCGGAATACAGCTCGACCAGTAAGCCGTCGCTCCCGGGAGTCTTATTCCTCTCCAAGGACTTGAGGGCTGTGGTCAACGCGTCCGGGGATATCGGCCGGTCCAGCCACTCACTCGTGCCGTCGTCTAAGACCTCCGTGATAGACGACAGGAACGACTTGGAGGCCACGCTGTCCGTGGGCTTCATGTCGTACAGTCCGGCATAGAAGGGTCTGCTGATCCTCAAAATGTCGGGCCGAGACGACGTCACCGAGCCGTCGTCCTCCTTCAGCTGGCTAAGCACAGAGCTCTCTTCGTGCACCTTCTGAAAGAAGAAACGCGAGCACATCTCGTCCTGCTCCACAGAGCGCACCCTGGACCGGAAGATTATCCTGGAGGCCTCAGCGGCAAAGAGCGAGGCTTGCTGGCCCCTCACCTCGCGGAGGTCCTCCGTGACATCGACCCCCATCAACTGCAGAAGGAGCAGGTTCTGCACCCTTTTCTGGAGTCGCGACAGCTTTCCCGCCTCTCTCTCGCCTTCCGAACACCCTTGAGGACAAATAACCTCGATGTTCTCCTTCACTGTCTCCCACCAGTTGCCCGGAGAGTCAAAAAGGGGTTTCACGGTTCTCCAACCAGCGTACTCCCTCTTAAGCTCCACGACGTTCTCTGGGGTCAACAGAGTCGTGTTGAGCTTCCACGTCCCCTTGCCGGCCGGCTGGTCGTCCTGTAAGTGACAGTCGGCCAGCAGGAGGCAGTGGTCAGAGAAGAACACCAGCTTGACGCCAGTGGACGTGACCGAGAATGCCCGGGACACAAACAGGAAGTCTATCCTTGAGCAGATAGACCCGTCTGGCCGCGACCAGGTGTATCTCCGCTGCACTCCGTCTGCGGGGTGCTGAAGACGTCGAGTAGCTTGGCGTCCTTCACTGTGCCCATCAGGAATCTGGATGTGACGTCCAGTTGACTCCCCCCACCCGCTGTCCCCACGCTGGATCTTCCCTCTGCATCGATGATGCAGTTGAAATCTCCGCCTAGGACGACCAGCCTGGACGTAGCCAGCAGGGGTGGAAGCCGCTGCAGGACGGCCAACCGCTCACTCCGTACCGCTGGGGCGTACACGTTGATCAGCCTCAGGGGAGCGTTCCTGTAGGTGACATCAGCCACGAGGAGGTGCCCCCCCCCCCACCATCACCTGAACTTGAGAGATGGTGAAGTTGCGCCCCCACAGCAGAAGAGCCAGACCCGAGGAGCGACAGTCGTCACCCTCTGACCAGATCGAAGGCCCACAGGTCCAGGCGCCTGACCATTTCCTGTACCTGCTGAGGTGCAGTATCCCGCTCTCCTGCAGAAACAGGATGTCTGCCTTGACGGTGGTCAGGTAGGCCAACGTGGACACACATCTTGCGGCGGACTTGACGCTGTGGACATTAATGCTCGCAACTTGTACCCCCATTTTGGGCAGTGACCGCAGTACCCTCCCCAAGTCCAAGGTCCAGCCCCTCCATTTGTCCCTTCATGCCCATTGCCCGGGCTAACTGCTGGACGCTCTCTGGGCTCAGGAAACCGTCCGTGCTGCCTTCCAGGTGGCATTGCCCTGTCGGGGGTATGGAGGCAGGAGAGTCCGGCTCTGGGTCAGGCTGGGGACACGCTGTTTCCTCCTTCCCGCCTGAAAATCTCAGGGGGACATCCAGGGCGCCAGCGGCGCATGGCTGGGTGTTGGAGGGACCCTCAGGACGCCTCCCGTCACCTGGAAGCGGAGTGATGCTTTCCTTCTCTCGAGATCTTTAGCTTCTGCTTTGGGCGGGCCTCCTCCGAATCTCCTTCGTCAGAGGAGCTCTAATAGCCCCCCTGTAGCTGCCTCTTCCCGCCTGATGGTTGCGGTGCCTGGGCCCGCCACCGCGCCTTCCTCCTCGCTTTCCGGACCATCATCCACTCCACTGTCACCTCCTCCATTGACTCCAGGTTGTTGGGGGGGGGGGGGGGGGAGCGGAGCCTGCAGGGGCACTTTGCTGGCCTCGGGTCCATCCTGCGGGGCTGGGCCCTCCTGCACATTCGGTGGGGGGGGGGGGTCCTTGCAGGGTCCTGGTGCCTTCCTCTCCTCTGGGGGGGGGCTTGCCCCGCATTGCCCCTGCCAGCGACCTGGGTGTAGGTGGTCTCCCGCTGCGGGTATGCCCTATAGAGGTGGCCCGCTTCCCCGCAAAGGTTGCAGCTTTTTTCTTTTGGGCAATCCTTTGCAAGGTGTCCTTCCCCCCTGCAGATGGTGGCTTTGCAGTCGGCCGCCTCGTGACCTGACCTACCACAGGCATGGCAGACTTTAGGTTGCCCTGCGTAGGTCAGGTAGCCCTTGCTCCCGCCGATCGCGAAGCTGGACAGTGGGTGTACGATGTTCTCGTCCGAGCCCATCCTCAGCATCACCCTGACCTGCCTCTTACTGGTCCAGATCCCGAAGGGGTCCATGATGTTGGTTAGGTCCCCTTCCACCTTCACGTACCTTCAGAGGAAGGTCAGGACATCAACTGCTGGCACATGCGGGTTGTACATGTGTACAGTCATCATACAGCTCCTCTGCACTGGCATTACGAACAGCGGGACAGCGGTCAATACAGAGAGGAGGCCCTCACCTCCTTTCTGCTTGAAAGCCTTCAGGAAGCGCTCACAAAGCTTGGCACTCCTGAAGGTTACATCATAAAAACCTCCTCCAGAGAAATCCTGCAGGCAGTAAATGTCCGCAGCAGTGAACCCACAACAGTCCAACAGGACCCTCTTCACGAAGAAAGTGTGGTCCACAGGTGCACCTTCATCCACCTTCTTCACGGAAACACGGATGGTGTTCCGGACCCCCTGACCCGGGGCACGAGCACTCACTGCAGCCATCGTTGCAGGTTGGCTGCTCCCCCGAGCCAGTGTTAGGCCGAAGCCAGCATTAAGATCCACTGGTTGCAAGGGTGCACAGCCAACCTGACATCTTCCTTCCACCTCCAACACAGTCACGCTCTCCTCTTCTCGGTCCACAAAAGAGTGGGTCTTTATTTTGTTCCGGATATAAGCTAGTTCACTGAGATGGAAGGTTTGTTCCCAGATGTTTCGTCACCATTCTAGGTAACATCATCAGTGAACCTCCAATGAAGCGCTGGTGTTATGTCCCACTTTCTATTTATCTGTTTAGGTTTCCTTGGGTTGGTGATGTCATTTCCTGTGATGGGGATGTCATTTCCTGTTCTTTTTCTCAGAGGATGGTAGATTGGCTCCAAATCAATGTGTTTGTTGATGGAGTTCCGGTTGGAATGCCATGCTTCTAGGAATTCTCGTGCATGTCTCTGTTTGGTTTGTCCTAGGATGGATGTGTTGTCCCAATCAAAGTGGTGTCCTTCCTCATCTGTATGTAAGGATACGAGTGATAGTGGGTCATGTCATTTTGTGGCTAGCTTTCTGCCTGTTTGTCCAATGTAGTGTTTGTCACAGTTCTTGCAAGGTATTTTGTAGAAGACGTTTGTTTTGCTTGTTGTCTGTATAGGGTCTTTTAAGTTCATTAGCTGCTGTTTTAGTATGTTGGTGGGTTTGTGGGCTACCCTGATGCCAAGGGGTCCGAGTAGTCTGGCAGTCATTTCGGAAATGTCTTTGATGTAGGGCTACAAATCTTCTCAAAACTTGCTAATGTCTATAGTGCGGAAACAGGCCATACGGCCCATTGACTCCATGCCAACCATCTGAAGAGCATTCCACCCAGCCCATACCCTATCCCCGCAACTTTGCATTTCCCATTGCTAACCCACCTAACCTACATATCCCTGGACACTATGGGGAATTTAGCACGGCCAACCCACCTAACCTGTACATCTTTGGACTGTGGGAGGAAACCCACGCAGAAACAGGGACAATGCACAAACTTCACACAGGCAGTCACCCGAGGGTTGAATCAAACCCAGGTTCCTGGCGCTGTAAGGCAGCACTGCAAATCACTGAGCCACCGAGAACAGATTTTTCATCTAACCAGATTTTAAGACAATTATAAGCCCCAAAAGTGTATTAAAACCTGATTGATTATCATTTTTGTTTATTAAACAGGTAAATACAATGCAATAATAATGGATGAAGGTGGCCCACTAGATCCTATTCTGGATTATCATTCTCACCATTTCCTATTACGATTTCATCCTATCAAACAGATATTACTGTTTAATGTATGACTTGAATACTTGTACCTGTGACTCCTTCATTACTACCCTATTTTATCTGGTTTATGAATTATCTAGGTCCTAGGTGTGATGTCTGATTCAGAGGCAAGATTCACTTATTTTCTTCAATTCCTGAAAGCAGCGTCTAGGACTGGCTTACAGTTTCACAGCACCCTAAAGTTCTTTAAACTCTGTGAAATGACTTAACCTTTGTGTGGGAGATGAGCTGTTAGAGAGAACTGAAGCCAAGCTCACATACAAGTCTACCAGTTTCAAAATATGAGCAATTTACACTTCCAAAACGAGGCATCTACTCTTATTTTAGAGCTTTTGGCTAATACAATAAGCTCTTACGTGTCAAGCATTCCATCCTTTTGAGCAGAGAATTCTAAACCCCAATCCTCTGAGAGGATTTTACCACAACTCCCCTTTAATCCTCCGGCTAGTTACTTTTTAAAGTGTACACCTTCTGGTTATTGATCTCTCTCCGAAGAGAGTTATGACTTTCTTACCCACTCAATCGAGTCCCCTAAAAATTTTATACAACTCAGTTAAATCTTCTCTCAGGCTCCCTCATCCCAAAGAAGATAATCTCAACCTAGACAATTGATTCTCACAGATAATCTTCTTGCGCAGACAACATCATTCTAATCTTCTCCAGACTGCAATCACATCCTTCATGCATTGCAGTCACCAGAACTGTACGTGGTTCTACAGTTAAGGCTAGCCGGTCTTTCAGCTCTAGTTTCTTGCTCTATGTTTCATACCATGGCTAATTTCAGTCATGGCTCATTTGTTAGTACTGCCCCTAAAAAAAATACAGGTTAAGAGTTCAAGTTCCATTCCTGATCATTAAAATCAAGGCAGACTACCAAGTGAGTGCTGCACATTGGGGCATGCAGTATTACTGAGGAGACATTAAATCAAGACCCTCAAGCCCCATCTGTCTGCTTTGTTGGATGTAAGAACTACTGTACCCACTATTGGGACAAAGAGCCAGGGAGTATCCCCAGCATTCTGGCCAATATTTATCCTTCAATCTACATAATTCAAAAGGTTACATAAAAGCCAAATATAGTGGATGCAGGAAATCTGAAATAAAAACACTGGAGAAACAGCAGGTCTGGAACATTGGCGGAGAAAGGAACAGAGTTAGTGATTTAAGTCTGATACAAAGACTCATATTGGACTGTTTCTGCCTCCACAGGTGCTACCAGACCTTGTGCCATATTAACAATAAGAAGTGGTTATAATTCTTAAATCATACTTCATTCCCTCTGCGTGGTCTGTGTTCTCAATCATCAGGAATTGTTGTCTTTTGAGATTTTGTTTTGCTTCCTGACTTACTACTGCTCCTATTTTCTTTGTTACTACAACCTGCTGAGTTTCTCCAGCACTTTCTCTTTGAAGAGCAGGATTATATATTCATTACCACATTAGCCTACTGTGCAATAATTGGCTACAGTGCTTCCCATATTGCAAGAGACTACATTTAAAAAAAACACATTGGCTATAAAATGTTTTAGGTTGTGAAAGAGTCCAATGTGGTTGCACATCTTATCTGATCCATACTGCGAAAGATACCCTACCAGCAGAACGTAAACAGTTTAAGTGCTATTGAGAATTTTAAACAACACTAAAGCGATGATTTTTGAGAAGTACTGTCATTTCAGCTTTTTATGGCAGTTGATTTTTTTTAAAAAAACTGACTACTGGAATAAATTAACACAGTTGGGGGAGGAGAACTTCCTGTGCAAATGTATTCCAAATGATTTCTCTAGAATTAGTTAACGTTGCAGCTGTGTTCTGAATTATTTCAATTTTGAAAAGCTTAAAAATAAAGCCACAGAATTGAAAAAAAGAAGATAAATGCCTGGTCCTTTTTTCAGGAAGGAAGTTAAGCAAGGAGTTAGGATTCAAACCAAATCTGTTTCTCTGCCCCCACCCCACAAAAAAGGGTTACAGGATGTATTGTGTACAATAATTAGAAACCAGTACACAAACACCACACCGCAACTCAGCTTGATGTTCAACGGAAACCCAGCCCACCGCAGGTAGCAAACACCCATTGGCCGGCCGGAACGGCAGCAAGCCACAGCCAGGCCACCGATTGGCTGCGGCGGCTGTCTATCTGCGCGCAACAACAGCAGCGCGTTCGGTTGCGCTCTGCGCTTTTCCCTTTGTAACAAACCGAGCGACACTTGGGTTCGTCTCTTTGGTTTCACTTTTAGGTTGAGGGGTGAGGAAGGCGAAGGGCTGCAACAAAAATCTCCAAAGACAGCAAAAGTGCCGTCGATGAAAAAATACAAACACCGGCGGAGAGGGCGAAGCAGGTGTAAGAATTACAATCAATTCTAATCGTTAACGTGACAGAGGCAGGGAGACTTACCCATTCCTGTCAGAAAAGCTTCTTTTCCTGATTTTTTCAAAATTTTTGTTCTTGTTGCAAGTTGTTTCCCCTTCTTTAGTCCTTGCGCTTTGGTGAGGTGAAGAGATGGGCAGTGTGTGAGGGGTGAGGGTTTCTCCTTCCACAGAGAGCAGCTTTGTTGATGAGAAAGAGAGAGACACTAGACACTGGGAGGAGAAGCATCCAGCAAGCTGCCGCTGCGTCACGTGATCACAGCCCACGTGCCCCATTCATCTCCCAAACACACTGCAGTCTCCGTCTCCAGCCACACGCTCCGCACTCGCCTCCTGTATGTCAGGCACCACATCACCAAACACAGACAGCTAAGAACTGCAGGTGCTGCAGTCGCAGAACGTGGAGCTGGAGGAGCTCGGTGTCCCCAGGGGGTGGGAGGTGAGGGGTGGGTGAGAAAGCTGACGTTTTGGGTCGGGGACCCTTCTTTAGGAGTCTGAAGAAACCTTAGGAATTTGTCCACGCAGACCAACAACTCCCCGATTTTTCTGAGCCTCTCCCAGCGGCCTTACGTACTGGCCCAGAAAATGGACTGACTGTACACCACAGTCTGTGAGTTGATGCTTCGGGTGGACTCGTGAAGAAGGATCCCAGCTTGAAACAACGAGATGTAGAGCAGGATGAACACAGCAGTCCGAGGAGGATGAACACAGCAGGACAAGCAGCATCAGAGGAGTAGGAAAGCTGACATTTCAGGCCTAGACCCTTCCTGAAACATCAGCTTTCCTGGTCCTCTGCTGCTTGGCCTGCTGTGTTCCTCCAGCTCCACCGTATGTTATCTCTGACATCTGCAGTTCATTCTATCTCTTTGAGTACACAATTGTTTCAGCAGAGGATGGGTTAAGGGATATACTAGCATTAGTTCAATCTAACTGAGATGAATAGCTGGCCCATTTTCTGAGTCAGTACATACTGCAATGAAGACAGTCTCAGTAAAATCAGGGAGTTGTTGGTTTGTGTGGACAAATTTCTAAGATTTCTTCAGATGTCTGTAGAAGGGTCCCAATACAAAACGTCAGCTTTCCTGCTCCTGTGATGCCGTGTGGCCTGTTGTGTTCCCCCAGCTTCACACTTTGTTGTTACATTACCAAACAGGTTGGTGGTGGGATTGGGGAGAAATCAAAAGGCTTACTGCAGATGCTGGAGCCGTCAGCAGAAGATGCTGAAAATTTTAAACAAGATTTATTTTCTCTCTCTCTTTCTATCTCTCTCTCTCTCTAATCAACCTGCTCAGAGATGTTATTGCACAGTGGGAGAACACATGACATTTGAACCCTGGCTTCCTGGCCAAGAGCTAGGCGTGCCACCACTGTGCCGCAAGAACCCTAAATATATACAAAATATCATATACTGTATATCTGTGCACAGCATTCATCAGAGCAAAGAACAGAGTCAATGAGCTTGGTATTTCCAGCCCTTTGATTACGATCCCAACATCAGCCTCAGATCTGGGATCACCGACCACAGTCCAAGTCAGAATGATGACGGGGCTCCAGCATCTGCAGTGTTCTTGACCCAGTTCTGGGATCAATAAAACTAGCGAACAACACAAGTCGGTCCGATACATTCTTTATACATCAAAGTGGTGTTCTAGTAGGACCACTGCATCACTTTCCAAATATTGCTGTGTTTTCCCTCTGGGTATTGGGCTACTGGTCCTTTGCTGGAAGGCCAATTACCTCCTATTTAAGGATTGTCCCCTATTTTAACAGTCATCCTGTACATCTTAAAGGATGCCCTTTGTCCCTTATTTGTGGGATAGCTTGTGAGAGATAAAGCCGAGGAGTCTCCACTCACCCTTGCTGTGGATGCTGTTCTCTGTGCCCCCATGGGGGAGATTTCTGTCAAAGCTTTTTGTATGAGTTAAGCAGAGGATTGTCCTTTCACATGAATCACAAAAGATTAGTATGCAAAGACAGCAAGTAATTAGAAAAGCTAATATACAAAATATGCTTTCAGTTATACAGGGTACGACTGAGATCATGCAGAACCACAAAGCACAGAAACAGAACCTTCATTCCAAAAATTGAATGTGGTTCCGTTTGCCAGCATTTGGCCCATATCCCTTCCTATTCATTTACATCTGGAGTACTGTGCAAAATATTACTAACCTTATTTAAAGAAGGATGTAATTGTGATGGAGGTGAGTGTACTAAACAAATACCTGCGATGTGTGGGTTATCAAAAGGGGAAAAGTTGGACAGATTTGAATTTTCAGGAAGTTAGAAGAATGAGAGGTAACAATTGAAATATAAAATCTACAAGCGTCTTGACAAAGTACTTGTGGAAAGGACCTTTCCTTTTACGGGAAAACCTGGATCTAGGGCTCATTGTTTCAAAACAAGGAGGTACTTATTTAAAATAGAGATCAGGTGACTTTGTTTCTCTCTGAGGGTCATGAGTCTTTGAAGCATACACTGAAAATTCTGGCTCGCAAGCCTGGCGTTATCTGTGGCTCTGAGCTCTTTCTCGGGAATGAAGTTTAGAAGTTCAGTTCTGACAAAGAATCTTTCTGGATTTAAAACATTAACTGTTTCTCTCCACAGGCACTGCCAGACCCACAGAGTTTCTTCAGCATTTTCTGTGTTTGTTTCAGATTTCCAGCATTTGCAGTATTTTGCTTTTAAGTGGGCTTTTGAAACTGTGTCCCTGAAAAGGTGGCAAAAGCAGAGTCCTTGAATATTTTTAAGGGAGAGGTAGGATCTTGTAAAGCAAAGAGGTCAGAAATCAACACGGTGAGGCAGGAATGTGGATTTGAGGTTACAGTCAGATTAGCCATGATCTTATTGAATAGTAGAGTAGGCTCAAGGGACTGAATGGCCCCTTCTCCTAATTCAAATATATATATTTGTAAGTCATTGTGCCCTTCAGAGGGGGTGGTGTTGAAGGGGTCTGCAACTAGGAGTGACATCAGCCCCACCAAGAAACCTCTTGAGTAGGAAGGTTATGGTGAGGGTTAGAAAAAGTGCCATTGTAGCAGATGTGACATGAACTGATACATCATGAAGGGTTGCAATGACATATCTTTTCCCTGGTGGATGCCTGAGCATAGTTGATTTACCGCTAAGAAATAAATAAAATCCCTTCCATGTCTTAATTCTAGATCATGAAGCGCCTCCACTACATTGGCAGTGTCCTGACACAGCTGGGTTGGGCTCCTTGAGTTGCTGGGGAATTTTCAATCTATTATAGGGACTGATCACCCTGCTGACTATTCCAATTGGCTACCCACCCTGCTGGTAGCTGTTTGAGTACCTGTCCCCAGACAAAACATGCAAAAGCAGGAATGTGCCACAGAACTAGACCAATGTGACCAATTCTATACTACCCTGCACCCACCCAGACGAATTCTGCAAGGCGGGGAAAATTTAGCCCATTCTTTCAGCTCAACAATCAGGGATGAAAGAGCTGTTGTACAAGGAGTGGTTGAATAGCTTGGGCTTGTACTCGCTGGAAATAAGAGAAATGAGGGGAGGATCTGATTGAAGTACATAAAATGCTAAAGGGGATTGATAAGGTGGATGTTGAGCACGTGCTTCCCTTTGTGGGACAGCCTTGAACAAGAGTTCATGGATATAGAGTGTGAGGAGGTAGGTTCCGAACCGAGATGAGGAGAAACTACTTCTCTCAGAGGGTTGTGCATCTGTGGAACTCACTGCCTGAGAATGCAGTGGAGGCAGAATCAACCAACTGATTGCAGAAAAAAATAGATTTGTTCCTGATGACAAATGGGATAAGGGCTTTGTGGAGCAGTCAGGAAAGTGGAGTTGAGACAAAATTAAGATCAGCCATGATCATGTTAAATAGGGGAGCAGACCCAAAGAGCTCAATTGCCTGCTCCCAACCCTAATTCCAATGTTTCTATGTTCCCATGATCCTTCACAGAACTGTGAAAAGTTAGAAATCTGGTTTAGGAAGTGAAAAGAGCAAGAGTAGAAAAAGGAAGGTCCGTGATAGAGTACAAGGCAGAAGAGGTTAAATGACGCAAGGATTTGTGGTTCAAGAGCAAATACATTGGTAATTGGACATGTAAAGAAACAAAAAAAACTCTAATGCAGAATGAAGAACAGCAATCTACCGAAAATGGAAAAGGAGAAAGAGCAGCGAAAGATGATGGCGGATCTTATTGAGGTGTAAAGACTTCCTAGGGGCACATGCCAGGTTGATAGGGAAAAAGATTTCCTTTTAGAAGAGAGGTAAATAACTGGCTGGCATAGGCCTAAGTTAAGAAGCAGGAGGTTTCAAGGGGTATTGGGGAATTTTTTTCACCTAGAGTTTTGTAGGTATCTAAATACAGGCATGGACTATTTTCTAAACAGTGGGAAAATTCATAAAGCAAAAGTGCAAAGGGATCTGGGAGTGTTGGTCCAGGATTCTCTAAAGGTTAACTTTCAGATAGAGTCTGTGATTAAGAAAGCGAATGTAATGCTGTCGTTTATCTCAAGACGATTGGAATATAAAAGCATTGATGTGCTTCTGAGACTTTATAAAGCTCTAGCTAGGCCCTATGTAGAATACTGTGTCCAATTTTGGGCCCCACACCTCAGGAAGGACATACTGGCACTGGAGCGTGTCCAGCGGAGATTCACATGGATGATCTCTGGAATGGTAGGTTTAACGTACAATGAATAGCTGAGGATCCTGGGATTGTACTCATTAGAGTTTAGAAGGTTGAGGGGAGATCTATTAGAAAACTTACAAGATAATGTATGGCTTAGAAAGGGTGGATGCTGGGAAGTTGTTTCTGTTAGGCGGGGAGACTAGGACTCGTGGGCACAGCCTTAGAATTAGAGGGAGTAAATTTAAAACAGAAGTGAGGAGACATTTCTTCAGCCAGAGAGTGATGGGCCTGTGAAATTCATTGCCGCGGAGCGCAGTGGAGGTCAGGACGTTAAATATCTTCAAGGCAGAGATTGATAAATTCTTGATCTCACAAGGAATTAAGGGCTACAGGGAGAGTGCAGGGAAGTGGAGTTGAAATGCCCATCAGCCATGATTAAATGGCGGAGTGGACTCGATGGGCCGAATAGCCTTACTTCCCCTCCTATGTCTTATGGTCTTATGGCCTAAAAGAGTGATAGAAGCAGAAACCCTCAAAACATTGACTAACTATGTAGATGAAAACTTGGAATGTAATCACTTACAAGACTGTGCGAAGTGCTTGAAAACAGAATGAGAACAGATGAATGATTGATCACCGAGCTGGATACAATAAGCCTAAAGTCCTCTTTCCATGCTACAAAATCTCTGTGGCAATAAAGGAAAAAAATAATCAAAGAGAAATTTACAATTTGGGGAAAATATCATGTCCTAAAATTTTTGTTGATCACTTGAGGAGTGTGGGTGCCAGGCAGCGCAGAAATGCCTGAAACAAGGAAACTAGGCCAATTTGGGATCTTATTATCATTTCTGTTTCTCCAGTAATAGCTGGCATTATCAACAACGTGACCAAACGCCAGACATGAAAACCAGCAGCAGCCATAGCCCCTTGAGAACAGGTCTCAACAACTAGGAGTAATGGGATTGAAGATCAATATTTGAAGGGGGAGGGAAACAGTCAGGAGAGGTGGGAGCAAAAACAGAAGTTGCTGGAATTTCAGCACGTGTGGCAGCATCTGTGAAGAAAAAATCAGAGTTAACGTTTCAGATGCAGTAACCCTTTCTCAGAACTGCATCTGCAATCATTCTAAATTTGAAAAAACAACTGAAAAACTAATCAGTAAATAATTAACCAGGGATTAGCTTAACAAACAAATTAATTAATTTAAGTAAAGATGGCTGGACACATGATGTGGGAGCTGGCTGATCCGATGGCAAACTGCAGTGATCACATCTGCAGCAAGTGTAGATTGCTCGAACTTCAGACATTCTGGTACTTTGAGGAGGAGGAGAGTTACCTGGATGCTCTGTTTCAGGAGGCAGTCATACCATAAATTCGGTCAGTAGACAAGAACAGTAGAGTGTGACTGCAAGTGAGGCAGGTAGAGGGATTCTGCAGTCAGGAACAGAGGACCCTCAGCTCTTGACCTTGTCCAACAGATATGAGCTACTTGCTCCTTGTGTGGATGAGGAACAGGGCTGTAGGGAGGATGAGCCAGCTGACCACGGCACTGTGGCACAGGAGACCATTCAAGAGGGGGAAAAGACACGTAGTATTTGTAGGTATCCTATAATTAGGGGAATAGATAGCATCCTTTGTAAACAGGATAGAGAGTCCCACACGATATGTTTCCTGCCTGGTACCAAGGTGAGGAACAAGTCTGACTGGCTTAAAAGAATAAAAGAGAGGGAGGGGGAAGGTCCAGTTGTTGTGGTCCATGTTGGGACAAATAACATAGGCAAGACTAGGAAAGAGGACCTGTTTAGGGATTAAGTTAAAGGACAGGTCATCAAGGTTCATATTCTGTACATTACTGCCAAAGTCATGTTCAAATTGGCATAGGACATGAGAATAAGGGAAGTAAACACGTGGCTACAAGAGTGGTGTGGGAAAGAGGGGTTCCTTTTCATGTGGCACTGGCATTAGTATTGGAACGGGAGGGATCTACACAGCTGTGATGGTCTCCATCTGAACCAAGCTGGGACCAATGTTCTAGCGAAAAGAATAAATAGGCTGGTCAACAGGACTTTAAACTAGAAAACTTGGGGGGAAGTAAAACTCCAAGAAGTATAATGGCCAATGGGAAACAAAGCAGCAGATTAACATCAGTGGGGGTGGATTCAACAGTATGTAAAATGTAGTATGTATATTAAAAAGTGAAAAGAAAGGAGAACTCAGGAGACATTATTAAAGTCTCCAGCACACAACATAGGACAAAGTGTTTGAAAAGGGTTAGGAATCAAACTTCAAGCACGCTGGATAAATGAATAATAGTGAGAAGAGGAACAGTTGGTACAGGACTGAAGGTGTTATATCTGAATGTGCACAGTGTAAGAAATAAGGTAAATGAGCTTGTGGTGCAGATCAAAATCGGCAGGTATGATGTGGTGGGCATCACAGAGATATGGCTGCAAGGGGATCAGGAGTGTGAGCTAAATATCCAACGATATGCATCCTATCAAAAAGTCAGGCTGGTGTGCAGGCCCATGGCATTGCCTTATTAGTAAGAAATGAACTTAAATCCAAAGCAAGAAACAAAGTAGTGTCAGATTATGTAGAATCTGTGTGGTAGAGTTGAGGAACCACAAGGGTACAAAAACCATAATGGCAGTTACATACAGGCTTCCTAACAGTAGCCAGGATGTGGGGCACAAGATACACCAGGAGATAGAACATAGAGCAGTACAGCACAATGTTGTGCTTACCTATTATCTACTCAAGGTCAAAACTAACCTGCATACCCTTCATTTTACTATCATCCCTTTGCCTAATCAAGAGTTGCTTAAATGTCCCTAATGTACCTGACTCTATTACCACTCTCTATGTAAAGAACCAACCTCTGACATCTCCCCCAGGCATTCCTCCAGTTATCTTAAAATTATGCCCCCTTGTGATGATCATTTCCACCCTGGGAAAAAGTCTCTGGCTATCCACTCTATCTATGCTTCTCATCATCTTGTATACCTCTATCAAGTCACTTCTTATCCTTCTTCACTCCAATAAGAAAAGCCCTAGCTCCCTCAACCTTTCCTCATAACTGCCCTCCAGTCCAGGCAGTATCCTGGTAAATTTCCTCTACATCCTCTCTAAAGCTTCTATATCCTTCCTATAGTGAGGTGATCAGAACTGAACATAATATTCCAAGTGTGGTAGAAAAGGCGTTTCAGAAAGGTAAGGTTACAGTGATCTTGAGGGATTTCAATATGCAGATGGACTGGGAAAATCAGGTTGTTAGTGGATTGCAAGCAACGGAATTTGTGGAATGTCTACGAGATGGCTTTTTGGATCAGCTTCTGGTGGAGCCCACTAGGGAACAGGCAATTCTGGATTTAGTGTTGTGCAATGAGGCAGACTTGAAAAGGGAGCTTAAGGCGGAGGAGCCATTAAGAGGCAGTGACTATAATATGATAGAATTTATTCTGCAGTTTGAGAGGGAGAAGGTGAAAATCAGATGTAATGGTTTTACAATTGAATAAAAACAACTATAGAAGCATGAGGGAGGAACTGGGCAGAATTGACTGGGAGAGGAACCTAGCAGGAGAGACATGGAACAGCAATGGCAGAAGTTTCTGGGAGTAATTCAGGAGACACAACAAAAAATCATCCCAAAGAGAAAGAAGAATACTAAAGGGAAGATGAGGCAACCATGGCTGACAAGGGAATTCAGGGACAGCATAAAAGCAAAAGAGAAAGCATATAATGCATCAAAGGGCAGTGGGAAGCCTACAAAGACCAACAGAAGCCAATGAAAAGGGAAATAAGGAGGGAGAAGATCAAATGAGGGTAAGCTAGCCAGTAGCATAAAAGATTGTAAGAGTTTCTTTAGAAATATAAAGGGCAAAAGAGAAGCAAAAGTGGACACTGGGCTGCTGGAAAATGACACTGGAGAAATAGTAATGGGGAACAAAGAAATGGCTGAGGAACTGAATAAGTATTTCGTGACAGTCTTCAACATGGCAGACATGAGTAATATTCCAAAGATTCAAGAGAATTGGAGGGCAGAGGTGAGTGTGGTGGCCATAACCAAGGAGAAGGTGCTAGAAAAATAAGATCTGAAGGTGGAAAAATAACCTGGACCATATGGACTACACCCCCAGAGATCTGAAGGAGATAGCTGAAAAGATAATGGAGGCATCAGTGGTTGTCTTTTAGGAATCAGTGGACTCAGAGACTATTCCAGAGGACTGGAAAATGACTAATGTAACACCCCATTTAAGAAGGGAGCAAGGCAAAAGACAGGATATTACAGACCAATTAGCCAAATCTAAGCAATTGGTAAGATTTTGGTGTCCATTATGGAGGATGCGATTTCTGAATACTTGGAAGTACATGGTAAAATAGGGCAAAGTCAGCATGGTTTCATCAAAGGGAGGTCATGCCTGTCAAATCTGTTAGAATTCTTTGAGGAGGTAGTGAGCAGATTAGCCCAAGGAGAGCCAAAGGATGTTTTCCACTTGGACTTCCAAAAGGCCTTGACAAGGTACCGTATAGGAGGTTGCTGGGTAAGATTAAGGCCCATTGTGTTAGAGGCAAGGTATTAGCATGGATAGAAGATTGGCTCTCTGACAGAAGGCAAGAGAATTGGGTTAAAAGGGTCCTTCTCAGGATGGCAGCTAGTAACTAGTGATGTTCCACAAGGGTCAGTGTTGGGACCACAACTTTTCACTTTATAAATTAATGATCTAGATGAACGAATTAAGGGCATTCTAGCTAAGTTTGCAGATGATACAAAGATAGGTGGACGGAAAGGTAGTATTGAAGAGGCAGGGAGGCTGCAGAAGGATTTAAACGGGTTAGGAGAGTGGGAAAAGAAGTGGCAAACAGAACACGGCATGGGAAAGTGTGAGGCCATGCACTTCAGTAGGAAGAAAAAAGGCATAGTTTATTTTCTGAATGGGGAGGAAATTCAGAAGTTGGAAGTGCAAAGGGACTTAGGAGTCCTAGTCCAGGATTCTCTTAGGGTAATTTTGTAGGTTAAGTCAGTAGTTAGGAAGACAACTACAATGATGGCATTTATTTTGAGAGGACTAGAATCTACAAGCAGGGATGCACATCTGAGGCTTTATAAAACTCTGATCAGACCACATTCAGAGCATTGTGAGCAATTTTGGGCCCCATACCTCAGGAAGGATATGCAGGCCCTGGAGCAGGTCCAGAGAAGGCTCACAAAAATGATTCCAGGAGTGAAAGGCTTAACATATGAGGAATGTTTAAGGACTCTGAGTCTATGCTCAGTGGAGTTTAGAAGGATGACAGGGGAGCTAATTGAAACTTACAGAATACTGAACAGCCTGGATAGAATGGATGTTGGGAAAATGTTTCCATTGGCAGGAGAGACCAGGACATGAAGACACAGCCTTAGAGTAAAGGGAAAATGCTATAGAACTGAGTTAATTAGAAACTACTTCAGTCAGAGAGTAGTGAATCTATGGAATTCACTGCCTCAGAAGGCTGTAGATGCCAGGTTGTTCTGAATATTTAAGACAGAAATAGATAGGTTTTTGATTGTCAAGGGGTCAAAGGTTATTGGGAGAAAGCGGGAGAATGGGTTGAGAAACTTATCAGCCGTGATTGATTTGCAGAGCAGACTCAATGGGCCAACTGGCCTAGTTTCTGATTCTATGCCTTATGGTCTTATGTTGGTGAGAAAAGAGAGAGTGAGAAGCCATGATCAACAAATGGAGGATAGCAGGGAGTTTGAACTACATTTCTGGTACAGATGGTCAACAAGGAGGTTATTGAATTGGCAGCTCCTGACACTCACCTGCCTGTTCTGGATTGGGAGATATGCTGTGGTGATATCAAGTCCTCCATATTGTCCCTCCGTCTATACCCAAGTGATCATAATCAATTTACATTAGTTGGAAATAGTTGTGGGGATGCTTTCCGTGTACGTAGAATAATTAATTTATAAGAGCAGAACTTTTGTTTGGCAGCAGGTATAGTGATCTGGAATGAACTTCTTGAAAGAATGTTTGAAGCATATTCAATTATAACATTGAGAGGAAATTGGAGATAGATTAGGGAAGGGAAAATGCGCAGAGTAGTTGTGAAAGAACAGGTATGCAAGACCAATTGGATAGAATATTCAAGGCGATAGCATGGACACAATGGGCTAAATATTCTCCCTGTGTGGTCTGTGATATGATAATTTTAACATTCAGTAACTAATGATCTTACTTGGTTTTTCACATGTTTCACACGATCAATGAAATTAAAAATTAAAACCAAGTCAAAAGTTTTCCACATGTTTATTGTAAAATATCATCAATAAGAGCAAGATCCATGACTGAAATGAATTGATTGTTATGCTCATTCATAAAAATGTGGTCTGGTCTCATGTACAATTACAAGTGGAAATTAATTTCCGTGCTTATCAAAAGAAGACAACACACTAGGACTCATTCCTTCAGAAAAGAGGTTGAGAGGTACCCAGACAGAGGTCTTCAAAATAATGAAGGGAGGAGACACATAAAAATGTTTTCACTGTGGAGGAGCCCAAAGTAACATATCAAAACCATAATATAGTGACAATAAATCCAAAATGCAATTCTGCTTACCAGATAGTGTAACAATATGGGATTTGCTGGAATAGGGAATGGTTGAAGTGAATAGTGTTTAATGTGTTTGTTGGGAGCTGGATAATCACATTAAAGTGAAAGGAATGCAGGGTTTTTTAGATTTTATTCTTGTTTATTCACTCCCGGAACATAGATGTTGCTGGCTGACCAGCATTTATTGCCTGTCCCTAGACACCATTCAGATCATGTTGTTGAGCTGCCTTCTTGAACCAGGGCAGTCCTTGTGCTGTTGGTAGACTCACAATGCCCTAAGGGATGGAATTCCAGTATGTTGACCCAGCAACAGTGAAGGATATTTCCAAATCAGGCTGGTGAGTAGCTTGGGGGGAGAGACTATAACATTTCCGTCTTGATTTCCTCCTTTAAGGTTCTCCTTAAAACCTATCCCTTTGATGAAGTTTTAATCATTTGACCCAATATTGAATTAGCTTTATTGTGACAAGCACTCAAATGAGTACAGTGAAAAGTTTATAAGTCGCCACTTATGATATCTCCCTAAGTATTAATGTCATAAACATTTTGGAATGTTCCATTTGAAGTGCTTTGAGCTGTTTTATATTGTTAAAAGCACTGTAAAATTAAACATTCTAGTGGTTAGAGATGGTTTGAGTGCAACATAAATTCTAACATAGACCAATTTCTGCAATATGTAAATGATCAACTCCTTTTCTGTGATTAATTGACCAAGATAGTCATTGCCAAATGTAAAATCAGGGAATGGAAAGCAGGATAGATTGCAGCTCCAAACCTAATGTTTGCCTTGCAGATGGTAATCATTATAGTTAATTTCACATGTTCACTCTTTTCCCTTTGATAAAAGTGTGAGTATTCAGAGGCTGATTAAGAGTCTGAAAGGCCACAGGTGAACTCTCTTTCCATGGCCTGAAACATCTTTATTATGCCAAGCAGTGAGGCAATTGATCTGATAAAAAAAAAATAGGTTTTTATGTGTTCCTACAGCCCATCCAGTGACAGGGAAGTGGTCATGTACACTCTGTGGATACAAGTATCTTTCTGTTAAATTGTACAGTTAGTTAGTGTGGAATTTAGGTTTCCTCTCATTTGGACTTCCTGAAACAGGGTTTGAATGTGACACCTCCTAATTCAGAGGCAGGAACAACAGTACTAAGTTCTTTCCGTGTTGCAAAGTAATTGAAAACCTCAAAAATTGATGACCCAGCATCATTCCACACAGACGCAGGTGAAAAAATATGTTCTTTTTAAAATCAGATTTTGAATGCTTAGTAGTATGACAGGTGCAGTGCTCCTCACGTTCTTTGCCTACACTCTTATAGGAATCAATTGTATAAAATGCCAACACTGGTGGAGCTAGGCCTAAAGAAAGTCCATAAGACCATAAGACATAGGAGTGGAAGTAAGGCCATTCGGCCCATCAAGTCCACTCCACCACACCACTTCCCAGCACTCTCCCCATAGCCCTTGATTCCTTTTGAGATCAAGAATTTGTCGATCTCTGCCTTGAAGGCATCCAATGTCCCGGCCTCCACTGCACTCTGCGGCAATGAATTCCACAAGCCCACCACTCTCTGGCTGAAGAAATGTCTCCTCATTTCAGTTTTAAATTTGCCCCCTCTAATTTTAAGGCTGTGCCCACGGGTCCTAGTCTCCCCGCCTAACGGAAACAACTTCCTAGCGTCCACCCTTTCTAAACCATACATTATCTTGTACGTTTCTATTAGATCTCCCCTTAACCTTTTAAACTCTAATGAGTACAATCCCAGGATCCTTTGCCGTTCATCATACGTTAAACCTACCATCCCAGGGATCATCCGTGTGAATCTCCGCTGGACACGCGCCAGCGCCAGTATGTCCTTCCTGAGGTGTGGGGCCCAAAATTGGACACAGTATTCTAAATGGGGCCTAACTAGAGCCTTATAAAGCCTCAGAAGCTCATCGCTGCTTTTATGTTCCAACCCTCTTGAGATAAACGACAACATTACATTCGCTTTCTTAATCACGGACTCTACCTGCAAGTTAACCTTTAGAGAATCCTGGACCAACACTCCCAGATCCCTTTGCACTTCTGATTTGCGAATTTTCTCACTGTTTAGAAAATAGTCCATGCCTGTATTCTTTTTTCCAAAGTGCAAAACCTCACATTTACTCACATTGAATTTCATCAGCCATTTCCTGAACCACTCTCCTAAACGGTTTTAATCTTTCTGCAGCTTCCCCACCTCCTCAGTACTACCTGCCTGTCCACTTATCTTCGTATCATCGGCAAACTTCGCCAGAATGCCCCCGGTCCCTTCATCCAGATCATTAATATATAAGGTGAACAGCTGTGCCCCCAACACTGAACCCTGCGGGACACCACTCGTCACCAGATGCCATTCCGAAAAAGAGCCTTTTATCCCTACTCTCTGCCTTTTGTCAGACGGCCAATCCTCAATCCAAGCCAGGAGCTCACCTCGAACACCATGGGCCCTCACCTTGCTCGGCAGCCTCCCGTGAGGCACTGTATCAAAGGCCTTTTGGAAGTCTAGATAGATAATATCTACTGGGTTTCCATGGTCTAACATACTTGTTACCTCTTCAAAGAATTCTAACAGGTTTGTCAGGCACGACCTCCCCTTACTAAATCCATGCTGACTTGTTCTAATCTGACCCTGCACTTCCAAGAATTTAGAAATCTCATCCTTAACAATGGATTCTAGAATTTTACCAACAACCGAGTTTAGACTAATCGGCCTATAATTTTCCATCTTTTACTTTGATCCTTTCTTAAACAGGAGGGTTACAACAGCAATTTTCCAATCATCTGGGACTTTCCCTGACTCCAGTGACTTTTGAAAGATCACGACCAAAGCCTATTTCCTCAGCCACCTCCCTCAGAACTCTAGGAGGTAGCCCATCGGGGCCAGGAGATCTATCAATTTTTAGAGCCTTTAGCTTTTCTAGCACTTTCTCTTTTGTAATGCCTACCGTACTCAACTCTGCCCCCTGGCTCTCCCTAATTGTTGGCATACTACTCATGTCTTCCACTGTGAAGACTGACGCAAAGTACTTATTAAGTTCTTCAGCTATTTCCTTATCTCCCATCAGTAGCCTTCCAGCATTAATTTGGAGCGGCCCAATATCTACTTTTGCCTCTCGTTTGTTTCTTATGTATTGAAAGAAGCTTTTACTATCATTTCTAATATTACTAGCTAGCCTACCTTCATATTTGATCTTCTCCTTCCTTATTGCTCTCTTTGTTATCCTCTGTCTGTTTTTGTAGCCTTCCCAATCTTCTGATTTCCCAGTGCTCTTGGCCACTTTATAGGCTCTCTCTTTTTCTTTGATATATTTCCTGACTTCCTTTGTCAGCCATGGCTGTCTAATCCCACCCTGGATAATCTTTCTTTTCTTTGGGATGAACCTCTGTACTGTGACCTCAATTACACCCAGAAACTCCCGACATTGTTGCTCTACTGTCTTCCCCGCCAGGCTGTGCTTCCAGTTGATTTTTGTCAATTCCTCTCTCATGCCCCGTAGTTACCTTTATTTAACTGTAACACCATTACATCCGATTTTGCCTTCTTTCTTTCAAACTGCAGACTGAACTCTACCATATTATGATCGCTGCCTCCTAAGTATTCCCTTACTTTAAGGTCTTTTAGAAAGTGTGGCTCATTACATAGCACTAAGCCCAGAATAGCCTGCTCCCTTGTGGGCTCCATCACAAGCTGTTCCAAAAAGCCATCCTGCAAACATTCCATGAATTCCCTTTCTGTGGATCCACCAGCAACATTATTCACCCAATCCACCTGCATATTGAAGTCCCCCATGATCACTGTGACCTTGCCTTTCTGACATGCTCTATTTATTTCTCAGTGCATCTTGCGCCCCTGGTCCTGATCACTGTTAGGAGGTCTGTACATAACTCCCATTATAGTTTTTTTTGCCTTTGTGGTTCCTCAATTCCACCCACACAAACTGCACATCTTCTGACCCTATGTCATTTAGTGCCGTAGATTTAATCCCATTCTTAACTAACAAGGCAACCCCACCCCGTTTCCCCACCTCCCTGTCTTTTCGATATGTTGTGAATCCTTGGATGTTTAACTGCCAGTCCAGAGCTCCCTGCAACCATGTCTCTGTGATACCTACCACATCATAATCATTCAAGAGGATTTGTGCTGTTAATTCATCTACTTTGTTGCAAATACTACAAGCATTTAGATAAAGTGTCTTAATGCTAGCTTTCTTATCATTATTAGAGAGGTTGGAAATCCCAAGATGTCTGAAGCTATCCTTCCTTTTAGCTGTATTCCTGGTCTGCCTCGAGCTTAAATCCACCTGTACACATGTTATCCTGTTGCTTATCTTTCCATTTAACTCCATACTCCCTGTCTCTTTCACTTTCCCTTCCCCCCGACTCACTAGTTTAAAGTCCTACTGACCACCCTATTTATCCTTTTCGCTGGAACACTGGTTCCAGATCGGTTCAGGTAGAGACCGTCCCAATGGTACAGATCCCCCCGGTTCCAAAACTGATGCCAATGCCCCATGAAATGGAATCCCTCTTTCCCACACCAATCCCTTAGCCACATGTTTACTTCCCTAACTTTCTTCTCCCTATGCCAATTGGCACGTGGCTCAGGCAGAAATCCGGAGATTATGACCCTTGAGGACCTGTACTTCAATTTCCTTCCTAGTGCTTCATAATCCCTGAACAGGTCCTCTACCCTAGCTTTGCCTATGTTGTTAGTCCCAACGTGGACCTCAACAACTGGATCCTCCCCCTCCCACTTCGATATCCTTTCAACCCGGTCGGAGATGTCCCACACCCTGGCACTGGGCAGGCAACACACAATGCGGGACTCCCCATCCGGCTTGCATAGGATACTATCTGTCCCCCTAATTATAGAATCCCCTATAACAACTACCTGTCTTTTTGCTCCCCCTCTTGAATGACCTTCTGCGCCACGGTGCCGTGGTCAGCTGGCTCATCCTGTCCACTTCCATAAGGAGAAAGGTGAATAATATCAATGGTTGGGAGCAAAATGGGAAGGCAGATTTCCTCTGTGTTTCTTAGCAAAATATAACTCCATTCATAAAGCCCGTGTTACTGATTTTGCTTAACCGAGGAAATCCTTTTTTGTGGTTACATAAGGTTATGTGACATTGGGAAATGCAGCAGGCAGCTACTGAACAAACTGAAAGGTACTGTTGGTGGCAGACCTTAGTTGTTAGGTGTTCTTGCTTCCATAATAAAATCAGATCTTAGAATATTCAAAAGCCATGATCAAATGCTTGTAAATAAAAGGATAAAAGGGCTGTTTTCCCTTTCTGTGGAATGGTTGCCCTAGATGTTAACGAGTGATGTTTAACCAGTGGGTATTGGTGGCTAATGCAAACATAGTAGATCATACATCTTCCAAAAAGTTATCAGAACTGGAAATTCTGGTTAATTAGTCCCCTCCCCAGTTTAGAAGTGTTGAAGTCGGTTGTTTTTCCATAAATCCTCATGGCTAGATCGGAATTAAACTAGATTTGTAGGTATTTGTAGGTATTTTATTACAGGTCAATAAAATGCTGAATAGATTTAACATTTTTTCAATTCTAATCAGAATGGCTGACATTTATGCAGACTACTTAATCTAGTAACGTTCTTGAGGATACTCTATGGAGAGAAAAAGTGAACTGAGGAGGTGAGTGAAAGGGCAAGCTGAAAATTGGCCTGTCAAGGAGATTTTTAAAGGGAGGGCAATAAGCATTCTGAGTATTTAATAATTAGGGATTTCCCATGCATATTGCCCAATATTTGACACGCTTTGTATGTTGTGATTTGTATTAAATGTTTATGCCTACCATACATACCCTCATTCTCCCCCCAATTACTTTGAAGGAAGATTGAGAACTTATCTGGTGAATGAAGGCGCTATCGTTAACCTGCCTGAACTTCACAGTAAATGAGGTGCTGAGGGACAGTTGATCTGTCTCACTTCATTTAACCAATTCAAAGCCATACTGCAAATAGAAAGGACATTTAATAAATAATGGTATTTTGGGTTTCTGATTTTAAAATGTTGAAAAGTAATGATACAATAATATTAAACCTGACTAAGGTCATAGCTGGAGAATTGTGTGCAGTTTTGGATTCCTCGTGAAAGAACATTGAGTCATTTAGTTAGAGCAAAGACTAATAGACTTGGATGCTGCTTAGCATGTAGAAATATAAAAATGAAGATGTGAAAAATTGGAACTGCTTTCATCCACACAGAGAAAATTATTGAAGGATTTACTAAGATATTTTAAAATTTTGAAGAGATATGACATAAAAGATAGTAACAGAAGCAAAATAATGGAAACTAGAAATACTCTGTGTTAGCAACAGAAATTATCTTTGTGTGGCAACTTTAAGGTTATTAAGAATGTTAAAGGTAATTAATAATGCCCTAAGAACTCACATGGCGTGATCATTGGAGAGCAGACAGCTTTAATTCTGTGCTATAATTCCTATGTGTAGGATGAATACACAGTTTTGGAATACAGGCTGTAAGCACTCACCATCACTAAGTTAAAACATGTTGATTCCAAGCCCAAATTTACTGAATTTATGAAAATAACTTCAACAGGCACAGGGATATTCATGTGCAAATGCACCTCAGAACAAATAATTTGTTCATTGGATATGGCATCCTTCTGTATACTAGCAATTCTGTGATAATTCTGTGGCTCCAAGTGTGACATAGAAATTGGCGGGAGTCCTTTATAAACTTCATATTGGCTGCCGAGACAGATTACATTCTGAAAAAACATACAGAATTGCTTATCTTTACACAAGGAAACAAGGGTTGCAGTTACAATCAACTACTGATAAAAAGTAAACCTCACCTCAAGGTCATTCTGCAATTGAGAGGAGTGTTTGATAATGCTTCTTTACAAAGTAATTCAGACCATGCCATTTCATGCTAACATCAATCGTTACAATTTATGTTTTTCTCTTCCTTTCCTGGGGGAACTGACTGTGGCTGGGCTGTAAGCTCATTGACTGATCTCCCATACTCCCTAGCTGTGTCGTATTTCTTTACTCGCCAGTGTACCATAGACCGTTGGCTAAACATTTGATCATGTGGAGAGAAATGTAATCACAACTGGGCCGAACCTCTCGCATGACATCCATAAATATTTTCCAGTAGTTGTCTTTGCAAATCAAAGCAGACCCCGGTTTAATTTTTCCACCCTTTACGCCGCAGGATATTATTAAAATGGACAGGATTCAGAAGAGATTTACCAGGATCCTGCTGGGAATCGAGGGTTTTAGTTATAAGGAGAGGCTGGATAGGCTGGGACTTTTTTCATTGGAGAGTAAGAGGTTGTGAGATGACCTTGTCGAGGTTTAAAAATCACGAAGGGTATATAAGATGAATGGCAGGTGCCTATTCCCGACGGTGGGGAATTTCAAGACAAGGAGGCATATTTTAAAGTGTGAGGAGAAAGATTTAGAAAAAGATATGAGGAGCATTTTTTTTACACAGATGGTGTTTTGCGTGTGGAATGAACTTTCAGAGGAAGTGTTGGAAGAGGGTACAGTTACAACATTTAAAAGATAAGCACATGAATAAGAAATGTTTGGAGGGATATGGGCCAAGCACAGGCAGGTGGGACTAGTTTAGTTTGGGATTATGTTCAGCATGGACTGGTTGGACTGAAGAGTCTGTTTCTGTGCTGTATGACTCTGTAATACTACCCAGCATGACCAGCCTGTTGTAGCAACTGATCTTCAGTCACGGCTTAGGTTAGCAAGATCAGCACAGAACAGCAATAGAAGCCATGGCTCAGTGCTGTACCTCTCCAACTTATGGCTTACCTTATCCATCAATTTATTTGTAATGTCAATCCTTGGCACGCCACAAATGCACGACCTAGGGATTTTCTGATGTTTATCACAGCCAATGATGTAATTTTAAAGTGTAGTTTGTTGTTTTTGCAATCAAATTGAGTCTGTACCTTATAGTGTGGTAGATTTGCAGCCACCATCCTCTTTAATGTGGGGATCTACAAGGGCCTACTTGGCCTACTGTGGTAAAGGAAACCATTTACTAGTTTAACTAGAAGGTGCTGCTATATTGAACAAAGTTAGTTGATTGCACCATATCAACTAGTTACAGGTTACATTGAAATGATAGACATTTAGACCTACAAAAACTATGAGGCTATTAGGTCTTAAACATTCAAAATCCTAAGCTGCTCTTCCTTTAAATCTATATTAAATCATTATAATGGATACTCGTCAATATTTTAAGTCATTACAACTTTATACAATATCTCCCCCAAGCATTTTCCATCATTGGTGTTATATATTTGTGAATTATAACTACGTTTGACACTTGTCCATCCCAAGTCTGTAGCTTCACAAAATCAAGCAGGAATTTTAACTTTTCTCCCAAAACACCTTCTTTTTAGACTTGGAACACTGTTAGTTCCTTTGCTCGATTCACTGTCTGATGTCTGAAAGTTCCTTTAATCTGGGGAGCAATTAATCTCATGGATTCTTTTCTGAGAGGGCATCTTCCCTGCTGAGACAAGGAAATGCTCCTTTCAATATTTGGAGAACTTTATAGTTCATGAATTCCCTTGGTGGAAGACAGCTGTCTGTTCTTCTTTGCCATACCCTGAATCATTGAACATTGGTTGTCGCTTCTCAGTAGTTCTTTTTCAGTGGGGTAGTATGCACCAAATTTTTGATCTGAGGCACCAAATTTTAATTCAAAATCTGTTGGTAGTTTTATGCTGATTTATGTGAAATCTTTGCTTCAACTTGTTCTTGTTCACCTTCAATGATTGCATTGACAAAACATATTCACTTCCTTCATCCATTATTTGATGATTTTTTTCTTGCTTGGCCTGATCTGCCACTGTTACTGAGGATTCTTTCTTGGAAGGTGAGGCAATTAAATTCTTTGCTTAAACTCGTCTCTTCTGAGTCACCTCAGACTGGCATCTGTCATTACTATTTGTTCAACAAAATACATAGTATTCTAAGTTACATGAGCTAGTGGTTTGTTAGTTAGCTCAAGTGGGTGTGCTGCTCATTAACTCTCTGTCTTTTCATGTTTCCTCACAAACCTTGCAGCCTGAATTCTCTTAGCGTTGATAGCAACGGAAAATATTTGCAGCTTTCCATCTTGTTGACAGCATGAAAATACTTTGTATGTCAACATAGCTAATTTAAATATAATTTGTTATTTTTTTCTCTCTGGTTCCTCAAGAGATGAGAGATTGGCAGAGGATTTCAAAGCAATGTCCCTTTGACCAGTTGTCACACAGCAAGCTGTTCCTTACCTAAGTGTTCCTTGATCCATTGTGTGTCAAACTGAGTCTGCACCTCACTATGTGGCAGGTTAACTGTCACCATCCTCTTTAGGCTCTGGTTGCTTGGTCTAATGTATTAGATGAGAAACCATTTACTTGTTTAAAAAGAAGAGACTCTTGAATTGAACAAGAAGTAGTTTATTGCGTGTCGGCAACAATTTACAGATTACAATGACATGATAAACTCTCACAGAGATAAAGGAGGTCATGGATGTTGCACCTTATTCTCTTGAGATCCTAAACTATTCCCCCACCATGTCAATTTAGCATCATCATAGCAGTTGGTGCTTATGTCACCCTTCATTATTCACGCTTTCAGACACTTCCATCCTGATGCAACATAGTAAGTGTAGCAATTGCAAAACCCTATTTGAATGTGCAAACTCTTGTGAACACCTTGTGATAATGAGCAGGCAGTGATACTGATTGGGGAAAAAATATCGAGTAGGACATCTTGCTCTTTGAGATAGTACCATGGGAATTTTAGCATTTGCCTGAGGCATCAAACAGGCCTTCGTTTAACCTCTTAACCAAAAGGTGGCACCTCTGAAAGCATTGCTCGCCCTCAGTACTGGCTCCAAAATAGTCAGCCTTGATTTTTTAAAACTCAAACATTTGGATTGGAACTTAAACCCAGAACCTTCAACTCAGCACTATATCTAGTCATTTTCAGGAGTTTTACCAGACCATATAATTGCCTAGTTGGTTCTAAAAAATGTCCATGTCCACTTGAAATTAAGAAAGACACTGGAGCCAGAATTCAGTTGAATATTCAAAGGTTGGATTCTGTCATTAGTCTGAACCAAGAGGATATAATATAAATAAGATATTTAAAGATAAGTTACAGGTTTTTAAAGAAAGATAGAGTTAAGTAACCGACAATCTGAAAAAAAAAGAAAAGCAGAGAAAGAGAGATAGAAATTGATCGGAGTCTCAACAAGGGAAAGGGTATCAGATAGAGAGCAACAGAAATGGAGTGAGTAATAGAGAAATTGACCAGACCACAATGTGGAGAAAAGAATCCTGAGCAGGATTAACAGGGAGAAGGAATTGGACAGGGAGATGTATTGACAGATTCAGTTATAGAAAAACAGCAGAAACAGAGAGTGATAACAAAGTGTGGGGCTGGATGAACACAGCAGGCCAAGCAGCATCTTAGGAGCACAGAAGCTGACGTTTCGGGCCTAGACCCTTCATCCTAAGATGTGCTGCTAAGATGCTGCTTGGCCTGCTGTGTTCATCCAGCCCCACACTTTGTTGCCTTGGATTCTCCAGCATCTGCAGTTCCCATTATCTCATAAAGAGAGACTGAGAAGGGGAGAGGTAAAAGGAGACAGATAGAAAGAGTGTCAGCAGGGTTTCAGTTCCTTTAATGGAAATAGTGAAGAAATGCACAAACTGACTTTTTTTAAACAATTAACTTATTTTGTTTGGGTTTCCGCTGCAGGAAAATTTCAAATAAAATTCAAAAAAGATGAGGAGAGAGATGGAGAAAGGTGCTGAGAAAGAGAGAGACCAACAAAAAATAGAAGTGGGAGAGGGAGTGCAAGTGAGAGAAATAGAAAAAAAGAAGAGAGAAAGAGCGACATGGAATGAAAAATGCTGAGGACCAGGAAAAAAAAGATGCACGCAGAGATAGTGTGACAAGAAAAGACAGGGAAATTAAGAAAAGAGAGAGATAGAAAATGGAAAAGGGTCCAATAGAGATGGAGGTAAAAAAACAGACTGAGACAGAAAACGACTGCGAAAATAGAAGGGAAAGGAAAACAGATGTATAGTTGCCTAGAAATCTTTCTCAAATTCACTAACTCCACCATTTTATTCAGTCAAATGTCCTGCTGAAGCTCTGTTTTTGTTAAGATTCAACCATAGCTGAGCTTTGCACATTCACACTGCCTTCAACCTCCAGGTAATCTGCTGCTCAATCCATTACTGCTTCTCTCTGCCATACTGTACATTGTTCTGTTGGCAGGTCACAGGGTAGTGGGTTGAGACAGAGTGGAAGGAAAAGAGAAAAAGAAAATAAGCTGGGGAAAGAAGTAACAAAAACCAAAACAGGCCATAGGCAATTGCCACATGATGCTGAATCTATACAAACTTATCTATCTAGGTGCTAAGCTTAATAGTTTTTTGGGTGACTGCCACAGATGTAGTTAGCTTTACTATCAGTAAGGCTGCTGGCTGTTCTGCATGTTGCTGCTTTCAATCAATTGATCACTTGTGTGGCCAGGCATCTATCCTGCTCTTGTTTCTTCTCACAGCCTGACTTCCCTCAGCCTATTTTCTCGTAGAGTCAACTAGGCCAACTTCTGATCAAAATTGGGCCATTTGCCTCATTTATCAATATGCATGAAGGTCATTCTGTGTAATAACCCTATGATTTGTTTCCCAGGTTGTTCGCAGCACTGTCCAAGGGCTAAGACTTCGACTATTGGAAACTCCAGAGCAAGTCAGGAAAGTTTGCTATTATGCTCAGGAACAAAAACAAAGTCTTTGGAAAAGCTCAGCAGGGCTGGCAGCATCTGTGGAGGAGAAAACAGAGTTAATGTTTCTGAGGAAGGGTCACCGGACCCAAAATGTTAACTCTGTTTTGTCCTCCACAGATGCTGCCGGACCTGCTGAGCTTTTCCAAAACTTTGTTTTTGTTCCTGATTTACAGCATCCGCAGTTTTTTTTGGTTTTATTTGCAATCATGTTTGGGCAAATCTAAACTATATTGTTCCTGTGGCCAAAGATGAATACCAAGACACTTGTTAAGCCACACACAAGCAGTTCATTATGCCTACTCAAGACAACATCTGCCTTCAATAGATATTGCTATCATCTTCTTTTCCTAACCAAGAGAATGTGAGTCCAATTGAACAATTCTCATTGCAGCCTGAGTTGAGATCACCTAATTCGATCAAACGTTGTTGCCTGTAAACAAAGGGTCATGGTGGATGTTAATTGTGCTTAATTGTACACAGGTATTAATTGGCAATTCACTTGAGTCCTATAAATATGGTGGCTCAGCAGTTAGCACTGTTGCCTTACAGTGTCAGGAACCCAGGTTTGATTCGACCCTCAGGTGACTGTTTGTCTGGAGTTTGCAAGTTCTCCCCGCATCTGCGTGGGTTCCCACTGGGTGCTCTGGTTTCCTTCCACAGTCCAAAGATGTGCAGTCTAAGTGGATTGGCTGTGCTAAATTGCCCATAGTGCTCAAGGATGAGTAGATTAGGTGGGTTATAGGGGGATGGGTTTGGGTGGGGTGCTTTGAGTGTCAGTGTGGACTAGTTGGGCTGAAGGGCCTGTTTCCACATTGTAGGGATTCTATTAAAAAATACGAAGTTAGTGAAATTCTAGTTAATGGATTAAGAGAAATGCAGGTTTGTAATGTGTATCTACATCAATAAATGCTTATAAAAGTGTGTGTAAAGATTGAATCCAGTTCTATTCTTCACAACTGTGTTTTCAGGTGTACCACAGTGGGTATTATATTCACACACTGAGCCACCAGGAAGCTCAAGAGCAAAATGCCTGATAATGAGATGTCAAAATCTCAAGCCTTCCCATAAAGCAATTTTGGAACATTGCCTGACAGCATGCTAATAATCTGTTTGTTTATGTATACTTCCTCTGGTTAATCATTCAATTATCTATTTATAAAATCTCTTGTAATTCTTAAGGGAACTGAGGGTTTAGTTAAATGCTCCAAACAGTACAGCAATGATACCCGTGTTTCTTGTCTAAACCAAGACATTGTGTAAGATATGATGGAGTAGGGAATAGTTAGGGGCTTGAGGTCTTTGCTGTTCCTTGCTCCAAAAATTACTGGAACTCAGACAAATAGAAACATAAGGAAATAGGGCATCTCACAATTCTTCTTGGCAGGTGAGAGATTTGGATTGGCAAGACAAGTTTTGCTTGTCTCTCTATTATCTCTGGACAAAAGACTTTTTATCTGAATGGCAATCATTCCCTCATTTGTAACCTCTAAATTTTCATTCTCCTTCTTGAATAACAAAAAATAAAAAGGGATTATTTTGAATAATGAAACATAGCCTAGAGGGACTGACACTGTGCATCAGCTGTGATACACCCATAAAGAATACAACTAAAGCCTTTGTGAAATCAAGGAACTTTGATTTGATTTGGTTATAAATATTAAGGCAGAAGAAAACAAGCAAGTGAGCCTGTAAAAAGATGGATTCATGTAAAGGCAAATGTTTCCTGTAATGTTTTGACTCATTGTGCTTGGAGGTAATCTGGCTCTTGCAAATGTTTTCCTCAGATCTCCGTGTTTGGATTTAAGTCTGTGTGGTTTAACTATGAACCATCACATTCAGCAGGCTCCCAGGGACAAATTCCGGTCGCACTGGTCTCAACTGGGCCAGCACTAGGGCTATACTGGGCAAGTCAGTGTTGTTAGTCGTTGGAGAATTGAGCTGATGTTACTGCTCCCAATTTACTGTGGGAAATATTTGGGATTGAGGTGCAACCAGGACGAGAAATGACTCCTTCCTCTATCTAGAAGCAACTGTGAGGCAATGGCGGGCTGATAGAGAGTGTGGAGTATATACTTTCAAAGCAAGAAACAAGAGACCTGCTACTTTTGGTTCATTCCTAATTTACTATAAGAAAGTGTTGGAAAACCCTCCTCCTGAACTACTGCAGTCTGATGGTGAAAGAATTGGCACTGTGCTGCTCAGGAGGAAGCTCCCAAATATTGAACCAACGAGTATGAAGGATCGATAATATAGATATAAGTCAGCTAAATATGACTTGGAGGGCAAAGAACACAGTGATTTCATGTAACCCGTACTGTCAAAGAATGACTTGCTGTAATGTTTCCTGCAAACAGTATATACTGAAACCGGGGTGTACGACTAGAACAGCAGAACCATCTTCAAGTTAGGAACCAGATTTCCTGATAAATGCGTTCTGCAACGGCCCTTTTCCAAGAGAAGCCACAATCAGACCACCTCTGAGCATTCCATCCAATTAAGAAGGCTAGTTTGGGTGAGGAACCAATTCAGTCAAAAGAAAGATTTCTAATTAAAAAATCCTTGACTGACTAATGCAGCAGCTACATGAGCGAAGAGAAGACCTGGGAAAGCTGCTTCTCGTGCTCCTCACTCTTAGCTCGAAGACCTACTGCAGGACCTATGAGGCTTTCGCAAAGACGATAGGAAGAGGACCACCTCTCCAAAAAGACAGGCAATGATGAAAATGCCTGAGGAAATCCGTGCAGATACGATCCTTCCGTCCTGGAGAATGATTGCCTGGAATATCCAGGATACCATGAGATGGGACAGGTGAGTGGAATACCACTACTGGGTGCCAAGTTCCACACTAATGAAATTCCAGGCATTCCCCTGCATGTCATACATGCTTTACTCTCTCTGCAGGTAACTCACACATACCATGAATGTCTACTATTCCACTCCACCTCAGTTTATTGCTCTTTTGCATCATAACTTGCTGTCCAAGAATGGTAACCTCCAATCCTTGTCACACAGTGAACTTTCAGACCCCTCTTCTTCCTTTCGTAGCTAGAGAAGAGACCACATAATCCAGGGATGGGCAGAGACCCGAGGTTAGGAGGGTTAGTTTAAGATATCTGGTTGGCATAGACAATTTGGACCAAAGGGTCTGTTTCTGTGCTATGCAACTCTGTGACTCTATGGCTGTAATTGCCTGTTAAACAATTATAGTGTTCTCTGAAAGAAGAAGAGCCTTTGACAGTATATCCTCCCCTGGCCATGGCTGAGATTCTTCTCTGTAATTGATCAAAGTCTGCCCAGCTTTTCAGTTTCACTGACAAAGCTCTTCCTATTGTGCACTCTCTTCTTGATTCTAATGAGGTGCAGACACAGCATGAAACCCATCCACATTCAGAAAACAGAAGCCCAGGGTTAATAATGCTCTTAATTGCCTTTTTTTCTCCTGGTTCAATTTCTTTCTGTCCAAGCATAAGTGTTTTCGTTGCTGAATTTGAAAGCTGGTCTGGGGATATTCAACAAAGAGTGTGTTGGGACCAGAATTCTAACTTAACGTCAATTCCTAGGGATTTACTGCCTCATTCAGACTCAAACTGCCTGCCCTTAGCCATGGAAATTCTTCTCCTTAATTTAAAGGAAAAAAATGACGAAAAAGAATGGAGAGAGAGGGAGACAAGTGAAAACAGACAGATGGCAAGAGTATTGGAAAATTCTTAATCTTTTGTCATAACTAATTGAGAACCCTGGAAAAACACATAGGTAAACTCTGGAAGTACACACAGGGTATTTTCTGAGACTTCACTGATCCTGCTGGAAAGTCCCCAAAGGAATTTCAAACAACAAAGACAGGGAGAAAGAAAGAGACAAGGAAAGAGAGCAACAGACAAAAATGAATCAGCAAGTAGAGAACATGGAAGCAACATTATTCAATGGCCATGAAGTCTTCAGTGCTGCTCCCACCCCATCTGCCTTACTTCAGCAGATATATAGCTGAAGATGTAAATGTGCCCATTGCCATATTGGGGGTGTGACCAGAATTCTAAGGAATTTTCTGGCTGTTCCGACTCTGCCGAATACCTCAACTCACACAGCTCCCATTTAAAACCAAGTCATGAACATATGCACGCACAATGCCTTCAAAGCTACTGTCATTGTAGTCAAATCCCAGTGGATGACTGTAATATTTCAAAAAGGTGATAAACTAATTTGGCATGCACCTCTCTGATTTTCTCAGGTTTCTGCCAGCAATGTCTGGGAGATTAATGCTTCATTCCTGGCAACTCCTGAGCAAACTGAGAGGGTTGAAAACCCTCTGGATGAGTGATTGGGTAAATGAGGTAGGAAATAGTGAAGACAATGGACTTTAGAAGGTGAAGCAAGGGGAAGGTGATGTGAGATAACAAAGTGTGAAGCTGGATGAACGCAGCAGGCCAAGCAGCATCTCAGGAGCACAAAAGCTGATGTTTCGGGCCCAGACCCTTCATCAGGGAAGGAGAGGATTCTGAAATAAATAGGGATACAGGGGGAGGCGGACCGAAGATGGATAGAGGGGAAGATAGGTGGAGAGTAGAGTATAGGTGGGGAGGGGATAAGTCAGTCCGGGGAGGACTGACAGGTTAAGGAGGCGGGATGACTTTGGGAGGTGGGAAATGGAGGTGTGGCTTGCGGTGGGAAGAGTGGATAGGTGAGAGGAAGAACAGGTTAGGGAGGTGGGGATGAGCTAGGCTGGTTGTATGATGCAGTGGGGGGAGGGGATGAGCTGGGCTGGTTTTGGGATGCAGTGGGGGAGGGGGAGATTTTGAAGCTTGTGAAGTCCACATTGATACCATTGGACTGCAGGGCTCCCAAGCGGAATATGAGTTGCTGTTCCTGCAACCTTCGGGTGGCATCATTGTGGCACTGCAGGAGGCCCATGATGGACATGTCATCTAAGGAATGGGAGGGGGACTTAAAATGGTTTGCGACTGGGAGGTGCAGTTGTTTATTGCGAACCGAGCGGAGGTGTTCTGCAAAGCGGTCCCCAAGCCTCCGCTTGGTTTCCCCAATGTAGAGGAAACCCACCGGGTGCAGTTGATACAGTATACCACATTGACAGATGTGCAGGAAAACATCTGCTTAATATGGAAAGTCATCTTGGGGCCTGGGATAGGGGTGAGGGAGGAGGTGTGGGGGCAAGTGTAGCACTTCCTGCGGTTGTAAGGGAAGGTGCCGGGTGTGGTGGGGTTGGAGGGGAGCGTGGAGCGGACAAGGGAGTCGCGGAGAGAGTGGTCTCTCCAGAAGGTGATGTGAGTAGTGTTTCTCATTCATATGTTTGTGAGTTTGAATATCAAGAAAGAAAGAGAGCAAGGTTGAGAAGGGTAGTTAGGAATGGACACAGTATAGAAGTGATAGGATGGCAAGCCTTTAAAGTAAAGGAAGCACCCATTAACATGGATCCAATGTCACACTGG
Organism: Stegostoma tigrinum; assembly: GCF_030684315.1. NCBI lineage: Eukaryota > Metazoa > Chordata > Chondrichthyes > Orectolobiformes > Stegostomatidae > Stegostoma > Stegostoma tigrinum. Next base: position 32,524,043 of record NC_081383.1, read on the forward strand.
TCTACAACACCTGAAATATGTAACATTCATTTCTGAACTGTAATGATCACAATGCTGTAAATGTTTTAAATGATGATTTGATAGCAATGAAGCAATTGATTCCCATTGTATCTGGGCCAATTCTCTAAAACGGTGATACAATCAGTTTTATTCACCACCCTTATTCCTTGGCCTATAATAATCTTCATTTCCTCTTCGGATAATAATCAAATTCTGAATGTCATGGATGAGTCTTGTTCCGCTGTACTCTCAGGTAGCGCATTCTGGATAGTAACCAGTGTAAAAATATTTTTCCTCATGCTGTTGTACCCTCTTCTGCCAATCATCCTAGTTTGCTGTCCTTTGGTTCTCAATCCTGATGATAATGTTAACAGTTTCTCCACATCTCCTCCCTTTACCACACCTCATTATTTTGAACACCTCTATCAAACTTCCTCAACCTTTGGAGAATGTCACCAGCCAATCCAATCTATTGACAGCTTGAATGTCCTCATCCCTGGAATTAATCTCAGGAATCTTATCTAAACCCTCACTAATGCCTTCACATGCTGCCTGAAATATGATGCTAGAATCAAATGCAATGCATATTTTATACCAGTTTATTGTAACTTCCTTACCTTCAAACTCTATATATCCCTATTTAAAAAGGCTAGGATCCCAATGCCTTTTTTAACTGCTCCTTCAACTTTTCTTGCTTCTTCAGTGATCTGTGCACATATACTCCCTGTTCCTGTCCTTTTGAAGTTAATCACAATCTTCCACAGAGTTCACAATATTTTGGGGTTTCATTTCATCGATCAATTTTGAAGTTGTGCCTTGTACACCAAAGTGCAAGATATTCATATATAAGATGAAGAGCCAAGTGTTGAGACCCTGATGCTTAACCTAACATGAGCTACATAGGGTTTGGTTGTCCTGGTTAGTACAGTACGTGCAAAAATAAAAGTTTCTGGAAAAGCTCAGCAGGTCTGCCAGCATCTGTGAAGAAAAAAGACAGTTACTGTTTCAGGTTCAGTAGCCCTTCCTCAGAACTGTCCACCAGACCCAAACGTTAACTCTGATTCTTTTTTCTCCACAGATGCTGACAGACCTGCTGAGCTTTTCCAGCAACTTCTGTTTATGTTCCTGATTTACAGCATTCGCAGCTCTTTCAGTTTTTATTTCGTACAGTATGTAGATAGGAATACCAGGTGCTATAGCTTTTCTTGCCAGCAGAGGCTGCTGTCAGCTCTGCACATTCACACCATTCTAAACAACCACCCTCTGCTCACTCTTGCGTTTTCTCTCTCTCTCTCTCTCTCTCTCTGCTTTCCTGTTCATTTGTCCATAAGTGGGAATTGAGAGGAGAAAGTGTTGAGACTGAGTGAAAGAAAAAAAAAGAAAAGACGTAAAAACACAAAGCAGAAAAGGAAGGAGAAGTCTATTCTCACACAGCACTGCACGTACCCAAGATAAGAAAGTGTGAAGCTGGATGAACACAGCAGGCCAAGCAGCATCTCAGGAGCACAAAAGCTGACGTTTCGGGCCTAGACCCTTCATCAGAGCACATACCCAACTGTATTTGATTGTGGAAAGTTGTCAAGAAGGTTAAGTATCTCTTTGGGAGACGCAGTAGCTTTATCTTGCCAGCTGAGGCTGCTAGATGCTCTGCCCGTAAGCATGATTTCAGTCAGCTACCAGAAAGGGTAATGAAACAGCAATGTGACTTTAGAAAGCCCAGGGATCCCACAACTAAATCTCTAAATCAGGTGATCTCTATGTTTTCCCATCCATGCTACTGGACTTATTGTTTCAAACTGACATGTTTCATATAGATTGCACAGCATCCTCAGACACTGCGTGATAGTGGACAGTTTTGAGAGGCTGCAAAAGATATTCACCAGGCTGTTGCCTGAACTGGAGACTTTTAGTCATGAAGCGAGATTGGACAGACTGAGGTTGTTTCCCTGGGAGCAGAGGAGACTGAGAGGGAACATGATTGAGACGTATAAAATTCTGAGGGGCTTGGATAGGGTGAACAGGAAGGAACTTTACCTCTTGAAGGAGGAATCAAAGGCCAGGGGTCATTGGCGTAAGGCAAGGGACAGGAGATTCTGAGAAGATTTGAGGAAACATGTTGTCACCCAGAGGGTGATAGGATTTGGAATTCACTGCCTGTCGGGGTAATACAGACAGAAGCTCTCATAACATTAAAGAAATATTTAGCTGTGCACTTTCAATGTCAAGGTAGTCACAGCTGTGGATCATGTGCTTGAAAACAGGATTGTAATACTTAAGTAAACATGGTGTGAAGCTGGATGGACACAGCAGGCCAAGCAGCATCAGAGGAGCAGGAAAGTTGATGTTTCAGGTCGAGACCCTTCTTCAGAAATGGGCAAGGGGAAGGGGATTCTGAAATAAATAGAGAGGGGGGGAGGCAGATAGAAGATGGATAAAGGAGAAGATAGGGTGAGAGGAGACAGACTGGTCAAAGAGGCGGGGTTAGAGCCAGTGAAGGTGAGTGTAGGTGGGGAGTTAGGGAGGGGATAGGTCAGTCCAGGGAGGACAGACAGGTTAAGGAGGTGGGAGGAGGTTAGTGGGTAGGTGGGTAGGGGATGGGGGTGGGGCTTGAGGTGGGAGGAATGGTTAGGGAGGCAGGGACGAGCTGGGCTGGTTTTGGGATGTGATGGGGGATTGGAGATTTTGAAGCTTGTGAAGTCCACATTGATACCCTTGGGCTGCAGTGTTCCCAAGCAAAATGAGATGCTGTTCCTGCATCTTTCAGATGGCGTCATTGTGTCAATGCAGGAGGTCCAAGGATGGACATGTCGTCCAAGGAGTGAGGGGGGGAGTTGAAGTGGTTCGCTGCTGGGAGATGCAGTTGTTTGTTGCGAACTGGTTGGAGGTGTTCCGCAAAGCAGTCCCCAAGCCTCTGCTTGGTTTCCCTGATGTAAAGGAGGCCATAACGGGAACAGCGGATACAGTATATCACATTAACAGATGTGCAGGTGAACATTTGTTTGATGTGGAAGGTCTTCTTAGGGCCTGGGATGTGAGTGAGGGGGGATGTATAGGGGTAGGTGTAGCACTTGCTTCGTTTGGAGGGAAATGTGCCAGGGGTGGTGGGCCTGGAGGGGGACGTGGAACAGACAAGAGAGTCACAGAGAGAGTGGTCCCTCTGGAAAGCACATAAGGCTGGGGAGGGAAAAATGTCTTTGTTAGTGGGGTCACATTGCAGATGGCGGAAATGTCGGAGGATGATGCGTTGGATTTGGAGGTTGTGGGGTGGTACTTGAGGACGAGGGGGATTCTGTTTTGGTCATTATTGCAAATAGGGGGTGTGAGAGATGAGTTGCAGGAAATGCGAGAGACACGGTTGAGGGCATTTTTGATCACTGTGGCGGGAAAGTTCTGGGATGTTTGGGAGTGGAATGCCTCTTCTCGGGAGTAAGGCAGCGGAGGCAAAGGAATTAGGAATAGGGGATGGCCTTTTTACAGGAAGGTGGGTGAGAGGAGGAGTATTCTAGGTAGTTTTGGGAGTCGGTAGGCTTAAAATGGATGTCGGTTTCCAGGTGGATGCCAGAGATGGAGACAGAGAGGTCCAGGAAGGAGAGAGGTATCTGAGATTGTCCAGGTGAACTTAAGGTTGGGGTGGAAGGTGTTAGTGAAGTGGATGAACTGTTCGAGCTCATCGTGGGAGGACGAGGCAGCACCGATACAGTCATCAATGTAACAGAGGAAGAGATGGGGAATAGGGCCAGAGTAGCTATGTAAGAGGAATAGTTCCGTGTATCCTACAAAGAGGCAGGCATTGCTTGGGCCCATACGGGTACCCATGGCCACCTCCTTTGTCTGTAGGAAGTGGGAGGAATTGAAAGAGAAGTTGTGGAGGGTGAGGGCGAGTTCAGATAAGTGGATGAGGGTGTCAGTGGAGGGGGACTGGTCAGGCCTGTGGGACAGGAAGATGCGGAGGGCCTTTAGATGCATTTTAAAAGTTGTATTTAAATGTTGTAACTTCCTCTAGCGACTCATTCCATACATGTACCACCTTCTGCATGAAAATATTGCCCCTTAGTTTCCTCTTAAATCTTTCCCTTCTCACCTTAACCTGATGCCCTCTAGTTTTGGCCTTCCTTACCCTGGGAAAAAGACCTTGGCTATTCATCTTATCCATGCCTCTCATGATTTTATAAACCTCTACCAGGTCACCCCTCAGTTTCCAACGCACCAGAGAAAATAGCCCCAGCTTATTCAGCCTCCCCCTATAGCTCATGCCCTCCAACCCTGGCAACATCCTTATAAATCTTTTCTGCTCTGTTTCAAATTTCTCAACATCTTTCCTACAGCAGGGAGACCAGCATTGAATGCAGTATTTGAAAAGTGGTCTAAACAATGTCCTGTACAGCTGCAACATGACATCCCAACTCCTATATTCAATGTACTGACAAATAAGGGCAAGCATATCAAATGCTTTCTGCATTACTCTTTGTATCAAACTGTGACAGAAAAGTCAGATGAGAATAAAATGGAAGGATGCCCCAGCATCAGCTAGGCACAGGAAGGCTCACACTACCTAGTCACCAATACAAAGCCCCTCTCACCAGTAGCTGGGCACTTGTGCAAAACTCAGAGAGCAGTTCCACAGACAAGTAAAGCAGCAGGTTGACATTGTCATAGGCAAAAAAATCATACTTTGCCCTTGACATCCCAGATATCTCTATCGTCATTGTTCCTGTTAATTCCAGTCCCACCTGTAGGGCCGAGGTGACAGCACCATAGTACACAGTCAGGAAGGACTGGCCCATCGAAAACCCAGCACTGAATACAGATCCCCTGGAGTCTATGGCATTAAGTTAATTATGGACAAGGAAGATTTCTGCTGATTACCACCTCCCTCAGCTGACGAAACACTGTTGAACATCACCTGGAAAAAGCACTAGGTGGTGTAAAGGCACAGACTGTACCCTCGGTGGTGGTGGGGCTGGGGTTCAGTATTTAACACTAAAGGTGGCTCAGCAACACCAAGAGCTGACTAAGCCCTGGTAGACCCGGCATGAGACAGATGGTGAGAGAACAAGAAAAGGGAAGAACATACTGACCAGACTGAAGTTGTGTGTTTTGTCCTCCTTGTGACTGAAGGCATTTTGTTTAATACCTCTATGATTTATCTTCCAACCTACTTGTAACTGTGTTCAGGAGATGCATCTTTAATTCCTGGAAAGTCCAGGGCAATCCCAGAAAGTTGGCAATCTAACTATTGTACCCAAAGCATCAATCAGTCAAAGGCTACTTTGGCCAGCAGTGTAACTGAGTGTGGTACCTTTCGATCTGTGTTCAAAGTTGAACACCCGTACATTCGGTTGCCATCAAATGCAAGCCAATGTTTGAAGGCAGCAGCATAGGTAGATATGTTTTTTACGAAAGCATATGAAATACTTATCTTTATTCATTGGGGCATTGAATACAAGAGCATGGAGGTTATGGTGGAACTGTATATAACTTTAGTTAGGTGTATTGTGTACAGTCTCTGTAGGAGGGATGTGATTACATTAGAAGTGTGCAGATGAGCTTCATCAGGATGTTGACTGGGCTGGAGAATTTCAGCAATGAAGAGAGAGACTAAGTGGGCTGGGGTTGATATCCTTAGGACACAGAAGGCTGAGTGGATGTGATTAAAGTATACAAAGTTATGAGGATCGCAGCTAAATTAGAGAAGACAGAACTTTTCCATTTAGGTCATAGCCAGGAACCATAGATTTAAGGAAAGGATTTTAAGGAGAAATCTTTTCACTCAGAGTTTGGGGGTGTCTTGCTGGCTGAAAGGGTAGTAGAGGCAGGAACCTTCAGTGCATTTAAGATAAACACTTGAAACACCATAGCACACAAGACTATGGGCCAAGTGTGGGAAAGTAAGGTTAGAATAGATAGGTGCTTGATGACCAGAATGAACACAATGAGGCGAAGGGCCCTTTTCCATGCTGTAAAATTCTATGATTTCATGACTTTACATCTTGCTGAATTCTCAAGATAACATTTGACTTGAATGGATTTGATTGTCATTTTCTTCACCCTTCCAAGAAAAGATGGGACCAACTGAACCATACCAACTGTGACTCCAGCTGGCATTGCTTAGCATTGAACACATCTTGGATCAGGCTGAGGACCTTGTTAATGGTAAAGCTAAGGAAAGGTAGCACACTGCAGAAGCAGTATATCTGAGGGAAAAATCGAAAACTGCTAGAAATACTCACTGGGTCAGCTAGCTTCCGTGGTGACAAAAACAAGCCAATGCATGAAATTTTCCCAGCGTCTAAACAATGTGGGCAATAGTGAAAATGTAGGGAGAATACAGACAGGATGAGAAAATGGGACTCTTGACATTGAGAAGAAAAAGTGAAATTTTACCCTTCAGGTTTGAACAGTTAGGTGAGGATATCATGAGTAACTGATAAGGGTCATATTTCCATGCATTTAATGTTTAATTATTACCTACTCTCACCGCATTTATGTGCAGGTTGCTATGTCCCCAGGTGACAAAGTAAACTGAACAGGGCCAGTTTCCAACTTGAAGGTCAGACCAGTAACCTTGGCAGCTACAACTCACCAGCTACATCTCCATGGCATCTGTTTTGGCCTGCATCGTCCAACACGTCAGGACATGCTATATGAGCAATAACCACCTTCAAACTCTGTCCATGGAAATCAGGAATTGGCAAGACAGCAGCCTTCCTATGTCACCATGGGACGTCTCAGGCCAACTTATAACACAGATTGTACTTTGGAGTTCACTGATACATTACATTGGAATAATTTTGCTAAGATGCTTTGCATGCAAGGACAAGCACTTAGCTTGTGTAACAAAACAGGTGCATCTAACAGCCCTCAACTTGGTTTCTTAGCCCTCACTCACTTTGCTCTTACTTGGACATACAGTATCTCTGTGATGCATTGCCTGTTTGCACATTGCTGCTTTATTCAGAATTTATTCAGAACCCAGGCTCACAGTAGTTCTGTATCTCCTGATGTTTTAACACAGACAGACAGTCAGGGGGCTTGTCATGTATGCCAACGCTGATCAGTCAGTGTGCAAACCTGTTAGTGTATGGCACCACGCTATGTCACTTTCACGTCAACAGTATGCCACACATGCATAGTTCGGGTATTTTCTTTATTGTTCAAAAGAAAACGGAAGTGTTAATAACCTTGGTTGTGGTGAAATGGAGCACCCTTGATCGCTCCCTGCAGATGGGAGATTTTCAATAAATTAGCAAGTTTTTAAATGTTTGTTCAGAGGATGTATATAGCAGGATCAGCAATTTTTGTCCATTCCTATTTGCCATTCAAAAGATGGTGAGCAGCCTTTTTGAACTTTTGCAATCCACGGGGTGTAGGTAAATCCAACGGTGCTGTTAGGAAGAGAGATCCAATTCCAGTAAAGGAACAATAATATAGTTCCAAATTGTGGTGGATTGTGGCTTGGTGAAAGTCTTACAGGTTTTTTTCCTTTATTCATTCATGGGATGAGGGCATCACTGGCTAGGTCAGCATTTATTGCCCATCCCTAATTGCCCAGAGGGCAGTTAAGAGTCAGTCACATTGCTGTGGGTCTGGAGTCACATGTAGGCCAGACCAGGTAAGGATGGCAGTTTCCTTCCCTAAAGGACATTAGTGAACCAAATGGGTTTTTCCTGATAATTGACAATGGAATCATGGTCACCATTAGACTCTTAATTCCAGATATTTATTGAATGCAAATTCCAACATCTGCCATGCTGGGATTTGAATCTGGGTCCCCAGAACATTATCTCAGTCCCTGGGGTAACAGTCCAGTGACAATATCACCAGGCCATTGCCACCCCATATTGAGGTGTTGGGATGCTGCCCTTATCCTTCTGGATGGTTGAGATCCCATGTTCAGAAAGTGCCTGAAGGAGGCTTGTTGACTTGCTGCAGTGCAGCTTGAAGATGGTGTACACTGCTGACTCTAGGCACTCATCGTGGTGGAAATGAATGTCTAAGGTATGGAGAAGGGGTGTTGATCAAAGGGCTGCTTTTTCATGGATCATTTTGGGCTTCTTGAGTGTTATTGGAGCTACACTCATCCAGGAAAATGGTAGTTATTTTTGTGTCTTCTGCTTTGGAGATAAGGTCAGGAGGTGAGTAACTTTCCCAAGATGTTCAAGCCACCAACCTGCCTTTGTAGTTATAGTTCTTATGAGGTATATAAATTGGTTGCCAATTGTATTTTAATCAAGGATTTTAATTGGGAATTGTCATATCTCACTGAAGCAGCATAGTGAAAATCAGGCCCCACTATTTCTGGAGTTGTCACGGAAGTTAAAGATTATGCAGAATTGCCCAATTTACTAGATTTTCAGTACCACATTTATAGAGAGCACATGCCAGGTTTAAGTACTAACAATAATTTGCAAAAATGTCACACAACTCTGCCATTAAAACTCGAATATGTTTAGAAAATTCCCCTTAAATGTACACACACATATGCACACAAACACGGGAAACAAAATATTGGTTTTATGGACAGAGGGAAAACCGGGAAATCCTGTTTACGGGATCTGCTGAAATAATTCTTTTGCTGATCGGAATTCTGCTTCTCAGTCTTCCCTCTCTGGATGCTTTTTACACAAGGCATGCAGAAGCTGCTTCACGCCTATAAAAGTTCTTTTGGCTTATTAATTAACTATGTTTATTAATTAAAAGTGATAGCTTAGAGCAAGGAGGAATAACTAGTTTTCTTCAGCTTTAAAATGGTTTTTACTACCGAGAAGAGAGAGCTCCTAAGCTGTTAGAGATATGATTGTTTTTCCAAATCTTGTTCGTAGACTGAGCTGTTCAGCTATTTGAGAACCAATCAGATGTTCATTAGTAGGCAGATGACATTTGTTATTAGTTGACAGACCAATCAGCTACTTATTACCGCTTGACTCACCAATCATACACACCTCTTGACTCCAGCTCATCTGCAAACTACACTTAAGCAGTAAAGAGTAAACTGTACAGGTTGTTTCCTTCCAAAAATTGTATGAATCTTTGATTTTAAAAATAAATTCTGATTTCAGTTTACAATCAAAAATATGGAAAAGTAACCAGTCGTTACATAGCACATCTGTACTCATATATATAGGAACAGGCCAAAAGAGTGCTTTTTGGAGGTGAGTCTGAGCTGAATGTCTGTAAGTCTGTCATGTCAGAAGCCACCTGATGAAGGAGCAGAGCTCTAAAAGCTTGTGATTTCAAATAAATCTGTTGGACTATATCCTGGTGTCGTATGACTGCTGACTTTGTCCACCCCAGTCCAAAACCATCACCTCGACATCTTAAGCAAATAAATAAAGACTTGTTTTCAGTGTTTTACCTTGTTGAATTCAAACAAAAGTTTTAATAGCCTACTTTGAAGGGACAGAATTACTAAAATTTCATAAATAATGCAAAACTTTTAAAGGATTTTTAACAAATCAAATTAAAATGACTTTCCCAGTGATAGTGGTGTACTACAGTTCCTCTGATACCCATCAGTATCAGAAAGCCTGAATTGTGCTACCAGACACTGTGTGTTCCCACTCCAGGCACATCCAGGCATGGATTACAAAGAAACAGAATCAGGAAGTTGGGCTGAATGGTCGCCTTTGACCATTTGCTCTCTGGACCTGAGATGGTCACCTTGATCAGGACCAGCAGTGGACCCACAAGGAGCTCACCAGATTTGTCCACTTCCCACACACTAGGTGGCTGAAGAACAGGCTGAAGTCCAGATGCTTTAATGCAGTTAGAAACTGAGGAGTAGTCACTTCAGAATATGGAAGAGCGGCTACAGACACTTGAATCTTCAAAAACTTGAACTCTTCCAGGCCACTGATAACCAAGGAGTCTCTAAATCCACTCTGATACACAGGGTATGAAACATCCTCATAGTACTTGAGTTTTCTAATCTTCATCTGAATTTTGACAGGTTTGATATCTCTCTTTTCTGTGACCAGAATGGATGTAAGTGCGCAATCTGATTGATAATATTTCACTCTTTGTAGTCTTTAACTTCTCTCTATCTCTGTTTTGGTCTCTCTTTCACAAGCAACAAATGTTAAAAGACCTTAAAAACAAATGGGTTAAAAATTTAGGTAAATGTAATGACTGCTGCTTTATGCATCAACAGTGATGCCTCATGTCTGTAGAATTCAAAAATAGACATCAACTCTTTGTGTGAGCGAGGAACTCTTGACTAAAAATATATTAAGAAACAAGAAAACAGAGAAGTGATCCTGCATAAAGGTGGATTCACGTAAAACCAGTCAGTGATTTCCTGTAATACTTTGAATCATTGTGCCTGTAGGTATTCTCATTCTCAACTGTTTACTTTGGAGCTCTGAATTTGGATTTAACTCTATGTGGTGTGACCAAACTGATCTCAGCTGGGCTGGCATTAGGGCCATTGCATTGATTTTATTCGATGTACACAAGTTGGCATTGGGGGTGTTGGGAATTGAGCCAAGATTTCTGCTTTTAATTGCATTGTTGTTACTCATGAGGCCAAGATCGGGATTTCCAAGGCCCACAACACAATCTATCAATCTATCAAGATGGCAGCGGATTGGCATTCCTGAACCAGAGCTCGTCTGATCCATTGGTTCCTTTTCAGTTTTTTTCTTTTCTTTCTTTCTCTTTTTACCTCCCAGTGCTGACTCCTAACCTCAGTGTGGACTCGAACTCCCGGCCTCAGTGTGGAGTGGGCTCGAACTCCTGGCGCTCAGTGTGAACTCGACTCCTGACCTTGAGGTGAAGCCCAGCCCAACCTGAGTTGTAAGGGCTGTTATTCTGAACTGTTATTTCTTTGCTTTTCTAATTTATTGCTGGACATTTTATTTCTTTAGTTTTCTCAATTTTTTTCCCCTAAGGATTTCTACTGAAGATTCTGTACCTACATACTTTGGCACGCCATTTGTAAACTTTTCACTGTACTCATGTGAGTACATGGTGTCAATAAGCTAATTCTAAAATTCCCTGTGTGTAACAAGGGGAAGGAGGCTGATAATGATTTTGGAGCTTATGCTTTGAACAGACCAGCGAAGAACATCGAAAAATTTGTTTTAAAGAATAATTTGGATTATGAATAACATTGAAATCCTGTAGAATATCAAGTCATACCCAAAAGCTGTGCCAGAATCTGGAAGAATCCTAATCATCTTGAATGATTATGAGCTACTGGTTATTAGATAATATTGACCTGATCAATAAAGAAAATGCAATTGTGGTCAGAAATGGGACAGAAATCAGTATTATGTTATTTCCTGGGGACCAACTTTGAGTATTATGCCTAGCTTTAGTTATCCAGGATCAGAGACAGCGAAGTGATATGAGACTGACTGAGACATCAGATGTTAACCTTGACCTCTGAGGAAAGAAAGGGAACTTGTCTGAATCCAGCTGAGTCTAATAGATCAGAATCTTGTCTGACTAAATGATGAGTCAGCGTCACACAAAATATTAAAATGAGGCCTTGTTTGTGCTTTCAGGTGGGTGTAAAGGATTCTTTTGCAGTGCGTGTCGAAGAGCAGTTTGGTTCTTGCAGTGTTACCTTGCCAAATATACCTCTTGAGTAATATTACTAAAAATGGGTTTCCCTGTCATCTGTCATATTTCTATTATTGAGGCCTTGCTGTATTGATGCTATATTTAGACTTTCAAAGGTTATTTGATAAAGTATTACAAAATAGGGTTCCAAGAAAAATTAAAGACTATGGGATTAAACGGACAATGAGGGTCTGAGCGCCATATTACCTAAGCGAAAGATAATAGGTGAACCAGAGCATCTAAGATTGAAGGGATGTATCCAAGGAGTAGATATTTCAACCATTGCTCTTTTTGATAAATTGATGAAGTAACCAAATGTGCAGGGTAAAAATTCAAACTTTACAAACAGTGTGAAACTTAGAAATGCAGTCATAAATTGGTAACTGGAGGATATGGACTGGTGAAATGGGCAGTTACGTGGCAGATGAAATAAAATGCAAAGAAGCATGAAGTGATATGTTTTGATGAGAAGCATGTGCAGTGGTAATATTAATTCAATTTACAATTGTGATGGTGATGCATGATCACAGAGACCTGGTGAGGTAGACACACAAATATTTGAGGATAGCAGGATAACTTGAAAAGGGCGCTAAAAGGCATATTGGACCCTTAATTATATTAATAGATGAATACAAAAGTCAGTAGGTGTGGTATGCATTTATAAAAGACTGTGAATCGAATGTGCTTTTGATTCTGGGCAACGCAAGTTATGTTGGATGTCGAAATCTTAGAGACCATCCAGTGCAGAAGAGTTTTAATATGGTACCAAGGATGAACCTTGGCAAACCAAAGTGATACATAGTTTAACATCCCCAGCAAGTTTTAATACATTCAAAGAAGAAGAGACCCAGAATAAATAGAAAGATCAGAACAAGGATAGCAATGGGAAAGGCATTTTCGTTAAGAAAATATAGTTGCTGGCAGGAAAACTAAATAAACAACTCCAGAAGCAACTTGCAATGAGCTTGATTTGGAGTGTGCTTTTGTGTGGTTTTGAGATTTGGACCTTTTGGAAGTAGGAGGCCAAAGAAGGAGATTAAAAATAACTTTTTGAAATGCAGCTTTGGAGGATATTGCAAAGGGTCACCTGTACAAGAAACATAAGAAAAGAAGTGCTAAGGAGAGAGAATAAACAAAAATATTTAGTGATCCAAATCAGAATGTCTGCATAGGGGAAATGTTAATAGGAAAAATATTTGTAAGAAATGTTATTGAGGGAAGATTTCAAGGAAAAAGAGGGAGAGAAAGAAAAATTAAAGACAATGGGATTAAAGGGACAATGAGGGTTTGTGATATTGATACAGGAGGGTTTGAAAATAGAAGGGATTTTTGGCAAATGAAACAAATGGGACTAGATGAGTTTGGAAAAATGGTCTGCATAGACTAGTTGGACTGAAGGGTCTGTTTTCATGCTGTATGATTCTATAACTGACACAAAATAAAGAGATGTGGAAAGATTACCTTGAAGCAAATACCTACCTTTGGGCAGAGCACACGTGATGATGATGATGATGATGTTATTGTTGTTGATGATGCTGTGCAGTGGTGCGGAACTTCAGTTCCTTGAAACAGGTGAAGCTGGTCGTTCTCCTTAAAGTAGCAAAAGTTAAGGGACAATTTAAACGGGGGGTAGAAGCACCAATAAGCAGAAGGCAGAGATTTAGTGTAATTAGGAAAGGAAACAGAGGGCAAATGTAGCAATTTGATTCTTACAGTGAGTTATTAAGGCCTGGAAAGTGCTGCCTGAAAAAGGTACAGTAGCAAAATCTACAGTAACTTGCAAAAGGAATTTTAAAAACTGTCAAGGCAAAATGAATGTGCTAAGGGAAGAAAGCAGGTGAATAGGTTTAATTGCGTAGCTGTGACAGAGAACTGGCAAGTGTCAGAAATGTTATGGAATACTCTCCACTTGCCTGGATGAGTGCAGTTCCAACCACACTGAAGAAACTCAACACCATCCAGGGCAAAGCACTATGTCCGCAAGCATCCATCCATTCACCAGCAACATTCAGTAGCTGCAGTGTGCCTACAAGATGCACTGCAGAAATTCACCACAGTTCCTTAGACAGCACCTTCAAAGCCTATGATCACTTCCGTCTAAATGGACAAGGACGGCAGATGCATGGGAACACTACCACTTGCATGTTTGCTCCAAGCCACTCACTATCCTGATATGGAAATATATCACCATTGCTTCACTGTCACTGGGTCAAAATCCAGGAATTCCCCTCCCCAAGGGCATTGTGGACCAACTTACAGCACATGCACTGCAGCAGTTCAAGCAGGCTGCTCACCACCACCTTCTCAAGGGCAACAAGAGACAGGCAATAAATGCTGGCCAGCCAGTGACACCCACATCTCAGAAGTGAATTTAAAAAGTGCACAGTAGTTTAAATGGACTCCTTCTCTGCAGTATACCATTATGACACAGGTACAAACCCATTGGAAAATAACTGCGTCCAAAACAATCAGACTCTCTTAGCACTCTCACTTTGAAAGGCTGTGGTGTTGTTATGTGAGGAAATAGAAAGTTATCACCATGGTACAGTAATAGTGCTCTCTAAGGCAGTATGTTTGAAGCACGTTGGTGAGAGTTTTATTTGGGTTGTATCCCAAGTTATACTTAATCTGGGAATGGTGGATGCTCGCAGTATCTTTGAAATGCGAAATATTTAATTCTTCAGAACTAACACCTGTGCCTTGACAAGTGGAAGAATAAATGAAAACCCTTTAGCATCTTAACCCAAGACAAGCTTGTAACAACGTGGATTTATAAGGTATCTGTAATTATGAAAATGATTTTAAAAGCACTTCATGCACACATGTTGGGAAGACAATACATGTGGACCAAAAAAAAGGGATCAAAGACTTTATTATTTGGGGATACTTATGGTAAGGAAATATCCAGTTCAGAAAACAAAGGAGTATGGTTGTTATTCCTTTCTCTGTACTATTACCATCTCTGCGGTTTTAAAACTCATTCCTTGGATAAAAACAGTGCCAGCAAAGCTGATGTTTATTTATTGGTTACTATCAAATGATGATAATGAGCAACCTTCATGAACCACTGAAGTGTGTGTTGAATGAACATGCATGTTTCTATTTGGTGTGGAATTCTAGACTTCTGATTGAATGACAAATAAGGAATAGCAATTTAAATCTTAAGTCAGTTTGCTAGCTCACTTGAAAGGGGAATTTGAAGATGTTTGTTCAATTGTTGGCATTGTCCTTCCAAGTTGTACAGGTTGCAGCTTTGGTAGATGAAGTTAAGGCAACAGTTGAAACATACCATACTCTGTGAAAAACTGGTGGCTAAGGCACATCACGTTTAAGGTTATTATGGATTACTGCTGAAAAGGTTAGGCTCAATGATGTAAAACTGCTTGAGTTTTGTTGGAGCTGCAACCACTCCAGGCACATGGATGACATTCCATCACAATTCTGATTTGTCACTTATAGACAAGGTTCAGAGAAAGCTTCAGATAAAGCCTTCAAATTATTAAGAATCTTGAATAGGTATGGTCTATTTACATTTGCCAATGGGTTGATATGTGGTGATCAGCAATAAAGAGCAAGGCAAGAGCTTATCAGATTCTTTGTATTTTCAGTGGAACATCCTGACAGGAATAGTGCTGACAGCTTACTTCACGATTGTTTTAGCTGGAAATAGTTAAATATTTTAATCAGAAAATATTTGTGTAAATTTCTGAGCAATGCCACAAAGTGGATTGCTTTTTTAAGAGGGCTAATGTAAATATGATAGCTTTCTATCATGTTGGAGAGATTTTACCATTCCATTCTCTCCCCGAGTCTCTCTTACACTATGTGAACAGGTGACTTCCACACATTTATTCATGGTAATTCAAGCATGAATGGACCTTCGTAACAATAATGGTGCTACTGACAAAACAAGTACACATAACACTTGAAGAGAAAAAGAAAGATTTGCATTGATGCAGCATCACTGATGTCTTTAAGGTGTCCCAAAGCACTTTTAACTTATGAGTTAATTTTTAAATTGTTATTACTGTTGTAGGATAAGACACACAGCAACCAATTTGTACACAGTAAACTCCCACAAACTGCAATAGGATAACAACCAGGCTAACAATATTATTAATGTTAAATGAAGAATATATATTCACTAGATTGCAGTGAACTACCTGCTATTCTTTGAAATTGTGCTGTGCCTTTTTTTGAGAAGACAGACAGATCTTCCTTTAAAATCTCATTTAAAAGATGACACTTTTAACAGCAACAAAGCATCTGGTTACCTAGGATTCTGTGCCTAGGTGCTTCTGGTGAGATTTGAACCTGCAATCTTCAGCCTCAGAGATGAGAGATGTTTACACCGAGCCATAAATGAGTCATTTTCAGAAGTTTTAATATAATGTATTGTTTACTGTGAGTCAGAACATTTTTAGATGTATGATACATGTGCTGATATCAAAAAGCTGTTTTGGAAAGTGTTGCAGGAAGTGGGTGCAGCAGTTGGAAAAATCAAACATAATCATTCATTTGGCACCTTTCACAACCTTAAGATGGCTCACTGCACTTTAAAGACAATGAAGTCGTTTTTAAGATCTCGATTAGTCCCTTTCCCTAAGTCATACCGCACAGCCCTGCAATGATTTCCTTTCCAAGTATATAACCATTCCCTTTTGAAATTTATTACTCAATCTGCTTCCACCAAATATAACAGGCAGTACAATCCAGGTCATAATTAGTTGCCAGTAGAAAGATATTTGCCTCATCCTCACCCTGGTTTATTTGTGAAGTTGTTCAAAAACTGTAAAAGAATTTTAAAGTAGTAACATGACCTTATGCAATCATGATTTTAAAGTTGTTCAGTGATCGTATTTCCTCATTCTGATCAGTGATCTTATCTGATGCCACTATTTCAACGATTAGCAAAAGACTTATCTCTTGTGTTCTGGTTGATACTCATCCTCCCCATCAACATCACAAGGACAGATTCCATGGCCATTATTATCACGTTGCTTTATGTGGGAACTTCCTGAGACAAATTAGTTGCTGGGTTGAAAATCAGAAATTGCTGGAGAAACTGGGCATGTCTGTGGAGAGAAAGTAGAATGAACATTTCAGGTCCATTTCTATGTCTGCCTGAAGTTCTCTCTCTCTAGGCTCCATCTTCACCTATCTACTGTCTCCCACCTCCTGTCCACAGCATATAGCCTTTTCCAATGAACAATGAGTTCTGAAGAAGAGTCACTAGACCCAGAAATATTAACCCCTGTTTTCTCTCCACAGGTGCTGCCAGACATGCTGAGATTCTCCACCAATTTCAGCTTTTGTTTTAAATTTTCAGCATCCCCAGTCCTTTGTTGTATTTTAGTTTCTGGGCTCTGTACTTTACAGCTGGCACATCTAAAGTGGTGTCCCCAGCACAGACATGAGTCGGCCCAGCGTGGACCTTGTCGTGGCAGTGTCATAGGCGAGTTTGGGTTCCTGGCAGCTTCTGCATGAATGAGACAGCCCTAGCTGCTGCAGTGGAGGAGAGTTTGAGTTCCTGGTGGCATTTGCATCCTGTGCATATTCATGGAGGTGGTGGGGGAGGCAAGTTTAGGCCCTGTACAAGACCCAGCTACATCAACGAGGTGGGCCCAAAGCAGATTCATGGCGGCAGGGGAGTCAAGTTTGTGCTTGGTGCAGTCTTTGTGGCATCGGTGGCCTCTGCATTGGTGAAGTTCAGCGAGGGTGCACAGAGGCGAGGGCATCTGTGGAGGTGTGAGGCACCAAAGAGTGGACATCTTTTGTTCCAGCAGTGGCACAGCGAAGGGGACTCGTGCCTGGCCACCAGGACCATGGCCCATGTTGGATCACTTAACAAGAAAGACTATAAAGCTGGATGAACACAGTGGGCCTCACAGCATCAGAGGAGCAGGAAAACTGATGTTTCGGGTCTGGACCCTTCTTCAGAAAAGGAGGGTTCTGGAGAGTCCTGACTCAAAACATCAGCCTTCCTGCTCCTCTGATGCTGCTTGGCCTGCTGTGTTCATCCAGCTTTACACCTCATTACCTCAGATTCCCCAGCATCGGCAATTCCTACTATTTCAGGCTATAAAGTTGACCACTTTTTCTTAATATCTTCATTTTTCTTCTTTTAGATTCCATGCTTTGGTTTATTTTTCTGGATTTTGAACTGGCGCCAGACACTTTTTGTAAACCTTTCGCCATATTTTGTAACAAAATACACGTGACAATAAATAAAACGAATCGAGTCAAATCAAATCAAAGCACTTAATTGACTGTAAACTGTTTTAAAGGGTACAGTGGTTGAGGAAGGCTCGGCTCTGTATAAATATACACCTTTCTTTAGAGGACTCTGTACAGGACAGCAAGAGGACCCAGGGATATCTTGGACAAGACCGGAACTAAGGAGATAGAACTACGAACAAAGGTTGCTGCTACTGACGCTTGGTCCTGCAAATTCCTTCGGAAAGGCTCTTTGGAATTCGTATCATTTTCATTTTACTTCAAAAGCTACAAACATTCAAAACATGTATACGTGGACGCAGCATAAGTATTCTCTGAGATAAATTCAGCATATCATGTTTCCTCATTAGGGTTACAAAATCTTTTTGATGGGCATTAATGGGAACCAATCCTTGGGACCTCTGCAGCCTGTCAAATCTCCCTGGTGCAATCAATTGCGAGGAGAGGGCGGGAATAGACCTGTCCAACATTGCTCAGGTATAAGTCACTGAAACATTCCACAACTTAGACACTTCCAGCAACTGGGCATAACTCACTCAGTCTGCTGTCTCTGAGCCAGTTAGTTCTCCTGCACCAGTCCCGCTGCAATGTCATCCCCAAGACCAACACGGCACAGAACTTTTGTCAACCCTGGATACTTCGAGGGTTATTTAGAGAAACTAGAATCTAAAAACAAGGTAACTGTATTTCCGAACGAACCGTTTTAATAATTCATTAATGTCGTAAATTATGTCTTTATTTGGAAATGTTGACAAATGCTTTAAGAGAGTATTGCAATATTCATTCACTTGATTGCTTTTGGGAACAGCGAGTCACAAGTATGTGGCAGCTAGTTCTTTTCTGCCACATGGAATGTCCGGGATTATATGTTGAGGGATGGCACATTTCGCTCACGCAGGCGACAGCTAGTTTAAATTATTCTGCTTGAGTTATTTACAGTTGAGCTGCGAAAGGGATTTGCGTCTGGCAATTCCACTGGAGGGGAATCCATGCATGAACAGACCCGCAGTTAATCCAGTTGGAGATCGAAGTTCATGTTGCGAACTGGACTTTGCTTCATTGACAGTCCAGAACGATCAATAAGTCTCACCGGGGAAAGTCCCAACAAATACCCCCTCGTCACTGCGGGGAAATCCAATAAACCTTCAGGTACTTCACTGAATCCAGGACTGCTGCCTGCTCTATACTCCACGTTCCATATCAGGGTCATTTTTAACGAGAAGTTCTGAGATCTGTCCCAAAAACGAGTGTTTGATCCTGTGTAGTTTAAAGTAACATGCAAGACTAATCTTTCTTAAACCTAGAATCTGTTGACCTCGAAAGATTGCCTTTCAAATGTCTCCTTTCAAAATTAAAAAGTTGCACTAGATGCTTCTCATAATTTAGGTCCGTAAATATTAATTTTCATTTTTTTTTGGTGCTGTTTCCAATTTTTGAACACCTCGCCCCGATTTGACAAATAGAACTGATGCGGTCTTTAAGATTTAGTGTGACAAAATCAATGCATCAAACAAACAGAAAATGCTGGAGAATCTCAGCAGGTCTGTTCAGCAGAAGAGTCATACAGAACTCAAAACGTTAACTCTTCCTCTCTCCACATCCAGACCTACGGAATTTCACCAGCATTCTTAGCATTTGTGTTAGATTTCCAGCATTTGCAGTATTTTGTTTTTATTCAAGATCATTTCCTCCTCTGGCTGATGTTTTGTTTCCTGGGTGATGTTGATCAACATCCAACAAACTTTACTCCTTGCTGATTATATATTGTTTGGATGCATTGAAGCAATCAATCTATTAAGATTTCTGCATCATCATTAGCCATACTAACATCATTCACCATGTGAGAAGACAATTGGTAAATAAAATTAATGGTGTACCAGGGATATCTGTGAGGGAAAAACAAGTTGACCTTCTCTGTGGTGTAAATCTTCAGAATGAACAATTTCGCTTAGATGTTAAGGTGTTAATGTCAGAGTGATGTACAAGTATTGAATGTGTACCCTGAGGCTCAATCCTACTAGGAATATGATCATTGCTATTTTATAGAATGGACTTGGGTATATAAACTTGATGCAAGGTGATCACATTTGCCAAAACTAGATATGGTGATTGGATTATGAGAGACAGTTAAATTCTACAGTTAGTTGTATGGAGCTTTGTAACTGAACAGAATGACAGCAGATGGAATTGAAGCCACATAAATGTAGAAACTGACAGGAAAGAAAAATTGCAACAGGATTTCATTTGTCTCATTTTTTTACACAGTCTGTACTTCTAATTGTATTTATTTCCACCTTTTACATGCAGGCATGTTTCTGATATATCAACATAATTCATCGTTGCCACAAAATTCCCAGTCACGTTAACTTGTTGCTAATTCTACTAGTAATCACAAGCACATATGTTCTTATAAACCCTTCCTGTC
This sequence comes from Stegostoma tigrinum, assembly GCF_030684315.1. Lineage (NCBI taxonomy): Eukaryota > Metazoa > Chordata > Chondrichthyes > Orectolobiformes > Stegostomatidae > Stegostoma > Stegostoma tigrinum. The sequence continues at coordinate 32,544,270 of NC_081383.1, forward strand.
ACAAATTCCCTCATTCTCAGTTTTTGTTTTTTACGTTATGTCTCTGGTCATTTATGTCAAACTGACTCTACACCTCTGTCTCACCTGAAACCCTATTTGCCTTTTTCACTTCACCCTTGCCTGGTTTAATTTGCCTTTCTGTGCCTGGCTTACAGTTTCTTGCAAGGCTGTTCGATTCTACTTAGTTCAAGAAATAACATGTTTCCTGTGGCAGGTTTTTTTGTGATCCTGGAAGACCTTCTGATTATTTTTTATCGTGCAATTGCTGTTCAAACACTTGCTGCTGATCTACCAGCTTAATGTTGGATTTAAAAAAAGCGAAGGTGACAGGAAACTATTAGTTTATGTTAGCAAACATTACCCAGGCATTGACCAACATTGCCAAGTGTAATTATGTTTCAGAAGTCAATAAGATCCCAAAAGAAAATGAAATAGACCATTTTCATATTCTGGATTATTAATAATTTCTTTAAAGACAGCATTTCTGACTCCTTTTATCCTTTTGCTGATGAATGGGAGAAAAGTGAGAGGCACTAAATGACTAAGTAAAATTTATGGGGATAGGGCAAATCTGGGCAATCTTCCACTTATTATAGAATCCCTACAGTTTGGGAGCAGACCTATGGCCCATTCAATCTACACTGACCATCTGAAGAGCATCCCACTCAAATCAACACCTTACCCTATACGTGTAACACTGCATTTCCCACGGCCAATCCTCCTAACCTGCACATCATGGATTGTGGGAGGAAACTGGGGCACCTGGAGGAAACTCAGAGAATGTGCAAACTCCACACCTACAGGCTAGAATTGAACCCAGGGTACCCGGTGCTGTGAGACAGCAGTTCTAGCCACTGTGCCACCATGCCATCCCTTGGGTAGATAACAATGATATACCTGTGCTGGAGTAGCTTGTTCATGACTAGCTAGCTCTGGCGCCCAAGTCATCACATGCACAGGGCATCACTCTAGGAATTCTTCAGGACCATCCTCAGGCTAACCATATTCAGCTGCTTCATCGTTCTATCATAAAGTCATGAGTGTACCTGTTTGCTGATGATTCCATAGTGATCAGTTCCATTCACTATTTCTCTGTTAATAAAGCATTCTGCATCAAGCTACGACCTGGGTAACATCCAAGCAAGGGCTGACAATTGGCAGATAAAAGCAGCATATTGTAACTCCAACACAATAACATCTCTGATAAGAAAAAGCTTGTCCTTCCATCCTCCCCTTGACATGTAAGGCTATAACCCCCCTCTTCATTGCCATCCCCCTGATTACCACTAAGCAGAAAGAAAAGAAAAGATATGTCACAATTTTGACCCAGTGATGGAGAAATCATAAGCTGTTCCAATGTCAGAATGGATTTGAAGGGGACCTAGAAAGTAAAGCTGTTCCCAAGAACATGCTGCTTTCGTCCTTTGTAATGGCAGAGAAAGTAAATACGGTGCTGCCGTAGTGATTCCTGTAGAAAGTGATGCTCTGTAGCAGTGGTGTGGTGATAGTTTAGGGGTGGGTACAGAATGTAAAAGCAGTGCTACTGGTAAGGTAGACATTTGAGCCTATGCATTGAATGTCTTGAGGTTTTTTATTGCAGTACTGATCCAGTTGAGTATTAAGTAATCTATCACCTCCTCACACACAGTGGCAAGGCTTTAAGATAGCTCCATGTTGATCTAGCTCGTCTTTGTAAATTTTTGGTTATTCGTGATCTCAGAATATTGTTGATGGCGCTAGTGAAGTAAAGGATTGGGTATTGTAGCCTCTTCTTGTTAGAGATATTCATCATCTGGCATGTAAGAGTTGCAGTTGTTGCCTGGCACTTGTCAGCACTCCACTACCATGTCAGTGCCTCTTCTTGTATGCATTAAGGCTATTAGCAAACCAAATTCTATCTTTGTAAAACTAATTGCTCAATAGTGTTCAAGAGGTTGTGATCCAGGCTCACTTACTCAACCTGTAGATCCAGAAATGGGCTACAGTTACATTTACTTGGATGTTGCCTGGACTGGAGAATTTTGGTTCTGAAGATAGATTGGACAGATGGGGATTGTTTTCCTTGGAGCAGAGGAGGCTGAGGGGGGCGTGATTGAGATATGTAAAATTATGAGGGGAATAGATAGGATAGACAGGAAGGAACGTTTCCTCTTGGTGGAGGGATCAGTGACCAGAGGGCATAGATTTAAAGCAAGAGCAGGAGGTTTAGCAGGAATTTGTGGAAAGACATTCTCACCTAGCGAGTGGTGGGAATCTAGAACTCATCACCTGTGAGTGCAATAGAGGTAGAAACCCTCATAACATTTTAAGAAGTATTTAGATGTGCACTTGTGATGCCAAGGTATAGGAACATTTGCGCCATGCAAATGGGTGCTGGAAAATGGGTTTAGAATAGTTTGGTGCCTACTATTGGCCAGCCAGACTTGATAGGTTGAAAAGTCTTTTTCTGTAGCATAGAACTCATTGACTCTATGGTAGAATGAGCTAACTTTAGGTCTGTAGATCAAACTTCATGTCTGTGCCTACAGCACAGCGACCCATGGATTCATTGACTACTCTTCATGAATTGGCAACAGAAGTGCTTTGATCTGCCTTTTGGATTTATTGTTTGGCTTGATTCTTATGAATTTCTGGGAATTGACATGAGCTTTGAGTGTACCATTGAAGATGGAATGTAAGTATCAAACAAGGTGCTTGTGCCCTGAGAATTATAAGGAAGCGTTTAAGTCAAATTGCGTTGTCTTTTCAAACTGTAAACCTGTTTGAATAACATAAAAAAGAATATTGAGCTGAAGGTGCACTGTTTTAGTAATTAAAATTTGAACATCTAACTCTATTCCTAGCATGTCAATAACATTTTGATTTCAAGGTACCAGTTATTTGTTTGTGTGACAAAGGGGATTGGCAGGACAAGGTTAAAATGCCTGAGTTCAATCCTCATTCAGTCAAAAAATTACCCTGTTAAGTTTGGAAGCATTCCTTAGTCTATTTCCTAATTTAACCTTTCTTTTCCTTATTTGGTGTATCTATTGATGGGACGTTCAGGGAGAGTTTTACCCAAAACATTAATCTTAACAATCAAGAAGAGAGCAATGGTTTGACCCCAACACAGTGCAATTGGACATTGTTGAAAATTTTGTTTGACTTTTATTAGCCTGTGGAAATTTTCGTCAATTTTTATGTAACATCTGTGTCTTCCCTGCTGTTCTCTTTCCCCAAAATGCTCCAATTTTCTTTTAGTCTTGTGGCAAAATGGCAAATGTTTTATTTAAAAATTTAAATATGTTATTTGTTTATTTTGATTAAAAGCTGGCCTTCAGCATCGTAGTTTCAGATTCTGGATCACTGCTCAAGTTCAGTCTAAGGCCTAGTAGCTGGGGGGGCATGGTTTGAAGACTGCAGTCAGCTGTCAGTCACGCTGACAGTTCATGCTTTTAAAATTTTTCCCTTCAGTTAGACCCGGAGGGTCACAAAATATCGACAGGGATGAACATTCAGCATTTTCTGGCTCATAATTCTCGGAAAGCTTAGTAATCCATCATATCACCCAACAGTTGCAGAAGTGATTCTCGGCATTTTAATGCCAATATTCTACCTGTGAGTTCATTTTGAGCATTTTGCACACTTTGGAAGGAACGTCCAAATACTGATCATAAATTTGTTGTTTTTCTAATGATTCTTTGCCTTATATCATTGAAGAAAAGAAGAATTTGTATTTCGAGAGCACATTTCATAATGTCAGGAGGTCCTAAAGCATTTTGCTGCCAGTGAAGTGGTTTTAAAGTCACACCTATAATGCAGGAAACTCAGTATCCAGTTTTTGTACAGCAACATTACATAAGCAATAACACAATAAGTGATTAGATGAGATAGCAGGAACTGCAGATACTGGGGAATCTGAGATAACAAGGTGTAGAGCTGGATGAACACAGCAGGCCAAGGAGCATCAGAGGAGCAGGAACGCTGACGTTTCAGGCCTGGACCCTTCTTCAGAAAAAAGAAGGGTCTAGGCCTGAAACATCAGCCTTCCTGATCCTCTGATGATGCTTGGCCTGCTGTGTTCATCCTGCTCTACACCTTGTTATCTCAAATGACTAGATGATCTGTTTTCATTTTGGTTGAGGGAGAATTGTTGGCCACAAACCATGTAAAGAATGTTGACGAACCAATATACAGGAAGCTTTAATTTGCTTCCAGTCTTGCTGTATTACTTGAGAATGTTGATGCTGACAGCTGATGACAAAGCTGGTTGCAGAAATGTAAAATCTATCCCAAGTATCTTTTTTAAGAGAAAGAATAAACGCTTACGGCAAACAGTTTATTAGGGCACACAACGAGTAAAAAGTACAATGCTGCAGATGCTGGAAATCTGAAATATGAAAAAGCACAAAGTTTTGGAGATACTCAGCAAGCTAGATTGAATCCACGAAGAAAAGTAAAGGAAAAAAAAACTATTTGAGATCATGTAACTTTTGTCCAAATGGCAGAGATTCAAAAGATTTAGAAACACAGACCTTTCTCCTTTCTCCACAGATGCTGTCTGATTTGCGGGGTGTTTCCAGCATTCTCCATCATCGAGTCACATTGTAAAATGTGATATCTATTTTTGCCCTGCAGTGTGTTCTTTTTGTCATTGTGCGATCAAATAGCCATAACAGCTTCATGTGGGTTGTTGTGACAATTAGAATGACAGACTGTACACAAGGCTTTGCTTCAATAGAAACAGAACATGCTGGAAATACTTAGCAGGTCTGACAGGAATAACCTTTCAGATCAGGCATCTTTCATCTGAACTGATTTGTTTGACTGGAATCCCTTTGTGTCACCCACTTTATAGAAAACTGCAGCCACTGTGACAATCTGTGAAACTTTAGGGGAAAATGTATTGAGGTGATTGTACCATTTGGAAATGTATCTTTTGAAAAGGACTACATGTCACAAAACTTCCGCTTTTATTTTAATTTAAAAATGTAAGCCAGGACTATTTTCTTTGCTGATTGAGAGATGATGGTGCTAGGAAATGGAATGAAATGGAATCCATTATCAAAGCTTGTGTCACTGCCAAGCATTTGCTGGCTGTCTTGTTTTGGTAAGATACAAAGTAAAGTTTCTTCCATCATGTTTTATTAAGCACCTCTTGGTTGGGTACAATATGAGGTAAATGCAGTGTAAAGCCTCCTGTAGTGTTCTCAAACAAAGAGAGTGTCCCCTACTGAGCCACTGGGACATTTTATCCAGTTTCCAACCAGCCATCACTATGGCTTTAGAATGAGATGGTTAGTTCTGACTAAACCAAAGGCAGCATTTTTCCTTGGTTGTATATTTAATTGGGTATTTACTGATCCGTCAAACATACTTATTGCAAATCAGTGGACAGGAGGAGCTCCCACACCTTGTCTGGATTGCATTTTCACTCAGAGATAGAAGACATTTCCTGATCAACATCTGAAACAAAACTTAATGGGCCAAAGATTTTGTAATATAGGTGTGGCAACATCTTCTGCAAACAATGACGAAGTATGAAGAACCTACAGCAAAGAAACAGGTCATTCAGCCTATCTGACGTCTTTATTTGCGTTCCATCCATTCCATTGCTAATCTGAACCTATTTACATATTCTTCTCTCCCTTTCTCCCTCATACATCGATCTAGCTTCCTCAACTGCTGGTAACATCAGCCATTCCTTGTTGCAAAGTCCATATTCTCACCACTTTCTGCATATTTTCTTATTACATTAATGAGTGACCATCATATATTGATAGTCTGTAGTTCTGGACTTGTCCAGAAATGTAGGCACCATCTTTGCTTCTACATTGTCCCTCTAAAACCCCTTTTAGACAGCCCCTCAGCCTTCTTATTCTTTAACTAGTAGATTCCCAGCCTATTTAGTATTACTTCATATTTATAACTGCTCAGTTCTCAGTATCGTTCTTGTCAATCTTTCTAGACCTTACTGGTGCCTCGGCTTTCATGTAGTTGGTAGCTAGTTTAACAGTTTTATTTTGATTTTTCATGTAAACGAGCAAGATTTTATTTCCATTATTACATTACATGAAGAGAGATAGAGAAAATGTGTGGTAACGTTTGGATCAAACCTGATTTTAGTTTGGGAGTGAATTAGATGGGTGGGAATGGAGTAAATGTGAGATCTCTAGAATGGGATAAATGTGAAGCCTGGATAATATTGACTTCCAAACCTCAATTGCCTGCTTTGTATCAGTCAGCTGCTTCTAAACCATGAGGAGACAGCCAGTGCTGGATCATACTGGCTGAGTTAAAGTAATCATTTTTTGTTCTAATAAGCACAGGTAGAAGCTAGCCAGGCCCTTGCCTGTCCTGATGAGATATTTTCTTTGTATATGCTACCATGCAACATTGCAAAGGTCACCTAATATAGCCTTGACAAAAGCATATTAGCCACAGCTGCTGTCACTAAGATCAATATCATCCTTCCTTAACAAATCTGTGCTGGCTTTCCTTAATTGTGCCCTGTTCACCAAAGTTTAATGGGATTTCTTTTTAATCATTGGTCAACAATAGATTGTTAGGTGAAATTATTTCATGGGATTTTTAATTATTTGGTGCCAATTCATTTCCATTATCATAACCATAGTACAGACTGATGTCAGACAAGAAGTGGCAAACCCTGCATACAGTTTCATGATTTTCCTAAGACCTTAGCACCTTGCTCAGAAGGATAAGCAACCCTTGCCTTCTGATTCCTTTCTCCTAAACCCATATGATCCTATGGTTTAAAGGAGCTAATTTAACTAAATATCCTTGAATTAGCAAAGAATGAGTTTATTAATTACTGGAAGTGAGAAACATTAGTAACACAGCATACATACACACAAATTAGACATAAGGTCAGTCCAGCAAAATAGAAGTAAAAGCGAAATATATACAGGTCTGTCTCTGAATTGTTAATGAAGAGTTGATAATTGTAGATTGCATTTGTTTCTGTGGAATTTATCAGCAGCATTAGTGTTGGCAGTTGAACAGTCAGTTTGATAGTGAGTTTGGTTTGCAGTTTGGTTGCGATTCTGTTGTTCTGGTTCTTTTTGACTATAGTTGAATTCCAGCGTTCGGGGTGAGAGTGTGTACTTTTGTTGTCTTTTTTCCCTTTTAACTAGTTTTCAGCACACAGAATGGAGTGAGATTTCACCTGCAACGCAGGGGTAACTATGAGATTGTTCCTCAACTATGACCTTCAATGTACGTTAACATTTCAATCCAGGCTGGTACACATGAGAGCCTTCAGCCCTACTAAGATACTCCAGTCAGATAAAATGCGTTTTCTAACCCCTATCTTGGTGTATTCTTCAAATGAAAAAAAAAGCACTAAATGTGTCTCCAGCTTGTGACATGATCCAGAGGGAAATGGCCAGCGTTTGAGCAGAGGATTGTCAGCTCCTCGTTGTCTTTGTAGTTGCAGGTGATAACAGTCCAGACATGTTGAAGCTTTTGTTTTGACACTTGAAGTGTATTATTCCATCAATCACTCTCTCCAGACAGTCACTTAATTTACATTTCCAGTCATTTTTGTAATTGCAAGTTACAAATACCCATAGTATTTTAAGGTTTGCATCCACAGCCATGACACTGGCTATAAACTTTCAGTCCACCTTTCATAGGATCATGGCTGATCTGACATTCCTCACGTCCGCTTTCCTGCCCTTTCCCTGATACACTTGACTCTCCAACTGACCAGTATCTATTTATCTCAGCCTTAAAAGTACAAGAGGATATTACTCCATAGGTCCCCATGGAAGCAATTCCAAAGACTAACAACCCTCCGAGAGAAGAAATTCCTTCTTGTCTCAACCTTGTCTCAATCTTAAATAGGCGCCCCTTTATTCTGAGACTTTCTGTCTGACGTTAAACTCTCCCATGAGGGAAACAGCCTTTTAGCGTATACCTTGTCAAACGCTTTAAGAATCCTGTAAATTCCAATGAGATCACCCCTCATTCTTCTAACTCCAGAGAGAACAGTCCCAACCTGTTTAATCTGTGCCCAGAAAACAATCCCTCAATCCCTCTTAATTAACCTTCTCTGAACTATCTCCAATGAAAGGATTATGTTTCCTTAAATAAGGGGATCAAAACTGTTCACAGTCCTTCAGATATGGTGTCACCAGCACCTGGTGTAGTTGCAGTAAGACTTCCACACTCTTATACTCCAATTCTCTTGAAATAAAGGCCAACATTCCAGTAGCCTTCCTGATTACCTGTTGTGCCTAGTGTTCTCACTCGCAGAGTTTTGTGTACACCACCAATTCTTTTCGAGTTGCAGTTCTCTGCAGTTTTTCTCCACTTAAATAATATTTTGTTCTTCTGTTCTCCCTTCCAAAATGACATTATACTCTATTTGGAAACAATTTTTCAATTATTTAACCCATCACTATCTCTTTGTAAACAGTTTGTGTTGCTCTCAAAACCTGCCTTTCCACCTTCTTTTGTGTTACCTGCAAATTTGTCTATAGTACATTCATTTCCTTCTTCCAAGACCTGATCAGGTTTACCCTAGAACTTTGTGGGAAGCCAGGAAGTGATTGCTGGGCCCCTTGCTGAGATATGCGTACCATTGATAGCCACAGGAGCGGGAAGACTGGATGTTGGCTGATGTGGTGCCACTGTTTAAGAATGGTGATAAGGTCAAGCCAGGTACTATAGACTAGTGACCCTGACATCAGTGGTGGGCAACTTGTTGGAGGGGATCCTGAGGGACAAGATTAACATGTATTTGGAAAGGCAAGAATTGATTATGTATAGACAACATGGATTTGTGTGTGGGATGTCATGTGTCACTAACATAATTAAGTTTTTTTGAAGAAGTAATGAAGAGGATTGATGAAGGCAGAGTGGTAGATATGATCTATGTGGACTTTAGCGTTTGACAAGGTTCTGAATGGTAGACTGGTTAGCAAAGTTAGAACACATGAAATATGGGGAGAACTAGCCATTTGGACACAGACCTGGCTCAAAGGTAGGAGACAGAATGTGATGGTGGAGAGTTGCTTTTCAGACTGCAGACTCCTGATCAGAGGCGTGCCACAGGGACTGGGGCTAGGCACTGCTTTTTGTCATTCATGTAAATGCTTTGGATGTGAACATAGGAAGTGTGGTTAGTAAGTTTTCAGATATCACCGAAATTGGAGGTGTAGTGGACAGCCAAGAAAGCTATATCAGAGTACAATGGGACCTTAATCAGATGGATCAATGGACCGAGGAGTGGCAGATGAAGTTTAATTTAGATAAATGTGAGGTGCTGAATTTTGGAAGGGCAAATCAGGGCAGGACTTATACACTTAATGGTAAGGTGCTGGGGAGTATCGGTGAACAAGGAGACTATGGAATGCAGATTTTTAGTTCCTTGAAAGTGGAGTCGCAGGTAGGCAGGATAGTGAAGAAGGAATTTTGTATGCTTGCCTTTATTAGTCAGTGCATTGAGTATAGGAGTTGGGAGGCCATGTTGCAGCTGTACAGGTACACTGTTTGGGTCACTATTGGAATACTGCTTTCAATTCTGGCCTCCTGGCTATAGGAAGGATGTTGTGAAACTTAAGAGGGTTCAGAGAAGATTTACAAGGATGTTCCTGGGGCTGGATGGTTTGAGTTTTAGTGAGAGGCTGAATAGATTGGGGTTATTTTCCCTGCAGCATTGGAGGCTGAGGGGCAATCTTTTAGAGGTTTATAAAATCATGAGGGGCATAGCTAGGGTGAATAGCCAAGGTCTTCTTCCCAGGGAGGTGGAGTCCAAAACTAGAGGGCATCTGTTTACGCTGAGAGGAGAAAGATAAAAAAAGGACCTAAGGGGAAACATTTTCACGCAGAGGGTGGTGCGTGTGTGGAATGAGCTGCCAGGGGAAGTGGTGGAGGCTGTTCCAATTACAGTGTTTAAAAGGCATCTGGATGGGTATATGAGTTGGAGGGGTTTAGAGGGATATGGGCCCAATGCTGGCAAATGGGACTAAATTAATTTCAAATATCTGGTCAGCATGGATGAGTTGGACCGGAGGGCCCATTTCCATGCAGTGCCACTCCGTGTCTCTATGACATTAAGTCATCAACATGTATTATAAACAGTTGTGATCCCAGCACAGATCACTGTGGAAGGCCACTGGTCAGGGGTTGCTGTTGTGAAGTTGGGTAGAGTACTTGTGGATTGGAAGGCAGGATGTCAGAATTTGGTGTTTGTAAAATGTTGGTGTCTGTAACATGCTATGAGGAAAGCAGTGCATGGTCCCTTTTGCTTAGAGATTCAAAAAAGATGTCTGTGGGTTTGCAGGTGCACAGAACACCTGAATTGAAACATGTGTATCAAAAGGTTGTACTGTTTGCAGGCAAAGCAACATTTTTACCCAGACTACAGGTTTTTGAATTTAGCCAATTAATTTAAACCAGCTGCTTAGATACCAAAAACCAATTAAATTTAAATTTGATGGTTTTGACAACAAATGACCAATCCTATTGCAAGAAATTGATATGTTATAAAGGGTATAAAAGATGAGGACATTTGGAAAATCTTGGGAAAGCCAACTGCCATCTGTCAAGAGAACAGTTCTCAGCTCTGAAAGACAGAATCACTGGCTGTCACGGAATTCTCTTGGCCTTAGAATAAGCTCCTTCTAACTTAAAGGTACCAACTGCTCAAACTAACCATTGTTCCTGGGAAAATGATTCAATGGAGAAGGCATTTCTGACAGAACGATTCACCAATAAAACATTCCCGAAAGAAGAATTCATTGGAGGAAACACAGAACATCCCGAAAGATGTCACCTGACTGTAATTTTGAGACACTAAATTCTAATTTTTAAAATTTTACTGTATATAAGTGGGATTTGTACTTATTCGAACAGCATACCATTTATAATCTTGTTTTATTCATGAATAGTTAGTGGTTAAAAGGGGTTTATTTAGTTTGTTAATAGCTTAGCTGATTTGTTTACTGTTAGAGTTAGTTAAATAAATTGTTACTTTAAAGTGAGTGTCAGGGGTTTATTTTGTTTAATGACACCTTTGTAACAGATTGGGGTCTATTTTAACAGGTTATAGGGCAAGGCACACCTCTCTGAGTGTTTTGGTTTCACTTGTCAGAGTGGGAGGGGGTGTTTCAACCTCCACGTTATAATAGTTGCCAACCTGAAAAAGACCTCTCCAACTTGTGTCACTGTTTCCTGCCCATGAATCAATTCTGTATCTAATGCCAATATAGTACCTCCAACACTGTGGGCTCTTGTCTTATGTCTTAACCTTTTTTGAGGTGCCCTCTTGAATGCTGTCTGGAAGTCCAAATACAACACATCTAATGGTTCTCTTCTACCCATTCCGGTTGTGACTTCCTCGAAAAAATCTCTAATAAATTAGTCAGACCTATTTTCCCTTTCATGACTCTGCTTGAATAGATTTTCCAAATGTTCTGCCATTGCTTCCTTAATTATTGATTCCATTACTTTTTCAGCAACAGATGCTAGACTAAACAGACTATAGTTCCCTGCTTTTTGCCTCCCTCCCTTTCTGACTAAGGGTGCCACATGAGCAGCTTTAGAATACTGTGGTACTTCTCCAGAATCTTCTGATGTTCATGGACATCTTTCAGGCTTGAGGAGAGTTTGTACTTCTGCAAGGCTCAGTGATGGAACCCTTGCTCTTCTTGATATATATTAATGAACTGGACTTTGTACAGGGCGTAATTTTAAAATTTACAAATATTACCAGATGAATCATTCTGAATTGTGAGGAGATAGATTAGAATTTCAGAAGAACATGGACCAGTTAGTTCAGTGAGTGAACGAGTGGCAAATGAAGTCCAATGCAAAGAAACAGGGGATTCATTTCAATAGAAAAAACATGGCGAGACCATACAAGTTAAAGAATATAAATCTGAAAATGGTGTGAGAGCAGGAAGGCCTGGGTGTATATGTCATTGAAGGTGGCACAACAGGTTAAGAACAGTTAATAAGGTATATAGTTTCCTAGGCTTTATTAATAGGGGCATAGAATACAAGAGCAAGGACATTGTGATCAAAGATAATGGGAACTGCAGATGCTGGAGAATCCAAGATAACAAAGTGTGGGGCTGGATGAACACAGCAGGCCAAGCAGCATCTTAGGAGCACAAAAGCTGATGTTTCGGGCCGAGACCCTTCATCAGAAAAGGGGGCTGGGGAGAGGATTCTGAAATAAATAGGGAGAGAGGGGGAGGTGGACTGAAGATGGATAGAGGAGAAGATAGGTGGTGGGTGGGGAGGTAGTCCCACCTTAAGCCGCACCTCCATTTCCTACCTACTAACCTCATCCTGCCCCCTTGACCTGTCTGTTCTCCCCGGACTGACCTATCTCCTCCCTACCTCCCCACCCATACTCTCCTCTCCGCCTATCTTCTCCTCTATCCATCTTCAGTCTGCCTCCCCCTCTCTCCCTATTTATTTCAGAATCCTCTCCCCATCCCCCTTTTCTGATGAAAGGTTTAGGCCCGAAACGTCAGCTTTTGTGCTCCTAAGATGCTGCTTGGCCTGCTGTGTTCATCCAGCCCCACGCTTTGTTAGCAAGGACATTGTGTTGAGCTTGTACAAGACACAAGTTCGGCCTCAGCTGGAGCAGTATGTTTAGTTCTAGGCATTACACTATGCAAATGTGAAGGCATTGAGAGAGTAGAAAAGATATTTATGAGAGTGGTTCCAGGGATAAGGAATTTTAGTTCCAAAGCTACATTGGAGAAATCAGGAAAACTTTTCTTGGAGAAGAAAAAACTGGGAGGAGAGTTCATAGGGATTGATCTAGACAGACTTTGAGTGGTGACACTCTTTCTATTTGTGACAAAATTGAGAACGAGAGGACACAATTTAAAGTAATTGGTAAAGGAAGCAAATGGACATGAAGAAAATCTTTTTTCATGCATCACGCGGTTTAGGTCTGGATTCCCTTCTTGAGTGTTGGGCATGCAAATTCAATCAAAGCAATTAAGACGGAATTAGACTGTTAACTGAAAAGGATTAATGTATAGGGCTTTGTGCGGAAAGCAGGAGAATGGCATTGTGGATTGCTAATTATGAGAGCTGTTATACACATGATTTGCTGAATTGTCTTCTTCCGTGTTTCTGTATATTCCTGTATTTCTGTTAACTTATGACCAAAAAAGTCAAGAGAAAGTTTATTGTTACAAAATGTAAAGGAGAGTATAATTAAGTAAGAAAGAAAATGCTCCAGTTCTATCCCATCTCATTTTAAACATAACTCACAAACTGTACTTCGATAGACATTACCACGTACACTTTTCAGTGCATATTTTATATTGCTTTAAGTGACACTAGTCGATGTTCTTGATCCCACATTTTGGAATACTGTCCTTTAATTGTTCTGTCTTGCTACTTTCAAAAGCTTCTTAAGAAAAGCAAATTCATACCCTTGCCTGTTACCCAAACTGTGAACTGCCCTGGGATGATTGAACTTAAGGGGCTTGCTTATACAGTCATCCATTTTCAATATCTCATCCAGCTCTGATCGCAGAAGATCCTAGCAGCTGTGTAAACCAATGACCCTGAAATTCTAACTACCAAGACAATAAGATGTAAAATTTTTCCTGAAGAGGATGATAGTAGTGTCAGGGCTGGTTTTCTGAGCCTTGTTTCCATGGTGCTAATAATTCATTTCAATTCTCATCAGCGAAGGGATCCAGTTACAGGAGAGGGAGGGGCAAGATGTGACTTAAAAATCGTAGTTGGTGTCAAAATTCCTTGGCAGTCAGCTGAGGAACTCTGTCCAATGCCACCAATAAATCTCCATAGAATAGAAGAGAATCCCTACAGCATGAAAGCTGGCCATTCAGCCCATTGCGTCCACTCAACGCCTCCAAATAGCATCCCACCTAGACCCATCATATCCCCCTAACCCTACATTTCCCCTGGCTAATCCACCTAACCCTGGACACTACAGGGCAATTTAGCATGGCCAATCCACATAGCCCTCACATCTTTGGACTGTGGAAGGAAACTGGAGCACCCAAAGAAAACTCACACAGACACACACACCCGGTGCTTCAAATATAGGTAAATATAATCCCGCATAAGTAGGATTGCCTTGGGTTTGTTTGTTTGTTTGTTGAATAGTCAAACTCCAAAAAATATACCTTGTTAATAGAAATATCTTTATATATACATAATGCTTTAGTGATTATGTATATTTAAGATATTTCTATGAACAGAGTATATTTTTGAACTAAAAAAAAGCCCCACCTTCTCAACTGTGACCCTCACCTCAGGGTAAACCATCACCAGTTGACTCTCTCTAATAAGAGAGCAATCCCACAGTCCTCTAGGAGTGTGGGAACTTTACTTTGGGGCTCAGTTGGCTGTACAGTTAGTTTGCAACGCAGTGATGCCAACAGAGTTGGGTCAATTCCCACACCAGCTGAAGGTTACCGTGTAGGACTGTCCTTCTTGATATCTCCCCTCACTTGAGATGTAGTGATCCTCAGGGTAACCCATCACCAGTCATGCCTGTGTAATGAGAGAGCAGCACCATGGTCCTCTGAGGCTACGGCCACTTACTGTTACTGGCCTCTGGTCAAAGCATATCTTCCGTTTAGCAGAAGCAGAGGTACAAATCGGATATTGGCGGAGATATACATTAAATTATCATTCTTCTTGAGCTGCCAAGTGCAGCTGATGATATACAGGAAATTAAGTTTGACATTGACTGCAAACCAGAGTTTATTTTTTTATTCTCCACTTTGTGTACTCTCTGTGCATTTAGATCTAAATCTCTCTTCTCCCCACTCCCCGACCTCTACTGTCTTTCAGCAGTCACTGCTGCATAGAAACTATGCTAAAGCATATAGCTTATGCCAGTATACTTTGATGCTAGTTGACTACTATTTAATAACACAATTACATACATTTTGTATAATTTACCTGAACATAAACTATTTTTAACTATACAAATTTAGTTAATTCATTTATGAGAAAAAAATGCTTTACCAATAAACCGAAGTATGGTTGGTTACTCTTCCAGGTTCTAGAAATCATTCATCTGTTGTTTATTAGGATCATTTCATGGCTGATACATATCAACTGTTCAACATACTCCAGGGCACAAATGGTGCTTACATTGAATCAGTTTTAGCTATTAATGTTGACCACATCTGTAATTCTAACGCCATGGGATATAATAAACCATGATAAGTTTTTCTCTCTTCCCCACAACCTGAACATTAGTGAGAAGGAAATTTCCTCCTTTCCCCAATCCATCTCCCTTTTTGAGTTGCCGATATATCATGGCTCCTCACAAAAAATAGAGGGGATGACGACAATATGAAGCAGCCTATGATTGCCTGACCATATCCAACTGAATATTTCTTATAGGTTTTTGAGAAGCAGATTCAGATTTATAGACTTCTCAGAGCTTATTGGTGATGCTGAAATAGCTAACTGGATGAGAAAATTGAGCCTTGTCCTGTTTCTTGAGCTATAGAATAGCAAGTGCATGTTGCTACGGTGATAACAATGTATAGCACTGAACCATACAGACTCACGGAGGTCCAAAGGTGGATCACTAGGCTGAGTTGGCTGATTGCAATTGGAGTAGAGGTTTGAATGCCAGAAGTATCTTTAGATGCTTTTGGACTAAGGCAAGAAACATGAAGACAGTTGTATTCAGATATCAGAAAAGGGCTGGGTTGGGCTTGGCTGGCCTGTTCTGGCCTCTGCTCACTATATTCCCATTTGACACACATCTTCATTTAACAGAAATAGAACTGGCAAATTTGTGGTTGAATAGCCCAATGAGGCTCACTGCCAGGACTTGCATTGAGAAATGACTGCTCTAGTTGTTGCACTGGAGAAATGGGAGCTGTGCACCAGCATCCAGGACTTGCATTGAGAAATGACTGCTCTAGTCGTTGCACTGGAGAATTGGGAACTGTGAACCAGCATCCAGGAAGAGTCAGCACCTTCAGTAAATGAAGATTGAAAATTGGATTGATGATTTGTGTTCGACAGACAGCCTTGATTGATGTAACAGTTTTCCAGTGAAGACAGGAAGGAGGTGGTGGATAACTATTTTGTACGGTTCCCAGCATTGGATTCAAATCAAAGTGAGAGTTCCATTCAGCTTCGATGGCGATGCCAAAGAATTGAACTACTGTGTTTCACACAGTGGTGGTAGTAGGGAATCGAGCTGTGAGATGTTGAGCAGAGACATGAAAGAGAGAAAATACATTAAAGAAATACGTTTCTTTGTTTAACGTACAATTATTTTTTGACAGAAATACAAGAAGTACTGGGCTGTGCTAAGAGGGAACTACCTATATTTCCAAGTGACATGCCGGGATCCAATGGTAGGTTCCTGTGTGATTCTGATTACTGATACCTGTATCTTTTCAAAAATACAATGTGAATAAACAAATTGTTTAATTCTTTTAAGATTGTTGGGGTCAGGAGAAGTTGAAAATGCTAGGAAGTCTTCCTTGCATTTGCCAAAATGAGGAGTATAAAAAATTGTCACCACTAGCCATCATACATTTAAGTTATCTTTTTATTTGGATCTTAAGGAGCAAAGCTTCCAAGATAAGCATGCAGTGAAACACATGCAAGACTTTCAAGGGGAAGCAATGGCCTAGTGGTATTATTGCTAGATTCACTAATTCAGAAACTCAGTAAATGACCTGGGGACATAGGTTCAAATCCCACTATAGCTGATGGTGAAATTTGAATTCAATAAAAATCTGGAATTTTATCACTCTGATAATGACCATGAATCCTCTGTCAATTGTTGGAAAAACCCATCTGGTTCACTAATGTCCTTTAGGGAAACAAACTGCCATCCTTACCTGGTCTGGCCTACATGTATCTCCAGACCAACAGCAATGTGGTTGACACTTAGCTGCCCTCTGGGTGATTAGGGATGGGCAATAAATGCTGCCCTACCCAGAGCTGTCCATATCCCAGAAGGAAATAAAAAAAAACACTTTTCAGCTCAACCAACCAAAAAACCTACAGTGCCGTCTATTAAAATATACAATTGTCACAGAATCTATTTTTATAATTCTGCACTGCCTTGTTAGACTGCTGATACATTAGTAACCTCAGAAGAAAAATACACAGATGCACCTAGGTCAAGATTGAGGAAAAGTCTTTAAATCTGATTGGGATATTTCTTTTAATCATTCTACCCAATGATAAAATTGGCAAAGTGCCCAGGTATGTGAGGAACGTACAGGTTGATTTATAAATAGATATTACCTTGGCTTCAGACAAGGCTTACACCTGCTAGGCCAGCATTATGAAAACAAATCTTTGCTTCTTTCAATGGAGCTATTGTTCTGATTGGTAACTTTTTGAGCAATCTTGTCATTGGCCTATTTAACAGCTGCAATTTTAAATTTAAAAATGTACACACCATTTATATTACAAGCTTGTCTGTAGGGTTTGTGCTGCAATAAATGCATTGTGAAATGGAAACAGTTATTCCTACTTGGTAATAATGGTCCCAATTATATTTAGCCTGTTTTGGTGGTACACTGTTGGGTAATACAGCCTGTTTGTTGGGGATTGCAAATGTGATACCTCTTTCAAAGAATCTTTGCAGCTTGAGTTGTGGAAAATCTCCTCTTTATCCTGTGCAACTCCATTTTAACCTGAAAAGGAATGGTGGCTTTGGGTCTCGTAAGGTAGACTTAAGTCAGGAGCATCTAGTTTCCTGATGTCACATGACTTCCAAACTATCCCCTTCCTGAAGCAGAGGTTGGGTGAGCCAGGAAACTATTTCAAGGTGTTTTGAACTTTATCCACCCTACCTAGAGTCCCCCTTTCCCCCTGTTGCTATTTAGGCCTTTGACCTCTTAATCCAGTGTTAGTAGACTACCTTATGGACCCTGGTTCCTAGTTGATCCTCCCCCTTCTGCTGTCACCCTGCCCAAGCACTGGTGTGGCTCACTGATGTGGACTTCACTGACCAGCTCATTGGAAACTGATTTTAAATTTGTTCGTGGGTCAAGGACATTGCTGGCCAGGCCACCATATATTGCTTGTCCCAGAAGGCAATTATGAATCAACCACATTGATGTGGGTCAGGAATCACATGTGGTCCAAACCAAGTAAGCCAGAGAGTTCCTTCCCTAAAGCATATTAGTGAATCAGTAGGTTTTCCCCGACAAGCAGCAACAGTTTCGTGGTCATCATTAGACCCTAAATTCCAAATTTTTGTTGAGTTCAAGTTTCACCACCTCTTGTGGTGTTTGATTTTTAACCCAGGTCCCCAGAACATTACCTGGGTCTCTGGTTTAGCAGTCCAGCAATAATACCACGAGGCCATCGCCTCCCTGGTTTTTAGTGGCACATCCTGCAGTAGGGCTACAAAGTGAGTGAAAAAGTTCTGAATGGTGGGTCCCCTTCACTTTCTGATTTTACTGCTTCCTGTGGCTCAGGTCTGTAAAAAGTCTATCCAGCAAAAAAATCAATGTTCTGGAAATCTATTAATTGAAGTCTGTAGCCTGCTTCTTTACACTCCTTGAGTTCCTGTAAGCATTGCAGCTCAACCGTAAGACTCTGTGTTCCAATTTGGCCCAATATAGCTCAGTTCCTCTTAATAGACCCAGCAGCTTGTATAAGTGCCTGCTCCCTTAGAGACATTGCGGTCACAGTCTCTGTGGCTGGTTTGTGTGCAGGTGGGAAGTTTAATTTGTAGTTGGATGTAAAGCTAGACCTTCCTGGGAGCTGAAGCTTCCATTAAAGGTGGAGGAAGTCAGTACAGGTTGGTGATTGGGAAGCCATGTCAATGGTGAGTCTGAACCTGTCTCCATTCAACGGGACATAACGAGCAATGTTTCTCATTTGCATGGCTTCACCAAGTCGATTGTTGAACCTGAGAAAATTGCATCTTATAAGCTCCTATGGATGCAAGAACACCACTAAATTTATACTGTATCTTTGTTACTCATAGTCAATGCACCATAACATTTGAGTACTGTATAATCTCTGAGAAACATATTTAATTTTTTTTCAGTATATTGACAGAATCTGTCTTGATGACTTTGTAGCTGTAGTAAATGAGGACAGCCATGATGACATGGACCTGCAAGCAGCCAATTTAATACTGAAGCTGAAGCAAGGAGATATTAAATTAAAGGTAGCACTTTGTTCTTGATCTTGAATTCTGCCATTCTCTCCCTGGGTAGTTTATATCTCCAGCAAACATTTCTTATTTCAATTAATATTCCTGTGACTTGCCTCACCCAGAAAGGTGTCAGTGTGTCACCTGTGGCAGATCTGTCAACACAGGAGAAATCCCCAAGGTATGAATTGTTCACCAGGAGCATCCTCTCAGACTGAAATTGTAAATATGGTTTACAGCAGCACGCTGCCTGTCAGATAAGCAACAGGGAAGAGCCAAACAACATTAATGTAATATTTTCTAGTCTTCTTACTTCCTTTTTTGTTCTTGTCCTTTTGGAAGAGATCCAAAACTCAGGCCCTATTTGTTTGTTCCGGGTAGATGTTGAGGAGGAGCATTGAGTTTCTCTGCTTCACCAGCTATAATTGACCCTGACAAATAAAAAGCAGATCAACTGTTCATTTAAAGATAATAAAATGTGAGGCTGGATGAACACAGCAGGCCAAGCAGCATCTCAGGAGCACAAAAGCTCACGTTTCGGGCCTAGACCCTTCATCACAGGCCTGCTGTGTTCATCCAGCCTCACATTTTATTATCTTGGAATTCTCCAGCATCTGCAGTTCCCATTATCTCTCAACTGTTCATTTGGCTTTTTGCTCATTTTGTGAGATCTTGCTTTGTGTAAAATAGTTGCTGTGTTCACTTTGATACCCTTAGTGATACCCTTACTATTAAAATGGATTGCTTCATTTTGATGTTTCTGAGCAAGGCGATATTTTGAACAATGTAATTTGGCGATATATAAATGCGAGTCATTCAATTCCTTCTGCTTATATATTTTGTTCTTCCATCAGCATTGTGTGCATGTAGAGTAGTTAAAGTACCACACTGTGCAAATGGAAGCAATCTCAGACTCTTCTGATGAAAATTTTCTATTAAAGCTACAAATCCTGCAGTTGTCATTTGAGGATCTTAACTGGTGTCCATGACCTTTTTATTAGGATGGTGAAATACAAAACAAACCTCGACTCCCATGGCTTTTTATAATTGTCTTTTCTCATTCTTCTGTAGGCAGATAGTTTGGAGAGCCGAGAGCAGTGGAAAGGTTTTATTCACACGGTTGCAAAGGTAATCCAGCTCTTATTCTCGTTTGTAGCCTGGATGACTGGTGGAATAAACATTGTCTGAACATTCAGAACCTATGCAATGCAGAAACTTGAGACCAAACAGAAGATGAATAGGGAGGATTGTGTAGCTCATTGAATGGACCCGAAAGGACCTTTTGATGGTCTGTTGCCTACAACCATTCAGATTTTGTGCTCCTAAGATGCTGCTTGGCCTGCTGTGTTCATCCAGCTCCACACTTTGTTGTCTCAACTTTTTGACTGGTCTGTTTTGGCACGCTTTGTTGGCAGTGAATGCAGAGTTGATAGGTAGAATTCATTCTAAGTAAGTTTAAATTGACTGGTTTGGCCAGAACAAAAGAGAGCTCTCCCTCTCCCTCCTTCTGTGTAGATTTTGTCCTCAAGATAGGCATGTCAGCTTTCAAAAGAGTACTGTATTTTCGAAAGTGTGCAATTTACTGTCCTCAAGTTAACCTCAGCAATTTATAAGCAGTCATAATTATAGAGGTTCCTAAAGAATTCCTGAGTGGTGACCTTAAAGGGTCAGTCCAATTAGAAAGTAAGTAATGTAAATACTTTTCCAGTTTTTGGAATACCTGTGAACAATGCCAAAGGAAAGTGGTGCTCCAAGTTCTTCTTATTGAACGACTAAATAGATGCTAGGTTTTAAACAAGTAACCGCAATGTTTCTTTATCATATACTGAGATGGTTGTTTTGATTCAAATGCTACTTTGCACATTTTCTTTCTGTAGTTGGAGATCCCCAGCTTGGACCTCCTCCCTGGACAGTTTCATAGACTTAAGGAGGTACTTGAGGAAGAGATAAAACAACGCAGGAAGTCAACACCTCCACCTCTCCCAGCACGACCAGCAACTCCAGACCCTGGAGACAGTTATGATGATGTAGAAAGTCAGCCCAGGTATCTTGCTGGGATGCGGGAAGAAGGTTTGGGGATGGGGAGGTGGGGTAGAAGTGTTGGAGGAGTGGTGTATGTCTTCAGTTATTGAAGAGGAGCAAAGAGAAGAGAGGAAAAGGAAAGCTTATGCATGTTCATCCCCTCATTTTTATTTTCTTCACTCCTTCTGCTGAAGGCGATGTCTTCACACAGCCTTATTGTCCAGTGCATCTGCAAACTGGTCAGTTTTCATTGACAAACTCTTCTGTTGTAAGGGGAGCATCATATTCTAGCTGAATGCCATTCTCATGGTATTCAGTACTGGACTGAAGAAAATCAGAAGCACTGGTTGAATTTGATCATCTCTAGCCAACCAGGGAGCCCAACTGCTACCCTGATTTGATCACCTAATTAGTACAATCCAGAGATTAGACTTGGGACATTCTACATTTGCGTGGCTTCAGAGATAGAGGGGTTATTTCAGAATCACTGGGGGAACCTGGAAACACTAATTGCTGAAAACTACACCCTGCATTATGATCTCATGAACATTTGAATGAAACCTTCCGGATTAATATTTTAATGACAGGGTTTACCTATTCAGTTTGAAAGGACCAACACCTCCATGATAAAATCAGACTAAAGAATTTGATGTGAAAGCATCATTGCATAACTCAGGCTTTGTGCATGTACAACTTTCCATTTAGTTAAATCTTGTTAAGTTTTAACTATTTTTTTATCTTGATCTCTTCCAGATGCTACTATAAGATCTCACGGGTTGAGGCTGAGATCATGTTAGAGAGAAACATGGAGAATGGAAACTTCTTAATGAGACCAGGCAGTGACAATAAGAGTATTGCAATTACAACACGGCAAATGCTGAAAAAGTAAGAAAGAAAGAACTTGAATTTATAATAATCAGGGCCTTGCTGCAACCTTATATCATACCAAAACACTTTGCAATCAATAGATAAGAAGCATTGAATTAATTTTGAAGTACAGTGCATGTTATATTGTTGGATACAGCAGCCTTTTTGACTACAACAAGATCCTGAAAACTGCAGGAGAATGACAAATGAAGAACTAATTATGGAGAGAAGATGGCCTAGTGGTATCATTGCTAAACTATTGAGGCAGAGACCCATT
This sequence comes from Stegostoma tigrinum, assembly GCF_030684315.1. Classification (NCBI taxonomy): domain Eukaryota; kingdom Metazoa; phylum Chordata; class Chondrichthyes; order Orectolobiformes; family Stegostomatidae; genus Stegostoma; species Stegostoma tigrinum. The sequence continues at coordinate 32,566,547 of NC_081383.1, forward strand.
TAATGTCTGGGAATTCAGGTTTGAATCTGGACGTGGAAGATTGAGGATTAAATAACTCCACTGAGCCCAGTATCCTGTCACCAAATCACCTTTTATTTACATAAACACGGTACACAGGCTCTGACCAGCCAGCTCAGAGCAAGTCCCGAGAAAGAAGAGACTCTCTGAATCTCCCATTCATATCTGTCAGTTAGGGCACCCTAGTAGGCCCAGGTTAACAATCCCAATCAAGGATCCCATAGTTGATAAGGTGCATCTGGCCTTGGGTCCAATCACTACATTGGCATTTGAATTCAATTTTTTAAAAGTGCAGAATTAAGACTCTAATCACAAAACTGTTGCCGATTGTCAGAAAAACAATCATCTTTACCAGGTCTAGCTTACACTGACTCCAGACCCACAGCCATTTGGTTGATTATTATCTGCCCTCTGGGCAATAAATGCTGACCGAGCCAGTGACACCATCATCCCATGAATGAGTGTGAAGAAAAAGCTGAAAATACTCAGCAGGTGGAACAGGATCTGTGGAGACAGAAACGGAAGTAATGTTTCAGGTCAGTGACCTCCAGTGACAATGCTGCAGGTTTTAGGGGCTGCAAGTCAGAGGTGGGAGGAAATAAAAAGGAACGTCTGTTATAGGGTGGGAAACAGAAGATATTAAATGACAAGGGGCAGGCTGGTGCAAGATAAAAGCAGATAGCAATGGGACAAGTAAAGAAGTGAAATATGGGCCTTCGGAGGTTTAACTGGGAACAACAGAATACTCATCAGTACCTGCTGTTCCAACTAAATAGGGGGGCAGCGCTTAAAATCTGAAATTGCTGAGTTTAAAATGTTTAAGGTGCCGAATCAAAAGTTGAGGTGGTCGTCCTCCAGTCGTGCTTCATTGATGTGTTTGGAGGCCAAGGACACACAGGCCAGAGCAGACATTAGAAATAAAAGCTTTGAATCATGCATAAATAGAAATTCTCGCAGAGTGGTCACCTAATGTGTATTTGCCCTGTCTGATGGGCCGGTTAGCTGGATGGATGGTATGTGATTTACAGTGACGCCAATGATTCAGGTTCAATTCCCACCCTGGCTAAGGTTACCATGAAGGTCCTCCCTTATCAACCTCACCCCTTGCCTAAAGTATGGTGACCCTCACGTGACTCATCACTCGTTGTCTCTCTGTCTCTCTCTATCTCTGTTTTTCTCTAATAAGAGGGCAAAATGTCCTGTCAGTTAATTTTCCATGCAATATTATTGTGACTGGAAGGAAGAGAAAAGGATGAACACTATCAAGGGCCCTGTCAATTTCTCTGAAGGCACATCCTCAGTTGAGGAAGATGAAAGATATATTACAAACACTGGTGAGGATGGCTGTTTCAGCAGAACACATACAGTAGCAATAGAGAAACTGAAAGAATGGCCTAGTCCTTAGAAGAAGCAGTATGTGAGCAAGTGTAGTCAACACAGCTGTGGAAGTCTGAAGGTTTATAGTGGATCAGAAGAATTATAATGCATATCGACTGAAAGGAGGCAGAGATGTTGAGGAAGGGGAGGGTTTGTGATGGACCATGTGAAGATGAAAAGAGAGAAAATTGTGAATAAATGTGAGGACATTTTCCAGTTTAGGGCAGGATCTGCTGATGCAGTCATCATGTTACTGGAAACAGAGATGAGGAAGGGGTTCTGTACAAGACTAGAGCCAAACCTGTTGACTCATATCCCACTGAAACGAAGGCGTATTCAAATCTATACAGGATTTCACAGCAGCACCATTTATTTGAAGCAAGTGACTGGACTTGACTGTTTATATTATCTTCCCAGTTCACCATCATTGATGTCTAGAATCAAAAGACATCAATAGGCAGAAAGAGATAGTAGGAACTGCAGATGCTGGAGAAGCTGAGATTCTGAGGGAACAATCCCTCTTCCGTACCTATACTGGCCCTAAACCCCACCTTTTCCTCCATTACATTGATGACTGTATCGCCACTCCCATGAGGAGCTTGAACAGTTCATCCACTTCATCAACACCTTCCACCCCAACCTTAAGTTCACCTGGACCATCTCTTATACCTCTCTCACCTTCCTGGGCCTCTCTGTCTCCATCTCTGGCAACCACCTAGAAAGCAATATCCATTTCAAGCCCACCGACTCCCACAGCTACCTAGAATACACCTCCTCCCACCCACCTTCCTGCAAAAATGTCATCCCCTATTCCCAATTCCTTCACGTTTGCCACATCTGCTCCCAGGATGAGGCATTCTACTTCCGTACATCTCAGATGTCCTCGTTTTTCAAGGACTGCAACCTCCCCCCTCAGTGGTCGAGAACGCCCTCGACCATGTCTCCCGCATTTCCCACAACTCATGCCTCGCATCCCTTCCCTGCAATAACAACCAAAACAGAGTCCCCCTCATCCTCACGTACCACCCTACCTATATCCGGATCCAACGCATCATCCTCCGACATTTCCGACATCTGCATTCCAACCCCACCACTGAAGACATTTATCCCTCCCTACCCTTTTGTGCTTTCCGGAGGGACGACTCTCTCCATGACTCCCTTGTCTGCTCCACACTCCCCTCCAGCCCCACCATCCCCGGCACCTTCCCCTGCAATTGCAGGAAGTGCTACACCTCCCCACTCACCCCCATCCCAGGCCCCAAGAAGACTTTCCACATCAAGCAGATGTTCACCTGCACATCTGCTAATGTGGTATACTGCATCCGCTGTTCCCGTTGTGACCTCCGCTACATTGGGGAAACCAAGCGAAGGCTTGGGGACCACTTTGCAGAACACCTATGCTTGGTTCACACTAAACAACTGCACCTCCCATTTGCGAACCATTTCAACTGCCCCTCCCATTCCTCAGTCGACATGTCCATCCTGGGCCTTCTGCAGTGCCACAACGATGCTACCTGAAGGTTGCAGGAACAGCAACTCATATTCCGCTTGGGAACCCTGCAGCCCAATGGTATCTATGGGGACTTCACAAGCTTCAAAATCTCCCTTCCCCCCACTGCGTCCCAAAACCAGCCCAGCTCATCCCCGCCTCCCTAACCTGCCCTTCTTCCTACCTATCCCCTCCTCCCACCTCAAGCCCCACTGCCATCTCCTACCTGCTCACCTCATCTCACCCTCTTGACCTTCTCCCTGGACTGACCTATCCCCTCCCTACCTCCCCACCCACACTCACTTTTACTGGCTCCATCCCTGCCTCTTTGACCTGTCTGTCTCCTCTCCACCTAACTTCTCCTCTATCCATCGTCTATCCACCTCCCCCCCTCTCTATGTATTTCAGAACCCCCCTTCACCTCCCCCATTTCTGAAGAAGGGTCTAGGGCCGAAACATCAGCTTTCCTGCTTCCTCTGATGCTTCTTGTCCTGCTGTACTCATCCAGCTCTACACCTTGTTGTCTCAGTAGGCAGAAAGCCAAATTTCTGGATATTTTGGTCATGGGATGTGGGCATTGCTGGCTGGGGCAGCATTTATTGCTATTCCCTCAATACCCTTGAGCAGGCGATGGTAAGCTACTTCCTTAAATTGCTGCAAATCATGGGAGTTAGCTATCCACATATCTGTGAAGAAAGGGAATCGATAAGTAAGACCCAGTAACAGTGACGGAAGAGCTCATACAGTTTCAAATATTTGAAGAAGCCCCCTCAATTGCAACTTCATTAAATGTGCTTGGGTTCACTCGACCACACTTCTCCCATAATTAAGTCGGGTAAGGATTAGGTTGCAAACGTTAGGAATACAAAGTATCTCTTTCAAATAAGAGTTAAATTTGCAACAAATTACAAAGTTAGGATTTGAAAGCTTAATGGGCTTAGACAAACAATGTAACTATATTAAAGCAAAAAGCAGTAGAATGTTATTTTGTGGAGAAACCCTGGACTGAGCCAAAATGCAACTTGGAAGAAAGCAAGCGATGGTGAAAACAAATGATTGGGTAAATGTTAAATGAGTTTCAGAAGTCTGTCTATTATAGAGGGCAAAGAAGACTCAAGGTATAACGGGATTGCAAAGTTTACATGTCCTGAAGAAATGCAAGTTAGAATCTGAAGCATTGTGATAAGGGCATGAGAAAATGGTCTTAGAAGTAGAAAATGTTAGTGATTTGCTAAAGTAAAATTTTATTTCCATTTTCAGCAAAGCACTTATAAAGCATTACCGAATCCACTGTGCAGAAAATGGATACATAATTGAAGTCGAGGGTGGAGTGAGTAAATGGCTGTATAATTATTTCTCTATAAAATAATTCTCATATTGAGAGGCACAGCTGACAGATGCACCTTCCATTGTTGCTCTGCATGATACAGTGCAGGAAGGTGCCAGGGTTTTAGCAATCAGATTTAGACTGGCAGTCCTCCTGAGTTAGACTCTTGAGCTACAGAGAGGAAGAATCACCCTGCAATCTCATACTGAAATTGCTACTCAGTGAGCGATATTAGAAAGTGTAATTATGTAGTTGTCAGGGGAAAATGGAGTGAGCTTTGTGATGAAATCACCTATTACCAATATTTGTGTGTCCATGATCACTTCATTTCAGGCAACTCACTGAATTGCTGGAGAAAGATAATATGTGGGAACCATACCCCCATGAGGAATCAGCATTTATAGGTCAGAAATATATGCTAACATAAATGTTTTTAGAAGTTATATTTGTTATACGTGATCATAACCTGATCATAATACTTTTTGGCCAATTCTAAACCAGCATTAAATCTTCACACCTACATAAGAAAGATTGAAGTTTTGAAACTCTGAACTTTGAGTGCATTTCTTTGCAACCATGGGAAAACATTCACAAACTTCTCTGCCAACCTTGTCATGAAGCTAAAGTACATTTTACTTCTCTGTCAGTTGACCCTTCATCACAGATAATATGTCTTCAATGCCAATACCACACGTACTTGCAAACATACCATTCATGTTTTAATGTTGGTAGGAAATGATTACAGCAAATATTTGTTGTAACTTTAAAATGGTACTTTAACTTTACAATGAGGGTGCAGTTACATTATGAATTGAATCAGGGAGAACCCAAGCTGACACCAGACAGAAAAAGAAATACAACTGACCAGAGGAATGAGTTCTATTGTATTTTGGTCTGGAATCAGACTGAGCCAACATCAGCTATCCAAACTGCTTCACACCAATCCTACATGTTCAATGTGAAACATATGCACTTTAAGTACCAATATTCTGCTTTGTCTGTTAATCAAGTTGTGTTAAAGCCTTAACAAAATTTTCTGATATTTTCCAGATCTTGTGCAGCAGCAAGCAGGAAGTAATCAATTATTTTGTTCAACAAACCAATGGAGTTTTGAAGCCTTTGGAAAGATCAATGGACTATGAAGTCAATATGAGTATGTTTCGTCTCATAGATTGTTCATAGATCTATTGGTTATTTCACAATAACAAATGGTTACACTGAACTTAGAGTCATAAGAGTTTTACAGCGTGGAACCAGACCCTTAGGTCTAACCAGTTCATGCTAAACATAATCCTAAACTAAACTAATCCCACCTGCCTGCTCCTGCCCCACATCACTACAAACATTTCCTCTTTATGTACTTATCTAAGTGTCTTTTAAACATTGTACCTGTGCCCACTTCCACCACTTCCTCAGGAAGTTCATTCCACATGCAAACCACCCTCTGTGTAAAACATTTGCCCCTCATGTCTTTTTTAAATCTCTCTCTGCTCACCTTAAAAGTGTGTCCCCAGCCTTGAAATCCCCCATCCTCGAGAAAAGACCCCTATCATTAACCTTAGTTATATGTGGCATAATTTTATAAAACTCTATAAGGTCACCTCTTAACCTCCTGTGCTCCAGTGAATAAGTCCAAACCATGATGACTTGCTGGCGGAGGGATGGTTACGAGACTTATTTTCTGCAGTGACCCTTCATTATGCACAGAAGATGTAGACTGACAAGTTTTAAAGTTTTTTTCATGGCTAATCATTTGGCTACACTAATCCTAGTCATTTCCATAAGCATTCTGAGCATCTTAGAGCTAGGAGAATGTCTGTACCACTCAATATTTAACCTACGATGATAAAAGCCAGGCGTGGAATGATAGTGTTCTCTAATGACCTGACTTTGACGCTATTGGTGCATGGCACATTGTTAAACTGCTGTAAATGTAGAAAGCAATAGCTGAGTGGATTAAGTTAGCTCAGTTATTACTGCTACTCTTGGCACATTATGACATAAGCCAATGCTTTTACCCCAGCACTTGACCATGGCTAACACAGTCCTGAAAGAATATCACTCTACCATCTTTCTGGGTAGTCAGATACCTACTACAAATTGGACTGTCAAGCTAAGACCATGGTTACCAGTGAAATTTCTCAGTGTTCTACCCTCAACAAACACCGTTATAAACTATATAAACTGGTCATTCATCTCGGTTACTGATTCAAATCCCTTGTTGTATATGAACTTACTGCCATAATAACCTGTATAATGTGGAATACTGCGTTCTATTCTGGTCTCCCAGAAGGATGTTGCAAAACTTGGAAGAGTTCAGACAAGACTTATATGGATGTTGCCAGGTTTGGAGGGAAGGTCTTACGAGGAAAGGCTGAGGGACTTGAGGCTGTTTTCATTAGAGAAAAGAAGGTTGAGAGGTGACTTAATTGAAACATATAAAATAATCAGAGGGTTAGATAGGGTGGATAAGGAGAGCCTTTTTCTTAGGATGGTGATGGCGAGCACGAGGGGGCATAGCTTTAAATTGAGGGGTGAAAGATATCGGACAGATGTCAGAGTTAGTTTCTTTACTCAGAGAGTAGTAAGGGAATGGAACGCTTTGCCTGCAACAGTTGTAGATTCGCCAACTTTAGGTACATTTAAGTCGTCATTGGATGAGCATATGGACGTACATGGAATAGTGTAGGTTAGATGGGTTTCAGATCGGTATGACAGGTTGGCACAACATCGAAGGCCGAAGGGCCTGTACTGTGCTGTAATGTTCTATGTTCTATGATCTATGAACCTTAGGGAGAGGCTGAATAGGCTGGGGCTATTTCCCCTGGAGCGTTGGAGGCTGACTGGTGACCTTATAGAGGTTTATAAAATAATGAGGGTGTTGGATAAGGTGAATAGCCAAGGTTTTTTCCAGCATTTGGCCTATATCCCTCTAAACCCTCCCTATTTATCTACCAAATTTATCTACCCATCAAAGTTGCTATCCCTGTCACTTTATTTTAGGTTTTGTGCAGGAAGATGTCGAGAGTGGTGAAGTGATCCATCGGAAGCCTCTAAAAAAGCCAACAAAGACACCACTCGCAGCAGGTAATCTGATACCTGTGCAGTGACTTTTTGATGTTGGGTATTTGTTGACTTTGAGAAGAGAGCGAAGTCCAAAACTAGAGGCCATAGGTTTAAGGTGAGAGGAGAAAAATTTAACAGTGGGACAACATTTTCATCCACAGGGTGGTGTGTCTGGAATGAGCTGCCAGAGGAAGTGGTGGAGTCTGGTACAATTACTATATTTAAAAGGCATCTGGATGGGTAGACAAATAGAAAGGGTTTAGAGGGATATAGGCCAAATGCTGGCAAATAGGATGAGATTAATTTAGGATATCTGGCCTATTTTCATACTGTGCAGTTCTATGACTCTAATAGTGACTGTAGTTCAGAAAATAATTTAATCAATGTGATTAAATGTGTTCAGAACATTATCTAAATGTGGATTCTTATCTACATTTGTTTTTCACCAGTTTAATGCTATAACCAATCAAACTATCACAACTTTGTTTCAAGCAATGCAGTTGTGTCCAAAATGCATCTATTCTATTTTTGTTTAACTATCCCTTCAGTGACCTATTTTCAACTGGTAAAAAGACAAGGTTAATGTTAACCTAAGCTGCCTGCACGGCTGCATTGGCCATCATTTATTATTCAACTACTGGCCGATTTCATTTCTGATTGATATTCTGTACAACAAGCCTGTGATTGGGTCCTATCAATGCCACCTACTTCCCCCCCCCCCCCCCCTCCCCTGCCCCCGCACCCCAGCCAACCCAGCTTGGTCAAATTATGTCAAAATTAACTATGTCTCCCCCTGTTTACTCTAGAATTTCACCCTTGAGAGATATTTGATATACGGAGGACGTAATTGCTTGTGAACACCACTGTGTTGATCTTGTGTAAAACACCCATCAAAGTTGCTATCCCTGTCACTTTATTTTAGGTTTTGTGCAGGAAGATGTCGAGAGTGGTGAAGTGATCCATCAGAAGCTTCTAAAAAAGCCAACAAAGACACCATTCGCAGCAGGTAATCTGATACCTGTGCAGTGACTTTTTGATGTTGGGTATTTGTTGACTTTGAGAAGAGAGTGACCTGCAAAAAACAACCCAAATACTTGTTGCCTTCAGTTGCAGATGAAAAGACTAAAGATATTAAATGAGAGATAGTAGGAACTGCAGATGCTGTTGACTGTGGGATAAAAAAGTGTAGAGCTGGATGAACACAGCAGGCCAAGCAGTGTTAGAGGAGCAGGAAAGCTGACGTTTCGGGCCTAGACCTTTCTCCAGTAACGGTCTAGGCCCGAAACGTCAGCCTTCCTGCTCCTGTGATGCTGCTGGCCTGCTGTGTTCATCCAGCTCTACACCTTTTTACCAAAGTTATTAAGTGCATTTTTTGCAGAGGGCGGAGACTTAGAGTTTATTTCATTGAACTTTCTAAGGTTAGAAATAGAACTTAATTAGTAAGAGGATCAAAGGTTGTAGGGAGAAGCCAGGAGAATGGGGTTGAGAAACTTATCAGCCCTGATTGAATAACAGAGTCTATTTCTGCCCCTATATCTTAAGGTCTTATGGTCTAATGAGTGACATTGATCAAGCATGAGTCAAACAGTTGATTTATGAATGGAAAGAGAAGTTAGGTGAACATTTACAAAGGGTAATGTATCTTTGAAATAGGTTAATGGGTACATGCTGTGAAACAGGCAGTATTAATTATTCAGAAGAAGCTTTGGCATGTGACAAGATTATACAAATTGCTGAGTTGGTGAGAATTCCCTTACTGTCTTTGTTAATGGGAGAAATTGGTCCGGGGGTTTGAGTGCTGGAAATACAGAGTCTGATGATCGATAATTGAAAGATGAATGATGGGTGAATGTTTTTGGGTAGAAACCTTGCTTCAGAATTGATGAAAGAAACAGAGTCCTTCCTTGTTAAACTGTCCAAAATGACCAATACAAAGATAGGAGACAAAGAGAGAGTAGCAGCAGATAAAGAATAAGATAACAGAAATTCTATCTCTTAAAGAAGAGACTAAAGTATTTAACAGCATGTAAACATTGTAAAATTGAGCAAAGTGCTGGACGATAAAGGATGATGATCTAAGTCAAGCTGCTGAAAATATGTTAGAAGAACGAGAAAGGAAGAATGATACAATATACATAGAACATAGAACAGTATAGCACAGAACAGGCCCTTCAGCCCACGATGTTGTGCCGACCATTGATCCTCATGTATGCACCCTCAAATTTCTGTGACCATATGCATGTCCAGCAGTCTCTTAAATGTCCCCAATGACCTTGCTTCCACAACTGCTGCTGGCAACGCATTCCATGCTCTCATAACTCTCTGTGTAAAGAACCCGCCTCTGGCATCCCCTCGATACTTTCCTCCAACCAGCTTAAAACTATGACCTCTCGTGTTAGCCTTTTCTGCCCTGGGAAATAGTCTCTGGCTATCAACTCTATCTATGCCTCTCATTATCTTGTATACCTCAGTTAGGTCCCCTCTCCTCCTCCTTTTCTCCAATGAAAAAATTCCGAGCTCAGTCAACCTCTCTTCATAAGATAAGCCCTCCAGTCCAGGCAGCATCCTGGTAAACCTCCTCTGAACCCTCTCCAAAGCATCCACATCTTTCCTATAATAGGGTGACTTGAACTGGACGCAGTATTCCAAGTGGGGTCTAACCAAAGTTTTATAGAGCTGCAACAAGATCTCACGACTCTTAAACTCAATCCCCCTGTTAATGAAAGCCAAAACACCATATGCTTTCTTAACAACCCTGTCCACTTGGGTGGCCATTTTAAGGGATCTGTGTATCTGCACACCAAGACCCCTCTGTTCCTCCACACTGCCAAGAATCCTATCCTTAATCCTGTACTCAGCTTTCAAATTCGACCTTCCAAAATGCATCACCTCGCATTTATCCAGGTTGAACTCCATCTGCCACCTCTTAGCCCATCTCTGCATCCTGTCAATGTCCCGCTGCAGCCTACAACAGCCCTCTATACTGTCAACGACACCTCCAACCTTGGTGTCATCTGCAAACTTGCTGACCCATCCTTCAATCCCCTCATCCAAGTCATTAATAAAAATTACAAACAGTAGAGGCCCAAGGACAGAGCCCTGTGGAACACCACTCACCGCTGACTTCCAGGCAGAATATTTTCCTTCTGCTACCACTCGCTGTCTTCTGTTGGCCAGCCAATTCTGTATCCAGACAGCTAAGTTCCCCTGTATCCCATTCCTCCTGACCTTCTGAATGAGCCTACCAGGGGGAACCTTATCAAATGCCTTGCTGAAGTCCATATACACCACATCCACATCCATACCAGGGACCTTATTGAATATGAAACTGACAGACAGAAGGGGCAAAATAGAGGCCAGGATTTTCCAGTTTTTTGAATAAATCTGATTGGCTATCAGTGGGTTTTTGCCTGGAATTAGCACCCTGGACCGGGAGGCTCTGGAGTTACTGGCAAATCAGAGACCAGCAGCTTCAGAACCTGATGACATCACAGTGAAGGCCAAGGTTGCTGCTGAGATATTCCCCTCCCCCTCATCCCTCCACTCTCCTGTTCCCCAACACCACCCGTTACTGTTCCTCACTGCTGGCTCCCAGGAAAGGTAAGGGCATTTGGTGAGAGTCATAGGGAGAAGGAAGGAGGCAAAGTTGGGTCTTCCTTTCCTAGATTGAGTTCAGCAACCTTGCACAAATTTTGCAGATCAAAGGAACCACCCCGCAAGCTGACAATTTCCCCACACTAGTTTACCCTTTGTGTAGGCAGATACTTTCTCATCCCACCTAGAGTTAATATAGCTGCAGGCATTTACCCTTACTAAAAGTGATTGCATGAACCAATCTAAACAACCTCAATTAGCGGTGGGATGGGAGTGTTTGGGTGTTGCCGCTCAGAATTTAATTCCTGTGGTGGTGAGAAGATTGTGGGTGTCTGCCCAATGCCAATCTGCCTGATCATCTTTCTTTCCAGCGACTTTCCCTCCTCTATTTTTCAGGAGGGGAAGTTCCATCTGCGAAGTTGTTAGGGGCAGTATGTGTATAGGAGAAAGGTGTGAGGCTGTTGTGTGGAGTTTAGTGTAACACAGTGGCTCAGTTGTGTGCACTGCAGCCTCACAGCACCAGCGATCTGGTTTTGATTCCACCCTGGGGAGGGAGTGGAGTTTGCACAATCTCCATTTGTCTCTGTGAGTTTCCTCTGAGTGCTTTGGTTTCCTCCTACAATCCAAAGATGGATAGTTTGGGACGGACTGGCCATGCTGAATTGTCCATAATGTACAGGGATGTGCAGGCTAGGTGGATTAGCCATGGGAAAGGCAAGAGTACAGAAATAAGATGGGAGGGTCACTTTGGACTCGCTGGGCTGAATGGCCTTCTTCTGCACTGTAGAGATTCTATGATTCTAGGTTGAAATTAGAAAGCTAGAGTGAGCATGGGAGAGGCAGTTGAAGCCGTGAATCAGAATGGTGAGGCTTTTGCTTGTAGATAGCATGTAGATGTTTACTGAAGTAGTCACTAAGTTTGAGTTTAATGTCTCCATTACAAGGAACAAATACCATGGAATGGTAGTCCACCATATGAAGGGGCTCTCCTACTTTTCTTCAATCAATCTGATTTAGGAACCCTATTAAAATTGTGATGTATATTTATGTTTAATCTTTCTTCTTGTTACCTTGTCATTGTTCTTTTCTTCACAGGGAAGGAAGAGAAACCAGGTCCAGGGCTTCTTGAAATCATGGAACCAGAAGCAGAGTATCTCAATGATCATGGTAAATTCTTTTTCTCTCTGTGTAATGCCCAATGCACTGTTGAAATGTTAAAATGTGATTCACTATCCCTAGCTTATAATGAATTCCAACGTAGTATTCATATCTTTATTTTCCAATTTTTACCCATTGTTTTCTGATGGTACAGTCTCCTGCTGGGTAAGGTTACACAGATTTTCATCTGTTACCATGTTCCTGTGACTAGGTTGATTGTCAGCGTGATCCCAAGAGTATCAAGGCTATCTTGGCAATTGTGTCCTCACTGAATACCGCATGGGGCACCTTCTAATAGAAGTAACTACAGCCGTCAGAAATAGACCCATCCCAAGCCCAAGAATGCTGACGCATCAATCTGAGTAAGGTTTAGTTAATTTACCACAAACCAGGGAATAAACCTAGGGCTGTCAGAACATGATGATGCAATTCCACATTGGTTAACATCTCTAACAATTCAACAGTTTGGGATATTGTACATGATCAGACTTCAGATAATAAAACTATTCCTGTCCTGAAAGAAACATCGTTGTTCTAGTATTTCTGGTTGTTTCAACATAGACAAGTGTCAGCAGACAACTCAACAACCCAAATCTTGGTGTCCAGAACCTGGAGTCACAGTATGAGGATTCGGGATAGATGATTTAGGATGGAGATGAGGAGACATTTCTTCACCCAAAGAGTGGTGAGCCTGTATAATTCCTTACCACAGGAAGTAGTTGATGCCAGAACATTGAATGTATTCAAGAGGCAGTTAGATATAGCACTTGGGGTGAATGGGATCAAAGATTATGTGGAGAAAGCAGGACTAGGCTATTGAGTTAGACGATCAGCCATGATTGTGAAAAATAGCAGAGCAGGCCTGAAGGGCCAAATGGCCTCCTCCTGTTCATACCTTCTATGTTTCTATGACTGGAAGTTACTGCTTGGACCCAAAATGCTATCAAGGTTAACTATAGGCTGTTTTTGGGAAGTCTAAACTGTGATAATACTTGAGAGGCTCTGATAAGTCCCTTTATTATAGCTGGGAGTACGTACCAATTTAGCTTGACTACATTTTCTTAAAGAGGTGTTTAAACTTAGACACTGATGCCTTGATAATGGCTCAGTCTTAAAGCTCTCATCCGTGTGTTTGAATCCTTCCTTTGCTTTATCTTTCCTTGTCTTAGTACCTTCCTATGGCCCCACAATCTTCTGTGATCTCTGTGTTCCTCCAATTTGAGGTTCTTATGTGTCTCAGTTTTTAATTAAAATGTTGAAAGTTATACCCTTTTCTCCATTTAGTCTCCGTTTTAAATTAAAATTTAAAACCTACAACATCAATCAAGCTTTTCGTCACCAAGTCACATGCAGAGATATTGGGTTAGGGATCAAATTTTGTCTATTAATGTTCCTGTGGAGTATCACAGATTGTTCTTGACATGTTACAGGGACTCGATCAATGCAAGTTCTTATTCATTCAGGACCACTGTAAATAACCAGCCCAAAGATGCACAAGATAACAATGTGTGAAGCTGAATGAACACAGCAGGCCAAGCAGCATCTTAGGAGCACAAAAGCTGACGTTTTGGGCCTGAACCCAGGGTCTAGGCCTGAAACATCAGCTTTTGTGCTCCTAAGATGCTGCTTGGCCTGCTGTGTTCATTCAGCTTCACACCTTGTTATTTTAGATCCTCCAGCATCTGCAGTTCCCATTATCAAAGATGCGCAAGTTAGGAAAACTGGTCATGCTAAATTGCCCGTAGTGTCCAGAGATGTGCAGGTTGGGTAGGGGGGTGAGTCTGGGTGGGATGCTCTTCAAAGGTTCAGTGTGGACTCAGTGGGCTCAATGGCCTGCTTCCAAACTGTAGGCACTCTGTGATTATTATGACATTTATTCAGGGTTGCTGTGCCAGATAAGAATAATCACTGCACAATCCTTTCTGGCAGAGTTCCAGAATTTGTGGTAAATCAACAGCAAGTTTCTTTCTGCAGGTGATTACATGCTTCATTCTGCAACCGTACCCTTTACTGATGCAATCTGTTTACCTCAACATATTACAAGTACATTTTTAAAATACTTTGCTGGGCAGTGTGCATCACTGTCAAAGCCTTGTTGCCCATTTCTAATTGTCTTTGAGAAATGGTAGTGAAGTGCCGTCTCGAACTCCTGCAGTCTATCTGTTAAGTATTGTCCAGGAGTGGGTGATTGGCTTTCAAATGACATAGCAGCAGGAAGCTATACCACATCCCACAATCGTTTCCCATCTCTAGGCCTAGTGTCAAAGGATTGATAAAATTTGAGACAATGAGTCTGGCTTACTTTCATCCAAGAGATGAGGAACTATTTAATTTCTCAGTGGGTGTGAATTATTTGAATTTCCTTCATAGAATTCCTTCAGTGTGGAAGCAGGGCACTTATCCCATTGAGTCCACACCAACTCTCCGAAAAGCATCCCACCCAGGCCCATACTACTACCCTATCCCTGTAACCCTGCATTTTCCATGGCTAATCTACCTAACCTGCACATCCCTGGAATACTCGGGGCTATTTAGCATGACCAAGCCCTAAACTACACATCTTTGGACTGTGGGAGGAAACTGGAGCACCCAGAGGAATCCCAAGCAGACACAGGGAGCATGTGCAAACTCCACACAATTGCCTGAGGGTGGAATCGAACCTGAGTCCCTGGTGCTGTGAGGACATAGTGCTAACTGCTGTGCTGCCCTCAAAAGGCAGAGATACAAAATCTTTAACTAATTTTCAGGCAGACATAGACTGATTCTTGATCATCAAAGGGATGGAGGATGACTGGGGGCATGCAGGAACGTTGTAATGAAGTTAAAATTAGATCAGCCATGATCTTTTTGAAAAGTGGAGCTGACCTGAAGAGCCAAGTGGACTACACTTCTCCCTTGTTTGTATGTTCCTATAATGAAGCATACCATCTAGCCTTTTGGTGTGCTGATGTTAAACATGTGCAGTAGAGGCCAGCTGCAGCACATTGTGAAGAATCAGTCAGACCCAGACTTGCTACTTTTGAGAACATGAACGGTGATTGGCAGATCTGATTTGTTACGTGCATTAAAGCCATTTTACCACTTTAATTTTTCAAAACTTCCACATTTAAAAGAGCTCATTGTTTTGTATTGTACAACCCATCGACTTGAATATTTGTAATTGTTGAGCCTTGTTTCTAACTGAAGCACAGAATTAAAAAGGTGCTAAATTACTTAGCCCAGTTTCAAATGCAAAGGATATTTATTTACCCCTAGTTAAATGTTTTGTTCACTGCATATAGCCTGCACCATCACCATTCATCTTAACATTCTGTATGGATTATTCAAGTAAAGTACAGTATTCCAATTTGAAACAGTCATATAAATCTAAAGTGGCATTTCCAGGTGCAAACTTTGAGTTATTATGTTTGCTCCCATTCCACAGCCTCACCTGGTTGAGGTTCGATAAGATAGCCTTGTCTTTCTTATTTTTCTTAACTTTGTAAGTTTAATGTCAGTTTGGTTGTTTCTCAGATATCTTCTCTCCTGTTCCTCCCAAACTCTAAACACACTGGTCCTTCAAGTTCTGATGCCTGCTTGCATTTCCAACTGACTGAAACATTTGCTAATCTGATTCCAATTGAGAATCAGCTGTGATTGAATGGTAAGACTCCTCCTGGTTCCATCTGATTTCCACTTTCAGTCCTGAGACTTAACGCACATAATCTAGGCTGACATGCCAGTGAAAAACTGAGGAGAAGCTGCATTGTTTTTGGTGGCATCTTTCAGAGGAGTTATTAAACCAAACTCCTGCCTATGCTTCAGACAGATGTGAACAATGTCGTAGCTGTAGAAGAGAGGGAATTTTATCTAGTGGCCTGGCTAATAATTATCTATCAATGTTAATTGTGATCTACAAAAAAAAAGCAAAGGTGAAGTAAAGAAAAACTTTCACTCAGCAAGTAGTTGGGGTATGGAATGCGCTGCCTGGAAGTGTAATGGGGCAGATTCATTTCAGGGTATAGGGTAATAGCAGGAGATTGCCACTAGGTAATGATGTTCATTTAATGAACTGGTACAGCCATGATGGGCTGAATAGCCTCTTTCCACACCATTATCACTTATGTGATTTTGTGAATTAGTGTCTCATTGGCCATGAGTTGCTTTAGAATGTTGCAAAGAGTGTGATGTTCTTTCTCATATCGAAAGCTCGGGGGAGTTAGTGAATACCCCTCTCACATCTCTCCGTCTTTTCACAAACTCTTTGTTTGAATCTTTCCAGACAAGCTTTTTTTTTCCACATGCCGAAATAGTTTTAACCAATCCCCCAAATGACATTTTCTGTCATCTGTGTGTGTAGTGTATTATCATTTCTGCAACTTTAAGCATTGCCAACAATATCATGCTCTTGCAATTGACCAGTCTTTAACTGATTTTGCTCTTACCTATCCAGTTGTGACTTAAGAATCTGTACCAATATCTCATCTTCTAATCCTGTCGAATTACCTGTTAAGTCACCGAAAGATTCATGTTTAATCCACACTAATGTCACCGTAAGAAATGAGATCAGCTTCCACATGTAGATAGATGTGACATCCAGTTATACCTTTCAAGCACTTTCCTCCCCTTCTTCTGTTAATAAAGACTGCCTTACAATTTAAAGAAGCTGTATTTTTGTTCGGAAAGTAGACCTTAGGAAAACTAAAGCTATCCTATTTGATTCCTTCCCACCTCCACATTCTCATCACTTACCACATTTTTCTCCCAGCTGCTGGCCAAAGACGATCATTACTTGCCCTCAAATCACCTAAATACAAAGATCAACAATTTCCACTCCAAATCATTTCTGCCCTACTTTGGCCGATCTGTAACTGAAATGTTATCCCAGCCTGTGTTATCTCAGGTTTGAGCTATCTGAAAGCTCTCTTAGTCAACCTACCATCTTCCACTCTCCTCAAACTTCAGCACATTGAAAATAACAGACTCATGGATATTAACACAAATTCTTAATCATCCATCATCGCCAGAAAATCAGTTGTAATTAGCCTCTGTCCATTCCTGCACTGTTACTTCATATGTCCTCTGAGGATTTATCCTTTGCAATTCTCCACAGCTCACCTTATCATGAATACAGCATGACTCTGAGGCACCTCTCTCATGTTATCTAGCATTTGCCAGTGGCAGTGCCTGGACTTCCTAGGATTTCCTTCATTGTACTTAAAGTCCAGTTGTCCATTGGGTCAATTGCTGTCAGCCACAAATAGCCCTTCACAGTGCACATAGTGAATATGGTGAGGGAATGAGAACTAAAAGCTCACATTTTTCGATGTGTTGCCACTTTACATCATCACCTGTCAGATCTAGTGTCATCGTAACTGCAGTTACAAGAATCAAGCCTCAGGGGCAAACCATTCTTAGTGCCAAATCATGTTTGAACCGTGTTTAAGGGAGTGTTATTCTTTCCCTAATGCCCAGCGTAGCATAACATCTTGCCATTGTTTAGGACTGACTGTTGCCCAGTCTTAGGAATGTAATGAAATGGAAGTCCTGAAGCTGGCTACTTGAATTTTTGACTGACTACATCCAAGATGCCCCTGACGTACTGTGCTGGTACCCACCCATTGACAACGGCTCCCCTTTGACTTGAAAAAGGGATACTCTCCTTATCTTTGAGATTGTCTGGTTGAAGGACATTTAGTGTGTTTGTTGCGTACATTGCTAATACATTTTGTTGCATTTGTGAAATTGACAGGGCATAGTGCTGTAAAGCAACATGATCATTGCTCACAAACATAGCCAGTTGCCTGGATTTATGTCTGTGCTAAGAGATAAGATGAAACAGTAATCCTGTGAGCCTGTAAATTCTGAATTATGTGACAATGTGCTAAAAATCAAGGTAAGGCAAAACATGCTGTGAGCATCTATATAGGTGTAGAATGAATGAGGGATAATAGGGCACACAAAGGGCTCTGCGATGCACCCTGTTCCATTCATGATTGAGTGCCCGTTCTGTGTATAAAATTGCCTGGAGCAACATTACAATGCAAGGTGTCAAAGTGTTCCAAAATGAGCACGAAGTGGATAATTGAATTCTAGAAATGGCAAGGCTGATGCATGTTTGGTGCCAACTTCCATGGAGTGCAGACAGTCAGTACCCACGGAGTGTGCCGTGAGGGGACAGGGCCTCCTGGCTAAAGTGGAGGCCTGGAGGAACAGGTTGAGAGCAGGAAATGGAGCTGCCAGTTACTCACTCGGAATTTCATGTCTGGAATTGTCACCATCTAGTTCTAAACTTTGGGAAACATTCCTTGAATCTCTTCACTCTCTTTCTTCCTTCAAGATGCTCCTTCTAAACCAACCTGTTCTGACCTTTTCTGATATGATTTTATGTGGTTCTGTGTGACATTTTTTCATTGATAATACCACTGTGAAGCACCGTGGGATGGTTGCTGTGTTAAAGATGCTATATAAATACAGTTTGCTGTTGATTTAATTTCAGTGAAAGTGGCTGAAGTTGTAGGGTGCATCTAGTGTTAAAGTTTAACTGCTCTTTGATTAAACTTCCTCATCGAGAAATCGAAAATGTTCTGAAGGGACACCATTTATTAATTTAGAAGAATAACCCCTGATATTTACAGAAGAAAGAACAAGAAAATAGTTTCAAATCTATTGTTATTAGGAGTGAAATCCAGGCTCAGAGGCATGTTGATGCATTGAAATACAGTGCAGTGTTGGTCACTGAAATTCGTGGCTCTGCCTCTCTTTTTGCAGTTATTCTTTGACATACTACCTTCAGGTTAATCATCAGGAAAAACTACTCAAAGTGTCCCAGCTATTTGCTTGTGATCATGACTTGGCCAATAGTACACTATATTCTCCAATGTTCACGTGATAGTGAGTAATGCTGGAATTTCACAACATCGACAGCATCTTCATTACTTTCTTATCCTCCTTGTACCAGCCCAACTATGACTACTGTGTACATTAGTTGTAGTAACTTTTACCATACAGCAAGACTCTATTTTTCCCCCACTGTCTCCAGTTATAAATTCCTGTACGGCTTAGGAAATTTGCATTGTTAATTTCGATGTATGAATGCGACGGGTTGGCTTGCTGGGCAGCATTGTTTAGGAGTACAGTTTGACTACAATGTGCGTGTCAATTTTTAAAAGCAGAATTGGAAAAGTGTGCAGACTCTTGTGTTTAATTACCAAAAATTAACTGGAAGGCAGCACTGGGAACTGGCCTGTCTAGTTTGTAAAACCACAGCCAATATTTTTAACTCCAGGACATCCAAGCTTTAGTCCCAACATAGCACTGTGCTTATCCATTACATAAATTGAAGTGTTCATGGTGCAACCACCATTCTTTTGTTAATTTCTTGCCTAGGATTCATTTTACAGTTTATATCTGTTCAGAAGCTGTAAATATAATTAAAAATTTGACTAATAGTGAAATTGCTAATTATTGCCCTCATAGTAAAGGATACTACAGGTACGAGTGATCTTAACATATTAGACTTTCACACTCAATTTGAGGGTAAATAATTTGGGTCTGAACTAGTGATTTAAACTTAAATAAAGGCAATTATAAAGACAATATGAAGACTGAGTTCATTATAATGGAATGGAAAAATTGATGATAAGGTAGCAAGGTAGAGAAGTTTTAGCAGACGTTTTAGTAGATATTTCATAACTCTTAACAAAAATATATCCCACTAAGAGTAACACGGTGAAAAGGATATGCCACCTGTGGCTAACTAAAGATGTTAGGAATGTATTAAATTGAAAAACTGGTGTACAGTGCTGCAAAGGTGGAGCCCAGACACTTTGGAAAAAAACTGAAATGAGAAAAGGATGATTAATGAAAGATATAAATTGGATTGAGATAGAACTAGCAAATAAATATGAAAACAGACAGATAAAAGTTCTACAAGTACATAAAATGAAAGAGAGACACTTAAGTAAATTCTGGCCCCTCAAAAGGTGTGACTGAGGAGTCAATAATGTGAAACAGCAGAATCAGAGTTATAAAGCATAGAAACAGACCCTTTGGTCCAACTTGTCAATGCTGACCAGGTATCCTAAACTGAAATAGTCCCATTTGCCCGCATTTGGCGCATATCCCTCTAAACCTTTCCTAGAATTTTGTGTGCTGTTCAGAGTAGAAAACATTCCAGAATCAATAGGCAGAAAGGAGGGAGGAAATTAAAACAGTCAAAATTGTTAGAGCAAACAATTAGTGGGAAAACTCCTGGGATTAATGGCTGATCAGAGCCCTGCAACTGATGGTCTACATCGTAGGTTCCGAAAGGAAGTGGCTATAGGGGTAATGAATACATTTGTTGTAAACTTCTGAAATTTCCTAGTTGCTGGAAAGATCCCAGCAGGTTAGAAAACCCCTTATGTAGTATTTGTATTCAGAAAAGGAAGGACAGAAAGCATGCAACTGTAGGCCTGTTGGTCTGATATTGGTCAATGGGAAAATGGTAGAATCCATAGTTATGGAGGCTTATTGGGGCATTTAAAACAATCAAGTAGAATAAATATGGTTTGTTAAGGAAAATAGCATTTGATTTAAAAAATTTATAGTTCTTGTAAATTTAACTAGCAAAGCAGATGAAGGAGCATCGGTAAATTTAGTTCAGAAATAAATTATCCAAAATCTGCCTGTACAAAAGTGAATTTCATTCTGTCAGATAATCTATGTATCTGTACCACTCCTGGAATAGGGTAAGTGTGGGAATGAAGAAACCAATTTTGCATTGAAGCCAGAGGACAAAATCAGGAAGAATTGGACATGGAAGAGATCTGTCGGTGATTCAGTTAGTGAAGACAATCAGTAAATAAACCGACGTTCAGTTCTTAGTCTCTGCTAAGTCATTAGACCTCAGAAGGCTGTTGCTATAGGAATGATAGATTTAACTTCAACCAATGTTCTTTCTCCTGGTATCAGTGCCTTATAGTACACATGCATCAAGAGGAATGAACTAAATGTTTCATCTAGTGTGAAACAAGTATCTGATTGTAAAATTTTCACTTCAAGAGAAAGTGAAGAGTTTATGCTAATAGTCTTTACATTACAAAAAAGTCTACTTGAAGAGGTACCTGACTGTGCATCAACACATTTCTCGAAATGTTCCCTTTCAATGCAATGTGGAGGTCTCTGTAAACTGCAGTAATGGAAAGGTTTGCAGTGCCCCAGTAGGATAATCCAAGAACTGGAGATATTCTCACTCAGCTGGTTTGAACTCTTGAATTCTAGCCTCTGCAGCTAGTTGTGTTTCTAATTTGAGTGAAGGATCTCCTCACTAAGGCAAATGATTAGCATTTGACGCAACTGGGTTTTAGTGATTAGAATGGTTGGATATAGATTGGATGATCACATCCTTTTAACAGTAACCTCTATGTAAACAATTCTACACTGAGATGCTAGAAGGGACGCAATCATATTCGCAAACTTCCTCTTCCTCTAGTGGGCTATCCAGAATGCAGGAACATCCAAAATCCAGTGCAGTCTCCTGGCCCCAAGAGTGCCAGATGTTGGAAATGAGGCCAGAACTTGAGTTTCCAAATGTCATTCAATGAGATACGACGTAAAAAGTTACAGCATGCAATAAGAGATTATGGTGTTGGGGCTAATAAATGAACATAGATAGAGGATTGGCTAAGTACCAGGAAGCACAAGAATCTGAATAATTTTCAGGTTAGCAAGTTGTAATGAGTGGAGTACCACAGGGACCAGTGCTGAGTTTCCAACAATTTGCAAAATATATTAACAGTATAGGCAAAAGGACAAAATAAATATAGGTAGGAAAAAAAGCTGTGAGGAGGATTCAGACACTGCAAGAGAATATGGATACGTTAAGAGAGTGGACTGGAAAATGGCAGATGAAGTAGTCTATGGGAAAAATGTGAAGTTGCCCACTTTGTCCAGAAAACAAGAAAAGCAGATTACTTAACTGGAGAGAAACCAGAGAATGTTGCCATATGGAGGGATCTGGGTGTATGAATCAAAAATACTTGGCTAGCAGGTACAGCATGAAAGTAGGAAGCAAATGGATTATTGACCTTTATTGCAAGTGGGCTGAAACATAAAATTAGGTAACTCTTGCTCCAACTGTACAGGATATTGGTAAGACTACAGTTGGATTACTGTGTACAGTTTTAGTCGCCTGTCTTAAGGTGGATGGATACTTGTCTTGTGTACAGTTCAGAGGAGGCTCATTGGTTTGATTCCTGGGACTATCTGATGAGGTAAGATTGAACAAGCCAAAACTACATTCGTTGGATTTTAGACAAATGACAGGTGATCTTATTGACACATCTAAGATTCTAGGATGGTTAGGTTTACAGTTAGATACTGGGAAGATATTACCTTTCGTTGTGGAATCCAAAAGTGGGGAACAATTTAAAAATTGAGGTCTCCCATTGTAAGTGGAAACCAGGAAGAATTTCAATGGTGTTTGGAACTGTCTTCCTCAGAAAAGTGGTGGCTGGGTCATTGCAAAAATATTCAAGGCTGTGTTTGACAGATTTTTGGTTTACAAGTGAGTTGAGGGAGGGACAGGAAAGGAGTTTATTTTATTCATTTCAACTGAAGTGGATGTCACCAGCTAGGCCAATATTTATTGCCCATGGGAGGGACGAGAAAGGAGTTAAGGCCACAGTCAGGTCAATTATGATCTTTTTCAATTGTGCAGCAAACTAATGGGCTTAGCCCTGTTTCTATTTCTTACGTTACTTGTCCCAGTTTGACGCATAATGAGTGCTCAGAGCTCCATCATGTGGACACTCCCTTCACTTCTAACTTTTGTGTGAAGAAACATTCAAATAATGGGTGGACTCTGAGTAGATAGATACAATTGGCTGGATTGCTGATTTGCGATGCAAGCAGTGTGGGTTCAATTCCCACACAGACTGAGGTCAGCATGAAGGTCACTTCTTCTCAACCTCGCACTTCCACGTTGGCATGGTGACCCTCGGGTTAAACTCACTATCTCTAATGAGACAGTGGGCCCGTGGTGACTATTCCTTTTACAATTCTAATCAACAGGATTACTCCACTTGAGAAGCACTCTGTTGTAATTTATTAAAAGTTTTGGCACACTGGCAGGCAGTTCAGTAAAACTTTGACAACAGGCTAAAAGTGTTTACAGGGTTTGCTGACAAATTACCATCCCCTAATCAGTATGGTACCATTGCACAAATCTAACTCAGACTTGAGTGGTGCACAGTGAATATCCAGCTAGGAGTATGGATAGTGTTCCCACTATGGGTGAATTGGGCAGACCTGGACCTCGTGATATTTAATGCTAAGAAATGTGAAGTGATAAGTGTTTTGAGCAAAAAATTTGGATGGGCATTACAAAATAAGAAGCGCAACTTTAATGTGAACATTAAAATTGGGGCAGAAAGATCTGGGGAATCAGAGCTTGGACTTTGGCATGATGAGATTAAAACAACATTGAAAAAGGAGAGGTACTTTTGGCTTAAAAACAGAGGCATTAATAACAAAAGCAAAGAAGTTACAGTTTGTCTTTATAAATCAATATTTAGGCCCCAGGTGGAAAATTGTGTCCAGATCTGGGTACCACACTTTGGGACAAATTTCATAGCTGTGAACAAGGCACACAGAAGATTTATCAGATTGGTTTTGAGGATGGGGGCCTTCAGTTAATGGAAAGGCAAGGGAAACCTGGACATTTCCTCTTTGAACAGAGAAAGTAATGCTATGAGCTATGATTCAACACAGGTGTACAAAATTAGAAGACGTTTTGGTACATTAGATTTAGAAAAGCTGTTCATTCTGAAGGAGGGTTAGTAACCAGACTTTATAATGGGCCAAATGGCCTCTTCCTGTGATGTATACTGTTTATGTGTTATATGACTCTATGACTAGAGGGCTTGCCTTGTATGTCCCTTTTCATTTCTTGATTTGAAAGTATAACATCTTTTCTTTCCTCAGAAATTGATAAACTGAATCAAGTCAAAGAACAAAGTAAGTTGTTTGAAAAAATTCTTACAATTGAAATGGGAATAATCCATTTGGGGCAGATGTGCCTGGACTACAACGAATGGAGCTGAGTTGCAAACCTCGTTAGGCTTAGTACCACGTCTGCTTGAGAAGTTCATTCCCAGCCTCCCGAGTATTTGATATTGGATTCAGTGCTGTTTATCCTCCCTGCCTTGCCCTCTCCTTAAAGCACTAAATTACATATAAGGAGGTAGAATTGTATTTCTGTAGACTGTATGAATAAATTGTGTTTAGTAAACCTTTATGTTTTATAAATGAAATATCTGGCTTCTGTTCAGCTGCAACAGTGGTATGATTTGAAAGCTAGCAGCTTATGGTCTGCATGAATTTGCTGATGCAGACCCCTGTCACAATCCCCCGTATTGCAGCAGTCTTGACGCTAAACCTTTCACCAGAAATTCTTTGAGTTGTGGCCTTTCAATCAAAAGTTTAAAATACAAAGCAAGTCATTAGCTCTTAAACCTTTACACCCGCTGACCTCTCAGATGAGGAATAAAAAGATTCTGTACCCACTTTTCCATCCCACAGCAAAAATATTCATCAGAGTTAATGAGAACATAAAGAATCTATAAGTATCTATATGCAATTTATTCTCAATTTTAACCATAATAAATATTTATCTAATTTACTTTCAGTTAAATGGGATTAGAATAATTGTGATTGTTTTTGACTGATGAAGACTAGATGGGCTGAAGGGCCTTTTTCTGTGCTAGAGATCTGAATGACTTTAAACAGAATAAGTAAGTTATTACTTCCTACATCATGCAAAGCTTTGGATCTTCCCATATTAGAAACATTGAACCTACAAGAGAACATGTTTATTTGAAACATTCCAATGTACATTTTAAATCATCCCAACACTCTGAGAAAACATTATTTATCTTACACCTATTAATCAAACAAAATCAACAGTAAGGTAAATATTCCAGATAAAACTGCAACCTTCCTGCTTGAGTTTATGATCACTTGTGCCGTGTATACGAAAGCCAATCTGAATGCGTAATGTTATATGAGAGATGAGGCAAAGGGTTCTGGCCTGTTTTCTCAAAAGCCCTTGGCCATGTTGTAATGCATCAGTGACTGATGTTTTGGACCAGCCTGCATTTAACCCAGATGATTCCCATGGACAACACTTTGAAAACCACTGACCCAGGAGAATTTGACTGTGAAATAAATAACAAATTTTAGTTTTATAGCTGCCATCACGAAGATTTTAACAACCACTGCTCAGTGAACTGAATGTTGGA
Source organism: Stegostoma tigrinum (assembly GCF_030684315.1). Lineage (NCBI taxonomy): Eukaryota > Metazoa > Chordata > Chondrichthyes > Orectolobiformes > Stegostomatidae > Stegostoma > Stegostoma tigrinum. The sequence goes on from NC_081383.1 coordinate 32,591,838, forward strand.
ATTCTGCTCCATCCAAATCTTTGAGAAAATGAGTTGAGGCTGCTCCTGTGGCTAAAATTGGACATTTGTTACATTCTGCATCTTACAGCATTCAATTAAAAGGGCCAGTATGTCCACGTTTAAATAATTAAGAGCCACAGATTGGCTCATGTTGTTTAATAGCCCAATTATTAAATAATTATAGTTACTGTGGTATAACATATACTGGTTTACAATAGTAGACATTTCTACGTGGTACCACAGTCCTCCTCAACATTTCTTTGCTGTCTTTTGCAGAACTACCCAAGGAGGCACTGATGCCACCCCATCGAAAACCTCAGACACAGCCAGACCCTTGCCGTTTCAGTACTCACCTTGGATTAACATCAGGTAGATAGAGAAAATGGTTAAAATAGTTCAAAACTGCTTTTCAATGCAGTTAACAAATTGTGAACCGTGTCAAATTGTAGCTAAGTGGCTGGAGAGCTGGTTTGTGATGCTGATTGACATCAACAGTGTCAGTTTAATTCCTCTGCTGGCTGAGGTCGCCACTAAGGACTGCCATTCCCAGCCTGTGCCCTCACCTGAGGTGTGGTGACCTTCAGGTTAAACCTTTCTTTCCACTTACCAAGGAGTGCACAGAGGAAGGGTCACCAGACCCGAAATGTTAACTCAGTTTTTGCCTTCACAGATGCTGCCAGACCTGCTGAGCTTTTCCTGCAACTTTGTTTTTGTATATTGTGCAAGTTGGGAATCCCCACTCTTATTATACTTCTAAATGCACTTCTCAAATCTCAAATTTAAAGTTGACCTCTTTGTGAGCTGTACCTGTAACATTGTATTCCTCACTCTGTTCTGTTGCCTTAATGCACTTTGTATGGTATGATCTGCCTGTACTGCAGGCAAAGCAAAACTTTTTCACTGCACCTAGGTGACTCTAATAAATCAAATCAAATCAAATCAAGCTTCAATGGATTTTCTAACAAGTAAAGTGAATAAATGGAGTTGTTGTAAGCGACAGAAGAGCAGTCATTAAGTTAGTCCCAATTTCAAATAAATAATTCGTACAGCATCTTCAAGTTCCTCTCTCACTTTACTTGCTTTAGGAAGTGTGTATCCAGTAAATCACTGTACTGGGCAAACCAAGATAATCTTGGATTCCATTGTTTGTCTGGCAGGAATGATACAATAGGACAAAACTAACTCAAACCTGCCTGCAGGTTGACTGTTGTCATGACTATCAAGCTACGAATATGACATGACTCTAATGGGTGGTATTATGGGTGAAATGGGCAGATGTGGAGCTTGTGAAGTGCAAAGAAATATGAAATGATACAAATTTGAGTGGAAAATGAAGACAGGTACTATAAAATGAGGGGTTTGACTTTAATGTGGGTTTGGGACACAGAGGATCACAGATCTTTGAATTTGGCAATGACAAGCTTGGAAACGCAATGGGAACCTTGGCGTGATAAAAAGGTAAAGTCACCATAGTCTTACCAGACCATAGGGCAGCCTTCTCGTTAGAGAGAGATGACTGGTGGTTGTTTATTGTGAGGATCATCACACTACAGGCGAGGTCACTGATTGAGAAGGGAATTCCTTCATGGTGACCTCAGCCAGTGTGGGAACTGAACACATGCTGTTGGTGTCACTCTGCATCACAGCCATCTGCTGTCCAGCCAACTGAACAATACCACCCCATATGATAAAAAGAGGCATTAGTTATGAAAGCAAAGAATTTATGGTTAGTCTTTATAAATCAATATTTAGGCCTCACCTGCAATATTCTGTCCAGCTCTGGGCACTACACCTTAGGACACATTTCATAGCTTTGAACAAGGCACACAGAAGATTTATCAGATTGGTTTCGGGGATGAGGGGCTTCAGTTATGTGGACAGCAGGGAAGCCAGGATTTTTTCTCTTTGAACACAAAAGGTTATGCAATGATTGAACAGAAGTTTTCAAAATTATATTGGGTTTTGATGCATTGGATTGAGAGAAGCCGTTCATTCTGAAGGAAGGTCAGTAACCAGGCTTTATATTGGGCCAAATGGCCTCTTCCTGTGTTATATGTTTCTACAACTGGAAGGCTTGTGTAGTAAGTCCCTTTTAATTTTTGATTTGACCGTATACCATCTTTTCTTTCATCAGAAACTGAGAAGCAGAATCATGTCAAAGTACAAAGTAAGTTTAAAAAAACCTTATATTTTAAAATAGGAATGAAATGTTGATCTCCATCTGAGGCAGATGTACCTGGAATACAGTGAGTGGAGCTGATCTGCAAACCTTGTTGGGCTTAGTACCACACCTGCCTGAGAGGCTCTTTCCCAGCCTGCCCATTGTTTGGTATTGGATTCAGTGCTGTTTATCGTCTTTGCCTTGCCCTCTCCTTAAAGCACTAAGTTGCATATGATGAGATAGAATTATCTCAACTTCTGTAAGGTATCTGAATAAATCATGTTTAATAGACCTTAATGTTTTATAAATAAATTTTCACCTTATGCAGAAATGTCAGGCTTCTGTACAGCTGCAACAATGGTATGATTTGAAAGCTAGCAGCTCATGGCCATATAACATAGAACATTACAGCACAGTACAGGCCCTTCAGCCTTCGATGTTGTGCCGACCTGTCATACCAATCTGAAGCCCATCTAACCTACACTATTCCATGTACATCCATATGCCTGTCCAATGACGACTTAAATGTACTTAAAGTTGGCGAATCTACTACCATTGCAGGCAAAGCGTTCCATTCCCTTACTACTCTCTGAGTAAAGAAACTACCTCTGACATCTGTCCTATATCTTTCACCCCTCAATTTAAAGCTATGCCCCCTCGTGCTCGCCGTCACAATCCTAGGAAAAAGGCTCTCCCTATCCACCCTATCTAACCCTCTGATTATTTTATATGTCTCAATTAAGTCACCTCTCAACCTTCTTCTCTCTAACGAAAACAGCCTCAAGTCCCTCAGCCTTTCCTTGTAAGACCTTCCCTCCATACCAGCCAACATCCTAGTAAATCTCCTCTGCACCCTTTCCAAAGCTTCCACATCCTTCTTGTAATGCAGTGACCAGAACTGTACGCCAGACTCCAAGTGCGGCCTTTGAAGAGAATGCAACCTTTGGTCTAACCGATCCATGCCAACCAGATTTCTGAAATTAATCAGCATTTGGCCCTATCGCTCTAAACCCTTCTTATTGCTATATCCATCCAGATGCCTTTTAAATGTTGTAATTGTCCATCAATGGAATACACGTGGGGAAATGTGAGGTTGTGCACTTTGGTAGGAAGAATAGAGGCATAGACTATTTTCTAAATGGGGAGAAAATTCAGAAATCTGAAGTGCAAAAGGACATGAGAGTTCTAGTCCAGGATCCTCTTAAGGTAAATTTTCAGGTTGGGTCGTTATTTAAGAAGGCAAGTACAATGTTGGCATATAATTCAAGAGAACTAGAATATAAAAGCAGGAATGTACATCTGAGACTTTGTAAGCTCCCTTCAGAACACATTTTGAATACTGTGAGCAATTTTGGGCCTCATACCTCAGCGTGTATTGGCCCAGGAGCCGATCCAGAGGAGGTGCACAAGAATAATCCCAGGAATGAAAGCCTTTACAAATGAGGAGCATTTGAGTACTCTGGGTCGATACTCAATGGAGTTTAGAAGGATAAGAGGGGGGGGAATCTAGTTGAAACTTACAGAATACTGAACAATCTGGACAAGTGGACATTGGGAAGATGTTTCCATTGATAGGAGAGACTAGGACCTGAGGTCACAGCCTTAGAGTAAAGGGAAGACCCTTTAGAATGAAGATAAGGAGAAATTTCTTCGGCCAGAGAATCTATGGTGAGTCTGTGGAGAGAAAGTGGGAGAATGGGGTTGAGAAACTTATCAGCCATGATTGAATGGCAGAGCAGACTTGATGCGCTGAATGGCTTAATTTCTGCTTCGATGTCTTATAGTCTTATGTTCCACCACTTCCTCTGGCTGTTCATTCCATACACTCACCACCCTCTGCATGAAAAAGCTGCCTCTTAGGTCCCCTTTGAATATTTCCTGTCTCACAACCCCCCATCCCCATGTCGTCTAGTTTTGGAGTCCCCTATCGTGGGGAGAAGACCTGTCTGTTCACCCTATCCACGCCCCTTGATAAGGTCATCCCTCAGCCTCTGACGCTCCAGGGAAAATAGCCCCATCCTATTTAGCCTCTCCCTTGAGCTCAAACCATACAACCCTGTCAACATCCTTGTAAATATGTTCTGAACTCTTTCAAGTTTAAGAACAGCATGGTCTGCAGAGATTTGCTGTTGCAGACCCACGTCACAGTCCCCAATGTTGTAGCAGTCTTGACAATAAGGAATTGATTGAGCTGTGGTAAAATATAGAGCAAGGCGCTAGCTCTTAAACCTTTACATCCTCTGACCTCTCAGATGGGAAGATTAGGACTCCCCACCCTTCACTTCCCACAACAAAAATATCCATCAGAATTAAGCGAACATATGGAAACTATGAATATTTAGTCAGACAGGAGACTCAAGTCCGGAAGAAGGGTAATACCCAAAATGTTGACTTCTCCTTCCCTCGAGATGCTGCCTGGCTTGCTGTGTTCTTTTAGCCTCCTCTTTGTTTACCTCAGACGCCAGCATCTGCAGTTTTTTTTGTCTCTAACTATGAATATTTAGTGCTCTGTTCACAATTAAAACTAATAAATATATTTAAATGCTTTTAGTTAAATGGGATTAAAATAGTTTGGTTTTGTTTTAATGAAATGTTCAAAATGTAAACTCATGGTACTGTGGTCTTCTTTAACATCTCATTTCTGCCTTTTGCAGCTTTGTGCAAGGATGCACGAAACCCACCATGTTCAAAATCAGAGACGCAGACAGAGCCTTCCGGCTGGAGTACTCTCCCTAGATTAACACCATGTAGGTAGAGAACGTGGTTAAAACATGTGAACATTATTTTTCAGTGTAATCATCAAATTGTGTACCTTGTCTAATTATAGAGATAAGTTTCACTCACCAGGAAATTTTCATGATGCAATTTGGAATGCAATCAACAAATTTCATAGGATTTTCTAGCGAATAAAATGAATCATTGGAGTTATTGTAACTTTTCTGTTGAGGTATTTGAGTATAGTAGTTAGGATATCTCACTCTAGTTACATAGAACCTTGGGGAGGCCTCTCCTGGTGTATTGTGGATAGTCTTTGCCTTCTTTTCTTAGAGAGATATACTTGCTATGCACAGTGTGAAGCAAAGGTTCAACAGTTTAATTGCTGGGGTGACAGGATTGGCTTAAAAAGCAAGATTGAGGATATTGGGTATGTATTCTTTAGAGTTTTGAAGAATGTACAATGACCTCATTGAAACGTTCAACAGTCTGATAGGACGATAAGAAATAAGAACATGAGTAGACTGTTCAGCCCTTTGAGCCAGCTTCACCTTTCAAGAGGGTGAAATGGTGGCTCACTAGTTAACACTGCTGCCTCACAGCGCCAGGGACCCAGGTTCAATTTCACCCTCGGAGTTTGCACCCAGACAGACTGCATGGGTTTGCTCTGGTTTCCTCCAACAATCCAAAGATGTGTAGGGTAGGTGGATTGGCCATACTAAATTGCCCCATAGTGTTCAGGGATCACGGTTGATCTGACATTCCTCATGTCCACTATCCTACCCATTTCACCCTTCAGTGATACCCACCTGGGAATTGCTGGCCCAAGACTGTCCAGAGTGTAGGAGCAACATCCGGGAAGGCATCTCTAGACTTGCCGATTGGAAAAAGTGGAAGCCAGGCAAAATCAGCATAAGGAGCACACTGCCACACCAACATTCCACTCACTACTTCCCATGACCATCACCTGCCCCAAGTGTAAAAGAGCCTGCAGTAGCTGGATTGATCAGTACAGACATCTATGGACTCACCCTCACAGTGGAAGAGGGTCATCCTCATCTGCGAGGGATGGCTGATGAATGAATGAATAATTCATGTATTGATCAAGAAGCTATCAATGTCAGCCTTAAATATACATAATGACCCTCTGAGAGAAGAAATTCTTCCTTGTCTCAGCCTTAAATTGGTGCCCCTTTATTCTTGAGACTTTGCCTTCTAGTCCTAGACTCTGCCCATGAGAGTAATATTCTGTCAGCATTTACCCTGTCAAGTCCATTAAAAATCCTCTATGTTTCAATGAGATCACCTCTCATTCTTCTAAACTCCGGTGAGTAGATTTTCAACATGCCTTTGCTCATAAGACAGTCCTTCCATACCAGGGATCATCTTTGTGAACCTTCTATGAATTGCCTTCAATTAAATTTTATCTTTCCTTGAATAATGGGTCCAAAACTGCTCGTAGTACTCCAGATGTAGTCTCTCCAACATTTTGTACAGTTGCAGTAAGACTTCCCTACTCTTATACTCCAACCCCATTTTGGAGCAGAACAGTGACTCAATGGTAAGCACTACTGCCTCACCATGCCAGGGACTTGGGTTTGATTCCAGCCTTGGGTAACTGTATAGAGTTTGAACATTCTCCCTGTGTCTGTGTGGCTTTCCTCCAGGTGCTCCAGTTACCTCCCACAGTTCAAAAATGTGCAGATTAGATGCATTTGCCACGTTAATCTGCCCTGTTGTGTGTAGGCTAGATGGGGTATCTCCTAACATGTTTAAATGAAATGGCATGTTTTTAAACTATTTGGAAGCTCTTAATCCACTGCACCACCCATCATTCAAAAAAAGTACCTAACGTGACGATGAGCCATGGTGATCACACAATCGGCATTGGTTATTTGTGTCTGTTCCATTAGCAAATCTCAGTAAGTGTGCAATGAGGGAAAGTAAAATTAGTCTGTTATCACCGTTGACTTCCATGATGTTTTGACCTCATCATTGGTCGTAACTTTGGCACAAGGTCCACTGAAACCCCTGAGCAATTAGAGAAAAAAACAGTCACAAACCTCTCCTGAAAGCCTTGGTAGTGTAGGCATGGGGTTGAATTTTTGGTTAGGAAGTGCAGGCTTAATTGTAATGACTCTATACTGACAATGTAGCATTAACTATGGAGAATGGCCCAAAGGAGTGAAATGGTGCTGATGGCCGGTATCTGTCCCAGCATGAGCTCTCATCTTCAGGAAAGGAGAGAAATATTTACTGAACAATGTTTATTTGATTATAGCTAACACGTCTTACAATTTCTCCAGCAGCTGTCAATAGTGAGCTCCAGTTAAAGTTGCAGCAGAGAAGGGCAGTGATGAATGACATTCTTCCCAGTCCACCTCTCGGTGATCGAGAGAAGCAGTGAAGCATGGAAATGGGATTTGGGTTAAACGGAATCCAAATATGCAGCACTTGGACATTGAACTGTGAGAAGTGCTGTTGAGCTCTCTTTTGGATAATATCAAACCAAACTTCTTCACAAAGTGTATGTTCACAAAGTGATTCTGATACCTCCATGGACTTTGGTAATTGTCATTGCTGAATGTTTTATTTTATGGCAGTAGATGTTCAAACACACAACCCAGACACACAGTGAAATGTAACAATGGAATGTTGTGTCACTATTCTTTTATTCTCAGTTGAACAAGAAGCAAACATTCATTTTTGATAGTGAGATTGTAGACACTTGTGCCAGTTCTTGCAGACACCCTCCTGAAATTAATTCAGGTTTATGCTTAGATGTACATAGCTTAGTAATTGTGATGGGGTACATACAAGACAATTTGAGATTCAGACTGAGATGGGTGAGCTGGAGTTAAAATGAGCTTTGTGGCCCCCACCTTGCTATCTTAATTTAGTGTGAGCTTCATTGTTCAACTGGCACATTTGACCATGAGATTTGGTAGTGGTCTTTATGTGTGAAATATCTAAAAGTAGCATGCAAATCAGTTGTGAAAAGTTAATAGATCTAGATAGCTTTTCTCACTGTCTTGTGTCTGTCTCAATCACTGCCCCCCCCAACTCCACCAACACACAAATACACACAATTTTCAGTGGGAAGTGAAAAGTGTACACAGACTGGAATAGATTGGTGGAGGGGACAAAAATCTCACTCAAACACAAAGAGTGAGTAAGTGAAAGAACAGGCTTCCCCACGAGAGTGCAGCTTCCCTTTAAGACCACTGCCAGCATCATGTTGGAAGGTTGGTATACAGGAGTACATGTGGACAATAACGTTTGCTTTATAACAAAGCTGAGCTAAGTAACCAGCAGTGCTGTGAAAATCAACCTCAATGGTTTTAAACATAATACACTTTATGTTAGGAAATAGGTTGAAATGATATTTAGTAGATTGTAACATAGGACAGAATTGTTTTTTTCCCCAAATTTTGCCCCTCTCCCCGCACTAGACTCTTGTTAGAAATGGTTCCAACCCTCACATCAGGTGGCTATTCTTTATCTGGGATCTTTAGAGGTATCACTGGATTCCTTCAGGTGGAGGACAATATAGAACTACCTGGACCTGTCTTTAACTAATAAAATCCTGCCCTCATCCAGATTTGCAGCATTATTAGCATAATCACCAAGAAACCTAAATAATTGTTCTGCTGTGAGTCCAGGAGCACTGAGACTAATAATATTGTACCTCTACTGTTGTCCTGGCTGAATTGAGTGAACACTGTGCAAATTATCAAACTTCTGGCCTATATGACTTACTTACACACCTTGTCATTTATAGCTAGTAGGGGGATCATCTGTAGTTAACAGTATAAAAACAAGTATAAAAACAAATGCATACATTTATGGATTGCACTATTAGTTCTGTATTTAATTGCAACAATTTTGCAAATTGTTAAGTGAAAATAAAGTCCTGACAAGCATTTTATTTAATTCATTGTTGTGGTGTTTATAATATTTGAACCTGTCCTGGGTACCATTAATGTGTCAGGTGAAATTTTTCCTTGTTCAGTGATGTGTCAGTGTATGCAGTATAATAATAGTGCATACATGTAATGTGAAACCTATCTCTGAGTGAGAAGGTATGCGTTTGAGCCCTACTTAGGGACTTGAGAGCCATAGAATGTGCATTCATTATTTGGACACATAGGTTGACAAATGTATATATCTTGTATGTATAGATGGAATGACGATTATCCCACCTATAAAATGCCCATCATGAGATACCCACTATATGCTTAATTTTCTGCCTATAAATTTGTGATGTAAAGCTGGGAATATGGTGAATCTTGAAGGACATGTGTTTCAGTCAGAATCCCGCTCAGCAGGAGCACAAATTTGAATTGCAGACAATGGGGTTTGACTGACGTGGTGTGGAGCAGGGAAGATGTCAATGAATCTGATGTATAATACTCCAGTCTTACCCCACCCTTCCTGCCATCCACTAATAACATGCTGTGGGAAATGTGTGGAAAGTTGCTGAGAATATCACTACTTGGAAATATTGGGTAACTGATCAAAAGCAAGACAGTAAGAAAAGTCAAGTGATAACAAAGGCAATGGAATACCTGGAACTCTGGAGTGATGGAAAGAGAGTAGAAGAAAAACAGTTTTATAACCTAATTTAACTCAGTGCCTCTGTACCAACTGTTAAAATGTCATGCATTTAATCTTATTCCTTAGCCCTTTCCCTTTCTCCTTCAAGTGCTTTCTTTAATAAAAAAAATTATGTTCATTTTTCTTTTAAAATCTACTGTGGATTTTCTCCTATTTAAACTTCTGATGAAGCATTACATATGCTCTACATTTTATATATGAGTAAATTCACTGATTTCACTTGTACCTCTTTTAGCAATGATCTTACATTTGTGGCTTCTATTTATTTACTCAGTCACCATGACAATTTTTGCTATTTACTTTATCAAATCCTTTGTAATTTTAATTATTTTTGTCAAATTTCCTTAAATTTCTTCTAAAAATGATACTGCTGCATTTAATTTCTCCTCATAGCCAAAAGCTGGTATTCAGTATGATCCTAGTGGATCCTTATGTACTTTGCCCATTAGCCCTTGGTATACTTCCCAAAGCTAGGAACTTAAAACTGTATACTGTTCTCCCTGTGGATAAACCAGTGATTTGCATCAATTTAGTATTGACTTTTACTTTTGAATTCCATGTCCCTGTTGATATAATTTAGGGTCATACATACTTTATTTACAGCTGTATCTATTATTCATCTCAAATATTTGAAAATCTATGGGTGTGATATCCACAGAATTGCCTTTATAACCAAATGCAATTTCTTCAACTAGTTATTAGAAGTGACTTGTCATTTGCAAATCCTCATCTTCCTTCTCATACGATATGGCATGTTTGACAGATGGGTTATTTTCATCTTGAGCTTTTATAAAGGCTGTAATGTTATGCATCAGTGAGTAACCATTTATCCCTAAATAACAACATTCTTTTTCTTTTGGAGCTGCTTGCTGAATATCTTTTCCGTATTTGCTGTTAGGCGCAATGCTAAAACTGAGGTAAGATCTTATGATAATCATTCAAATAAATTGAGACACACCACAATCAAATGCAAAGTAATTGTGGCCAGTTGGCTCAGTACATTTTTGTCATTTCCAGCTCCTCTTAACTCTGATTGCAAAATTAACTCAGTGAAGTTTCAAACAAGAAACGACAGAATTGGTGAACACTTGATACTCAACCTATGTGTCCAAATAATGAATGCACCTTCCGTGGCTATTACGACCTGAGGTAGGACTCAAATGGGGAGGCGATGGCCTAGTGGCATTATTGCAGGACTGTTCATTCACAGCCCCGGGTAATGTGCTGAGGACTTGGGTTTGACCACAGCATTTGAATGCAATAAAATGACAATCATGAATCCATTGCCAATTGTTAGGAAAAACCCAACTTGATCACTCATGTTCTTTAGGGAAGGAAACTGCCATCTGGCCTATGTGAACTCTCGACCCACAGTTGACTCAACTGCCCTCTGGGTAATGAGGGATGGGCAATAAATGCTGGCCTGGCCAGCAATGCCTTCATCTTGTCAATCAATAAAAACTCACACCTTCCTGCTTCGAGGTAGGCTGGCTAGCCTGATGTTATAGGTTTGCACTGTTGTTGGCAGATACATTACATTGTTCAAGCAATTTCTTCCTAATAATGCTTTTGCTGGTTATCCTCCCATCATCACTAAAGCACAGTGGCAACAGTATTATTTATAAAATGCACAACAACCCACTAAGGCTCATTCCGTGGAGATAACGGTGTTGGATTCGGGTGGACAAGGTCAAAAATCACACGACACCAGATTATAGACCTGCCTCAACAAGCCTAAGATGGCTGTTAAATCTTTAATCAGTTAGAGAGGAGATGCAGGTTTCAATTGATTAAAATGCAGATCCCAGAATTTCTTTCAAGTCACTACCCTTGATAACTAAATGTTTAATCGGTATACCAGAGGTGATATATCAGGTCAGACAATGCATTTTAGGTGTGAGGCCTTGTTAGAATCTGGGTCTTCATTACTTGGAGTCAGACTGGTTTTATTTCCAAAGTAGAAATTTATAAAATGCCTCATGGTCTCAAATCATGTGCTTTTTGAACAAAATAGAATTTATTACAAATTATAAATCGACAAATGCGAATTCACCCTGTAGATTTATATGTGTGCACGTGTGTGTGAGGAGGAGGAGAGGGTGTTTTTGTGTGTGTGTGTGTATGAGGGAGAGTGTGTGGATGTGTGGGGGGAGGTCGCAGGGAGAGAGAGTGTGAGAGTGTGTTTGAGAGAGTATATAAGAGAGTCTGTGTGTGAGAGAGACACACACACTCTCTCCTTCACAGACACACACACGTGCATATATATACATCTGTGAGTTGAATTTGCATTTGCAGATTTGTAATTTGTAAGGCATTCTATTTTGTTCAAAAAGCACACAATTTATGCAAAGTCAATATGATATTTTATAAATTCCTACTTTGGAAATAAAACCAATCTGATTCCAAGATATAACACAGGCCCAGATTCTAAACAAGGCCTTGCACCTAAAATGTATTGTCTAACCTGATCTGTCATCTCTGGAGTACCGATAACAAAGAAACAAAGAAACCTACAGCACAGGAACAGGCCCTTCGGCCCTCCAAGCCTGCGCCGATCAAGATCCTCTGTCTAACCTGTCAACTATTTTCTAACGGTCTGTGTCCATTTGCTCCCTGCCCATCCATGTACCTGTCCAAATATATCTTAAAAGATGCTAACGTGTCTGCGTCTACCACCTCTGCTGGCAACGCATTCCAGGCGCCCACCACCCTCTGTGTAAAGAACTTTCCATGCATATCTCCCTTAAACTTTCCTCCTCTCACTTTGAACTCATGACCCCTAGTAATTGAGTCCCCCATTCTGGGAAAAAGCTTTTTGCTATTCACCCTGTCTATACCCCTCATGATTTTGTAGACCTCAATCAGGTCCCCCCTCAATCTCCGTCTTTCTAATGAAAATAATCCTAATCTATTCAACCTCTCTTCATAGCTAGCACCCTCCATACCAGGCAACATCCTGGTAAACCTCTTCTGCACCCTCTCCAAAAGATCCGCATCCTTTTGGTAACAGCCTGGAGTTTGAGATAGCAATTACCTTTTCAAATAGTTGTTTAAGAGCGATTATGAATTGAAACAGAGTAATAGTATCACTCAGTAGGTGATAAATGATTTGAAATATCTACTACCTGGGGTAATGAATTAAAGATGTTGGAGACATTCAACATACTGTGTCAGAATCTGCTTTAACAATAAAAACCGAAAGAACTGCGGATGCTGTAAATACAGGAACAAAAACGAAGTTGCTGCAGAAGCTCAGCAGGTCTGGCAGCATCTGTGAAGGAAGTAAACAGAGTGAACGTTTCGGTTCCGGTGGCCCTTCCTCAGCACTGGTGGTGGCTGGAAAAACATCAGTTTATATGCAGAAATTAGGGAGGTGGGTGGGGTAGGGAGTAAACGATAGGATAGAGCCCAAAGAGTGAGAAAGACAGTTGAACAGACATAGGAGTTGCTAATGATCAGGCTGGGAGGGTGAGTGGTTGTTAATGGGGATTGTTAGTGACTAACAACAGGGGGCATATAGTGGCAGACTGTGGTAACAATGCCTGGTGTGTGGGCAAGGGGGCTGGGACATGGGAGAGTTTAGGCCCTAAAATTATTGAACTCGATATTGAGTCCGGAGGGCTGTAGGGACCCCAGGCAGAAAATGAGGTATTGTTCCTCCAGCTTGCATTGGGCTTCATTGGAGCACTGCAGCAAGCCAGAGACAGAGATGTTAGCTTAGGAGCAGGGTGATGTGTTGAAGCGGCAGGCAACAGGCAGTTCAGGGTCTTTTTTGCGAGCAGAATGTAGATGTTCTGTGAAGCAGTTGACATGTCTATGCTTCGTTTCCCCAATGTAGAAGAGACACATTGTGAGCAGTGAATGCAGTAGACCAGATTCTGGGAAGTGCAGGTGAAGTGTTGATTCACCTAGAAAGTATGTTTGGGCCCTTGGATACTGGGGAGGGAGGAGGTAAATGGGCAGGTGTTGCACCTTCACTGGTTACAGGGGAAGGTGCCATAAGGCTGTGGGGCGGTGTTGAGGTTGAAGGAAGTGTGGACCAGGGTGTCCCGGAGAGAACGGGCCCTGCGGAAAGTGGACAAGGGACCGGAAGGGAATATGTGTCTGGTGATGGCATCTCACTGGAGGTGGTGGAAATGGCGTCTGACGATTTTCTGGATGTGGATGCTGGTCGGACGGTAGGTGAGAATAAAGGAAATCCTATCACTGTTGCAGGAGGGAAGAGAAGGGGTGAGGGCAGAAGTGTGGGAGATGGGTCAGACCTGGTTGAGGGCCCTGTCGACAATGGGACTGGGGAATCCTTAGTTGAGGAAGAAGGTGGACATTTCAAAGACTCCTTGATCAAAGTTGGCCTCATCTGAACATATGCGACGGAGATGGAGGAACTAAGACAATGGGATGGAGTCTTTACAGGAAGTGGTGCATGAGGATGTATAGTCCAGATAGCTGTGGGAGTCAGTGGGTTTGTAATGGATATTAGCGGCTAGTCTAGCCCCAGAAATGGAAACAGAAATGTTGAGGAAGGGAAGGGAGGAGTCAGAGATAGACCAGGTGAAAGTGAAGGCAGGTTGGAAATTGGAGGCGAATTTGATGAAGCCTTCCAATTCCAGACGAGAGAGCGATATCATCGATATATTGGTGGAAGAGTTGTGGGTGGGGCCGGAATAGGACTGGCACAAAGAATGTTCCTTGTACCCCATGAAGAGACAGGCATAACTAAGTCCCATGCGGGTACCCATGGTAACCCCTCTTACCTGAGGAAAATGAGAGGAGTTGAAAGAGAAGTTGTTGAGGGTGAGGACAAGCTCAGCTGAGCAGAAGAGGGTGGTGATGGGTGGGGATAGGTCCTGTCTTTGCTCCAAGAAGTGGAGAGCCCTAAGACCACCTGGTAGGGAATGAATGTGTAAAGAGACTGCATGTCTGGTAAACTGGAAGTTTTGAAACTGGCGTAAGGCGTCAGATGAATCATGGATGCATGTGGGCAGGGATTGGACCAGGGGGTGAGAAGACTGAGTCAAAGTAGGAAGAGATGAGTTCTGTGGGGCATGAGCAGTCTGAAACAATGGGTCTGCCCAGGCAGTCCTGTTTGTGGATTTTTGGCAGGAGGTAGAAACGGGCTGTGCACGGTTGGGGGAGTATTAGCTTGGAAGCAGAGGTGGGGAGATCATCGGATGAAATGAGATCAATAACTACAGCGGATACAATGGCTTGATGCGTCATGGTGGGGTCATGGTCCAGAGGAAGTTAGGAGAGGTATATGGCGTTCAGCCTCTGCAAGGTAGAGGTCAGTATGCCAGACTGCAATAGCACCACCCTTATCAACAGGCTCAATAACAAAGTCGGAGTTGGATCTGAATGCATGGAGTGCAGTCAGTTCGGAGGGAGACAGGTTGGATTTGGTGAGGGGACAGCGAAATTGAGGCAACTAATGTCACGTCGACAGTTCTCAATGAACAGATCGAGTGCAAATAAAAGACAGGAGGGAGGGGTCCAGGTGGAGGGAGGGCATTGGAATTGGGTGCAGGGGTCTGTGGGTGGGGAGACGACTCAAAGACAGCGGAAGAAGAGTTAGGTGTCACGTCATGCCTGAAATTCATTAAGATGGGGACACAGAGGAATAAAACTGAGGCCTTTGCTGAGCACAGAGCGTTAAGTATCAGAGAGCGGAAGGTTAGAGGGGATGGTGAATACCCGACAGGAGGTGGGGGGAGTGGGTTTAACAATGTTTTGTGTTAGAAATATGTAAAAGTCTATTATGAAAAACATGCAATTTTTTTACAAGTTGCAAGATAATTTGCTATTTGGGAAATTTATTGGTGACCAGGAGAGTGATGAAAGCATTTGCCTCTCAAAATGGGAAAAGTTATCAAAAGGCCCTCCATTGAAATTACTGAAGGGATTTCAGAATTTATGATGGTAACAAATTATTTTTTCCTGCAGTTGTTCGGGGCGTTGTAAGAATCTTCCTCTGATACTATCATGATACTGAATCTTGGAGAACCATGAAGCTGAAAATTCTCTCGCCTGCACTAGTGAATTGATTCTAAGGGCTTCTTATTGCCTAAAATATGTTTGTATTTTCTCTGATATCTTGCTATCCATACAGCTGTTAGAACTGCAGGTGACAATTTCCATAACAGAAGCCATTTTGATACTCAGATAGGTTACGTCAGTGAGATGGCACACCCACCTGATTATCCCACCATGCCTGCTGGTCAGAGAAGGCCTGGACAAGGAGCAGAGTACAGATTCAACAGTTGGAGGATGACCAAAACAATTAAACCTTCACCGAGTATACAAGAAAGTGCTTGGTATCAATGTTAGAGAAGATACAAGAACGCCGTATATTACAAAACAGGCATTTAGCCAGCTTTAAACATCTGAAAGAAAGGATCTCTAACAATCATTTACTACCTGTCAGTGACAATGGTGATCGTAACTGAAGTTCTACTCTTCCAGTAAGAGAGCAATGACATTTGTAATGTTATCTAGGGCAAGAACCTACTCTCAATTCAGCAATTATCAGATATGGTATATCCTGAGTATGGGTCCATTAGATTCCAATGGGTTGCTGACTTCCTCAAAATGAGAAGTGAAAGATTTTAAAGGAACCTAAGGGGCAACATTTTCACATGGTGGTGCATATATGGAATGAGCTGCCAGAGGAAGCGATGAAGGCTGTTACAATTCCAACATTTAAAAGGCATCTGGATGTTTACATGAATAGGAAGGGTTTAGAGGAATATAGACCAAATCCTGGCAAATGGAACTAGATTCATTTTGAATATCTGGCTGGCATGGATGATTTGGACCAATAGGTTTGTTTCTGTGATGTCTATCTCTGAGTCTATGACATGTTGCTGAAAGCACTACTTCATGAAACTGTCAGAAGTCACACAACACCAGGTTATAGCATGGCAGGTTTTTGAAGCACTGCCCCTTTGTCAGGTGAAGTGCAGAGAGGCACATAGGTACAGAATTCAGAGCGGAGAGATCAAAAGATCATATGAATGGTGTTAATGGAGTATTGACAGCTGAATAATAAGTGTCTGCAGCTGGTCAAAAGTGTTAGATGACGTGAGTAAAGTGTTAACGGCTGAATAGCAAGTGAAAGAGACGAACTACAATCCATTAATTGAGGCAGAGAGAAAATTACAAAAAGTTTAAAATAAGGTGGTGCTGGAGGCAAATAAAATGGCTGGAATAACATGATATGTACAAGAGTGGTATGTCGAGGATCTAGCCAAAACTTTACAAACTAATTAAGGTAGAGAGATCATAATAGACTATCAAAACAGGACAGTAAGAAAGATTTTACAGATCATGATTGTGGCAGTCTTCATGGGAACGAAATTTGGTTAGCAGTTTCTGCTCAGTGATTCTGAGTTGTATGTCGAAGATCGCTTTGAAGGACGCTTACCCAAAGGTCAAAGGTTGGATGTCCTTGACCGCTGCAGATTCCCCAACTGGGAGGGGACATTCCTGTCTGGCAGTTGAAACTTATGAAAGTTACACATCATGAAACTGTAGGCTTCACAAATAAGAAAGTATCTCATTTGTTGAATGTGATTATTGTCTGAAATGCCCATTTATACACCCTACAAGTTAACCAGGGAGGTGGGCATGGCAGCCTCATCTTCAACAATTTACCATTGATGACCACTCCAGCTTGGCAGCTTCCTGTGAAAAGGATGGCACCTATATCTTATTCCAGTGGGTTGGGAGTTAGACAGGAGGGTGGAACTGTAGGGAGGTTGTAGGGAAATTGATCACAAGCATCATTCAGTCATGATGTGGAGGTGTCAATGTTGAACTGGGGTAGATAAAGTTAGAGATCACACGACACCAGGTTATAGTCCAACAGATTTATTTGAAATCACAAGCTTTTGGAGTGCAGTCGCTGTGACAGGTGACGAAGGGGCTGCACTCCAAAAGCTCGTGATTTCAAATAAACCTGTTGGACTATAACCTGTTGTGGTGTGACTTCTAACTTCATCATTCAGTTGCTTCAGCATTTTAGAATTCTCACGGTGCATCACTGGAATAAGGCTGTCAATGCTTTGTTGGCCTGCCCTCTTCACCTCCTACTTCACAATGCTGGAGGTGCAGAAATACTACTTTCTCTTGCTGGCACCGCTCCCCGCCATTCGTTCCTTTTCCACTCGCTCACTTACCAGTTCAATGCCCTCTGTTGCTGCACCCCCTCAGGTTGCCATGAACCTGCAGAAAGGAAGAACAAAATGTTATAATAATGCAGCATTTACAGCGGCTCCAAATCATTACAATCATTGTGCTGCTTTTTCTTCCCCCAAACGCAGCTGTTGGTAATGTTGCAGTGATCATTTGCATCTCTCTGAGAAACACACTGTATTCATTTGCCAGCTAACAAATTTGACCTTCCATCCCTATTTTATTTTCATCTCCTCCCCACACTTTTCCCTTGCTCTGTATTTGCTTAAAGCCTGTTACATATTCAACACTTTCCAGAATTCAAAGAACCTTCATAGAATGCTATATGGTAGAAAAGATTTGTACCTCTTTTTATTCCATTAGACCTTCACTGTGTGTTGACAGCACTCCTGGTGCAGACTGTTTCAAAATCTAAAATGCCAACCAAGGTGTTCTTTTAATCTTCTAAAAAAAAATTTGGCGCATTTTGAAACCAATTACAAAATCTGATTTGTGAATGAATCTTAAAATGAGCTAAAATAGTCCATGAACATACAGCACTGATCACACGCCACAGCTTGTTCACCCAAGCAAGGATTAACCAGTTGGTCAACTGATAATACAGGCTCACCTAGACTCAAAACGTTAGCTTGCTTTCTCTCCATGGATACTACCTTACCCGCTGTGATCCCCAGCATTTGTTGATTTCAATGAACTCTCATTGGATGGTCTTAAGGTATTGAAATCTCACCACAGTATGGCAACAGAATAATTAATACAGAATCTATTGGTCTATTTCTTAAATCACAGAGTGACATATACTGTCTGGTCAAAAGGTGGCTTAAAAGCTTGACTTTTGCTTCTGAAACCCATGTGGCTGGCCTTAAGTTTGTGATCGAATCAGCTATTATGCACCAACTTTAATTATGAAATGCTTAATTGAACACCTCGTGTGGGAAGTTTTAGTTCAGAAGTTTGCTCAAAATCGACTGTGGACTGTCAAAATGTTGACACATACCAGAGCCCAGTACCAGTTACCAGTGGTAATCATCCAGTTACTTCTCCAACTAGGGCTTTCTTATCCATTACTGCATGGATCATAGATGTCCAAGCCTGAGTAGGGAAGTCTAGTAGGTTTCTTCTACCTCTCGTATGCTTGGTCAGTCAGCAAAGCGACTTAGTTGAGGCGTCATATTGTTCACCAGGTTACAAATGTACATTTCATGTTGGAGGCTCTTTGGTTCCAAAAAATCCAAATACCTGTTCTTCCAGGAAAGATGGTTCTTAGCCAAATATACAAGTGTGAGATCATCAAACTAATGTTTGTTTCTCCCTCCACAGACACATAACTGGCTGAGTACTTTCAGCATTTTCTGTCTTATTCTCTAAGAATCTTTATTTGTTTAATCCAAAGTAAATCATCTTGCCAACACTCATCAGACACCATCAAAGAAACTTGGCTGAGTTGTTCAACAGTCCCCTGCCCATCTCTAAATTACCACTGCACTTAGTGGCTTGGTATTGCATTTTCGAGGACAGTCTCAATAAAATCAAAAAATATATTTGATATTATATAAATGTGGTTATGTATTATATTGGTTTGGAGGACTCAGAAAGGGAAGGAACAAGAACAAAATTGTCAATGAGAAGAGCTATAATTAAAGCCAACATTCTACAGAATATTTTACTGCAAGGGGGAAACAATTCTAATAAAGGTCACGCATTGTAAAATGTCAAGCACTGAGATTGTCTTTGTCCTGCTGGTGGGAAAATTACATTTTTCTGAAGCACAGCAGTGTGTGTTTCAACAATTGGCAAGGAAATGTGTTTGCGAATTGACTATTAAATTGTATAGTTGTTCAAAATACAGTACTCCCCTTTGAATGTCTAAATTATACAGGAGGACAGCCAGTCAGACTCCTTCTGAAGAGATTTAATATAGACTGACAATATGATTGTTAAGTACAGGATTTGGCAATGAGTCAGACCGGTCCAGATTCATGTGATTCTTTGAGCTCCCTATTTATCTTCCTTTATTTTCCCTACTTATGTTTTGACATCAAGTAATTGGAAAATGACTAACCATATTTACATAAAAGAGCAGAAGCTCTGTTCATTACAGGCCAAGAACACATTTTGTTTTCTCGAAATGCTTGCTGCAAATAAATGAAAGGTTGATGTTGGCCTCATGCCCCGACAGCAACGTTCAAGCTTTGCTGGAGGTTCACACTAGCATCGGCCTCATGCCAATGGAGTGAATACTCAATGTCTCAGCTGTGGCTGTAACCAACACCTGAGCTCTAAGCCAGGGGATGTATCATGCTGTCAGGGCGACCATGAAGAAATTAAAAGAAGCTACATTGGTGTTCTGCAAGTTTCTTTGCAAATGCTGGGTGCAAAACTGTTGACGTCTTCTGCTTTTAGAATCTCCCGAGTGTAGATAGTCTGACGTGATGTCTCAAAACATTACGAGGTTTGTAAACTTCCTGCAGGTTTTAAGGAGACAAGAAAAGGCTGTTGATCCTCATTATGGTGCCACTGTTTGCAATCACTGGTACATTGTCCTCATCCTTGTCATGGATACACTCGTTTCTCACCAGGAATGCCAAGGAATGCCACAAGCAGTGGAATATGAGGTAAAGGATCCCTTAGGGATTAAGACAAGTAAATGGCAGGTCAAGGTAATCTTGAATATGCATGTTAATGGGAGCCATCGGAGGAAGTCACAGCTTGCTGGAATGTGGTGTAAGCTCCAGGTTTGGCACATTTATAGAAAACTGTCACATGTGGGGAGGCAATGGCATAGTGGTATTGCTAGTGAACTGTTAACTCAGAAACCCAGGTAGTGTTCTGGGACTCTGTGTTCAAATGCTGCCATGACAGCTGATGAATTTTTGAATCCAATAAAAATCTGGAATTAAGAGTCTAATGTGGACCGTGAAACTATTGCCAGGAAAAAAACTCATCTGGCCCTTTAGGAAAGGAAATTGCCATCCTGAATTGATCTGGCCAACAGGCAACTCTAGATGCCAGCAACGCGGTTGGCTTTTAACTGCCTGCTGGGTGATTCGCATGGCCAGCAATGCCCTTGTCCTTGGAATGAATTAAATAAAAAACCAATGAGATGGGCAAGTAGTTAAAAGAAAATCCTAAAATATTACACAAACATGAAAAAAAGCTTCCATCCAAACTAACAGTGAGATGTAGCTGTTGTCCAAAATAAATGCCAGAAGATGCTCTGTTGCTTTTTTCTCTTCTTGCGATGTATCTATCATTGGCAAGGTATTCATTTGCTGCCCATCTCTAAATTGCCACTGCACTTAGTGGTTTGGTATTGTATTTCAGAGGACAGTTA
Organism: Stegostoma tigrinum; assembly: GCF_030684315.1. Taxonomy (NCBI): domain Eukaryota; kingdom Metazoa; phylum Chordata; class Chondrichthyes; order Orectolobiformes; family Stegostomatidae; genus Stegostoma; species Stegostoma tigrinum. The sequence continues at coordinate 32,612,855 of NC_081383.1, forward strand.
ATAGTCATCCACATTGCTGTCAATCTGGAGTCATATTTCAGCCACACCAAGGAAGGATGGCAGATTTCCAACACATTACTCACCTCCACCCTAAACCCTAAAGGATCAGATGATTTTTAGAACAATTGACAACAGATTCATCTTCACCATGATTGAGGAAAGATTTTTTAAATTAACAGACTAGAAAGTTTTATTAATTGAAGTTAAATTCCAACAAACGCTGTGACAGGATTTGAATCCGTGAGCCCAGTGCATTATCTTAGGCTGCTGGATGATTAGTTTGATGACGTTACCAGTAACTAACTGTGGGAGAGGTAAAAATAATTTCCACCAACAGTAACAGCAAAGAGTGAAAGCTATAAAGGAACGTGGTGGGGTCTAGACTTTAGTTCTGTTAAGTCGGCAGGGGGGGGGGGGGGGGGCGCGGGGGTAAGTTGTGGGTGTTTGTGTTGGAGAGAAGGTCCAGTTCCAGTCCAGTCTGCACACAGACAGTATAGTGTGGAGCTGGAGGAACACAGCAAGCCAGGCAGCAACATAGGAACAGGAAAGCCGATGCTACAGTATTGGAAAGCAGGAACAGGTCAGTCCTGCAGCAGCATCACAAGCACTCAGAGGAATGATGTGGTCATCTTGGGCCTGGTCAGTCATAATCATTAGAATTGGTCATAGGTCTGGGGTGAATAGTTCTAGGGATCTGGGTGTTCATTGTTGAGGTGGACATAGGGGGTCTTGTACCATAGAATCCTAGAAACCCTGCAGTGTGGGAGAAGGCCATTCAGCCCATCAAGTCCACACCACCCTTCAAAGGGCACCCCATCCAGGCCCACTGCCCCACCCAATTCAGTTTGGTATCTCTGGAACTGCTGCCTCCAAACCCCCCACTTTGGTTTTGCTGCAGGCCTTCATCGTATTGAAATTGCAGAATTCTTCCCATGTGCACAATGAGCTGTCCAGTACTTCATGCACATCATTACTAATTATGAACATCAATTATCAGGGCTGATTTTTTTTTGAATGTAGAGACATCACAGCAAGGTTAATCTGCCATACCCGGGCGACAAGGTGGTTATTATGGCCTGGATATTCCCACTTTTGGGCCAAGTTTGAAAGCGGCAAGGTTTTACAGAGAAACTCAGCCTGCCTTGTCCTGGAAGGAACGAATCAAATATCTAACAGGCAACGATCGGGCAGTCATCCGGCTTCCTAATTAAATTATGAAGCCAGAGTAGGAAATTCCACTCATCCAGGCTGCTAGCACATTACAGCCCTGCATCTCTGGGGTGCCACAGTGGCTCAGTGGTTAGTACTGCTGCCTTACAAAACCAGGGACTCGTGTTTGAACCCACCCTCCGGTGACTATCCATGTGGAGTTTGCACATTCTCCACACATGTAAAGATGTGCAGGTTAGGTGAATTGGCCATGCTGAATTACCCATAGTGTTCAGGGATGGGTAGATTAGGTGGGTTATAAGGGTAGGTCTGGATAGGTTGCTCCGAGGTTCAGTGTGGACTTGTTGGGCCGAAGGGCCTGTTTCCACACTGTAGGGATTCTATGATCACCACAACTTGGCACTGTATTGGCATGGTCTTTGGCTCCTTTCAGGGCACTTTTGCCTGGACACCTAGATGGTCAGTGGCAAGAAAAGGGTGTTGTGTAGGTGAACGGTTTTTGGATTTGTGGGTCTGTGTCGGTTGAAGAGCTGTGGATCTCAGAACTCACACCTATGTCTTTGATAGAGTCCTCAGGATATTGCACAAATTATTGCAGATTGGATCCTTGACCATATCATACTGGCAGCAGTGTTTGGTCCAAAATGCTGCACTATAAAAGTTAGTTGATTTAATGGTCAGCAGATGAACAGGGCCCAATGAGACATATGCCTTGAAATTTATTAACTACGTCACTATAAAAGGTGTCAGACTTTCATGGTCTAGGTTCTATGCAGTCTGATGCTTGATACATTTACATTGTAGTGTTACATTCATGTACTGACTGGAATGACTATACCATACTGAATAAATTGCACTGGATTATCTAAGGGGAGATGCTGACTTTTGTACCAAATGTCACATGTGATGTCATTCAAATTTCTTAAAAGGTACACTGCCTTTCTGGGATCTGTTACATCAGAACATTAATTGAGGGACATCCGCTATCTCAACCGACACTGGTTTGAGTTGGAATCAGCAAACCTCTCTCGGCCTTGCTTGGAGCTCAAGAAATTATGGCCCAATTGGATCTGGCAAGGGCCTTAACTGGTGAGCCGTTCACAGAGGTCCATCATGAACGAATGAGAGTTGGGAGGAAGAGTTATCTCCCATAGCCAACCTGACTGATTATCTGTCCTTCCCCACCACTTCTCAGGATGGGAAAAGGCCCAGCCCATGAACTGAAATGAGGACCATACAATAGTGTAGCTGTGAACTGTTGCTTTTTAAAAATATACCAATCCTGATAAACATAAAACAGCAACATTGGTGCAATTAATTTTTAATGCAATACTAAACATAAACGTGAAATGTCAATCTTTATATACATTCTATTAATTGGATATTGAAGCCAATGTGTTACTAAGAAATTGCAAAATGAATTTTACAAGTAAAAATAAATACTGAATTTAGAACCAGTCACAAAACCTCAACAGCCCAGATTTCATTTCTAAAAGATTTAAACATGTAAACTTAATCCAGTAGAATACTTTCACTGATATCACAGCCTTCATATAGTATAAAATAGAATTCTCTATCTAACAGTCAGCATTTCTCAGTTCCCTTTCAGTGAATTTACTATTACTGTTTAGATACCAGGAAATCCCTCTTCTTAGCTCCTGTCACATTCACGTCAAATTTTCTCTGCATTAAGTGCTACCCCAGTTAAAATACTGATAGGTGCACAAACATTATTAGAATCACCATTTACTGTAATTTCAGACATTATACAAATGCAATTTCATTCCTTTCAGAGAGAGCACACCGCAAAATGTCTGCTCCACCAAAAGTGTTGTAAAATGCATAGAACACAGATTGGGGTCATTGAGACATGCCAACATTACATCGAATTCAATAAAATACACTTCCTTTTAATTTGGCCTCTACACTGCCATCCATGAAGTTTTGATATCGAAATATACAGGTAGCATGTGCCAAATTTCAAACTGCAACAACATTCAGCAAATAGTGACTTATTTTACAAGACCCTATTGTGTTAAAGCCTGCATTGGGTTCCCCCCCCTCCCCCAACTGTGAACCCACAACAGATTGCGACATTCATTGAAATAGCTTTGTTAATTGATTGATTGAACATGAACGGATCCAAAGTAGTTTCATATCCATTCCACATGTTTACTGGTACAGAGAAGGCAGGATACAGTACCCACATAGATGTGTCTCTTCTAAGAAAATCTTGTGATGAAATATTGTGCTTGGTACAATTAAGCTCAACCCAGCAAGATGCCAATGCTCTACCCACATTTATATTTAAATTCAGAACAGCTAGTATGCAGATTGCATTACATTTTGCCCCAGTTGTGAAAAGCAGCCAGTAGCGGGACAGCTTGAAGAGCATGAGCAGATAATCAATCATTAATAGTCTTTTTAGAATCTTGACATTACTTATCCTAACTAAATTATAGAAGAATGAGGATAACAAAATGGCTAGCAGCCTCATTGCTCTCAGTCAAATTCAGCATGAGCTAAAGCCCTATTGCCTTCAATGGACAGATTCAGAATATTCTTGGAACAGGCCATTGACTAACAAGTATCCATCTTGTGAGATGGATACGAGTTCAAAGAAAGCTTGATCGTGTTCAGAATGATGGTAATCAGAATGGCCACACGAAAGATAAAGTCTATAATATCTTCCTTTCCCATCTTGTACAACTACATTGAAGTAATGAGACAATACAAGGGGATAGCATTTAAAATAAAAACATGAGCAACTGAAACAAAACAATCAAGATTGCTTACTCATCCTAGGCCTAACATTTGGTGCACTCCAGACTGTGGAAGAAAGATAACATCCAATTTAAATTTTAAAAGAAGCATATGGATAGAGAAATAGGACTGCTCTTTCAAGTTTCTTTACAAGATTCCCATTACTGCAATTGGCTCAATTCCATATTTTGACTTCCAGGTGGCTATATTATTTTCTACAACTTAGAATGGATTGGATGAAGCAACATTATCTTTATGACAACACTGAATAACTCCTCTCTTCCTTTCTGGGTTTAAGAAAAATGGGACAACAGAAAACCTGTTTTTTATAACACATGATGCTTATTATGATCCAAAGATATTATGATGTCAAACGACCCTTGAAAGGGAGAAAAATGATCAAATGAGATTCTACCAGAAATATCTGTTCAAGCATTGGCTGTGATTAATATTTTTCAGATTATCCTTTTTAAAAACATTTCACATCAAGGCTGTGCATCAAGATTTTAGTGTCAATGCTGATCAGAAACAGAGGCTGCAGCACAGGTCTCTATTTCTGACAGAGTTCGAAATTCAAATCATTGCAAATTTTAAAAAGAAAGGCCAAAGTTCCACACTCAGGTGGGGTGTGAAGAATCCAGTTTCCAGTCTTCTGTTCCCTTCTCAAGGCAGGTTTGAGGGTACAGTCTTTGCTTTAGTACGAGCTGGGCGCAGTTGCATGGAAGCTTGGTAAGTGACTTCTAGGTTAGGCTGGCAGTGGAGCTGCAGGTCCCACTGTTACGTTTCTGCAGCGATTTGACAGCACTTGGTACCTGAAGCCCCGTTTGCACAGTAAAACTACCGCACCAGACCTGTGGGGGAAGGGAAAAGAAAAGAAATGGAGAAGAGGGGTCTAAGTCAACATTATAAAACATGCAACAGGTTGTCGGACTGTGTTTTGTGGGGCGGGTGGAGAGAAGCTGTGACCATCCAGCAGAAACCAGAAGACAAATTGCAGAGATGGTGAACTATACTTGGAAAGGGACAGCGAATGGTAGAACCATATACAAGCATGGAGAATTGCAGAGTACAGATGCAGAAATGGTGACCCAGTCATCATTTATACACATTCATTTTTGTGTATTTATTTTAACTGGCCTCCGAAAGCATTAAAGAGATAGGTTTGGGTGGTGGTGGGGGGGGGGGGGGGGGGGGGCACTTCTACAAAATATTCCCTCAACGTCCTGATGTGAAGACGATTAGAAAACAAGCAAAGACACTCAATGATGGAACTCCTGTTTCTATTACTGGAGGCAAAAGCAGATTTAGGTAGGGTGACATTTATTTAAATTCACACCAGCTAGATTAAAGGGTCCTCCAGGGATACTAAGATGGCTTTGTTTGACGAAGGAGCAGTGCTCCAAAAGCTTGTAATTTCAAATAAACCTGTTAGACTACAACCTGGTAGCGTGTGACTTCTGACTCTCTCTCCAGAGATTGTGTTGGACTGCTGAGTATTTCCAGCATTTACTCTTTTTATTACACCACTAAATAAAGTTTCAGAACGTCAGATCACAAACCATTGAAGCTGTGCAGCCCTGTTATAGGTACAGAGAATTAAGGCAGTAATGTCAGTTACATGGTCACCTTTCCATGTCAATTCTATTCAACAAATGCATGCAGACAGAAAACCTAGCGCTGTGAGAGTACAGCACTTACCATGAAGGCAGGGAGGATAGGCTGTGTGAACTTGGTTTTAAATGAATGAATCAGTTGCTTAGTTTTGGCATTGTAGAATGACAGGTGACCTAGAACAACAAAAAAAATAGAAAAAATAAAGTTTTTCAAATTGCCTCAAGTAAAATTACCATCTTCCCAAACTTTGGAATTGAAATCAGTGATCTCACTCCTCCGTAAACCTCTATGATAAGGAAGATCCCACACCGGAATGGGCTGCAGCAAATCATTGCTTGGATTTTCCATTCTGTTGTTGGAGTATCATCCACACAGTCGTCCCATGTAGATGCGTGCACTGCACTGACTGAAAGGCACAGAATGTGGCTGTTGAAATACATCTCTACACTAGCTATTAGTATTGCCTACATTGACCTGCAATTCAGTACATTGAGAAACATCCTTCTAGTTTCCTTTTTCTACATGCTGTTCCCTTCATCAGTTGCATTATTGCTATTTCATAAATTTCTATCTAACTGAAAAGTAGCCAGACAACATCACTGAGTCCAGCTCAAGTTGTACCAGTAAAATGGTGTCCTTAGCATTACCTAGCTGTACAAATATCTGAGGTGACAGCTGCTGACACAGGTTACTGAAGTGGAAGTAGTTGAAGTTCTCAGCACTAAGAAAACTGTTCCTAATACTCATCTGTCATTAGCTGGAAAACAAAGTCAATTTCATTCCCAATTTCATGCTGACCAAACTAAGTTGACATTTAAGCGAAAATTAATACAAGAGTTAGGTTAGGCTCACGAACATCAACAAAACAAGTCCTCAATTTGTAGGAACACTGGGAACAATAAGTTCTATCTCATTTATTCTTTCACGAGATGTGGGTGCCACTGGCTAGACTAACATTTACTGACCATCCATAATTGCCTCTGCAGGATGTGTCAGTAAGCTGCCATCTCAATCTGCTGTGGTCCACAGGGTGTAAGGTCCCTTACACTGCTATTAGACAATGCCAGGAATTTCAGCCAGCGTCTCTGAGGAACAATGACATAGTTCCAAGTCAGAATGGTGTGCAACTTGGGACAGAACTTGCCAGAGGTGTTCTTACGTAACTGATACCCTTGTCTTTCTAGATGCTAGACTCTGCACTTCTGCAAGGTGCTGTTGCAGGAGCTTTGCTCAAATTGCTGCTGTGCATCTTACAGTTAATACAGAGTGCTGCCGCTGTGAATTGGCAGTAGTGGAAGGAGTGATGACAAAGGGGGGCTGAATGGGATGTCAATCAAGTGGGCAGCTTTATTCTATAATGGTATTGATTTCATGTATTATTGTCACATGTTCCTAGGTACAGTGAAGTTTTGTGTTTTAGAATCCCCTCGTCCTCATGTACCATCGCACCAAACTCCAAATCCAACGCATCATCCTCCAACGCTTCCGCCATCTGCAATCTGACCCCCCCAACAAAGACATTTTTCCCTCCTGACCTTTATCTGTCTTCCGGAGGGAACACCCTCTCTGTGACTCCCTTATCCGCTCCACACTCCCCTCCAGCCGCATCAGGCCTGGCACTTTTCCTTGCAACCGCAGGAAGTGCTACACCTGCCCCCACACCTCCCCCTCACACCCATCCCAGGCCCCAAGAAGACTTTCCACATCAAGCAGATGTTCACCTGCACATCTACTAATTGTGGCCTCATCTACATCAGGAAAACCAAGCGGAGGCTTGGGGATCACTTTGCAGAACACCTACGCTCGGTTCGCACTAAACAACCGCACCTCCTAGTCACAAACCATTTCAATTCCCCGTCCCATTCCTCAGATGACATGTTCATCCTGGGACTCCTGCAGTGCCGTAATGATGCTACCCAAAGATTGCAGGAACAGCAACTCCTATTCTGCTTGGGAAGCCTGCAGCCCAACGGCATCAATGTGGACTTCACAAGTTTCAAAATCTCTCCTCCCTGTACTGCATCCCAAAGCCAGCCCAGCTTGTCCCCGCCCACCTCCCTAACCTGTCTTTCCTCCAACCTATCCTCTCCTCCCACCTCAAGCCCCACTCCCATCTCCTACATACTAACTTTATCCCTCCTCCTAGACCGGTCTGTCCTCCCTGGACTGACCTATTTCCTCCCTACCTCCCCACCTACACTCATCTTTACTGGCTCCATCCCAGCCTCTTTGACCGGTCCGTCTCCTCTCCACCTATCTTTTCCTTTATCCATCTTCCACCCGCCTCCCCCTCTCTTTCTATTTATTTCAGAACCCCCTTCCCATCACCCTTTTCTGATGAAGGGTCTGAGCCTGAAACATCAGCTTTCCTGCTCCTATCATGCTGCTTGGCCTGTTGTGTTCATCCAGCTCTACACCTTGTTATCAGAGTGAAGTTTTGTTTTGTGATCAGTACTGGCAGATCATTACAATGAACATAAAGTGATTGAACAGAACAAGGAATATAGTGCTACGACTGCAAAAGAAGGCGCACAAGTAGTAAGATCAACATTAGATTTGAAATTTGAGTGGTCAATTCAGAAGCCTAATAACAAAGGGGAAGAAGCTGTTCTTTAACCTACTGGTACGTGAATATAAGCTTTTGTATCTTCTGCCTGGTGAAAGAAGTTGGAAGAAATTATAACTGTAGTGGGGGAGGTCTTTGCTGATGTTGGTTGCCTTTTCAAGGCATTGAGAAATGTAGCTGGAGTCAGTTGATGAAAGGTTGGCTTGCAACATGGACACGGCTGTGTTCATAACTTTCTATAGTTTCTCATGGTCCAAGGCAGAACAGTTGCCATACAAACAATGTGACACATCCAGATAGAATGCTTTCTATGGTGCATAGGTAGAAGTTGTTGACAGTCCTTATGAACATGCTGTGTTTCCTTAGCCTCCTGAGGAAGCAGCAGCATTGTTGTACCATCTTGCCCGTTGCATCAACATGGGTGGTCCAGGACAGATCGTGGGTGATCGAAGCTCCTAGGAACATGACACTCCATCTCAGCGCAATTGATATGGATAGGGGCGTGTCCTCCTCCTCACTTCTTGAAGTCAATGACTAGCTCTTTAGTTTTGCTGAAGTTCAGGGAGAGATTGTTGTCTTTACACACTAAGCACACTCTCTCTCTTGTGTCCTGTCTCACCACTGTTTGATATCTGGCCTACAACGGTGAACTTATACGTGGAGTTTGGATGAAATTGGGCCACACATTCATGACTGTATGGGGAATATAGTAAGGGCCTGAGTATGCATCCTTGCGGGGCTCTGGTATTGAAGATTGTCATGGAGGAGGTGCTGTTGCCTATCCCAACTGATTGCAGTTCCAGTTACAGCAAGCGGAGCAGAGACCTAGGTCGTGGAGTTTGCAGATTAGTTTGGTTGAGATTGTCGGGTTGAAAGCAGAGTCATAGTCAGTAAGTAGAAGCCTGACATAGGTATCGTTATTATCCAGATGTTCCAGGGATAACTGAAGGGCTAGGGAGATGGCATCTGCTGTGGACCTGTTGCGCTGGTAGGTGAATTACAATTGCTTCTTCAATGCTGTTGAGGCTGAATTCATCCAGGCAAGTGGACAATATTCCATCAAACTCCTGATCTAAGCCTCATAGATAGGGGAAAACTTGAGAATCAGGAGGCAAGTTATCACAGAATTTTCAGCCTCTGTCATACTCTCGTAGCCATGATATTCAGATTGGAGAGGATTATCTCCTTTTGCTTGACACTAGCTAATTTCCAAAACTGTTGACAACAACGTCTCAAATCCTACAATTTGCAATCACTGCTCATGACTTGGAACTATATTGCTGTTCCTTCACTGTCATTGGGCCAAAATTCTGGAACTCCCTTCCTAACAGCATCGTAGGTGGTACTTACACCATATAGACTGCAACAGTTCAAGAAGATAGCGCACCATCATCTTCTCGAGGGCAATTAGGGATGGGCAATATATTCTGGCTGGGCCAACGAACTGCTGGAATGAAGAAAGAAATAGCACAGCAAGCTCTAAAGGTATCACTCCACCTGGCTGGAAATGGATGCAGGATATTATCTCCAAATATACTGGACTTGATCACCAGGGCCAGTAGGGACAGCCAGGTAGTGGCAACCAGAAGAAAAGGAGACAAATGTAGCCTGCTTTAAATTCTTCTTCAGTGTTTTGTGCAAGTTACTGCAGGACAAGTCAATTGCTATACAGCAATTAAACAGCAGCTTCGTTTCATTTTAATTGAGGGAAAGGATACAAGTTCTTCAATTTGACCACAATTAATGGGTCCAAATCATGCATGCTTTTAGCTTCAGGGAAGTTTTTTCATTCAACAGCATTGCGTAACAGAGGAAATGACGTGTATAATAATGCATACTAACGTACTTATTAGGCTAGGATCTAATCCAGAGACAGATTAGCCTTAAGGTACTTTATGTCTTATTTGTGGATCAAGCCTTAACTCTCCTTAACACAATGTAATATTTTTCAGTGTATTCAGATCTACAGGCTACCTCCAAATTGCCTCCTGAACCTTGAATGTCTGAAGTTGACTAAAATCTGCATTGTGACTTTAATCAATTATAGGAAACTCACTTGATAAAAATAACCACCTTTGCAACCGTGTTCAAGCGCAGATCTATTCCAAAGATTTGGATTAACTTAACTCAGTTGCTCGCACCCTCATCTGTGCCAAATGATTAGGACTGCAAACTCCATTCTATGATTTCACCACTTTAGTACTACAGGAATGTGCATTGTTACTGGCCACAATCAGACCAGGTTTTATATTGTTGAATAGTAAAGAAATTTCAGGGGGCTGAATATCCTATTCCTTCTCCCAATTCATACTTTTATATGTATTAGGGGGAAGATGTAGTGATATTTAGTTATCTAAGCATCCATGCTATTGTTTGTAGGGTTCTAATTCCAATAGGAGTTTGTACTGATAAACATTCAGCATTCAGGATTCAAATCCTACTGGACAATTGGTGGAATGGCCATTAAAAAAAAATCTGTAATTAAGATATGGTCTCTATAACAATAGCCAATAAACCATTATTTTCAAAAATTTGTCTGTTTCACTATGTCCTTCAGGGAAGGAAATGTGTCATCCTTACCTGGTTTGGCTTACGGAGGGCCTCCACACCCTCTGCAATGTGGTTGATCATTAAAACTCTTCTGAAATGGTCATAGCAAGTCACTCAGTTCAAAAGAAATGGATGATGGGCAACTGATGCTTGTGATGCCCAGTGTCCATCATTTATAAAAAATTTATATGGGATGTTAAACCTAGGGCTTTCCCTTGATAAGGGTGAATATGAAAAAGGTCCAACAGTATAATCTGAAGAACAGGGAGTTAGTTCTTCATGAACTACCAGTCCCTAAAAATGGAATTAGATCAATTGGTTGTTTGTCTCACTTGTCTGTAGAACTGTGGTAGGAAGAAAAAAAATCAGCTTCCACAATAATTGACGGTAACTGTGCAATTGCATGAAGTGCATAGATTAGTGGAGATGAATAACAAACACATCCGAGGGAGAAAGGAATAGAAATGAATATGTAGATCAGGCGAGAGGAAGAGGGCTGGAAAGGGGGTTATGGCAAAACATAAACACTGCCACGGATGACATACATTGAATGGTCAATTTTGAATGCTATATATTTCTATCTAATAATTTAGGATGTTCAAAGACACAATTTTAAAAATACACTTTACAAACTCAACTATTTTCTTTTATGGCTACATGATTAGGTGATGAGATGTCAGAGGTGCAGCATATTTCAAATTTTTAAATACAGAAGTGGAAAATAATTAAAATTTGGATAAGGAAAGCAAACTAAAACTTTGAATTTCACTAAAACAAACAGCAAAAATCTGATGCAGCAAGGAATTTCATCAACTGGATTTTGAAGTAAATAAAAACATTTATGTTTGAGCTCACGCACTGGTGTTGAAAAGCGGTAAAAGAAGTTAAAAATTGAACCGTGCTGCACATGTCCTCAGCAGTCAGGGGTTTAAAACGTATAATGATTTACTTTTTACAAAAATAAACAATTTTCCTTAAGATTTTTACCCCACCCCCTCCCAACCATGCCCAAATATATCAGTCACAACTATTGTGAGGGAGAGTTTCTGGATCATTGTCAGTGATGTCCAAAGCTAGTTGACAGGGAATGCATATACTGACCCTTATTTGCGGCCTGTCATTCATTGATAGCAATAGCTCAGTAGAACCGACAGGAGCATTAAAAAATATCTTAGTTAAATTACTGGCTGCATCAATGTGTTCAGTTATTACAATTGCCCCAACCTGATACTATAATGAACACTGGACAAATTCAGCATTCAAAACTGAAACCGTGATACAAACTTTAACTATCTTGGCCCAAAACTAGGGATAGTAGAGTTAAGGAATCCCAATACCTTCATCGTAGTTACAATAAACTCCAATTCTCTCAGGTACTGAGGTGTCCAAGACTTTGGCTTTGTTGTTGTGTTTGGCAGTAAAGCTGACTTGTAGCCAGTTATTGAGGTGTAGACACCAGGAGGCACTGGTCTTTCCCAGTTGATCAAATTTGCCCATAGTCCTGTAGGCCACACCTACAATGAAAGCCTTGCTGTCCCTTTCAAACGTGACCTCCCAATAATGTTGTCCACCATCAACTAGAGTGTCCCCTGCGGAAAACAAAGGAGATGACCCATATGAAACACAGTTCAATTCCCCATTTCCACAGAAAATGTTTCCTGTCACAGCAAATGTTCACTACAAACAAAATCTACATGAAGTAGCTCTGAAGTGGAGAGTCAACAATTTTTTAAAAAATCCAACATTGCAACCCAGTACGGACAAAAATAGGAAAAGTTTGGAGGGATATGGGCCAGCAGCAGGCAGGTGGGATGAGTTTAAGTTTGGGGTGATGTTAGGCATGGACTGATTGGTCTGAAGGCTCCGGCTGCATGCTGCATGACTCTAAGGATTGAGGATTTAATCTGAAAAAGAAATTCTACTGCTGGCCTTTCTAAACGAAAAAAAAACTGGTTAAACCTACACATTACTTATATGCCTTCACCTCTCCATGTAGAGCATTTCTGCAGAATATCGACTTCCCAAAATATTCCAGTCATTCAAGAATGCCCTCTGGAAACGGCACAATTGTGGCTTATTCAGCTTCTCTCTGGGATCGAATCACTAACTTGCTGCGTCTATTACGTAAGGGGCCGACTATGTCAAGACTGAGCTGTTGAAGCAATTCGAAGGGACTTTTAAAGCAACTGCCGATCTTAGAATGTAGAACATAGAACAGTACAGCACAGTACAGGCCCTTTGGCCCACGTTGTTGTGCTGAACTTTTACACTAATCCTAAAGGTCTATCTAACCTCCACCCCTACTTTATACTATCATCCATATGCCTATCTTATAGCCAATTAAATGCCCCTAATAAAGCCGACTCCACTACCGTCTCCGGCAATGCATTCCACGTTCTTGCCACTCTGAGTAAAGAGCCTACCTCTGATGTCTCCCCTATACCTGCTTCCACTCACTTTAAAACTATTCCCCCTCGAAACAACTACCTCCACCCTCGGAAAGAGTCTCTGGCTGTCCACTGTATCTATACCTCTGATCATTTTGCACACCTCTATCAAGTCACCTCTCATCCTTCGTCATTCTAAAGAGAAAAGCCCTAGCTCTCTCAACTTTTCCTCGTAAGACCTTCCCTCCATTCCAGGCAACACCCTGATAAATTTCCCCTGCACCTTTTCCAACGCTTCCACAGCTTTCCTGTAATAAGGTTACCAGAACTGGACACAATACTCCAGATGTGACTGAACCAGACTTTTGTATAGCTGGAGCAAAACTTCACGGATCATGAACTCAATCCCTCTGTTAACGAAAGTAAACACGCCATACACCTTAACATTCTATCCACCTGGGTGCCACTTTCAGGGAACCATGGACATGAACCCCAAGATCCCTCTGCTCCTCCACACTATCAAGAATCTTTCCGTTAACCCTGTATTCTGCTTTCAAGTTTGTCCTTCCAAAATGGGTCACCTCACACTTTTGAGAGTTAAACTCAATCTGTCATTTCTCAGCCCTTTGTAAACTAGAACAGCCCTCCGCACTATCCACAACTCAATCCACCTTTGTATCATCCGTGAACTTACTAATCCACACTTCTACTCCTGTATCCAAATCATTTACAAAAATCACAAATAGAACAGGACCCAGAACAGATCTTTGTGGTACACCACTTGTAACTGAGCATCATGTTGTATGTTTCCGTCCACTACCACCCTCTAAGGGTCAGCCAATTTTGAATCCAATCTGCCATATTTCCTCCATCGCATGCCTCCTTACCTTCTGCATGAGCTTACCATGGGGAACCTTATCAAATGCCTTACCTAAATCCATGTATACCGCATCCGTTCCCGCACATTCATCCATGTGTTTGGTCACCTCTTCAAAGAATTCAGTAAGGTTTGTGAGGCATGACCTAGCCCTCACAAATCTATGTTGACTATCACGAATCAAACTGGGCCTTTCCAAGTGATCATAAATCCTATCTCTCGGAGCCTTTTCCAGGAATTTGCCCACCGGTGACATAAGACTAACTGGCCTGTAATTTCCAGGGTTATCCCTATTCCCCTTGTCGAACAACGGAATGACGTTTGCCTCTCTCCAATCTTCCAGCACTATACCGTGGACAGTGAGGATGAAAAGATCATCGCCAAAGGCCCTGCAATCTCTTCCCTCGCTTCCCGTGGCATCCTTGAATAGATCCCATCAGGCCTAGGGGACTTATCTATCTTCAAGGTAATCAAAATTCCTAGTACACTTTCCTTACTAACATCGACCTCCTCTAGCCTACTAGCCTGTTTCATACTGTCCTCCTCTATAACTAGGCCCTCTCAGTTGTGAATACCGAAGAAAGGTATTCATTAAGGACCTCTCCTTCTCTTTAGGCTCCGTGCACAAATTCCCTTTGCAATCCTTGATCAGCCCTACCCTTTCTCTGGTCATTCTCTTATTCCTCATGTATGTGTAAAAAGGCTTGGAGTTTTCCTTGATCCTATCTGCCAAGGTTTTCTCATGCCCCATTATAGCTCTCGTAAGCCGTTTCTTCAGCTCCTTCCTGGATAACTTGTATCCCTCTAGAGCCTTTTCTGTTCCTGGTTTCCTAACCTTACTTAAGCATCCTTCTTTCTCCTAACCAGTCGTTGGACCCCTCAAGAGCCATGGCTCCCTCAGTCGACTGCATCTTCCCTGCCTGCGAGGGACAAACATATCGACCACACACAGCGTGCGTTCCTTAAACGATCTCGAAATTTCAATAGTGCTCTTCCCTGACAGCATCTGTTCCCATTTAATGTTACCCAGTTCCTGCCTAACAGAATCATAATTACCCTTCCCCCAATTATAAACCTTACTCTGCTGTATGTATCTCTCCTTTTCCATGACTATTGTAAAAGTAACAAAGTTATGATCACTGCTGCCAAAATGCTCTCCTACCAACAGGTCTAACACTTGGCCTGGTTCATTGCCAAGCACCAAATACAAAGTGGCCTCTCCTCATGTTGGTCTATCTACGTACTGTGTCAGGAATCCTTCCTGAACACATCGGACAAAATCCACTCTATCTAAACTATTACGACTAAAAGGTTTCCAATCAATAATTGGAAAGTTGAAGTCACCCATGACTACAACCCTGAGAATTCTGCACCTTTCCAGTATCTGCCTCCCAATCCGCTCCCCCACTTCTCCACAACTATTAGGGGGTCTGTAAAAAAACCCCAAGATGACTGCTCCTTTTTTGTTCCTGACCTCAACCCATACTGACTCCATAGACATATAGTGAAGTCTCCTAGAGACAGGACATTTCTAATTATGAATTTGCTTGAATGTTTGGCACACCCAAAATTCTGATTCATTACAAGTGCAAATCTGAATGCTTTAAACCCCACAGGAAAGACAACGGAATTTTAAAAACTCCAACCTCTAAACCCTGTAGCTCTGCATCATTCCTTTAATAGGGTTTGCAATAATAAAGTCACATGGCAGACTTTACAGTGGAATAGCCAGGGCCAGTGCAAGGGCATTAGCTGCAAACTTTCAGCCTGATGCCCCTCACCTGTCCCAAGGCATATCCCTTAAGACATCAGTGGAAACAATGTCATGAAAGGCTAGGGGCCAGGTGCAAGTGGATTCTATGGGTGAGCAAGCCGACATGGAAATTGACTTTTTTAAAAATTAGGTGAGATAAAAGAACAGATAAAAGTTTTAAAACATGCAAATTCTGTGAACTATTCAGGATATTTACATAAAATTAAAATGACAAGGTAATACACATGCTGCAAAGTCAAATATTAGCAACAAAATACTCTCAGAAAAAGCTGCTTGCACTGAACAACATTTTATTAGTACTCTGCCTTCAGGTCACTGTTGCATGCAATTTTTATGAATAATATTGGGCTGGCACGGTGGCTCAGAGGTTAGCACTGCAGCCTCACAGCGCCAGGGACCCAGGTTCGATTCCAGCCTCGGGCGACTGTCTGTGTGGAGTTTGCACATTCTCCCAGTGTCTGCGTGGGTTTCCTCCGGGCACTCCGGTTTCCTCCCACAGTCCAAAAGATGTGCAGGCTAGGTGGATCGGCCATGCTAAATTGCCCATAGTGTGCGGGGGTGTGTGGGTGCGATGCTCCAAGAGGTGGTGTGGACTTGTGGGGCCGAAGGGCCTGTTTCCACACTGTAGGGAATCTAAACCATGGAAGAAGTCGCTCAACCTTTTGCAATAAGGTAGTTAAACATTTCACGTGCACATGTTCATGATGTTTATTGCACATATACTAAATATCCCCATATTTTACTGAATTGTATTGACGTAAATACCTATCAGTTATTGACCTGAATGCAAAGGTAGCCATTAAAGCACACAAAATGGGCCCAGCGATATCCGTTGCTGAACGATATCTCTAAGCAAGATGCACTTTCATACGCACGACTGACGTTACTACAATCTGCGCATAATACTGCAACTACCTGCAGAGGTGGCTAGATTTCCACATCTGAGGAAGCCTAGAACTGCAAACCTGGTGAAGGGGTAAAGACTGGTAATGCATCCCCAGCCATACAGTAGTGCAGCCTTGCAGCTCCGCACAGTGGGCAAGACAGAGACTTTGGGGGGGTGGGGTTGGAAAACACTGACACCTACTTATCACCATCCAAACCCCCGCTCACAAACAAGCAAGCAAGCTGTGGACTAAAGCTCCACTGTTTCACTTCATAGTCATCGATAGAAGTGGCACAAGAACTTTTGAAGCTAACTTTAAAAACATGAGTTGACCAGTGCCCAAGCTTGACACCCCTTGCAGTCAGATTGAGGTCTGTTGCTCATAACTGATCCCACAATGACATGTGAACTCCACAAATTGCATTACAGCCTTTCAAATGTCGCAGCCAGAGTCTTCCTTGCTTAGGCCCCTGCTCCACTGTTAGGGGGCTTTAATTTGGATCGGGCGGTGCCGCACTGGAAGTTGATGTCACCTCACTGCAATGGGAGTTGGTGCTTCTTCCTGGCTGTGTGTCGGCAATATGGGCATAATGTGGCTTTCATTCTAATTGTTTTTTGTTTTGCCATTCTCTCAGTTTGCCCAGCCATTCCGACACTGAGCGATAGCTCAGGTAAGATACAGAGAAAAGATAAACATTTGAAGCAAAGTAAGGTACAGGACCCATGGGCAGAAATGGAATAGTGGAGTCAGCTTTGTGTTAATCTAGTGAAAGAACTATCACAGACTCGGTGGGTCAAAACATCTCCTTGCATGCTGACAACCACAATGGTTCTGCATTAAAGCAGAATTTCTCCAAATGCAAATTGAAAACTTGAAGCTATATTCACTTCTATTTGCATGCAAGACCCACATTAAGAACATCATTTTAAAGCAATATATATAAGGAAGCAGACCAGACACTAGTTTTGATTTCTACACCCAACTTAGTTCTTATTAGATTTATTAAAATATCACATTTAAGTGTTCAATGAGACTTGAAGTGTTTTTTTTAAATGTTTACAGGTTGCTGTAAGATACAAACTATTAATGGGCTGACTTTCAATTGGACACTGCAGTGCATTGTAATGCTGGACAGTAAAATTATAATGTTTTGATAATGCTTCTAAGGTTTTATTGTCCCACTGCATTGGCCTGAAATAAAATTTTAGGATTTAGCCTCAACTTCTTTTTAAATAGTTTTGTTTGATTTTTTGCTAGTGAAACAATTAATGGCTAAGGCAACTATTTGTGAAGAACTGGTCTTGCTGACTAAAATTGTTTCAGAAGCGAAGAACATTCTTTACAGATACATAACTGTTAGATAAATTACCTCCTGGAAAAAGGAGGAAATAGTGATGGAGATTTGTCTCGGCCTTTATGACCCTCGTAACAGAGATGGGGGTTACATCAGCTCACTGTCATTTTAGGCCAATGAAAGGGGGCAACTCAGACCTTTCCCTAATAAAAGGGATGAGCAACTTAGCAAGAATTAAGGAGAAGAATCAGAAGCTTAGCATCTTTGACATCAAAGTCTACCATCGCTTTTGTGGGTTACCTCTAAGACATGGTTCAGTGAACTTGTCTTCCGGGAGAGGAAAGTAACAAGGAAAGTCAAGGAATCCTGGCCCTTTTATGTTATCTTCACAAGTACTTATAAAATCTTGCTCAATAAATTTTTTTAGTAATATTGTTAGGTCAGGGGCAAACGAGGACCATATTGTTAGAAATTATTAGGACTTAGATATTTAAGGTATAGGATTTTGAAAGCTCAATGCACAAGAAGTGTTTCTTGTACCTACCCAAGACTGTGTATGACTCGGCAGTAAAGCGATCTCTGCTGCTCCGTCCAGATGGCATTCTCTTTGGCGACTGAATGATGCTCCTTAATACAGGAAGATAAAGCTATTATAACCAGAGTCTGGCAGACAGTCTGCTCGATTCGTAGGTGATGTTAGAGCTGTTTTAAGTACCACAAGCAAAACTAATGAGAAGTGCATTACGAGACAGGAATCCGTAGAATCAAAACATTCCTTTTACAAAAGAAAAAGAAAATATGGATAACATGATCAAAAATTCAGCTTGTGACAGCACAGGTTTAATCCTGTTGTCAACACTGTGGTTCGGTAATTGAACTTGGATATTAAAAGTTTCCAAATGTGCATATTTCAACTTGGAAGTTGAGAGCAGTTCCACAAAGATGTCAGGGTGTTACAGAACAGGAACTGACACATCACCCTAGGTATGAATCAAAGAGAAAATGTTAAAAAAAAATGCTTCCTCTGTTTCTGATTTTTCTCTCCTTTTACTTGCAATACCAGACTCAGGAGGAACCCATCTAACCTTGGTCAATTCAAGTCTAACAGGAAGGGAGGAATAGATGAGGAAAAGTGCAAGGAGGCCCACATACGCCATAAAGATCAGCATTGACCACTAGCAGCAACAAAGATTAAAATGAGGATGGCAGGAGTGCTTGGAATTTATATTTCAATAATACATGTTTACACAGCATAATACCAAATTCAAAGAATATGCATAAAATAACTCCCTTTCTGCCTCCTGACAATCTATTTGCATTTGTTGCTTTAGAGTACGATGTGTCGCTAGGGTTTAATATGCTGGTCAGCTGGAGCCGTTGGCTGCTGTATATATATAGCCCAGCTGCTAATACTTAGGACATCTTCCAATGAAACGGGTCTGTGACACATTCCCACATATCTTGACCCTAGCTGAAGTCTTGTACCTTGCAGGGGAATTTGCTGGCGATGCTGTCCTACTTCGGTTTTCCTTTCCTCGGACTTTGATCTCTTGCACCTTCCCCCCTGATGCATCCCATTCCACACTGTGGTCCTCCACTTTCAAGTTCTGATGGGCTGTTGCAGCATCCAAATTGAAATTAAATGCTATGAGAAAAGACAAATGGCTTTAATTATCAGTAATAACAACAGAAGCAGAACTCTCTACTGGAAATGAGCTGTTGCTGAAAAGCTGATTTAATGCAAAAGGCTTCATCTTCATAAATTTTTCAATATTTGATATCCCAATATCCTTAAACCACATGCTCATCCTTCACAAAAGAGTCTTATCCACTCTTTAATTGTAGACATTTATTATATTAGTTTCCAAGTATGATCAAATTGAAGTTTCATTCATTTTACAATTGCTCTGTGTTGATCTCGATAAAAAGGTGCTCTTAAAGAGTGTAGCAGATTCTGTGGTAACAGAATACACCCTTCCCAGCACGAGACCAATGCCTAGAAGGAAAAATGCAGAGGATTAAATTTGCAATTAAGTGACATATAGTTATAATGGGGAACTTTAATTATCCTAATATATAGAATACAACAGTAATAATGTAAAGGATTGAGATGTAGGAAAAGTTCCTAGATTACTTTCAGGAGAATTTCTGGACCCACATGCTTCCAGTCCAATGAAGAAATCACTGGATCTGTTTCTGCAGAATGAGTTGGGTGGTGTAGATAGAGCGTTAGTGGAGGAACATTTAGGGCACAATGATCATCATTTCATTAGGCCTTAGGTCAGCAATGGGAAAAGGCAAGGAGCAAAGATAGCTTCACTGAGGGCAGCCAAATTCAACAGCTTGAGAATGGATCTGGCCCGGGTAAAGTGGATTAAGGATTGGCAGGAAAACCAATAATGTAACAATGGGCCGTCTTTAATGAGATGACATCTTGGGTAAAGTCAGTGTACATTTCCACAAGGGGGAAAGATAGGGTTAAAAGAAAACAATCTCAGCGCTCCCAGAACATCTAAGGAGATAGAGTGTCAAACGAAGGAGACAACAGTTATATATTACAAATGATGAGACTCTACATAAAAGGTTTAAAAACACAACAACGCAAAAATTAATAAATACAGGCTACAGTACTGCATTGGAAAACACCGATGTAGCTGAAGGTGGGGACAGTGTGGTCTCATGTCGATGTCACTATGGTTACAGGTTCATTAGAGCTGTTTGCTCTTAAATCAAGAAGTCAGAAGGCACCCAATATCAACCGGCTTTAGACACACAAACCTTCTCCACATTGTGTCCTATTGGATGGACACAGCTACTGCAAAAGTTCAAGAACGGCCCTACCCATCTGGCTCTACACCCACAGCAAATTGATGTGAACAAGACAACAGCAAATCCATAACAAGTACATGAAAAGTCAATTCAGAATAAACAGCAGTTTTACAAACCACTTGTCTCCAGGGTGACGGGTTCGGAGAACTCTCCAGCCACTGCTTTGTTGCAAGCTTTCACTCGAAAGTTGATAAACTTTGTGTCAAATTTCAACCCTAGTAAAGCATATCGAAAAGAATTTAAGGTCATAAACGATTTGCACTAACAAGCAAGTCAAGCATCTCTAATAATCAAGCTAAGAAATACCCTTCCTCATGTGAAATTCAGTCTGAAAGATGGTGAGTCCAAAAAATCTAGTGTTTGATTTTTGATCTTTGATCTGTATGGAGTTAGCTCATTTCAGCTGAGTTAGAAACGAGAATGGCTCGCAAAGAGAAATTAGGGAAAAAAAAATATCAGGATGCATTGGAATGCTTTTCAAAGATATGTGACACTAATTCAGGGCGAGTTATGGCCACATCTCCCAGAGCTCAGTCTCAGGTGGCTGCTACCTATTACCTTGGTTCACATACCCTTGGTGTTAGAAGTCATGGTGTCATAGAGAGCACAGAAACAGACCCTTCAGTCTAAAAGTGCTGTAATTGTATCCACTTACACCACTTACTCTGGCAGTTCATTCCACACATGCACCACCCTTTCCATCTCAAAGTTACTTGTCAGATTCTCTTTACATCTCTCTCCTCTCACCTTAAACCAATGCCCTCTTTGGACGGCAAATTATATACCTCCAAAAATTTGAAGAATCTTTTCAAAATCTCCCCTCCCCTGACCACATCGCAAAACCAGCCCAGCTTGTTCCTGCCTCCCTAACCATTGCTCCCACCTCAAGCCCTATCTCCATCTCCGACCTACTAACCTTGTCCTGCTTCTTTGGGCTCTCCATCCTCCGTGAATCTCCACCTACACTCACTTTTACTGGCTCCAAACCCGCCGCTTTGACTTGTCTGTCTCCTCTCCACCTATCTTCTCCTCTATCCATCTTCCATCCACCTCCCCCTCTCTCCCTATTTATTTCAGGATCCTCTTCCCCTCTCCCATTTCTGAAGAAGGGTCTCGACCCAAAACGTCAACTTCCCTGCTCCTCTGATGCTGCTTGGCCTGTTGTGTTCATCCAGCTCTACACCTTGTTATCTCAGATTCTCCAGCATCATCAATTCCTACTATCTCTTCTGTATACTTAAGGCTTTACACCTTTGGATATACACATAACAGTAGCAAATACTAAATGGCACATGAAAGCATCATTCACAAAGCTTTTTTAATGCTAATTGATATTACGGAATCATAGCAGCAGAGGTAGAGGTACCATTCAGGCTATCAGGTCTGTACCAGTTCTCTACGACAGCAAATTATATACCTCCAAATGTCAGCATTGATATTTCCCTGCCTAATGTTATTGTTAATACCATGTTAATGTTTTTCTTATTGAAAATGGCACCAATATAAGTAATATTGGGCGTCATTTACCAAGAGTCCTACGGCAATGCTTTACAATACATGCTGATCTCGATCACACAGCAGGAAAAGGGCATCAGATGCATACCACTACGAAGGTATTTCCGTCCAAGTCACCCATCGCCTTGACACAGAAATACATCATCGTTCCTTTACAAACTCCCTCCCTAACAGTACTGGGTGCACTTACAGCACATGGACTCCAGCAACTTAAGGTGACTGATTACTATCTTTCTGAGGGAAGTGCGGAATGGGCAATAATTGCTAGGAAACACAAAAGAAAATGTAGAGGGAAAATACAGCATGTTAACTATTGACGAAAAAAGGTTTCTACATATTGACAAAGTTAAAGTTCCACATGGATTTTACCAATGCCCTTCAAAATAGTGCAATATATAATCATTGTCCTTTCCTTATGTTTGGAAACATACTCATTTGACATTAAAATATAAACTTCCATTTACACGGCACATTTTTAAATCAAATTGCCACAGAATGTTTCATGCATTTAGTTCTAAAGTGCGGTCCCAGTGTCCTTACATATGCAACCAAAGCAACCACTTACTTACATATCGCTACTCACAAAGAACAATGGGATGAATAATCTGATAGCCAGGTCCTTCTGACATTGTTTAAGGGAAGGAATATTAGTCAAGAAGCTGGGAGAACTCACTGCTTTTATAAATAAAGTCTCTCAACTTTTTTTACACTTCTGTCTGACCTGGCAGGAGGGCTTCAAGGTGGCCATGAATCTGATGCATAGCATTCCCTCCACTTACCACATTGTTAGACCATATTATGTGGGATGGGGGGGGGGGGGGTGCGGTTTAAGATATTGCCAAGTGAGTTACCATTGAAAGAAAAATAAAAATTAGTTGAGGGGTGGACGCAATTTCTCAGTCAAGAGTGACAGCACCATCATCTCTGAATCAGTGGATCGTTGGTTCAAGGGATATTCCAGGAATTTGAGCATATTATATAGCAGGTCTCTTCAGGGAAGAGCTGAGGTTAGCTGGCATTACCTGACAAGGTAAATTCCTGCTCTTTGATGCCTTCCTTCACCATCCAAGGGTGCTCTTCCTTTAGTCGTGGTGGTCCTTCATAATTGGTTTTGCGATATTCTAGAACATAATGATCGATCTTTCCATCGTCTTCAGGCATTCTCCAGACTACTGTCACACAATTGTCTGCCACCAGGCACTCTGATGCATCGATCTCTGGAATACTCGGTACTGATCACAAAAGTCAAAGAAAAATCAATACATACAAACATTCTTGCATAGGCAGAATGCACTGGCCATTCTCTGGTGCAAATGCTCATTTCATGGAAACTGAGACATCGACTATCAGCACCATGGTGTCATCTGTTTAGCATATGTAATCACTCACAGTAGATAGTGATTAGGAGGGACAGACTCTAATCCAGCCAGATTAAGGGCAGTTATAGCAATTAGAGTGGTCACTATGGCTCCGAATGAGCTTTTCAGTATCTCACTCCAAAATTGGAAGTATGTAATGTACTTGGCAAACAGCTGCCCACTCTGAGAAGAGATCAGTTACCATCTAATTTAGAATTCTTTATCACCACAAATGCACAAAGCAGAACAAGCATTTCCCATTAACAGTAAACACAGAATCATAGAATTCCTACAGTGTGGAAGCAGGCCATTTGGCCCATTAAGTCCACACTGACCGTCCGATGAGCATTCTACCCAGACCCACCCCTCCCTACCCAATCCCTGCAACCTTGCATTTCACACGGCCAATCCATCTAAACTGCACATCTTGGGACTGTGGGAGGAAACTGAAGCATCCAGAGTAAACGCATGCAGACACGGGGAGAACGTGCAAACTCCACACAGATGGTCGCCCGAGTCTGGAATTGAATCCAGGCTGCTGGCGCTGTGAGGTGACAGTGCTAACCACTGAGCCGTCCAACAGGCAATTTTATTAACAGGTACTGGTAGCCGGAGAATACGCAGGTTCAGGTAAGAAAAACATTGGCTCAATTTTGCTCCGTTAATCAAAGCGAATCAATTCAATGTTTTTATGTGCAGTCTAAGAGGGTAACCTGGTAATGTGCTCTTACACTCCTGCCGATATTATTCAGTATTATGCAAGAGCAGAAGATTGGTGTTTCCCTATCTTCTTTTTGTCCAAAAGTGCTTGTTTAAAATGATGAATTGTAGAAATAACCATAGACGCAGGAATCTGTTTAGCCATGTAAACTTGCTATCCCCATTGTCCCCACCCTGTGTGACAGTAACTAATTAACTCACGGAGAAGTTGAAAGATTGCACCTCGAAGGCAACTTAGATAAGGCTGTGAACGTACCCATTTAAACGATGGCTTGGGAAAAGCAAACATGCATGACATTTCTATCTTATTTTCTTACCTGGCAAGAACTTGAGTGAGCGAAGGATCTTCTGTTCTTGGGAAAAGTCAACCATCAGATGGCTCATATTGTCACTGGCTTTAGCCTTTAAGGACAGCCTGAATGCTGGTGCCATGGTAACACTGTATAACAAAGCCAAGAGCTAGTGTTACATGTGGCTTTCCTTCTAAAGCCATTTTTAAAAAGAGTGAAATTGTCAATAAAAATAGATTTTAACTTTGCTTTGAAGGGTCATGCTTCTAATGGAAGCCTAAAACAGATGCAGTAAACCACAAACTTCTCCCGAGCCCTTTACAAGCATGTTACTTTATCCCTTGGCTCAAAATATGAACAAAGGCCATCATACCTTCTACATCTTGTATTCCATCTATTCATTAACTTATTATCTATACTATCTTTGTCATTTACTCAGGAGATGTGGATGTTGCTGGCTAGGTCAGCATTTAGTCTCCACTCCAACCACCCAGACTGCAGTTAAAAATCAAATCACATTGCTGTGGATTTGGAGTCACATGTAAACCAGACCAGGTAAGAATTGAAGATTTCCTTCCCTAAAGGACATTCATGAATCAGTTATTTTCCTGCTGTAATTAACAGCGGTTACCATTAGACTAGCTTTTCATTCCAGATTTTTTTCTTTATTGAATTGAAAGTTCACCATCAGCCACAATGGGATTTGAACCTGCATCCTCGGGACATTTGACAGAGATGATAGATTACTATTCTAGTAGCATTATTACTACAGTACTGCTTAATTTTTTTTCCACAAAGTTATTATACAGTCTACTAACTTAACCTCAGGAACATGAATGGGTTATCAATCACATTCAGTAATCTGACCTGCTGCCTTCCAAAAGCCATTCACCCACTTGGGAGTACGATGACCACTGTGTCCTGTATTCAATTAGTTTAGTTTATACAAATCAGTAATTATCAGAGGTTTATAAAAACCTGTTATTAGAAAGGATTTGCAAACTTCAAAAGGATTTATTTGGAAGTTTTGGTGTGGGGGGTGGGGAGCTGGAAATGGGCAGCTGGTTTAGGCAAAGGGGAGGAAGAATAGTTAAAAATGAACATTCAAACAAGAAATGTTCAGATGTGGCTAGATTGTACATTATTCTGTTGCCCTGGAATGTCATACTTTAAGTTCTACAAATCAGGCTACAAACAAACACAGTTGATCAACTATTTGACCAGGGGTTGGAAAAAAAACGAATGATATGCAGTTGGTGAGTAACGCTTGTATATCGAGCTGAAATCATTTAGCTTGCTATGGCATAAAACTTAAGAGTTAAAAAAATGAAAATCTGTGCTTAAAACAAAACAAACCCCGCTCTTCTTCATATGTAGAATTTCAGCTGGGGGTGACAAAAGTATTAGGTGGGACCCATGAAACAAACTTAACGACTGAGGCAGTTAATTATTAATACAGGAGTGGAAATGGTCATATTTAAGCTAATAATTGAAACGGTTAAATAGAAATAAAACCAGAAAATGTCATATTTTCCCAAATGCAGAGGGCATAGGTTCGAGGAGGGAGGGGAAAGATTTAAAAGGGACTTAAAATGCAACTTCTTCCACAGAGGGTGGGGCGCATATGAAATGAACCGCTAGAGGAAGCGGTGGAAGTTGGTATAATTACAACACTTAAAAGGCATCTGGCTGGGTGTATGATTAGGAAGAGGTTAGAGGGATATGGCCCGTATGCTGGCAAATGGGACTTGACTTATACAGGATATCTGGTTGGCATGGACAAGTTGGACTGAGGGGTCTGTTTCTGAGCTGTATGTCTCTGACTCAATAATGGAGAGTCATTGTTACAAGATGCTGCAGAATCTGCTGAGTGTGCGAGAGAGAGAAAGAAGGGTTCATGTTTCAGGACATGAACTTTCATCAAAATGCTCTGAATGTAGCAACCGGAATATATTGGGCTGCATTTCCTCAAAGAATGGCTCTCTCACATAGATTGCCACCCTTACCCTTTTTTGATGAAATGAAAGTGCTCTGCAATTCTGACAGGAGATTCCAATCAGGGCTTCTTCACAAACATGGAGATGTGCTCACATTCCAACAGGTCCTTCATAGTGTAAAACTGTCAGGGGAAAGTGACCATGTCCCCTTTTTGTTTTAACTACAGCCAGTTGTTAAGTATTGAAATTTTAAAAGATCCAGAATCACAGAGAGCTGCTTTGAGCTCCTGTGTGACACTAAGTACACAGGACAGGTCTGAGTTCAGGTTGCCAGGGTGCAAAAGGGCCAGATTTGTCAGGGAGTGTTTAGGATAGATCAGAGTAGGGAGGCGGTTAACGAACAGGTTTGACAGAGGTGGCAAATAGGCATTGGACTCCACTTCACTCCTGCCTCACAGCATCAGGAATCGGGGTTCGATTCCACCCTCACGCAACTGTCTGTGTGGAGTTTGCACATTCTCCCTGTGTCTGTGTGGGTTTCCTCCCACAGTCCAAAGGTGTGCAGTCTCGGTGGATTGGCCATGCTAAATTGCCCATTGCATGTAGGGATGTGCAGGCTAGATGGATTAATAACAGGAATTGAGGGTTACAGGTGGTCTGGATGGAATGCTTTTTGGAGGGTCGGTGTGGGCAGAGCAGCCTGGTTCCACAGTGTAAGGATTCTATGAACTGCAGCAGAAGCCTCTGTTTTAAATGGATACTATCAGAAGGTTCCAAGTATAATGGAAACGTGCGGTGGAATCTTTGGTTTCCTGAGCAATTTCTTTGGCAGATGCTATGATGGGGATTTACGCTCCAGAAACGAGCATCTGGCTGACAGAAAAATCCAGGTCATTATAATTCTTTTCTCTCCATATTGCTAACAGACCAAGTGTTTTCAGCATTTTCTGTTTTTATTTCAGATTTCCAGCAGCCTCAGTACTTTGTTTTTCTACTGTGAAAGGAAGTTTGGTTCTAGATATAGCGGTGTTATATTTAACATGGTTTGCCTGATGGCAATACTGGATAATGGAATCATATGACATGAGCATCTTTCATCTTAGTGACTACATTTTGTTTTCACTTCTAAGCCCTCTCTCAATTACAATATTTTTGTACCTTATTTTTGTTTCAACCTTCCACTCTTACTTCTCAAACACATCATAATTACCTTTGTTCTGCTCGACTTTGAAATCAAGGCATCCTACTTCACATCACAAGTTCTCTCCTCAAAAAGGTCACAAAAACTTAACTTTTTAAAACCCTGTTAAATTGATTTTGAATACAACTTTTAAATTAAAAGCTCATGCACTCACAATGTTATACCTTTTTTTGCAATGGAGTTCACATAAATCAACCAGAAGAGAGACAGTTTCCATATACTAAAGGATTCTTACTGAAACCTGCTCCATAAACTGTACGTCCACTCCAGCCAGACACAGTCCTTTTATTAACCATCACCTGTGCAATATCAGGGGAGCTTTACTGTGCCAATAATAAAATACACAAGTGCACAAAGTCTAAGTCAGGATTCCACACATATTGATACCCAGTTTTAGTAACTGTAGCCATTGGACTCCAGAGGAAATTTCAAAACGCTTTTGAGGTCTTCTAAATGTTAGTTGTGCATCAATTGCAAAAGTAAACCCAAATTCCAGATTCCTTTCACAAACAAAAGAAATACAAAGTGCTGGTGGAGCTCAGCAATCTGACAGCATCTGTGTGAAGAAAGCAGACTTAACTTTTAGAATCCGCCCCTCTTCATCAGAATCTGACTCAAAACAATAACTCTGCTTTCTCTCTAAAGATGCTTCCAGACCTGCTGAGCTCTGCCAGAACTTTGTTTTCATTTCAGACCTCCACATCCTGCAGTTCTTAGCTTATTCCGGATTCTTTTTGGGTGAACTATATTGAAAATATAATGGTTCATTCTTGAATTCAGTTAAAACTCAAGAAGAAACTATTTTCCGGTGTTTTTTTTTAAGAAATGGTTATACAACACAATACTAAGGGCCAAAAAAGTAGAGTTGTGAGGAACGGTTAAAAGAACTGGCTTGACAGCATTTGTGAAGAAAAAAAAAAAATCAGAGTTAACGTTTTGGCTCCAGTGCAATTCTGAGGGTCGTCACTGGACTGGAAACATTAACTCTGCTTTTTTTCCTCCACAGATGTTGCCAGACCTGCTGAGCTTTTCCAGCAACTCCTCTGTTTGTTCCTGATTTACAACATCCACAGACCTTTCAGTTTTTTTTTAAGAAAAGGCTTGTACGTCCTTGGATGTAGAAGATTAATGACGATCTAATTGAGGCTTATAATGATTAAAAGGATCTGTTCAGGCAGAGGGAAACCATTTGCTGTATTGTGGGAGTTCAGAATAAAATTATATTTTGAGTAAGGTCATTCAGGGGTGATGCTAGGAACTATTTCCTTCCAAAAAAAGGGCATGAATAAAAATGTACATGTTGCTGTCGAAAAGCCGTTGAAGCGAGGACAATTGAACATTTCAAAAGTGAAACTGATATATTTTTGTTGGGTCAGGGTATTAACAGTACCAAGATAGGTAGGTGAGGTTAAGACAGAATACCTTGATTCTAACTGAATGGTAAAATAAGCAGATAGGTCAAATGGCCTACATCCACGCTTAAATAATTAGCTAGGGGGTCCACAAAAGCAATGTTATCTTTAAAATAACAATGAGTGCATTTGGCTCCATTCTGGGGTTACTGACTTTGAATCATCCTGCCGAAATGACCGAGTGTGATTTGGGAGTAACTTCATAGTCACCACAGCTAAACGGTGCAGAGGAACTCAACAGTTTGTCTCAGGTCAAATCTCAACATCCATCAAAGTGAGTAATTTCTGCAAGCTGCACCCACAGAATCACCACAGTACACGAGGAGGCCAGTCAGCCCGTCATGCCGGAACTAGTTCTATTACCTGGTGCTGATTGTTCCCTTTCTTCATGTCTCTGCACACTATTTCCATGCAATTAATCATCCAATGCCCCTCTTGAATTCCTCAATCACATTTTCTGGCAGTGCATCCCACACACTAAGTAGATGCTACACGGGAACATTTTTTTCTAACATTACCCTTGCTTCGTTTGCATTTTTAAATCCATGCCCTCTCATCTTTAACAAATGGGGACAGTTTGTCCTTATTTACTCTGTCCAGTCTAACCCTATCCATCATGTTGAAAATGTCTACCAAATCACCTTTCTGCCTTTTGCTCTGCAACGGGAACAGCCCCAACTTCTTCAATCTATCCACATAACTCGTATTTCTCATTTCTGGAACCATTCTTGTAAATTCCTTCTTACTCCTATTGACATAACATCATGGAAAATACTAGTAAATGGCTGGTTGTCATTAGCAGGAGGAAGATTTGGTGCAAATAGGGCTACCCTAGTCTTGGCTGGAGAACCATGCCCAATTCTGGTGATCATATGTTGGAAGGCTACGGTGGCTTCGGAGAGGGCATAGAAAAGACTAAGAAACTAGTTCCAGGGATGGGAAATTATAGAAACTGGGATGGATTTAAGAAGCTGGGCGTGTCAAGAGGAGATTCCATAGAGATGCTCCAAACCATGAGTGGTCTGGCCATAGCAGAGAGATCAAGAAGCAGAGCATGCAGATTTAAGGCTATTGGTAAGGACAACCAGGAGACACAAATACAATCTTTTTGATGGAGAGCGCTGTTACGGTCTGCAGATCCGATCCGATCATGCAACTTCCTTTAAACATCACATTTACCTGAACAGAAAATATTTGCAGGCCTACATGGAAAATTGCAAGCTGGATTCAGTAAATTGCTCCTATCAAGAGCCAGCATACACACAATGGGCCAAATGGTCTCCCCCTGAGTTGTAAGCATGCTATGATTCTATAAATAGATCAAAACAATTTTCCTTTTGTACATTGGCAACGCTATGGCTGGGCATTTCTGAATATTAGAACACTATTCTCCACTGTTTGCAGACATCTCCATTAAAGCATTATTACTAAATTGGAGAGGGTTCAGAAGAGATTTACCAGGATGTTGCCAGGAATGGAAGGTTTGAGCTATAAAAAGGAGATGCCGAGACATTACCTGCTCCCCCGCCCCTGCCAACAGGAGCTTAGAAGTTGAGGGGGTGACCTTATTGAGGTTTATAAAATCATAAGGGGTATAGATAGGGGTTTTTTACTCTTGGGTGGGTAATTTCAAGACCGGGGGTATATTTTTTAAAAGGAAAGAATAGAAAGATTAAAAACAAAAGACATGAGGCATATTTTGTTTTGAAAAGCAGTGGTTCATTGTGTGGAACGAACTTCCAGAGGAAGTGGTGGATGCAGGCACAGCTACAATGTTTGTAAAAAATTTGGGTAAGTACATGAATAAGAAATGTTTGAAGGGATATGGGTCAAGTGCGGGCAGGTGAGGCTAGTTTAGTTTGGGGTTACAGTTGGCATGAACTGGTTGGACTGAAAGGTCTGGTTTCCATGCCGTATGACTCAATAATACTATTAGTGGAAGAGGCTTTGTGTGCATGCCAACATCCTAAGAAGTTAGATGTACTGCAAACACTAACAGTTCAAACTAATTACTGTCTCTAGTTTGTAGTGAAAGATCCACATTGAAATTGTCATTACAGAGGTGTTCAACTCATAATATGATTTTACACCATTTTCCTAGGCCTTCAAATTCTCACTTAGAACCAGACAATTTACTTTCAGCTGTTGCCAGCAAGTCAGTGTTTTAATAATTAAAAAATAGTCAAACATTCATTGTTAGGGGGTAATGTCTAATGTATCATTCCCTGCCAAATTAGAACTGAGCTTTTTAAGAAGGCTAAGTCGAACTGTTTAGGGAACACAGGCTTCTTGTTATGGATCAATAGCTTAAGAAAATAAAGTTTGCGATGAGGTTTCCAGTTAAAGATCAGTGGAATGCAATATTGAGAGACTGCTTTACTTCTGTAACAAGCAACATCCGAACTTTACTAACAACCTGAACATGTGTTTACTTCTAGAACAGGCAAAAATTGAGGTAAGAAGTTTAGTAAGTATTGCAAAACTAGTTAAAGATTCATGCGGTCCTTAATGCAGGTTAGTTTGATACAAACATGCAGTGAAATCAAAAAGGTATTTTACAGTACCTATCTTTAATCTGCTTGGCAGCCTTTGAAGCAGAAAAGAAGAGACAGAAAGTCAAACATGCAAATAAGCACAATTATTCAAACTGCTATTAAGCAAATTTTTTTTTATATATTGCTGTGAGATAAACCAGCCACAAGCCACCTCCACATAGCCTACCTGAAGTACAAGAGCTAAATCTTTTGGAATTAAAGTGATTTGTATCTCTTGCTGCAGATATAAAGAGCATTCAAACAGACAGGAAAGCAACAACAAATTGTAGTACTCCATCCTGTGTGCACAGTTGCTCCAAACTCCAGAGAAATTAGTTCACAACCTTGGTTAATTTCCAGATTGACCAGTTTATTTCAGAGCATTGCAACTTGGAAACAACCACTATTTCAAGCTATAAATCTCCTCAAATAGCAAGACTAGACTTACAAATAAAAACATCATTCAAAAGAATACTGAAAGCATTGAATGTATTCATTCCGTTTGCACGTTGCCCATTTCCCCACCCGCGTTCTTTTCCCTTCCCAATTCTCTCAGTCCCATGTCTTAAGCAGTTTTCAAATCAATCTTTAACACATCGTTACAAAAGGCATCAAGAGGCCTTCTCTAAGCTTTTACAATTAGAGGAATCATAAAAAGGAAACATAACTGTTTGTGTCTTACAGATGACAATATAGGCACATGCACCCTAAAAGTATCACAGGATTTACAACTTATAATGCAAAAAAAAGACATGAGCCTTTTATTTCGAATAAAACAAAACCAAAAGAATCCCAAATGCTCTATTGTTAAATGCACTGTGCAACAAGAGCAGAACTAATCAGACAAGGAAGATTTGACATTTGGATCAATTGCCTACAGCCAGATGTGAGTTTAGGTTTTATAATTAGCCTTTAGCAATTCAAGACTATGGACTGAAAAATAAAAAAAAGTCAGATTTTTTTAAAAGATTTTTTTCGCGGGGTTTGGGCATTGTTGTCCAAGCCAGCACTTATAGCCCATCCTTAATTGCCCAGAGAGCATTAACAGTAACATTGCTTAGAGTCCGAAGTCGCATGTAAGTTAGATCAAGTAAGGACAGCAGATTTCCATCCCTAAAGTGCAGGAGTGAACCAGATAGGTTTTTATGACAAATGAACAGTGGTTATTTAGAGGCTATTAGACCACATGCCACTAATTCCTGTTTTTTTTCATGGAATTAAAATTCCATTAGCTGCTGCTGTGGATTTTGAACCCATATCTCTGGATGACTGGTCCAGTGACATTATCACCGCTAATGCTACCCTGGATGAGACGAGTGATACTGGAAAAGTGACATGTTTGAATACTTGCCAAGAAAAGGTTCAGGCATGATTGTAATGTCCCATCATTGAAAAGTCTTAGTGATACTATTTAGGTTCGTGTGAAAACAGGGCAGGTACAGCAAAGCTGAGGACCAGTCAAGCCCATATCCTCAACAAGGGCCAGCAACAGGGAAAGCGATATAGTACAGAAGAACGCTATTGAGGTGCATTTGTAGAGTCCCTCCCTCTGCGTTAGTAGGCCTGGATTCAAGTCCAACCCATTCCTGGTATGTAGTAACATCTCTGAACATGTTGATTAGAAAACATCTACAGTACAGAAGTCCAATCAGTAAGTGCAACATTGCTAGCTGACTGAACTGTTGAGTACTGGAAATAAACCGCAACGCAAAAAGATTCAGTCATTTTCCACTTTAGCTCATTGAACAAACCTGAATCCTTTGTAATTAGTTTCCCTGCATTCTTCTACTCAATTATATTCTCTTTTCCCTGGCCGTGTTGAGGGGATTCAGGCACATTAGGAATTTAATATCGGTTAACACTATTATCTAGGAATATCACTTCTCTAACAGCTATAATTCACAAGACTTATTAGGAACCATGCAAACATTTGTTAAAGAAAGGATAAACTGGAGGGGGCTGGAAATAACTACCTGGTTGATTCCATCAGAGTTCGCAGTGTCCAGAGTTTGGTTAGCAAACTCAAGCAGCTCCTCTGAACTCTCCAAAGCCTTTGTGCAGACCGTCAGCTGATTCTACAAGAAGAAAGAGGATGTGGAGTAATCATTAAATGCTGGGATCACTAATGAAAATGGTAAGCTTTAGCGACTCAGTAGTTCAGAAGTGTGTTGGTCAGAGTCTAAATGAAGAGGCAAAGTAGGAAATTGAAGTTGGAAAAGAATGGAATTAGTTGAAGGAAAACACTGAAGAGTTGATTTAGCACAATACCTGTAGATTAGTGGATTGCACGATCAAATTTTGAGGTCTTGAAAGTGAATTATAATCGGTGACAAAGTAGTGAGACAAGTTTGGATGCAAACAAGAAAAACAGGGTGGACGGAATATTTGGAGTTTCGAACAAACAAGGGAGACAAAGTCCAGTGAAAACAAGCTGCAGATTAAGATAACCAAAGTTATCCTAAGCAAAGAAAGATCATCTGTGTTCGTCATTCTTAATTTAAACCACTCTGTAAGGCTTCAGTACATCTGTGGTGTGACTGAACAGACTTCCTCTTAGAAAGGACAGTCAGAACATGATACCAATTTAGCAAAACTTGTACGTGCCAAGATTATTTAAAGTCCACACCCAGCTCACTTCAGGGCTGCCTACAGTAATGCTATGCTCTGAACTGAGATGACATGGGTACATATGCAGATTCCCACATGACAGTCTGGATAGAAGTCAAGCATTGAGATTCTGTCCAGTCTTTCACTTCTAGCAATGCTGCTATTTCCAGTATCCATAAAACATACACCTTTCCTTTCTTACTGCACAGCAAGAGAAAACAAGAAGTTGACAGTCAACCTGAAATCTATAGAAAAGACTGTTTCTGGCTGAAAAACAAAACCCAGAAAGGACTTGGAAATTTCAACACAAAAAGCATTTTAGTCCCCATTTCCTTCAAAAATGGACTAAACAATACATATTAAGCATTAATTTGGCTCAGTGTTAGCACTTCTCCTTTTGATTTAGAAGCAAATGGATCCAAACACCAGTCCAAAGACCCGAGTGCTCAACCCAAGCTAACACTTCAGTGCAGTAATCGGTAGGTGCTCCATTGTTAAAAGGCCATCTTCCCAATGGGATAATGAATGGCAGGCTGTTGCAGTGTGGAATTTCATAATCCACTATCTGGTGAGCATCAGCGGTGACCTCTTGTTGTCCTGGTTAATATTTATCCATCATCCAACATGCTCATGTGGTGTTTTTGGGTCTTAGGGTCAAAATGAGTTGAGTTTCCTAACCCAAAAATTAATTAATTAGGTTGTGAAGCCCTTTGGATGATCTAAGGATATGACAGCACACTGCAAGTACAATAACCTGTACCTTGGATCCAGCTTCCTTTCTGTTGTCCAACAACTTGTTTTTCCTCTCTCTATTCTTACCAACATTCCTTTTTTTTCCTCAGCTTAGTGAGAAATGCAGTGTCAAAAACAGCACATTCAGTTGTTTACAATACACTTGTTACTATTGTCCTTAACGGGCCATAGACTTTGTAAACACATCGTCAATGTTCAGCCCATAAGCATTTGTGTGGAGTTATGGATGGTCACCTTTAAATACATGAGTTTGCAGGTTTAAGGTGCACTCTACAGCTGGAACACAATGAACGTAGAAGCTGATGCTGCAGTGCAGCACTGACGGAGTTCTGTATGATCAGGGTGAAAACTTTCAGATGGGATGTTAAACTGAGGACCCATCTACCTATTCTGATAAATGTAAAAAGAATCTGTATGACTATTCCAAAAGAAAGGTATGGGAATTATTCGCATGCAGGCCAATATTTATCCTTCATTCAACATTACAGAAGAAATCTCGTTACCACATAGCTGTTTATAACAATTTTCTATGTACAAAATTTGCTGTGGCATTTTCTACGTTACAACATTAATAGTCCTTTAACAATCACTTTATGCCTGTAAAGTAGTTCGAGATGACCAGTGGTCCTGAAAGTTCTCTATAAATGTAAGTATTTCTTTGTCATCTTGAAACATCTTGGCACAGTTCCAATAGCTTATACCACAGACAATGTTTACTCCAATAGATATCCTTGCTAGGTGATTTGCTGGGATGACAGAACCTACCTGCAGTTCATATGTTTTGCTGGCTCGTTCTTGCTTGATCTTTGTTATCATGTCTTCCTTCATCTCATCCAGTATGGCATACAGTGAACTATACTCTGCTTCCAGGTCTGCAAGAGCTCGCTCGGAATTAGCCTTAGAAAAGTAAGGAGGTGAGTGGCAAGAAACCAAATCAGAATGAGGCATGAAACAGTGTTCAATTTGTTATTTCCAGCAAAAGAGTCTATTTGGACCTTCATATTTTGCAAAATAAACAAAGAATAGCAAAAGGCAAAACATCATAAGCAACAAAAGATGTACACAAACAGTGTTTCACTCTAAATTTTGAGCTCCCTAGCCTTCTCCCTTCACGTACAACACAAATGTAGAAAGACAGAATCTGTTGGGTAGCTTTCTACCATTCAGGTGAACATAATGTGGTAATGTCATATATTCACATTTTTGAAATAATGTCACGTTAAAGCTACCTTTGCAGCTTATTAAGCTTCTCATATGTTTTGCATCATGGCTTATTTGCCAATTTTCACAGAATGAAAAATCACTGAAAAAGTTCAGGTGATGTCACATCCAAAACGTGGAAAGGTAACACCAAGGAAAATCATCTCTCAATCTGGTAACGTAGGCAGTTCAAAATGTTGATTGATTTGTTATTGTCACATGAGATAAAAGTGAGAAGTGTTGCTTTGCGTATCAGGCATATCATACCAAAGTGCACCAGGGTGGCAGAACAGAATGTGAAATGCAGTGCAGAGAAAGTACACAGAGAAAGTATATGAGAGAGAGTGAAACTGTGGCATAGTGCCCACAACTACAGATATGTGATTGCGGTCTGCAAATAATTGTAGAATCAGCTCAGCAACAGAAAAAGATTAGAATGCAGAACCTGGAACAAAAACAAATAAAGCTGGTGAAGGAATAAGCAAGACAGAGAGAATAACAGCATCTGTCATAAGGAAAACATTACAAGCTGTTAAAATGTTTTCAATAACAGGACACTCGGATAAGTTGAAGGTAATCAGGTAGCGCCAACGTGGTTTTGTCAAAGGAAAATTGAGTTGAATTAATTTATCAGAGCTCTTTGAAAAAGCAAAGGTGTGGATAAGGAGAAAACCAGAGGGTGTACTGCGCTGAGATCTCCAGAATCTTTTGCCACAGAGACTATTGTGAAAAATAAAAGCTCATGGTGATTGGCTGACTAACATGAAGCAGAGGGTAGGAATCAATGAGTCTTGCTCATGTTGACACAATATCACGTGTGGTACGGGGTCAGTGCTGGGAGCTCAACTCTTTACAATTTATGTGAATGATTTGGGTGAAGGGAACAAAAAATATGGTAGCTAAATTTGCTCATGATAAAGATAGGTAGGAAAGTAGTCTGTAAAGGGGACGGAAAGGACCTTGTAAAAGGGTAGAGATTTGTAAAGTTGCTGGGCAAAGATCTGACAATTGGAGTACAATGTGGCAAACTGTAGAACTACCAATTTTGGCAAAAAGAATTAAAAAACAATTATCTAACTGACGAGAGGATGCAGAAAGATCTGGATGTCCTAGTGCACTAGGACGGTGCAGCAGGTTTGTTGCAGGTGTAGCAAGTAATCATGACAGCTAATGGAATGGTATTACTTCCTGTGGTGGTGGTGGTGGTGGGGGGTGGGGGGGAAGAGGGGGGAGGAAATTGAATGTAAGAGTAGGGAGGTTATGCTTCAGTCATACAAGGCATTGGTGAGACTGCGCCAGAGTAGTATGTACAATACTGGTCACTGTACTTATAGAAGGGGAAGCAGAAAAGGTTTGCAAGACTAATACCTGGAGAGAGCAGACCATCTCATGAGGAAAGGTTAGACTGCATAGGTCTGTACCCTCCAGTGTTTAGAAGAGTCAAGTGTGACTCACTGGGAACATACAAAATACTGAAGACACTTGATCGGAGTGATGCTTCCTTTAGGGGTCATAGTTTGAAAGGAAGAGGCACCCTTTTAAGACAGAGGTGAGGAAACATTCTCTTTCAGTGGATTAAGAGTCTTTAGAATTCCCTTCCTCAAAAAGGAAGTGGATGCAGAATTTTTAAACACCTTTAAAGGTAGAGGTTGATAGATTACCAAAGGGGTAAGTTATGCAGGAATGTAAAGTTGAGGTTAAAATCAGATCAAAAATGATCTTATTGATGGTGGAGCAAGCTTGAAAGGCCGAGCGGTCTACTCTTGTTCCTTGTTTGCACATTTGTATTCAAAAGGTAGTCAGATTGCAAAAAAGGTGAAAGGATCAAATATTCTGGAGTGCTGTTAGAATGGTAGAAATGCATATTCAAATGTATACTCGAAAATGTCAGTTTAGTTCACTTGGCAACACTGAAGAGGGTTCAAGCACCACTCCAAAACCTGAGGAAATAAATGTTGGCTAACACTTCACTACAGTACTGACGGAGTACTTCATTACCAAAGGCACTGCTTTGGTGTTTCAGGCAATATTAAAGTACTCCTGGATCTATTCATAGTAGTTCTCCAACAACTATAGGAGTGTTCCCCTTCATTTAGATCAAAAGTAGATTTTTGTGACTAGAACCACATTGGTCTGGAAAGCAACAAGGTTTGGAAAAGGTCAATATTGCCATTAATAGCGTATGATTTGGAAGAAATGTACCACATTTTGAAATTATACAAAACCGAGAGAAGCGGAGGGACTTCAAGTAGCAGTGCAACAGGTACAAAGGTAAAAGCAGGAACAGACACAAAAAGTGAAAAGACTATAGAAGCTGGGAGTCTGAAATGAAAGCCAAAATTGCTGAAAATAATTAACATGTCTGGTAGCATCTGAAGAGAAAAGCAGAGTTAGCCTTTAAAACTATGAAAACAAAAGCTCACGGACATGAAACGTTCAGTTTTCCACTTGTCACAGGCACTTGCCAGAGCTGACCACTTCCATGCATTATAGTCATACAGCACGGAAATAGACCCTTCAGTCCAACCAGTTCATGCTGACCACAGTCCCAAAGTAAACTCGTTCCATCTGCCTGTGATTGGCCCATATCCCTTCAAACATTTCTTTTTCACATACAAGGATCGAGATATTAATACTGGGGTTCAGTGAGTGATAAGTGACACTTATTGTGGATAAATCAGGATAACCAGAATGGAGAAAGAAAACCAATAGTCAGGATATTAAATTAACTTGTTCTGAACTATATGGTACAAGGCAAAAGCCACTCAGTAAGATGAACAATGTACAGTGTTGTAACATTAAAGGAAAGACAAACAAGCCTATAGCTAAGGGATGTAGTTTAAGTTCCAAGAGATTACAAGGATTCTGCATAACAGAACTGGTAAGGCCTGAGCTAAAGTATTTGATACAGTTCTGGTTACCATGCTACAATAAGGATATTCAAGTTTTTGGGTAGAGTAGGAGAAGAAAGGGCACCTGACCTAGAAGAGGTTGTACAGATTGGTACCTGTTTAATGCTGTCAAAGACTTAGAGAGGTTGTATATCCATCATGAGGATATATTACAAAGACTATGAAGAGAGGTTGTGTAGATTAGGAATATTTACTTTAGAATGACGGAGGTTGAGGGGGGACCTGATTGAGGTCTACAAAATCATGTGGTATAGACAGGGTGGATAGCAAGAAATTTTATCTCCCCCCCCCCCCCCCCCAGAGTGGGGGACTTAATTACTAGGGGTCATGATTTCAAGGTGAGAGGGGAAAAATTTAAGGGAGATATCCGTGGAAAGTTCTTTACACAGAGGGTGGTGGGTGCCTGGAACACGTTGCCAGTGGAGGTGGTAGAGGTGGGCATGAAGGCAACATTTAAGATGTATCTAGACAGATACATGAATGGGCAGGGAGCAGAGGGATACAGATCCTTGGAAAATAGGTGACAGGTTTAGATAGAGGATTCGGATCGGCGCAGGCTTGGAGGGCCGAAGGGCCTGTTCCCGTGCTGTGATTTTCTTTGTTCTAGATAAAGCAACATTCTAAAGAGGTGAGGCAGATTGATAATCAATATTAATGAATTCAAAAAGATTCTAGGACCAATGGACATGGCTCAAGCTTAGAGGGAATATGCACAAATAATTTAGATTTAATTACTTTTCCATAGAGTATGGTAAATGTATGAATGGACAGACTCAGGAAGCTGGTAAATACTTTGAAATATTTACCCATTTCTCTTGCACCAAGCTAGCTTTTAACTCAGATTCAGGTGATTATGGGTTCAAGCTTCATGCTAAAGCCTGGAGGTGCTTAATCCAGATAAATACTTCATTTGGTCCACTAAAGGAACGGGAGGAATAGCTCAAGTCACAACAGCAGCCATTGGCTCTAAGAGGTCATATGAGCCGTCGGTCCCTCACTCCCTCCAGTCAGTCAAAACAACAGAGAAACCTACAGCACACGAACAGGCCCTTCGGCCCTCCAAGC
Organism: Stegostoma tigrinum; assembly: GCF_030684315.1. Lineage (NCBI taxonomy): Eukaryota > Metazoa > Chordata > Chondrichthyes > Orectolobiformes > Stegostomatidae > Stegostoma > Stegostoma tigrinum. The sequence goes on from NC_081383.1 coordinate 32,653,070, forward strand.
CTGCGCCGATCAAGATCCTCTGTCTAACCTGTCACCTATTTTCTAACGGTCTGTGTCCATTTGCTCCCTGCCCATCCATGTACCTGTCCAAATATATCTTAAAAGATGCTAACGTGTCTGCGTCTACCACCTCTGCTGGCAACGCATTCCAGGCGCCCACCAGCCTCTGTGTAAAGAGCTTTCCACGCATATCTCCCTTAAACTTTCCTCCTCGCACTTTGAACTCATGACCCCTAGTAATTGAGTCCTCCACTCTGGGGGGGGGGAAAAAGCTTTTTGCTGTTCACCCTGTCTATCCCCTCATGATTTTGGAGACCTCAATCAGGTCCCCCCCCAATCTCCATCTTTTTCATGAAAATAATCCTAATCTACTCAACCTCTCTTCATAGCTGGCACCTTCCATACCAGGCAACATCCTGGTGAACCTCCTCTGTACCCTGTCCAAAGCGTCCACGTCCTTTTGGTAATGGACACAGTGCTCTAAATGTGGCCGAACCAAAGTCCGATACAACTGCAACATGACCTGCCAACTCTTGTACTCAATACCCCGTCCAATAAAGGAAAGCATGCTGTATGCTGCCTTGACCACCCTATTGACCTGCATTGTCACCTTCAGGGAACAATGGACCTGAACACCCAGATCTCTCTGTTCATCAATTTTCCCCAAGACTTTTCCATTTCCTGTATAGTTTGCCCTTGAATTTGATCTTCCAAAATGCATCACCTCGCATTTGCCTGGATTGAACTCCATCTGCTATTTATCTGCCCAACTCTCCAGTCTATCTATATTCTGCTGTAATCTCTGATAGTCCCCTTCACTATCTGCATCTCCATTCCTCCCTTATGATGCAATTAGGCAAGACTTAGGAGGCATCGAATGGGTTAGCAAAATGCAGGGGATGGGGACAATTGAATTGTGGAGCTTTAAGGAACAGATATTGCGTGTCCTTGATAGGTACGTCCCTGTCAGGCAGGGAGGAAGCGATAAGCTAAGGGAACCGTGGTTTACTAAAAAAATTGTATCTCTTGTTAAGCAGAAGAGGGAGGATGATGTGACGATGAGACCAGATGGTTCAGATGAGGTGATGGAGAGCTACAGATTAGCTAGGAAGGATTTAAAGAGACCGTTCAGAAGAGCAAGTAGGGTACATGAGCGGACATTGGCAGGTAAATAAAGGAGACCCCGAAAGCATTCTAAAGGTATGTGAGGAATAAGAGGATGACTGGGGTAGGCATAGGGCCAGTCAAAGACAGAAGTGGGAAGTTGTGTGTGGACGCTGTGGAGATTGGAGAGTTGCTAAATGATTATTTCTCATCTGTTTACACGGAGGGACAGGAGAATATTGTAGAGGAGGTGACTGAGTTACGGGCTACTAGAATTGAAAGGGTTAAGGTTAGTAAGGAGGAAGTGTTATCAATTCGACAACGTGTGAAGGTAGATAAAACCCCTGGGCCTGATGGGATTTTTCCGAGGATTGTCTGGGAAGCCAGGGAGGTGGTGGTGGAGCCTTTGGCCTTGATCTTGGAGTCCTCATTGTCTACAGGTCTAGTACCAGAGGAGTGGAGGATTGCAAATGTTGTGCCCTTGTTCAAGGGGGGCGGTAGGAATGACCCAGGCAATTATAGACCTGTGAGCCTTACGTGTGTTGTAGGAAAAATTTTGGAAAGGATTATAAGAGATAGGATTTATAATCATCTAGCAAGCAACAATGTGATTGGAGATAGTCAACATGGATTTGTCAAGGGCAGGTCGTGTCTCACAAACTTCATTGAGTTTTTTGAGAAGGTGACCAAGCATGTGGATGAGGGTTGGGCAGTTGGCGTGGTGTACATGGACTTCAGTAAAGCCTTTGATAAGTTTCCCCATGGTAGGCTATTGGAGAAAATACAGAGGCACAGGATTGAGGGAGATTGAGCCATTCGGATTAGAAACTGGCTTTCGGTAAGAAGGCAACGAGTGGTGGTTGATGGAAAATATTCAGCCTGGAGTCCGGTTACTAGTGGTGTGTCTCAAGGATCTGTTTTGAGACCACTGCTGTTTGTCATTTGTATAAATGACTTGGACACAGGCATTGGTGGATGGGTTAGTAAGTTTGCAGATGACACTAAAGTCGGTGGCGTGGTGGACATTGTGGAAGAATGTTGCAGGGAGACTTGGATAAACTGCAGAATTGGGCCGAAAGGTGGCAAATGGAGATTAATACGGGTAAATGTGAGGTGATTAACTTTGGGAGGAATAATAGGAAGGCAGAACACCGGGTCAATGGAAAGATTCTTGGTAGTGTAGATGAGCAGAGGGATCTTGGTGTCCATGTACATAGATTCCTGAAAATTGCCACCCTGGTTGATAGTGCTGTTCAGAAGTCTGATGGTGTTTTAGGTTGCATTGGTAGAGGGATTGAGTTCCGGAGACGTGATGTCATGCTGCAACTCTACAAAACGCTAGTGCGCCTCACTTTGAATATTGCGTGGTCGCTCCATTACAGGAAGGATGTGGAATCGTTGGAACAGGTGCAGAGGAGATTTACCAGGATGTTGCCTGGTCTGGAGCGAAGGTCCTATGAAGAAAGGCTGAGGAACTTGGGTCGGTTCTCATTGGAGGCTAAGAGGGGATTTAATAAAGACATACAAGATGATCAGTGGATTAGATAGGGTGGACAGTGAGAGTCTTTTTTTGAGGATGACGACTTCAGCTTGTACAAGGGGGCACAGCTACACATTGAGGGGTGATGGATTTAAGACAGATGTCAGAGGCAGGTTCTTTACTCAGAGTGGTAAGGGCGTGGAATGCCCTGCCTGCCAATGTAGTTAACTCAGCCACATGAGGGGCATTTAAACAGCCCTTGGATAAGCATATGGATGCTGATAGGATAGTGTAGGGGATTGGGCTCAGCTTAGTTCACAGGTTGGCGCAACATTGAGGGCTGAAGGGCCTGTTCTGCGCTGTGTTGTTCTATGTTCTATGAAACAAGCCGGAGGAGGCCATTAAAACCATTGAGGCTGCTCCTCTATTCAACCACACCACAGCTGTTTTTCACTCATTTCCCCACACTAGCCCCTTTTAATCTTGATGTCTTTAATAACCAGAAATCCAGATCCGCTCCTGATGGTATCTGAGCCAGTGAAACTGCATCAGCCGAAGCTGCTGAACAGATTCATATCAAACTGTAAACCGCTTTTCCAGCTGTGAGTTTTTCAAAAATTCCTTCAGTGCAATATGAGGATTTATTACAAGGCTGGCAGTGCCCTCTTTTGGATGTGGGACTGACCAAAGCCTGAGTCAGAACAAAAAGTAAACTGTAGCAAACAGAAGCCTTGGCTAAGACCAATTAACTTGGCACAGACTGGAGACTATAACTAGAGGCAAGATTGGTGTGACCAAGCTCTACACAGTTAAAGTTAAAACAGTTTAATTAAAAAAAAGAAAAAAGCCTTTGTTGTAGCTTTCTGACAGATGGCAGGATCATTCCAGCACCCGTCAGTTTAATATTGCTTATATTTTTATAAAATGGAAGACTACTGGCACATTACTGGTCTCATGAGAACAGAATCAGGGACTGACACCAGTCGGCACATGAAGCCTGAAATTCAGCAACATTACCATTCATCATTCTGCCTGGGATCACAGTCATTAATCTACTCAATCCCCATGGGAGAATAAGCAGTGAACACAACATGCTTGGTCGAATGTAAATTTAATTGAAATTCACAATGATTTTCTAAATATTCTTCCCTTCTCTTCTGATGGTGCTGTGAATTTAAAAAGAAAATGTTGCAGTATTTGATTTCAGCTTTAAGATATTAAGATACACTGACCAGCTGAATCCAGTTAAGTTTCAGCGAGACCTTCATCCAGCTCATATTTCAATCAGGGCCATTAGAGTACAAGACTACGCCAAATATTTGGAAGATATCCTGAAGCCTCTTGCTACCATATCATTGGTCGCTTGAGTACAGTTCCATTTGCCATTGCCGAATCCAAATGACTTTCGACATGTATGAACCCCATCTGCAAGGCTGACAGACTAATCAACAGCAAACAAAATAGTAGCTGCTAATGCAGCCGTCAGCGTCCCAACAACAGGCCAGTATAATGATGATGAACAGCAGGTGACAAGGTAATTCTCCTTTACCCAACTGTTACTAATCCAGGGGCACAGACATTAATCGTGGAGCACCAGCAAGGCTCCATCACAGATCAAACCTAGTTTAGGCCAAGGATCAAGCCAGAAGTCTTTGTTCATTCACGCAGCTTAGCGCAAAACTTGCCATGTTTGCTCACTAAGAGGAAGGGTTATTTGCAGCTCATCTCCCTGTTGGCCCTTGTGGAATAGAAAAGTAAAAGCTGCTTTTACATTACAGCAAGTCCCATGCTTACGGTGTTGGCTCCTTTGCAGCTGGCTGCAAGCCAAAAGCAAACTCAACAGGTTTTAAAAACTGAAAGAACTGCGGATGCTGTGAATCAGAAACATAAACAAAGTTGCTGGAAAAGCTCAGTAGGTCTGGTAGCATCTGTGAAGAATAATAAAAAAAAATTTCGGGCCTGGTGACCTGATGCTGCTAGAACTGCTGAGATTTTCCAGCAACTTTCCAATACTGTCAGCATCTTCTTTGATCTTATCCCTCTTCAACACTAAGTTAGCTTGGCCTTAAAAGGGCACCTAAGCTATTCATCTCAATTAGACTATGTGCTAACAAGATCTGCACATGTCTACAATCTAATCACCGGGTAAGCAGCACTCCCTTGCACCAACTGTCTGCCCCTCTTCCACAGTTACGTTCATGTCTGGGTGTCCTAAAAGAAGGAGCACGCAATATCCATCAATGCCCTTGATACCATGGGCAATGAGCGCTTTATTTTGACCTCCAATTCCATTTTGATTTAGTCCCTTCTCACTCTCTCCATGCCCCCTTTCACCTTTGATGGCTTGCACTGCGCATGATAGGCTTCGCTTTTAAATATTCAGTTGGCTACACAGGTGTTTTATTGGTGACAGTTACTAGTTTACAAAAATTGGAGAAAAGAAGTCATGGTGATCTTGGTGGTGGGGAGGCAGATCAGTTGTGCATTTCTACTTCTGGGAAGAAGGAAAAAGCAGCACTGACCCTGAACAATATAAGAAAAAGTACTGTCCTGAATTCCCCATTTGATTCGTTTGCCATCATCTTAGATTTATGAACCCTAGTTTTAGACTCTCTCACAAGAGGAAACAGTTCATGCAATGTAAAACAGCAAGCTAATGAATGAATGGCTCATGATATTCATGATGCATGAACCTGAGTTAGTTTCTTAATAGACAGGGCTCAATTGCCTAATGCTTTTTAATAATCATTACCCTCCATCATCGCACACTTCAAGGGCCAATTGGGATCAGACTGTGGATTTGGACACAAGTTAGCACCTTCAGGGCTCAAAGTGTGCAGAGGAAGAGAAAATAAAAACAAAAGGCAAGTAGGGCAAACTGAAAATAAAAGCAATTGGTCATTAAACTACCCTGTAATCTGATACAACTAAACCTTCTCAAATATCTATTTACTTCAAATACCGAAATCTTTGGATGAATATGGGAACACCACCAACTTCAAGTTCCTCTCCAAGCCCCACGTCATCCTGACTTGATCAAAAACCCAGAACTTCCTCTTGAACAGCACTGTAGATCCACCGACACCACATGGACTGTAGTGGCACATCACTGCAATTTTGGGAAATTCAGGATGGACAACAAATGCTGGCCTTACCAGCAATGTTTAACATTAAAAAAATGAAGAGTTCAATAGATTATCAGTCTGGCAGAGGCCTGCATATGGTACATTAAATAGAAATTAAGTATTACCTCAACATTTTTCAGAGTTTGTTTTAGCACAAAGACAAAGTTCTGGACCTCTTCATTCTTCACAGCCAGGGTGGTAATAATCCTCTTCAAAGTCTCCTGAGGGAAGTTAAGAGGAAAAGGAACAGATTTGAAGAGCACGAGTTTTAATCAGAGAAAAAACACTAAGTATCTACATCTGCATTATCCACAAGAATCAGCATAAAATGTGAGCCTCAACTTTGCATGAAGTGAAGTTTACAAATTGATTTTTCACTCAGGTTTTGCATATTTCTTAAAATATTACCACATGGCATACTAGAAAATACTTATTGTGGCAAGTGACAATTCTGTGCAACATAATTGTGTTGTCACAAAGTAAAATGTGTTAATATGGAGGAATCTGGTGAGCTGCTATGGCAAACAATACACTGTTAATAACTTAAACGTTACTGGATTGCTGGCTGTAGCAACTAAATCCAGACAGCTGCATGACATACAGGAAAGTTCAACTCTGCTGCAGTGTCAATACGCTTCCTACTATATTGAGTGGGCTTCAAATTCTGGTACAGTTATTGCTTACACGTCCAAGTTTCCACTGTCAGAAATATCAAATGTTGAACCATTATGGTCAGTTTATAGTTCTGCAAATTTGTTATATCAGTGTTGACCAGTTACAGAAAAGAACATGACCCATATTACATACTGATTTGCTAATTCACTACTGTGCAACACTCCACACATCTGCTAACATCTGTCTTGTTTATACACAGGAATCTCAGTACGAACCTAACATCAGTTATAACCAGCTGTCACCCAGGCAGCAACAAAACGATCTACAGGCATTAACTTTAGATCAGTGGTTGCACTGTTACCTGAGTCAGGTCACAGGATATAACAGCACTCCAAAGATTTGTATGTTTAACTGCTCCCATTCTAGTGCTGTGCTAGAGGGGCACAACATCATAATTATGCTTTCAGGAGACTTCAAATGGATCCCACTGCATTATTCAAAGAAGAGCAGGCAGAGTTCTATCAGAGTTCTGCCAAGACCCATCACTAAAACAGTTCACTCGGTCTATTTTAATGCTGTCTGTGGGATTCTAATGTGAATAAATTTGTTGCTATATTTTCTTGCATTAACTACAACATTTTAAGAAGTGCATCTTTGGCCACAAGTTGCATAGGTGTCCAAACACCAGCAAACACAGGTTTGTTTGTTTTTCACTGCGAGTGGAACAGATTATAAAACTGTCGAGGGCCAGGAGAAGCCAATTTTTAGGCGAGCTATTTCCTTGTGCTGATATTCAAGTTAATAGCCTTAATCACAGTGGAACTGGCAACTGTAAAATCTGCATACTCTGTCTGCTCGCTTTCTATGCTGGTGAGAGCAGAGGGCATGTTGGACCGGTGAACAGCTGGAGCACTGAATCTGTTAATGTTCTATACAGTGCTCTGTTGGTCCACAAGTGTTTAAGCTGGTTTGTCAGGGCTGGATTTGGAGTGGAGCACATCGGATATTAAAAAAAAACCAAGTAGAGGCTTATACAATACTGCAGTACAATAGTACAAATTCCAAATCAATTGCTTACATTAGATGTTACTTGATTTATTAGATCGCAATTTTACAGCAGTAATAGTCTTAGATCGACTATTGAACTTCACCTTGGAATTCTATAAGTTGTTGTCCACTATATTGGGAGCTATTATGGATGGAGAAATAATAAGACTTTACATTTCTTTTCTTCCCTCCCAGCGAGGTGGTGGTATATTAATGTTGAATAGAATAAAAGAATAGAATCCCTACCAGTGTGGAAACAGGCCCTTCGGCCCAACAAGTCCACAATGAACCTCAGAGCATCCCACCCAGACCCATCCCCCTATAACCCACCTAATCCACACATCTGAACACTACAGGCAATTTAGCATGGTCAATCCACCTAACCTGCACATCTTTGGACTGTGGGAGGAAACCAGAGCAACCGGAAGAAACCCACGCAGACATGGGGAGAACGTGCAAACTCCACTCAGACAGTTGCCCGAGGCTGGAATTGAACCCGGGTCCCTGGCGCTATGAGGCAGCAGTGCTAACCACTGTGCCACCGTGCCGCCACAGGAAGTCGAAGTTGTCGTGGCAACATGCCTTTTTAAATGTACGTTGTAGTCTGGAACAATGCGTAATAATGGTAGAGACAATACCAATTGTCTTTCTATTCCATAGATAAGTAGGAATCTCTCCTGCTGTAAGTGCCTGCCATTCGGTTATTGGAAGATTAACAACTAACGCGATTGGCTGCATTATGAACACAACTTTCTTATCCATCAAGTTCTGAGGTGGGATCTGGACCCAGATCTTCTGGCTCAGAAGCAGAGATGCCACAGACTGCACTATAAGAACACCCTAATCGTTAGCATACCCACCTGTAATTCACCACAGCGCAAAATAGTTCACTCTGCTCCCCTCAGAAACAGCCACAGCTTAAGGATAGGAATCTAGAATCCCAACATTTTCTGCTGTTCCTGTCAGAAATTCCAGCAGTCTCAGAAATACTTGTTTGCCAGTTGAGAATTAAATACATTTAGAATACGATGGACTTAGCCATACATCACGTAAGCAGACTCAGTAACTTGATTTTTCTCCCTCTTAAATCAGAGACGGACAGACATTAGACAACATGTACTTAATGGAATCTTAATTATTTCTGTACACTAGGCCATGCATCCATCAAATTACAAGGCACACATCCATTTATTTGAATGTTTTATTCATTTTTCCTCAGTAACGTTTTGACATTAATGTTACTCTCAAGCGAGTTACACCAACTTGCATCAAGCGGTGATATCTGACCTACCTCACCTATTAGCTATGCACACAGCTCTAGCTTTAAACAGTACACCCCTTCTATAGCTTTGTCCAACTTCCTTTTTGCAGTCACATCTCTTCGTACACTTCACAGGGACTATTCTTTCCTTTGGCTACCAAAAGGATTCTCTATATGAACAAGGAACAAGAACAGGCCAGTCAAATCATAATCTAACCTGTCATTAAGATTGCGGCCGATCAGATTGTGGTCTTAATTCTACATTGGCACCAGGTGCCACCCAATGACCATCTCCAACACAAAAAAATCCAACCATGACTCCTGAACATATAATGGCATTACAATCACTGAATACCACACGATCAACTTCCTAAAGGCTCCTATTGACAGAAACTGAACTGGTCAAACTATATAAATAAATAGCAACAAAGACAGATCAGAGGCTACGCTGCAGTAAGCAACACAACTCCAGACTCCCCAAAACCTGTTCACCATCTACAAAGGCACAAATCAGGAGTGTAAGGGATTGCTCCGCAATTGCCTGGATGCACGCAGCTCCAACAACACTCAAGAAGCTTAGCACCATCCAGGATAAAGCTGCCTGGATAGTTGTTTGTGGATGAGAAGCCAGAAATCAGCGATGCTGAGTAGCAGCAATGCATTCGATCTACAAAATGCATCACGGAAATTCACCAAGGTTCCTTAGACAGCAGCTTCAAAACTCGCAACCAATACAATATTAAAGGACTTGGACTGAAAATACATGGAAACAATGCCTGCATGTTTCTGTCCAAACCACTCACCAATGTGACTTTGAAACAGATCATACTTGCTTCAGAGTCATAGGATCAAAAATCCTAGAAATTCACTCCCTAATGGGTGTGCCTACGCTACATGGACTACTGCAATTCAAGGCAACAGCTCACCACCATCTTCTCAAGGCCAACTGCAGATTGACAACAAATGCTGGGCCGACTAGCAATGGCCACATCTACTTGATAGATTCTTGACTAACAAGGGACTCAATCTAGACCTGCTTTAAAAATATTCATTGGCCACCCCCACCTCAGGCAATGTTCCAAAGATTAATGCCTCAAATAAAAAGCCTCCTTTTCACTATTTTCCTCCAGAAGACATTTTTTTAAATCCTGTAAAATGAAAGATTTTCTTATTTTAATGAAGATCTCTTCACTTGGTCTGTAACACCGTACAATATTACAATTCTCCCATTTTCCATCACTGGGCAGAGATGCACTGATATTGAAGGGTGGAAAAATAACACACAAGTTCCAGAATATTCCATAGTTTATGTATGCTTTCACACCACATATCCAATAACACTCCCATAGCTCATCAGGTCTAGAGTTACAGAGAATAGCCTCTTGAGCTAGAAGGCACCACTGCAATCTGACACATTTTAAAATGATGATGAGAGGGAAGGCTGAAAAATAGTCTGCAGGATATATTTTAGCGATGTCTGCATTATGTGGTACATGTACTGGGCTTGTGGTTGCTGTATTGGTTGTAATGTAACTTCAGGTCTACTCATGCAATCCACAAAACCCGCTTAGTGATGGGATGCAATTGTGAATCATTCCAAACTTTAAAAATTAAAGCAAAGAATTTCCATGCTGAGCTAATTGCCTTCCTTATTCAGTCATGTTGCCATTATGTAAATACTGTGACTGTTTTACTGAGAGCACAGTTCCAGGCTTAGTGGCCACCCTCTGCTTATTCACTTCACAAAACCTTAAAATGCTGGCAGTCTAAGGTAGGAATATTGGACCGTCAATGTGCTTCCAGTGTCCAAAAAGAGAAATAAGTTAGTCACAGTCTCTGGACCAGGGCTACAGCAATAAACAATTTTTAGATGTGGACCTGCTCTGCACTCCAAGCCAGCACCTTATGACTTTATACTGTGCTGCGCTCCCCCCCCCCCCCCCCCGCCAGAATAACTGCTTAAGTCTGTCTGGATCTCTCTGATGTTGTCTAACATTCAAGCCGTCAGTATTGGGATTTAGCCACATCTCTCTTTGATATACTATGTGGATGGCGGGTGTGGGGAAGCTGATTGGTGAGTAGCAGCAGCAAACAAGGAAATATTAGAAAACTGCCCCTCAATCGTCCTGAAGAAAGGTTATACCCAAAACAATGACTGCTCCTTTCCTCCAAATGCCTGCTTGGCTTGCTGCACTCTTCCAGCCACCTGTCTGCCTCTCAATACTGTCAGTTCTGCTTAAGCTGGGACTCTGCAAGTTTGTATAAGAGTTAGCAGCACTGGGCCTTATGTATACAAATGACAACAGTCCTGCCATAGAATGTAACATGGTGCATTGTAGGCTTGGAAATCAGAACCAGCTCACACAAACTGGGACTTGTTCCAATTTATTTTCCTTTATATATTCTACAAATCAGTAGATTGCCCAAATGTCCAAGAGTGATGCAAATAACTAATTTAAAATTTTGGAGAAAGGACAACATTCAAGTATACCCAAGTTCTTTGCCCCATTACAGAAATATTCCATTTTAAAAATGTCAACAAATTGGGACCCGCCCACAGGCTCTTAGCCATTTTAGCACTCTGTAGCAGTCTGTCAAGTTTTACAAGTCCATTCTGCACCGTGATCAATCCGCGAAGTTCATAATTCTGGTCTATACTGACGCTCAGTATGATGATAATAACATCGACACTGACACAGGCCTAAAAACATTGGCAGCAAGATACAACTTAATATTTAACTGAGTTAAAATAAAAATAAACCCATATCTTATAAATATAAATCCCAAGTATAAATGAGGTAAAATAAAGGGCTCAGTATATTCTGGAAAATAGACAATGCAGACAGCCACACCTGCAGTATTCCTCCAACTCATCCATGCCTAGAACACGCTACATTGATTCACTGAAACAGCAAAACGTAGTCATTTACGACCACCTCCCACCCCATTTTCGTTTCAAATGCTGGTCCAATTTTCTTTTTCACGTCCCCATTCACATATAGTTTTAATAATTAAATTATGCTACAATGTTAAGCTATGGACTATCATAGACCTTTGAAATTAATCTGTGTTACGATACGAAAAATTCAAACTGGGTGCACACAATCGCCCTCCCCTCACCTCCCCTCCCCCGTTTGCCATGCTGAAATCCACCAGGTCGAACCATTCATTGTAGGTGTGACATTGTCTCTCTGTTACCTTACTGTGATCTGCCATCGCGACTGAGCAAAAATCCTTTCCGTTTCTTTAAAACCAGGCTGACTGCATTGACATTGCCCTAACTTAATTTCTCCTCCCTTGTCTTTAAAACCCCGAACAAAAGCACAGTCACAGCTACAGAGGGGGGAAGAAAGGGCCTGCCACTGAACAGCACCAGCTCTGCGCAACAGCAGCGAACTCTACAGCGGATTGTGGGATTTGTAGGAGATACTCCGGCGGATTTTAACCACACCACATCCACACAGCCGGAACCATCTCTATCCTTCAAAGCTCCAACAAATTAGATTCTCCTGGGCTACTAATCCCAGGGTTAAACTATGTCAGAGCAAAGTGTTTACTGCTGTTAAAGACGTCAATGCCGTCAGTTCCCGGTTATAGTACGTTTAAAAATACATTTTAACAATTCCTTATTATACCAAATGTCTTTCTCACACAAACTATTCCTTTCACGGTCTAATGATGTGACCATGTGGGCAATCATAGCAACCATTTTATTCTAATACTGTCCTCAAATAGCAAATACATCAATACCAGCTAATCAGGTTTTAGAGGTCTGAGGAACGGTCACTGGAGCTGTACAAACGCTGCCAGAACCGCTAAGCTTTTCCAGCAATTTCATTTTATAGTGGTGTTGGCTGAGATTGAAAATTTTAACTAGGATACCAATAGAAATCCTCGCTTTTCTGAGTATTGTTTAATTGTTTGAAAGGTCAGTAATCCTTTAGTATTGTCCTAGTGTGTCTGTGCTATCCACCCTGGTTGTGGACTTCAACCCCAAAAAGCAGCTGATTCTGAGATGACAACTTTCTTAACTGAGCTACACCAAATGTTTGTGAACTCAGAATGTATTGCTGGGGTTGTGAGTGTGTGTAGACTGTATCAAAATTTATACTTGGTCAAAACTCATTTGTGAAACTCTTGTCTCTACTCCTATGGCTTTCAAATAATGTTTAAAGCATTGTGATGAAGGTTTGTGCTTTATTATAATTTAGAAACTTGGCTGATAACACAGACAGAACTACATACAGCTTTAATGTTGATCTGTTTTTATATTGTGTGGCCAAGAAGGGAGGACATAGTTTTAGTTTCATTTTTGAAATCTGCAGAACTGAATTCTGGAAATTTGTTTAGAACATAGAGAACATAGAACAATACAGCACAGAACAGGTCCTTTGGCCCTCGATGTTGCGCCGACCTGTGAACTAATCTAAGCCCATCCCCCTACATTATCCCATCATTATCCATCTGCTTATTCAAGGACTGTTTAAATGCCCCTAATGTGGCTGAGTTAACTACATTGGCAGGCGGGGCGTTCCATGCCCTTACCACTCTCTGAGTAAAGAGTTACGCTTCTTTACATTCTTTAGATGTATGCAGTGGATGAAATATGTTTGAATTTCAAAAAGGTGTGGGATAAGGTACCATATGTTAGGCTACATAATAAGATGAGTCCATCATGTTGTTATTGGATAGAGGATTGGCTAAGTTATCGAAAACAGGAAGTTGTAGAGTCAAACGGCATGGAAACTTGCCCTTCAGTCCAACATATCCATGCCAATCAGGTATCCTAAATGGAATTAGTCCCATTGCACCATATCTCATTAAACCTTTCCTATTCATATACCTATCCAACTGTCTTTTTAAAAGTTGTAATTGTACCTGCCTCTGGAACATGCAGCACACACTGTGTAAAAAAGTTGCCCCTCAGGTCCCTTCTAAATCTTTCCCCTCTCACCAAAAACCCATGCCTCCTAGTTTTGGACTTCCCTACCCTTGGAAAATGACCTTGACTATTCACCTTATCTGTGCCTCTCATGATTTTATAAACGTCTTTAAGATCACCCCTTCAATGCTCCCGGGAAAAGATGCCAGTCTATTCAGCTTCGCCTTATAACCTATAGCTATGGAAGGCCACAGGGATCAGTGCTAAGACCACTATTATCTGCAATATTCATTAATGACTTGGATGAGGAAAGTGAATGTATTACCACCAAGCTTGCAAATAACATAAAAATGATGGGATCGCAATTGGTGATGATGCTGCATTGAGTTGAATCTTACATTTGTTTGACTATGTTTGAGTTGCACGGAGTGACTTAGAGTGTTTTTCACTGTGAAGCCTAGTGAGTTTTCTTGTCCTGTCTTCCCAAATGCTCTTCAGTAGTAACATATTACACCCCATGGCATCCGTGATGTCTGATTTTCACCTCATTTTACTACATGCCATGTTGCTGATCTCCCGCTAAAGAAGCCAAGATATTGCTTACCATCAATGAGCCCACAACAACCCTTTCCTTTCAATGCTCTGTTGTTTGAAATCCTTGAAATGCCCCCTTCATAATTGTTATCCATCTGCAATGCGGTGTGCTGCCCAAAATCCCCACAATTTAGTACCCCAGCTTTCTTCACACAGGATTGGCCCCAGACCTAGAATTTTAGTAGACTGACCCCCAGAACTGATCTTGGCCCATCTCCTTGACTGGCGTAGATCCACAAACCTCAGCAATGAGTGACCAGACTGTGACTACTGTCTGTGCAACTCTCTGTCTAACTTCCCATGACTTACTGAACCGATGCAACTGTCCAGCATGGCTGATCTCAACCCTCAGTAGTGATCATAGATCACTCCCTGGACCGTGGAGGTACCAACTCTCCTAACCCCAAACATGTCAAGAACTGACTCCCCAAGCCCCTAGGCTGATATCAGAAACTGCCCTTGAGTTACCATATCTTCCTTGACACTTGAGGATTACTTCCCTTGGACTTTGAGACTTGGTTGTTTTCTTGAAGCACAAGCAGCATGTTTAACATGTACCCTGCTGGCATGTGGTGCAGATGTGAGATGAATGGAGCATGGTCCTGTATCTCAACATGTCCACCTTTGACTGATCACTGCTGGCCAGCTGCCTGCTTTGTGTCCACACTGAAAGGCAAAGTCCAGAGCCGTGAGTCTGTAAGCTCTGGTTGTAGGGGCAAAGTGAAAATTAGCAAAACAAGAATTCTGTGAGCATCACATAGGCATGGAGTGAGTGAATGTTAAGAAGTGTACAGCCTGAGATACAGTATGGTCCAATCTATGAGTTAGGTGCCAAGTCCTGCATACAAAGTGTCCTTTCAGTTGCAATTAACATTGCCAGTACACTCCAAAGTGGAGTATTAAAGAGCAGAACTGTACTGTAAGTGAATCAAAGATGTCCCATGCTGACATGGTGAGGTTGGTATGTGTTGAATGGCAGTGTACATGGACTGGGCTGCACCCGTGGTGTGTGCCCTGAGACGTTAGTACCTAATGTCCAAGATGGAGTTCCAAAGAATCGAACAGTAAGCTGGAGTCAGCAAGTAGCTAGTCTGACTTTTATGTCAGAAATTATTGCTGCCATTTACCTGTCACAAATGAATTTGTTTTGCCACTGCATTGGTAAGAGTGACCATAGCACAGTCCTTGTGAAGATCACCTGCCATTTTCAAACTGAAGACTCCCCCTAGGATGCTGCTTGGCCTGCTGTGTTATCCAGCTCCACACCTTGTTGACTCCCGTTGATGTGTAGTGAGGCTATCAGGATAAAGTCACATTAGAACTAGCAACTCAAAACCGGTCATCTCATGACAATGTGGGCCATCAGCAACAACAATTGTTTTTCCACTACAATCTGTTACTCTTGTTAGTCAACATATTCCTCAATGTGGCTGTAACCATTAAGGCAGTAGATACACAAACACACACACACACACACACACACAAGACACACACACGCAACAAGACACACACACACACACACACACACACACAGACACAGAAACTTAATAAGCCATTACATTATTTTCTCATGTATTAATCACCTTGGCTCATGTGTATGTGCCCTTTGTTTTGCCATAATGAATATAAACTGGTCATGGTGAAGGTCTGTGCTAGTTTTGTTTCACAGTGCATCACTTGAATGGGCTTTAAAAAAAAGAAATTGGCATCTTCACCAAAGAATTGTATTGTAATTATGACAACAGGAGCGCAAAAGAGGAAAATTCACCAGATGTCTGCAAAGTACTTTCAGAAACAATGTGTTTGACAACCATACCCCATTGTTTCCATGACCACAAAGATAAAGCAGCTGGAGTTAACACACTAAACAGCTGCCTGTCTTTCTTCAAATATAATCTTAAAGAGAGGCACAGGGATAATATGTGTAGGGATGGCTTTGACTAGCCCTTGGGTGACTGTCTGTGCGAAGTTTTCATGCTCCCCCTGTTTCTCTGTGGGTTCTGCCAAGTGCTGCGGTTTTCTCCCATAGTCCAAAGATGTGCAGGGTAGGTGGATTGGCCATGCTAAGTTGCCCCGTAGTGCCCAGGGATATGCAGACTAGGTTTATTAGCCATGGGAAAGAAAGAGTTACAGGGATAGGGTAGGATGGTGGTTCTGGGTGAGATGCTGTTCAGAAGATTGGAACAGACTCAATGGGCCAAATGTGCTCTACTTGCACTGCAGGGATTCTATAATTCTGTTGCAAGAGAAGGGGTCAACCTGATAAACAACTTTCTGCTGTAGTTGGGGTAAAACAGTTTGGTCAGCTAGTCCCAAATTGAATCAGGAGGTCTGTTGATAGATTGGCTAACCGAGAGAGACTTTGATTATAGAGCAAAGAACATAGAACATTACAGTGCAGTACGGGCCATTCGGCCCTCAATGTTGCGCCGACCTGTGAAACCAATCTGAAGCCCATCAAACCTACACTAATCCATTATCATCCATATGTTTATCCATAACCATTTAAATGCTCTTAAAGTTGGCGAGTCTACTACTGTTGCAGGCAGAGCATTCCACAACCTTACTACTCTCTGAGTAAAGAACCTACCTCTGACTTCCGTCCTATATCTATCACCCCTCAATTTAAAGCTATGCCACCTCATGCTAGCCATCACCATCCGAGGAAAAAGGCTCTCACTGACCTTCCCTCCAAACCAGGCAACATCCTGGTAAATCTCCTCTGCACCATTTCCAATACTTCCACATCCTTCCTATAATGCAACGATCAGAGCTATACACAATACTCCAAGTGTAGCCGCACCAGCATTTTGTACAACTGCAATATAACATCATGGCTCCGAAACTCAATCCCTCTATCAATAAAACCTAACACACCATGCACCTTCTTAACAACACTATCAACCTGGGTGGTACCTTTCAGGGATCTATGCACACGGACGCCGAGATCTCTCTGCTCATCCACACTACCAAGAATCTTACCATTAGCCCAGTACTCTGTATTCCTGTTACTCCTTCCAAAATGAATCACATCACACTTTTCCACATTAAACACCATTCGCCACCTCTCAGCCCAGCTCTGCAGCTTACCTATGTCCCTCTATATACCGTACTATCCACAACTGCACCAACTTTGATGTCATCCGCAAATTTACTAACCCATCCTTCTGCACCCTCATCCAGGTCATTTGTAAAAATGACAAACAGCAGTGGCCCCTAAACAGATCCTTGCGGTACACCACTAGAAACTGAACTCCAGGATGAACATTTCCCGTCAACCACCACCCTCTGTCTTCTTACAGCTAGCCAATTTCTGATCCAAACCACTAAAATCACCCTCAATCCTATGCCTCCGTATTTTCTGCAATAGCCTACCATGGGGAACCTTATCAAATGCTTTACTGAAATCCGTATGCACCATATCAAACGCTTTACCCTCATTCACCTACTTGGTCACCTTCTCAAATAACTCAATAAGGTTTGTGAGTAATGACCTACCGTGCTGACTATCCCTAATCAAATTATTCCTTTCTAGTTGATTATAAATCCTATCTCTTATAGTCTTTTCCAACACTTTACCCACAACCAAAGTAAGTCTCACTGGGCTATAATTACCAGTGTTGTCTCTACTCCTTTTCTTGAACAAGGGGACAACATTTGCTATCCTCCAGTCTTCTGACACTATTCCTGTAGACAATGATGACATAAAGATCCAAACCAAAAGCTCTGCAATCTCATCCCCAGCTTCCCAGAGAATCCTAGGATGAGTCCCATACAGCTCAGGGGACTTATCTATTTTCACACTTTTCAGAATTGTTAACTCCTCCTCCTTATGAACCTCAATCCCGTCTAGTCTAATAGCCTGTATCTCAGTATTCCCCTCAACAACATTGTCTTTTTCCTGTGTGAATAGTGACGAAAAATATTCATTTAGTGCCTCTCCTATCTCTTTGGACTCCACGCACAGCTGTCCTTGACTGGCCCTAATCTTACTCTAGTCAATCTTTTATTCCTGACATACCTATAGAAAGCTTTAGGGTTTTCCTTGGTTTATGGAACTTCTAAGCAACCCTAGTCATTGTAAATATGTATTATTGCTTAGTAGTGTTATAAAGGTGTCCCACATTAAATGGAATAGTACCCAAGTTGTTCTGTGCTATTGATATCTGGGCCAGAGCCTTTAGATTCTAGAAAGGACTTTTTTACATGAATAGCCCAAGACATATCGAAAATGACATTGTACAACACAGGACTGCTTGCATGACAAATAGTGAATGAAGTATGGGAGCTAAGCAATCCCACAACTGAAGAATTATTTCAAAGCTCTATCACATCCAATCCTGATGGTGGTCAACATTCAAACAACTCACTGGAGATGGAGGCTCCATACTCAGCTGATGGGAGAGCTCAACACAAAAGGATAAAAATAAAGCACTTGCAATGATCTTCAGCAAGAGGGCTTCAGTACCTTAAAAGTTAATCTTCAACCAATTTGTTTCACTCTGTGTAACATTAAGAAATAACTCATGATTTCTGGATAGGCACGTGATGATGGGCCAGACAGCATCTTGAAAACCTGAGCTCCAGAACAAGCAATTGCCAAAGCTTTTTATTCCTGTACTCTGGATGGAATATTTTATTATCCATCACCAAGAATTACTCAGCAGCACCCCTATGGATTTAGCTGGTTGAACCCTAAAGGACATATCTGCTAGTGGTGCTGGAACCAAAAAGAGAGGAAAACCTATTTGACCACAACGTCACCACTTTATCTGTTGCAGATGAATTTCTCAATAGTAGTAAGACTGAGCACTGCATTGATTTTGTGAAGGCGAACTCTTGTATTTATATCAAACATACCCTCCATGGATTGTGTAGAGCTACTGCTGTGTTAAATGGTATAGACCTAGGATGGACCTAGCAACTCCAAATTGGATAATTATGAGGCACCATGGGCCTCAGCAGCTGCAGAAATTTGTTCAACACAGTCTGTAACCTCATGGCCTGGGATATCTTCCATAATAACTTTGCCATCTGGATGGAGGAATTAACATTGCATTCAATGCAGAAAGGCACATTAGGAGGAGTAGCAGGCTCACAAATACTCACAAGTAAACTGTCAAACTGGTGAAGGAACAGTATGTCAAACAGCTGAACCAGAATACAATTGACAGAGCTAAGCAATCTCAAAACCAACATTTCACATCGAAGCATAGCAGTCCTGTCACATCCAATCATTAATAGTGGTGAACTTCACAATAGAGGAGGAGACTTCCCAAATATCCTCATCCTCAATGATGGAGAAGCCCAGCACATCAATTCAAAAGACAGAGGTGAAGCATTTGCATCCACTTTCAGCTGGAGATGCCAAGTGATCCATCTCAGCCTCCTCCTGTGATCCAAGGATTACTGATGCCAGTCTTCAGACAACTTGATTGGCTCCATGTGATTGCAAGAAATGCTGGAGGCATTGGATGTTTCAAAGGCTCTGAGGCCTGAAAATATTCCAGCAATAGTACAGGAGACATGTGGTCCAGAATTAGCTGTACCCCTAGCCAATCTCTTTCAGTGTATCTACAGTGTTGGCATCTACTTGACAATCTGGAAAATTGCCCAAACATGTCCTGTGTGCAAAAAGCAGGGTAAATCTAAGCTAGCCAATTACACTCTATCTGTATATTCTTAATTGTCTGCAAAGTGATGGAAGGAGTCGTCAACAATGTTATTAAGCTGCACTGACCCACTAATAAGCCGCTCTCCAATGCTTAGTTTGGGAACAGGAAGACCTGACTTAAGACCCGATTACAACATTATTGCAAACGTTGGCAAAACAGCTGAATTCCTGAGGTGAGATGAGAGTGACTGCCTTTGACATCAAGGTAACATTTGACTGAATAGAGCATCAAGAAGTTAAATTAACTCTTTACAGATTAGAATAATCCCTAGGAGAAATGAAGATGGTTTTGATTATCAGTGGCAATTAAGTCAGTTTCAGGACATCAGAATCTTCAATTTCCCATGCAGCTTTCATACAGTCAGTTGTATCTGGGGTTCCTCATGTTTCCAATGTATAATTCCAGTCTAATTGCTTAAACAATTATCTGACAGTCACCAAGTCTGGGTCACTTGGGAATTCCACAGGGCAGCATCATGGATCTATGTATCTCCAGTTGTTTTATCAATCATCTTCCCTTCATCATAGGGTCAGAAATGGAGATGTTCAGTGATGTTTTCATAGTGTTCAGTACCACTTGTAAATCATCAAATACTGAAACAATCCATATGGACCAAGTTTAGACTTGGGAGGCTAAGTGGCAAGTAACTTTTATGACATACCAATGCCAATCAATGACCATCTGAAGACAGAGAATCTCACTATCACCCCTTCATAGTCAATGGATGGTCATTACTGAATATCCCATACGCAGCACCTGGTGGATACCATTGACAAGAAGCTTAGCTGGACTATCACATAAATACTGTGACTGAGATTCTTGTGATGAGTAACTCATCTCCTGATTCCCAAAGATTTAACAGAGGTCACAAATCAGGAGTGTGATGTAGCACTCTCCACTCACAAGCATGAGTTCAGGTCCAACAGCTCTCACAGATCTTGACACTATCCGGAATAAAGCAGCCCACTTGACTGGCACCTCATTTGCCATCTACAGCCAAACACTCCTGCAATTTCCGACACACTGTAGATACCATGTGCAATATATATAAGTCGTAGCCTAGTACCTAGCCTCTTTCGACAGCGTCATACAAATGTGTTACTCCCACCTCCAAGAATGACAAAGACAGCAGGTGGATGAGAATACCACCATCTGTAAGGTCCCCTCCATCCTTCTGACTCAGAATGATACTGACATTCCTTAATCCTTGTCTGCTCAAAGTTTGGGAGCTCCCTACCTAACAGCTGTGGGTGTATCTTTACCACGCAAACTACTGTGGTTCAACAAAGCGGCTCATTGCCATCTTCTCAAGGTTAAATGACAATGGGCAATAAATTTTGACCGTGTCAATAATACCCACATTCCGTGAACAATTTTTTTAAAAATCAGTTTTTATTAGCTACCTGGCTATTTCCCCACGCGTCGAAGTGTCACAATTTGCTTGCTAACTCTCTTTTCAAGCCATTTGGGATATTTATGATGCTGACTACTCACCTACAAATGTAAGACAACTAAAAGCTTGGTTGTGCAGTTAGGGTTT
The DNA here is from genome assembly GCF_030684315.1 of Stegostoma tigrinum. Taxonomy (NCBI): domain Eukaryota; kingdom Metazoa; phylum Chordata; class Chondrichthyes; order Orectolobiformes; family Stegostomatidae; genus Stegostoma; species Stegostoma tigrinum. Next base: position 32,674,393 of record NC_081383.1, read on the forward strand.
AAGGACTGACCTAAAGGAGGAGAGAAAGTGAGCATTTTCAGGCGGGAGTTTCAGGGCCTAAGCAACTGAAGACATGATCTAGTAGAACGATGAAGACTGTCAATATGCAAAATTACAGAATTAGAGGAATGAAGAGTACTTGGAGGATTATAGAACTAGGATAGTTACCAGAGATAGAAGAGGCCCTGGAGGGATTTGAACACAAGGATTAGAATTTTAAAATAGAGGGGTTGCCGTAAATCAACAAGCTCAGGGTTGATGGATGAGCAAGACTTAGTGTGAGTTAAGTCACTGGCAATAGGATATTAGTTGGGCATAGGAAGGAAGAAAGCAAAAGGGTAGAAACCTCCTGAACAAGGTTCAACATAAGAGAGCGACAGGTTGTAACCTCAAAGTCTCAAGCAGCAGCTGCTTGTGAACATATGGGGAAGTGCTTTGGAGAATTGCCAGAAAAGTTTTGCTGCTGTAAAAGTTAAATCTCATCAGAGTGCCTCACTGATGGACAGTCACCAGGTCAGGGAATAAAAATGCTTGTTGCCATATTTGGCGATCCAGATGTATAATCTGAATAATGTGGAGGTGCTGGTGTTGGACTGGGATGGACAAGGTCAGAAATCACACAACACCAGGTTAGAGTCCAACAGATTTATTTGAAATCACAAGCTTTCGGAGCTTGTCAATTATTTTTAAGCTACCTATACATGACACCTCCTGGGGGGGTGGGGGGGTGGGTGGGGTGCAGGGGATGTGGCAGGAATTGAAGTGGGATAATCATGTCTAGAGTTGGGGACAGTATCACAAATCCCTGGACCTGCATACCTATATTAAATTTGCTGCTGGAATGATGTTGTTGAAATGAATTGCCAAATTCTTGGTATGGTGCCATCTGGTGGGGAATGTGTTTCTGAGGCCATAAAGTTTGGAGTCAGCTGCAGGAACTAAAATGTTGCAACTTTTGAATGTTACCGTGAGAATAGCGCCACGTTTTCAAGATATAATGATGTTAATCTCCTACAATCACTTGCACTGCTGGCAACAAGTCTGGTGCTGCAGCTGTAGTGTGAGAGTGGAGAGAGAGCAGAGAAATTGGAATGGGTTGAGGGAGTGGAAGGAGGCAAAGGAGAATGAAAGAAGTGAACAGACAGACAAAGGGTTGTGGGAGGAAGGAAGGGTTAGGAGAGAGAAGGAGGAAATGGGCAGTGACAGGATGACAAAGGGATGTGAGAGGAGGGGAGGAGAGGAGGTGAGAGGAGGAAATGAAGGGGGAGAAATGAAAAAGGCTGGTGCAGGAAGGGAGCAAAATAGGAACGGCCAGGAATGACGGAGGCATGAGAAGAGGAAGGAGTGGAAAGAGACAAACGGAAGCGGGAGACAAAACCTGTCGTGTGGAGTGGAAGAGAAGATGTGGGAAGGAGAGCTGCAGACGAGAGGCTGAGATGGGAAAACATTGAAGTGGAGAGGGAGGAAGGAAAGATGGAAATTATGGGTGCGAGAGATGGGAGACAGCATTCAGCGTGTAGCTACTTTGACATTTCTAGGTCTGAAAGAGTTAATAATGTGGAGTGCCATTAGCACCATTGACTATGACGATGCCAGGTCATAGAATCCCTGCAGCATAGAAGCAGGACGTTCGGCCCACCAAGTGCACACTGCCCCTCCAAAGAGCATCCCGCCCAGAGCTCTACTCAATCTCTGTAACCTTGTGTTTTTCCCATGGCTAATCTACCTAGCCTACACATTGTATATTATTTTATCTTCTAGAGGCGTGGCACAGTGGCTCAGAGGTTAGCACAGCTGCCTCACAGTGCGAGGGACCCAGGTTCAATTCCACGCTTGGGTGACTGTGTGGAGTTTGCACATTCTCCCTGTGCCTGCATGGGTTTCCTCTGGGTGCTCTGCTTTCCTCCCTGAGTCCAAAGATCCGCCAGCTAGGTGGATTGGCCATGCTAAATTGCCCATAGTGTTCAGGGGTGTGCAAATTAGGTAGGGTATAGGGGAATAGGTCTGGGTGGGATGCAGCAAGGGTCATTGTGGACTTGTGGGGCTGCAGGGGCTGTTTCCACACTGCAGGGATTCTATGATGCCTGAGCACTTTGGACAATTATAGAATGGTCAATCCACCTAACCTTCACGTCTTTGGAGTGTGGGAGAAAATCCATGCAGACACAGGGAGCACACACAAACTCCACGGAGACAGTTGCCTGAAGCTAGAATCAAACCCTGGTCTGCAATGCTGTGAGGCAGCAGCGCTAACCACTGTGCCACCCTAAAAAAAAGGAATGCTTCATGAATTTGCATGTCACCCTTGTGCAGGGGCCATGCTAATCTCTGTATTGTTACAATTTTTGCCGAAGTGAGCTTGGATTTGTGGGCAGAAAAGTTTATGATCATGAAGGAGAGAGAGCTAACATCATGTCCTCCGCAAAGTCTCTGTAACAGTGTCTATCACATCAATGAAGGTGCTTGCTGACTATAAACTGTTAACCACATTAGAATGACTGATTAACCTTGAAACAAAAGAATGCGATCAGATTCATCTTCTATTCTGTGAGTGGGCCCAACTTTCACAGCATCATCTTAACACAAATGCCATTAAAATATTATAGCTGAGATAGTAGGAACTGCCGATGCTGGAGAATCCTAGATAACACGGTATAGAGTTGGATGAACACAGCAGGCCAAGCAGCATCAGAGGAGCAGGAAAGCTGACGTTTCAGGTCGAGACCCTTCTTCAGAACATCAGCTTTCCTGCTCCTCTGATGCTGCTTGGCCTGCCGTGTAGCTACTCAGTTTCAAATGATATAAGCAATACATAGGTGGGTTCAATCTTCATTAACTTAGAACTGAAAGAAATTTCATGGACCCACAATAACAACACACAGTGAAAAATTACATTTTTTTTAAGCAGAGATTGCTAAGTTAGGAAGATGTTGAAACAAAATACAATCCTGTTAAGCTTTTCTTCCCTTTCAATCATACTTATCAAACCCTAAGAGTTTTCGCTTTAATTATGGATCTCTTCCATGGTGACACTGAGCAACTTGTGCAGATTCATCAACTTAGTTGTTAAAAAAAACTGCATAAACTTTATTAATATTTAGCAACAGTTTCTTTAAAATGTGTGCATTGTGGACTGACTGATGTAAATGCTTGCAACTCAAAACTATTTCTGTCAATTTATTTAAGTTGCAATATACCTTGGCAACATTTATTCTCTATTCTGAATTTTCAGATTCTGCTTTCTGGAGCCTGGCTTCCTGTTATTGAGCAATGCCAAATATGCAGCAACCATGCATTACATTGTGAAGTCATTTCATGGTCTTTTTATGCCGTGGGACTCAATCATAATTTTCATAAAATTGCTTGAACATTATTCAGCCTGGCTTAGCTTACCCCTGAATCAGAAGGTCAGGAGTTCAAGCTCCCATTCTGGGGTTTGAACACATGATTTAAATTGCCATTTCAGTAATGTTATGATTCATCAATGCATGTGTCATTCTTAAGATAAGATGTTAAATGAAGTCCTCACGGACCTGTTCAAGTGAACTTAAAAGATTTCAAGGGATTATTTGAAGAAGAGCATGGGCTCTGATATATTATCCAAGACAACATAAATCTCTGAACCAACACCATAAAAGGTAAACAGATTAACTAGTTATTTACGATTTTGTTGTTTGCAAATTAATAAGGTGCTACATCAAAGCACATTCTTAGTTCGTATTCATTTCCTGAGATAGTTGTATCTGGTTTCTGTACTTAAATGATGAAAAGTTAGGGATTATTAAGAAGCAGAAGAGGCTTAGGAGCCCAAGTACAGAACGGTGAATGGGTGCAAATATAATGAAATGGAATCCCCACAGTGTGAAAGCAGGCCATTCAGCCCATCATGTTCACAACAACCCTCCAAAGAGCATCCCATCCAATCTCTGTAATACTGTATTCCATGTGGCTAACCCACCCAACCTGCATATCCCTGGACACTACAAGCAGTTTATCATGGCCAATCCACCTAGCCTGCACATCTTTGGAATCTGGGAGGAAACTCGTAGACACAGGGAGAATGTGTAAACTCCACATAGACAGCTGCCTGAGGGCAGAATTGAAATTGGGTCCCTGGAACTGTGATCAAGCAGTGCTAATCACTGAGCCACTGTAGGCTAGCAGCTATTCCTCCATTGCAAGGTCAGACTACACCCAATGCACTGTGTGCAGTTTTGGTCCGCTTATCTCAGGAAAGATATTGCTGCAGAGAAAGTTACTAACGCTTCTGCGTGTCCCCAGTGTGATTGGCTTTTCTCTCGTTAGCCAGCCCACACTCTAGCATGTCTTACCAACCTCTGAATGAAGTTTTGGCTTGAGAATAACAAGCATCTCTTTTTCCTTGTTTCTGTGGCTGCTACTGTCTCTTTGTAATTGTGTTTTAGATGCTGGTTGACTGTTTGCATCTTGTCAAAGTGTGATGCTCTTAACATGGTAAAAGCCCTCTTAATTTAAATGCTTTATTTTCTTCTGGGTCTTCCAGATCTCTTCTCCTTGTGGTCAGAATCCGATTTACACTTCTGCAACTATGTATTATCTCCTGATTATCACTGCAGGCATCAAGTGGTAGCTTGCTTTCTACTAGTGTGAAGCACAGAGTAAAAGTTGTTTGAGCTATTTTGCTGCCCCACCTTCTCCTTTGGCTTTGCTTTATTTAGGCCTATCTATTGATCAGTAGTGGACGGTACACAGTTAAGGAGTATCTACAGAAGAGGCTCTCTTCTTAGATAACAAAATGAATTATTGCAAGATAGCAATAAATGCAATCACATTCTACTCGGGCATAATTAAATTTCATCATTCAAGAAACATTTGGACAGGTGTGTGGATGGAATAGTTATGGAGGAACATGGACCAAATGCAAGCAAATAGGACTAGTTTAAATTGTGAAAACTGGGTAGCATGGGCAAGTTGGGCCAAAGGGCCTGTTCCCATGCTGTAGACCTACTGAGTCTACGACTATGGCTCTATTAGGAAGTTAGGGATTCATTCCTACAGCTCCTTGCCTCCATCCATATACTGTGAGTGACATCTGTGGAACGGGTGGAAACAATTTGACATGAACATTGATTCCTTCAGGACCATTACTTTATACATTATATTCCTGATCCCAGGCCGTTTTTGTGTAGCCCACTGTTGGTGATGAAAGCTTTGGGTGCAAAACACACATGCGCCTCTTTCTAAGGCTAGGTTTCCCGCTCTGAGCACCACAGGAAAATTATATTGTCTTCCACACACTATTTTTTTAAGTGCTGGTTTAGGTTTTGCAAATTCAGTGTGACTGGTGAAGGAAGCTTACCAAGAAGACTGGAGAATTCTGAAAGATAAGTATAAGATGTTTTTGACAACTCCATACTGTATCGTAATGTAGGAGAGATTCATCCAAAGGTAAGTTGACCCCTACATTGTTTAGCACTGTAAAATTGTTGTCATGCATTATGATACATTTTTAATTGTCAAAGATCTGTATTGTATTAAAAATGTAAAAGCAATTTGTGTCGTGCATTATGATACATTTTTAATAGTTAAAGGTCCACAATGTATTAAAAATGTAAAAGCGAGTTGTCTCAGCCTGTGCTATTACTAGTCTCCAACATGATAAAGATTCAGGAAGGTTTCAAATAAGGTTTCAGATTTCGAGCTAAGTGATAAATAAAAAAGGCCACCGGTCAGACTACAATGGAGACTTTGAGAGATTGAGAGTGAAAATAAGAGGAGTCAACCATCAATCAAAATGCCTTAATTGATCTAGTAAAGTAGAAGTGATGTTGGAAAGCACCTTCCAGGCATGATAGCCTTCTGACCATTTAAGGTCTTTAAGGTCTGTTTGATAGGCATTAACATAGAATTACAATTGTTCTTACAATAACAAAAAATTGCATCAGTTGGCTGCTAATCAGTGAAGTGCTGTGATTTGTGAATCACGAGAATGAATTAAAAATAACAGAGATGGTCCTTGAGATAGTTCTCTAATTCAATATTCTAACTTAATGCATGGGCTGGGGGCACTGAGATTCTTCTGTCTTGAAAAAAATAATTGACTGGGACCTTTTGTCATCCACAAGGTGTTAGTTTTAAAGAAAAGCTACATTTTGAATATAGTTTCAATTGCAGATGTTAGAGTAGGTCTAAAGTAAGTCTAACCCTAACCCTAATGCTAACCCTAACCCTATCGCAGCATAAAACTAATAAATAACAAATACAACATTGATGCCGGGAAATTCTTATTGATACAAGTTGTTGCATTGGAGTTCCAGGTTACTCAAAGGATGGAAAAATTCATTTAAAAGATAGCTAGTTGCTATGTTAGGTGTGAGGGTAGGAAAGAAAGGCTCTCATTTATTTGATTGGCTTTGATTTATTATTGTCACATGTACCTAGGTACAGTGAAAAGTGTTGTTTTGCATATAGTGAAGGCAGATTATACAACACAAAGTGCATTAGGGAATAGAACAGAGCAAGGAATACAATGTCACAATAAAGTGCACAGAGAGTGAGATCAACTTTAAATTTAAAATTTGAGAGGTCCATTCAAAAGTTTGATAACAGCAGGGAAGAAACTGTTCTTGAATCTATTCTTATGTGTATACAAGCTTTTATATCTTCTGCCCAATGGAAGACGGTGGAATAGATTATAATGGGGATGGGGGGGTGCCTTTGATGATGTTGGTTGCTTTCCCAAGGCAGTGAGAAGTATAGATTGAATCAATGGATGGAAGGTTTGTCTGCATGATGGACTGGGCTATGTTCATGACTTTCTGTAGTAGAGCAGTTGTCAAATCATGCAGTGATGCATCCAGATAGGATGCTTTCTATAGTGCATCTATAAAATTTAGTAAGGATCCTTGTGGACATGGCAAATTTCCTTAGCCTCCTGAGTAGAGACATTGTTGTGCTTTCTGGATCGTAGTGTGGAAATAGGTAGACCAGGACAGATTGTCGGTGATCACCACTCCCAGGAACTTGATGCCCTCGACCAGCTCCACCTCAGCACCATTAATGCAAACAGGATCATATCCTCCCCTCTACTTTCTGAAGCCAATGACGAGCTCCTTCATTTTGCTGACTTTGAAGGAAAGATTGTTGTCTTTACACCATGCCACTATAAAGTGCCTTTTATAATTTCAGGGCATTTCAAAGGACATTACAGCCAGTGGAATAGCTTTTGAAATGTATTCATTGTTGTAGTGTAAGCAACATGGCAACTAATTGCACCCAGCAAACAGTCAAAAATGTGATGATGACATCGAAATAATGTGATTTTATTTTAATAGTGGTGTTATTGATGGATAAATCCTCACCCGGGAACTAAGGATAGATTCTTCAAGACTCTGTCAAGGGGTATTTAGGGAGGTGATGGCCTAGTGGTATTATTGCTGGGCTGCTAATCTAGAGACACAGATAACATTCTGGGGACCCAGGTTCAAATCCTGTTATTGGCACTTGTGGAACTTGAATTAAATCAAATATCTGGAACTAAGAATCTACTGATGACCATGAATCAATTGTCAGGAATAAACCTATCTGGTTCACTAATCCCTTTTAGGGAAGGAAACTGCCATCCTTACCTGGTCTGGCCTACATGTGACTCCAGACCCACAGCAATGTGGTTGACTTTGAACTGCCCTCTGGGCAATTAGGGATGGGCAATAAATGCTGCCTAGCCAGTGACGTCCTAATTGCATTAATGAATTTAAAATAAATTATTTCTGAAAAGGATATACAGGCCTTGGTTTAGCATCTCGTTAGAAATAATACCTCTGACAGCGCAACACACCTTCAGACTGCAAATAGAGTTAGCTACAAGTGTCTAAATTGGGTCTTGAACCCACAACCTTCAGACTCAGATATGGCTATTGCAAACCTGGACAGTGGCAACAAAAAGTAGGTCTTTCTAAAAGGATTCATAAATAAAGGAGACTTCAAGATTATAGTGTATCTAGGAGCCATATGAATTGTGCAAATTAGCATCCAGGACTAATGTAGCAAACATTTAAAATCTGGAAATCAAATTGCCAATTATCAACTAATAAGTCTGAGGTAATTGTGTCGGATCTATATTTTTTAAAAAATGACTCAGTGAATGAGAAAATGTATTTGCAGGGTACACATACTGTTAGGTTGGTTTTCGGAGACCCTCACAGACTTGAAGCAATAACAAAACACTGACCTGTTTAGAAAAACACAAATCCTTTATTACAAAGCAAGTACAAGCTGTGGAGGATCACTGTACTCAACCCAGCACAGAGTGCAGAGTCTCGTAAGCGATTTTCTCCAAGCAGTGGACAGTCCCCGCTTTTTGTACCTTATCAAGTGCATAATACATAAAGCAATTTTACGTCTCACAATGGCATGTTACATGAAACAATCACTACATTGGACAATGACATGATACACAAACAATTACTATATCGAAAACTTAAAGAGAGAAGGATACAGCAGGAGGTGATTTCAAGTTGCCGAAGTGACAATGTAATTTCAAGTCGCCAAAGTGCCTGGCTTGAACAAAAGTCAGTGCCCTGGCCCCTTTAGCAGAAACAGAAGTTACGTTCTTGACAGGGTCTCAGAAGTGTCACACCTTCACAAATGCTGCCCACCTAATCTTATTTGAGATAGTTTCTACATACCTCTGTGCAGGAAGATAAAGACTTGCAAAGTTTATACCTAATTCTATTCAAGCAGGAAGCTTAAGGCAGTGTCATTCTACCTTTGTGTAGGAAGATAAGGATTTACAAAGTTTTATACCTAATTCTATTCAGGCAGGAAGTTTTAAGGCAGCATCTGCATACCTCTGTGTAAGCATACAAAAAGCATTAATTTACAGAGAATGTAAATCAACGGGATGTTATCCCAATAACATCTTAATACAACATCCTCCTCCTTCACAAAAAAGTTGAATTATTTACAATAACACATGAGTCTATCAGATTTTGTAAATTATGGGTAATTTGCTGATATATTCATATCTCATGATAGTGACTCTGTATGGAGGTGACCACAGATTGCTTACCATCATCAGTGATGTTACATCATTTGTGTTTGTGCTTGGGATCTTGTAAGCCAAGCAACAGGATTGGGAGGCAGTTGAGAAACTGGAACACATCTATTTTTCCTCAGTTCCAACTCACCATTGTGCCATAGCTTGCATGGACCTCATAGGTACTCACTTCTGAGCACATTGGTCATCTCAGCTGATTGACATGGATCCTCTGTGAGATCCTGAATACAACTCTATTGCCCTGATTTCAGAAATTTGGTACTTGCATTTTTATCAAATACGATGATCATCTACTTTTGCAGATTTACAAGCTGCTCTTGAGTTTTGAAAAGAGTACTTAAGACATGAGTCAATAAACTGATACATTCTGGTCTGCCAGACTCAGGCTCCATTGGTGAATTAATGTTTTCATTCAGATGTGTTACTTTCAGTCGTAGCATAGCAATGTTGATATTATCTGGTCTGTTTACCTTTGAGAATTAGATCTTTGACTGTGTGAATTAGATATTTAGCTAAATCATTGGACATGGGATAATGTGGAGAAGTAATATTGTGATCAATACTCCATTTTTCACATATATTTGGGAATAGCTTACAAACAAGTTGTAGACTATTGCCTGGAATGATCTCTTGGGGGATCAAATAAATTTAACATATGGCTGAAAGCATGCTGGACAGTTGTGCTTGAGGCATTCTGCAATTTTTTTTCTTTATTTGTTCATGGGATGAGGTCAGCATTTAGTGCCCATTCTGAATGTCTAGATGGCAGTTAAGTGCCAACCACATCATCACATGTAGGCCAGACTAGGCAAGGATGGTAGGTTCCTTCCCTAAAAGATGGAATCATGGTCACCATTCAACTTTTAATTCCAGATTTTTGTTTTATTGAATGCAAATTCCAACCTCTACTGTGGCAGGATTCAAACCCAGGTCCCCAGAACATGAGGGATAATGGGAACTGCAGATGCTGGAGAATCCGAGACAGCTGGATGAACATCAGATGAAGGGTCTAGGACTGAAACATCAGCTTCTGTGCTCCTAAGATGCTGCTTGGTCTGCTGTGTTCATCCAGCTCTACACTTTGTTATCCCCAGGACATTATCCGGGTCTCTGGATTTACAGTCCACTGATAATACCATTAGGTCATCACCTCTCAAAATGACCTATGTTGAGGAACTTGTGAAAATAGCCAATGATCATGTAATCATTTCCATGAACATAAAGAAGGTTTGGTATGATTTTGGACAGTGAAGGGTGCTGTCCTCATGTCCTCTTCACACTGACATGTATATGATCCCAGCTGATGTTTTTACTGGACAGTTCAGTCTATCAGAAGATCATACTTGGTTTGGGTTTTAACAAGGTGGTCTTTCACTGAAACATAATGCACTAAATGCAAAGTTGCAGATTTTGTTTCAATGAATGTTTATTAGCAAAAGAAATGAAGATTATAATAAACTCATACTATTTACTTATAATGTGAATTCTAAGATGTCTAACCATATTATGGGGAGGCGATGGCTTAGTGGTGTTATTGTTGGACTGTTAATCCAAAAACCCAGATAATATTCTGGGGACCTGGGTTTGAATCCCACCACGACAGATAGTGAAATTTGAATTCAATAAAAATATCTGGAAATGGGATCTAATGATGACTATGAATCCATTACTGATTGTTGGAAAAATCCATCTGGTTCACTAATGTCCTTTAGGGAAGGCAATTGCCATCTTTACCTGGTCTGGCCTACATGTGACTCCAGATCCACATCAATGTCGTTGGCTCTTAACTGCCCTCTGGGCAATAAATGCTGCCTGGCCAGTGATGCCCCCATCCCATTAATGAATAAAGGGAAAAAAAACACATAATGAAAGTATAATTCTATTAATCTCAAATCATTCCTTTACAAAACTAAAATAAAGCCCTTGTACAGTACCCAAAAGCAATGCCTGTATATTACTCACACTGAAAGCCCTTTCTATAACACCTGGATAGACTTCAAACAACTGTGACTTTAACTCCTAGACAGGAAATTCTGATAGCTTCTTCTTGGTGCTATCTTACATCAGACCTTATTTGTACCCAGCCTCAAGTAACTTCTTCAGGGCGTTATCCCAGCAAATCTACTTTTGAACTATCACTAATACCTTATTGAGAGTTAATCTAGTTTTATTATGTTCTCCCTTTCTCATGAGCAAGGCTCCTTATAAACATCTCTATCCATGGACTCCACAGAATTGCCCCAATTAAGTTAAAACTGAAATGAAAATTTCTCCCTCTTAGTTATGGGTATTTCCCTTAAGCTTGAAAAAAAGTTTTCCAACCAGGATTTTCCAACAAAATCTTGTGGTAACTGTCTGCCTTGCTAGGTTGTAAAATTCTAAAGAGAACAAGAACTATTAAGCTGCCAAAGTAGCCCTCATAAACCATTCTAAAAAGCAATCAGCATGGTTATAAAAATACTTACAAGCTATTTATTCACTTTAGTTTGATAGAAAACCCATATATGACTGATTCAAAATTCAAAACCTAAATTTAAATGATATTTTATATAAATCAATAAGCTTATTTCACACTTGGTATACAGTTTTGATATGTCTCTTGGTTTAAACAAGAAGTTAATTGTTATTGCTGAGACATGGCTGAAGTAATGTTTCCTGTGAGATGTACACCCATGTGTGAGTGATGATGTAGTTGAAGAATATCTTGTTGCAAAGATTCTGATATTACGAACTGCCATTCTTTAAAAATGACTCCCTGGGAGATGGCTAGATTGTGTCAGAAATGTTAATATGGTCATACATGTTCATGGGCACATTGAGTTGGTGCTGCCAGATTTCACTGATGTTATCGGTAGTTTCCTTCACGTAGAATGTTTTGCTTTTTTTTTACACCTGGTGGGATTTGCATTGTACAAAATGTTGCAGGCTAATTTGGAGAACATCTTCAAATTTGATGATACTGAAATCAACTTGCAGAACCAAGGATGTACATTCTGCTTTGCCAAGTTGGACAGTCTGCTAAGTGTAACTGATGTAATTGTCAGGTTACCTGACTTGGACCGAACTTCACAGTCATAAATTTGGATCTTTAACAGGAGACCCTTCAGCCTTGACAGTACAAAGGTCAGTGGTTTCAGCCAAACCATCTTCAATGGTTTGTGGTTGGTCTCTACCACAAATCTTTAGATGAATAGTTAAGTATGAGAGTATTGTGTACAGTTCTGGTCACTGCATTATAGGAAGGATGTGGAAGCATTGGTAAGGGTGCAGAGGAGATATGTCAGGATGCTGCCTGGTATGGAGGGAAGGTCTTATGAGGAGAGGCTGAGGGACTTGAGGCTGTTTTTGTTAGAGAGAAGAAGGTTAAGAGGTGACTTAATAAAGACATACAAGATGGTCAGAGGATTAGATAGGGTGGACAGTGAGAGCCTTTTTCCTTCGATGGTGATGGCTAGCACGAGGTGACATAGCTTTAAACTGAGGGGTCATAGATATAGGACGGAAGTCAGAGGTAGGTTCCTTACTCAGAGAGTAATAAGGGCATGGAATGCCCTGCCTGCAACAGTAGTAGACTCACCAACTTTAAGGGCATTTAAATGGTCATCGGATGAACATATGGATGACAATGGAATAGTGTAGGTTAGATGGGCTTCAGTTTAGTTTCACATGTCGGCGCAACATCGAGGGACGAAAGGCCTGTACTGTGCTGTAGTGTTCTATGTTCTAAGGCACATCACTCCCAAAACACAAATCATTGTTTCCCACTCAATTTTTGACTTGTTGGATTGCACTATGGATGAAACTTTTAAAGTAACTGCAATGGGATTGCCTTTTTATAGCTCCCAGTATTTTCTGTGAAGCTTCTATATTCAGGGTAGTTATCTTCCTGGAGACATAAAATTGCAAGTTTGATGCTTCTGATAGTGACTGTTTCAATATTTCAAAGAGGCAATAGTGGTCCTCATGCTATAAGCAAAGCCTTTTCTGAAGAAAGGTCCAGACCTGAAACGTCAGCTTTCCTGCTCCTCTGGTGCTGCTTGGCCTGCTGTGTTCATCCAACTCTACACCTTGTTATCTCATGTCCATTCTTAGTTGTCCCCTTAGTAATGAAGACTTTAGAGCAAATTTGGGAATATGTAGTTTCAAGATTAAATAGATTTAGACACCTTTGTCTTGAGTAGTATGCACGTGTTTCAATTAATCAGTTTAATTTGGATCAGGATATTTGTCCACACTGAAATAAAACAGAACTGACAATGTTGGTCTGTGACACGTTAATGTGACATTTCTATTATTGCATAGTGCTGGCATCAATAAATGCAGATTATGTTCATGTTCTTACTTCACCCTTCATTCCACAGAAGTGTAATCGGTGACACAGGTAAACCCTCGAGCACTGGGTATAATGTGGTCCATACGACCTTAAAGGAAATCCCAGCTAGCATGCAGCTTAAAGGGAAATAATTGAAAACAGTATTGTATAACTGGGATGCAGAACTAGGGACCCCTCTACAAGAACAACAACTGTGTTTGTTTTCAAGCTTTGAGAAAAATTTTGGACCTGCACATCTTTGTTTAGATTTTCTGAAGTAGATTAGTTAAGAGTCACTGGTTCAAAGTTGCATTTAGGTACTGCAGATCAAAACATGTTCTCAAAGATCCATTCTTCTTTATCAGAAGCCACATGACATCAGATTATTGTCCAACAGCTTTATTTGAAACCTTGTGTTTCAAATAAGCTGGTTGGACTATGATCTGGTGTCAGCAGACTTCTGACTTTGTCCACCCCAGTCCAACACCAACACCTCCACATCATTCTTCTTTATGATCGAGGTTATGTACATATATCAGCCTGTGTGCTCCTGTGCTCTTTCAGTGATTCCATTTCATTCCAAATTGTTTAACATGACCCTCAATCTGTTTTTTAAGTCCACTTACAAGTGGGTCAATGAGCTCCCCTTCAAATACGTTATTGTAACTCGCTTGAAATTATCAAAACATTCTGAATGTTGTCATTTTAAGTCATGATTTAATTTGAAGTGAAAGGTAAACTTTTCGATCTTGATTTGTGGTCCATATACTGTGACTATAACATGAATCATCTGTGACATCTAAGTGGATTGATTATGTAGTACTTATGTTCAGCACTGTTAGTCACGCGCCTGGAAAGGGTGACACGTAGAATATTTTACATACATGTTGCATCATGCTTTCCAATGTATTTGGGTACATGCACTTTAGAATTATGGAGACAGTATATTGGCACTTTTCCCTGCCGCAGTCAGAGTCAGTACAAATAGCCACCAGATTTCTGAGGACAGTTGATTTGAATTGTTGCTGTGATGCTGGTGGTTCTCACAAGATGGATAGTGTTCAATCGATGAAACATATTTTTGCTTGTCTTTGGCTCATTGTGTTCATTGTCAGATTCTGGTTGTTGATCATTTCCTGTATCCCCTCTGTTGGGACCCCATATCATTTTCATTGTAGTTTGCGCACAATCTGTATGGGTTGCTACATGGTTCTTTGCAGTTACATCTGCATTGTTGTACACTGCCTCTGCCAATGGCCTTTTCTACAAAGAACAAAGAGGAACAAAAGATAATACAGCACAGGAAGAGGCTCTTCAGCCCTCCAAGCCTATGCTAACACATTTTACCCTTCCAGACTAAAACTGTCTTCATTTATAGGATCTGTATCTCTCTATGCCCTTCCTATTCGTGTACTCATCCAGGTGCTTCTGGAATGTTGCTACTGTGTCTGCTTCTACCGCCTCCACTGGCAGCATGTTCCAGGCACTTACCACCCTTTGTGTGAAAAACATGCCTTGGACATGTCTTTTAAACAAAACCCCTCCCTTCCCTGTGTCTCCTAGTAACTGACCCCTCCACCCTGGGAAAAAGCCACATACTTTCCGCTCTATCCATGTCATTCACAATCTTACAAACTTCTACCAAACACCTTGTAAAATTGACTGAAATCTGGGCATTTCCTTGCATATAGACAATGCTACACTTACCACATGATTTGTTATGATTGGATGTTCTAGCAATTATGTTATGATTCCAGCTGACGTTACTATTGAACAATCAGAGCTCAGACTGAAGTCTGACTTTATAGATTATAATTTGTTTTCACAGAAACACAACCAAGCAATGCTGCAGATTTGGTTTTATCAATAAACAGAAGCTTATGACATAAAGGAAGTTAACATGAAATTGAATAAACCAAGCTATTAATATGTAACACGATTTGAAAGATTTTGAAATACACAATAAAAATACAATCCCATCTATTTGAACACTGCCACCTTGTAGTCTCTGCTACACTGGGGAGTCCAAACACAGTTAGGGTGACCAGTTTGTGGAACACCTCTGCTCTGTCCTTTGGGATGATCTCAACCTTCCAATTGCTTTCCATTTCAATAAACTACCTTGCATCCATGCAAACAATCCTGGACCTGTTACCGTGTTCCAATGCAGCACATTGCAAGTTGGGGGTACAACATCTCATATTCTGCTTAGGCACCTTGCAGACTGTAGGACTCAAGATTGAATTCCACAACTTTAGAGCATAAACGCTGACCTCCATTTTTCTTTCATCACTGACCCCACCCCCTCCTTGGTCCTCCAAAACTATGTTTTGTTGACTTTGATCTTAGCAAACTGAGACCTCATTTCTCATTTTTCTCACCTTCCCACTTATACGGTGTCTCAGTGGACTGCTGCTTCACAGTACGGGGTCCTGGGTTCAATTCCAGCCTCGGGTGACTGTCTGTATGGGGTTAACACATTCTCCTCATCTCTTTGTGGGCGTGCTCTGGTTTCTTCCCGCTGGCCAAAGATGGGCAGATTAGGTGGATTAGCCATTGGTTAGGGTAGTAAGGTGGGTCTTGGTGAGATGCTCTTTGGAGGGTTAATGTGGACTCAATAGGCTGAGTGCCCTCTTTCCAAACTATAGGGATGCTAAGACCTACGCCCATTTTACATTTTCATCCCACCTTCACCTCTGACTTTAGTTCTGGATACTCTCTCAATCTGTTTTATTTGCTCCTCTGCTCCCACAGCTCAAAAGCCACTTCTTGTAACTTATAATTTGGAAAAAGAGCCATTCTGGACTCAAACCATTCTACTGTTTCTCTCTCCATGGGTGCTGCCAGACTGGCTGAGTTCTTCAGAATTTTTTGTTTCTATTTCAAATGTCTAGCATCCATCGCATTTTGATTTTAAGACAATAATTTTGATTGCTAGCTACCAATCTGAGAAAAATTATATAATGTACACTTTTCTCTGCAGTTGCTCACAATATTATCTATGGTTTTTTTAGCTTCTCTCCAAATGACATGAATTCTAGTTGATGACTACAGAAGTTTTATCTGCCTCTGAGATAACACGATGTGAAGCTGGATGAACACAGCAGGCCAAGCAGCAACAGAGGAGCAGGAAAGCTTGACATTTCGGGTTGGGACCCTTCTTCAGAAATGGGGGAGGGGAAGGGGATTCTGAAATAAATATGGAGACAGGTGAGGTGGATAGAAGATGGATAAAGGAGGAGATAGGGTGAGAGGAGACAGATAGGTCAAAGAGGCGGGGTTAGAGCTAGTGAAGGTGAATGTAGGTGGGGAGTAAGGGGGAATATGTCAGCGAGTTTTGTGAAGATTTGTAGCTCAGGTTGAGGTTCTGGATTTGAGTTTGCTCGCTGAGAATATGTCAGTCCAGGGAGGACAGACAGGTCAGAGGGGGAAATGAGTTTAGTGGGTAGGGGATAGGGGTGGGGCTTGAGGTGGGAGGAATGGCTAGGGAGGCAGGCACTAGCTGGGCCAGTTTTGGCATGTGGTCGGGGGAGGAGAGATTTTGAAGCTTGTAAAGTTGGTTGGTTTTGGCATGTGGTCGGGGGTGGGCTGGTTTGAGCATTTGGCCTCTGAATTGTATTCTCCTGTGGTCCATGTCCTCTTAGCGTCTCTCAGCTCTTTAGTTCTTAATCCTGAAGTGTTAATTTTATATTGTCTATCCTTCCTAATTGTGAAGCAAATCTTAGTGGCTTCTTTTCCTGCATTGGGCAGACTTAATCTGCTATGTCCCAATTTAAAGTAGACATTTTAATTATATGATTTTATCATTAAAATAAGACCAAAATACAGTGGGTGCTGGAAATTGGAAGCAAGAACAGAAAGTGTTACAGAAATTCTTTGGATCTGGCAGTATCTGCAGAGAGAGCAATAGAACTAACGCTTTGGGTCCAGTAATGACCTTTCTTCAGAAGTGCAACCGAGTCCTGAAGAGTCAGAGAGCACTTGAAATGCTAACTCTGTTTCTCTCTCCACTGGTGTGGCTAGACTGCTGAGTTTCTCTAGCACTTTCTGCATTTGCCCTTCCCCTGCTTGCTATTTTTTTGGCATGACCCCCAATCACTTGCCTTTATCAAATAAGTTAAACTGGTTTCTTGATAGGGATTTTTCTGCTTAACATCAAGCTGTATTTTAAACGTGCATTGTAGTTGTAAACAAAGACATCAAAGATTATCTCAAATATTTTAGAATGATTTCAGACTGTTGACCATCTATACCACTTTCAGAGGCAAATTCTAACCTTTTCCTTTGTGAAATCTCACCTGTTGTACCTAGTGGTCATCCATCCCAGCCTCTTCCTACTATTTATTGGATAGATTCTTGGAATCATTGGAGTGGTTGTCTTATGACATTTCTAATCAGACATTTATGTAATTAAATCTTCACACTTAATTTTCACAGTACTAACTGCTTTAACACATTGCTCTCACTCTGTGTGAATGTATTTTTTAAATTTCTCATCTTACTTGTAAATTGTTAATTTTCTGTTGATATCCCCTTATTCTGTACTTTCATTCCAAATTATATGGCAAAACTCAACTTGGCGTATTTATTAATATTAATTTCTTAATCAAGAAGTTATGGCTTCAGACCAACTTTACTAATGCGGCACTCGGGAGTGGTGCTCAAATTGAAGAAAGTGCTGCTCCTCAGGTGAGCTTTTTTTTACTCATTCACAAGTTGAGGGCATCACTCGCTAGGCAGCATTTATTGCCCATCCCTAATTGTCCAGAGGCAACCACATAGCTGTGGGTTTGGAGTCATGTGTAAAGCCAGACCAGGTAAGGCAATGGCAGATGCCTTCCCTACAGGGGTATAAGACATAAGACATAGGAGTGGAAGTAAGGCCATTCGACCCATCAAGTCCACTCCGCCATTTAAAACATGGTTGATGGGGCATTTCAACTCCACTTCCCTGCACTCTCCCCATAGCCCTTGATTCCTTCTGAGATCAAGAATTTATCGATCTCTGCCTTGAAGGCATCCAACGTCCTGGCCTCCACTGCACTCTGCGGCAATGAATTCCACAAGCCCACCACTCTCTGGCTGAAGAAATGTCATCTCATTTCAGTTTTAAATTTACCCCCTCTAATTCTAAGACTGTGCCCACGGGTCCTAGTCTCCCCGCCTAACAGAAACAACTTCCTAGCATCCACCCCTTCTAAACCATATTAGTATTAGTGAACCAGAGACAGTAAGAACTGCCGATGCTGGAATCAGAGATGCTGAAACATGCCCTCCCGAAACATCAACTTTCCTGCACCTCTGATGCTGCCTGGTCTGCTGTGCTCTCCAGCTCCACATTGCGCTATTGGTGAATCAGATGTGTTTTTCCGACAGTTGATGATGGATTCATGGTCATCATCAGACTCTTCATTCCAGATATTTATTGAGTTCAAATCACACCCTCTGCCTTGGCAGGATTCAAACCTGGGTCCCTAGGACATTATTTGTGTCAACGTCCAGTGATAATACCTCCAGGCCATGGTTAACAAACCATCTGTTTCATCAGATGCTCAGATCCCCAGACACTATTTCTATTAGAGAACAGAGGGTACTCTAATTCTAGACTGATCTCCAATAACCAGTGTCACCAGAAAAACATGGTCTGCTCACCCATCTCCTTGTGAGACCTTGTTACACGCAACTGAATTACCGTGTTTGCTTTCTTTACATTGATGATGGCACTTCAAACATTAATTTCTGAGGCGTGTTTTGACGCTTTTCTCTGAAATGTGACAGGACATCATGGAAATGGTAACCGTTCTTTCACTAAATCTGTGCTGTCTACCTGAAAAAAAATCACTAATATTTTAAGTGGGTTACTTCATTAACAACGATATTCTTCCCTGTTGTGAGCTTCCACTATATTTTGTTTTGAATTTAAACCTCTTCTTAAGATTTTAAGAATCTTGGTCAGGAGAATATTGTTGCTGTTTGCTGCCGAGTCCATACCATGGAGTATCAATGACTATATAGGGGATTATATTGATGAATATTTATAAATGAACACTAAGTGGGTGGTGTGCTCACAAAACACATCTGTTTGAAAGTCTGGCATAAACTTGTCAATTTTAAAGCAACAAATCATTAGCATGATTTAAATTTGCCAGGACTTGTGAAATTAGATACCTGTAGGTAGCACTCAAGCACTGATTGGAATCAATTTTCAAGGAGCAGTGTATGTAGTCACCATACATTCATTGTGATTCAGTGGTAGTGCCCTGTCTCTGAGCCGGAAGATCCGGATTTTAGTTCCACTTGTCCCAGAGGTTTACATTGGCTGATGGACAGAAGCAGGTTTCAGGATGGATCAGGGGCTGAGGCAGTGAGAGTACATCTTCCTGGGTATGGCATGGAAGATCCTAATGAAGTTGTCAAAGGTGAAAGGATGCCCTATACTCACATTTAGGGAGGTGCCCACCTTGCTCTCTCTGTTCCTGTCTCCTGCAACATCTGATGCTGCTCAGACAGGCTACAGGAATTGCTGGAAAAGCTCAGCAGGTCTGGCAGCATCGATGGAGAGAAATCAGAGTTCAGGTCCAATGATCCTTCCTGAGAACTGTTGGATGAGGCTGAAGATAACAGGAACTGACCGGAACACATAACAGGCTGTTATGTGAATGGAATTACGCTGGTCTGTCGGGTCTGCTAAGAGTTAAAACTGCAAGAAATCAGGAGCCGCCGTCTCTACCAGAGAAAGCATATATTTGGACAAAACATTTGGGATTGATTGCATGCATGGATAAATTCGAATATAAAATGCATTTAGTCAAAACATTCAGGATTGGTCACATGTACACATAATTCCAAACAAGGCAGACACTTGGCACAGAGACTTGTGCATAAAAAGCCCGAAGAAATCATTTTGTTCCCCAACTCTTCGAAGATTAACATTGTGCAAGAAGTATCATAAGTCAGGAGGAGTGGTGAAGATGTCAAAGGGGTGGCCAGCTGCAAACTCTCCTGGGTAACAAAGTGTGTAGCTGGATGAACACAGCAGGCCAAGCAGCATCTCAGGAGCACAAAAGCTCTGATGAAGGGTCTAGCCCCGAAACGTCAGCTTTTGTGCTCCTGAGATGCTGCTTGACCTGCTGTGTTCATCCAGCCTCACATTTTATTATCTTGGATTCTCCAGCATCTGCAGTTCCCATTATCTCTGATCAACTCTCCTGGGTAATGATGTTTGGGTTTACAGAAATCAGGGCGGTGAAAGACAGTGATTTAGATATCTCTAGTAGTTAAAAGTGTCTGTTATTTGTTGAAGTGCTCAATAAATGAATTGTGGGTTTTATACAGCTCCATGTGTCTTTGCTGTATCTTTGTCTATGTCTGTGCTATTGTCTCTCAGAGGTGAACAACATAATTTTGGTGTCCCCAGTGGGAGTCATCAAGAACTGTAAGTTACTCCGATATCAGACTGGGTAACCTCTGAATGCTCCAATATCCTGCCTGAGCCTGAAATTAAAAGAGTAGTAGCTCAACATTAGGACCAGGATTAAGTGGGTGCCAGGAAAGAGGAGGTGGAATTGTGAGATAGACAAAAAAAACAGCCCAAAGAAAGTTAGCACTTCAAGAGAATGGTGGGTCCTGGGGTCTCTGGTTGGAGACGATTTCTCCAACAGAATGCGGCTGGGAAATAGCTAAAAGTACTGTAATTATACTGGTAGCACCGGTCTGGGAGTGGGAATGCATGGGGATATTCTCTGGAGTATGATAAAAGGTGATATGGGAAAAAGGCACTTTGGGAAAATGCAGAAAACTGTGTAGCAACAGGCTGTATGTTAGAAGACTGAGTGGAAAAGCACCAGCGAGAGCTGAAGCTGTGAACAGAGGTAGTCAAGTTTAAAGAGGAGATAAAGAGACTGACTGAGAAGGTTGGGAATTTATAAAGCCTGAGCAATCTAGACCTCAAGCATATGCAGTGGAATATAAAAGCAGCGATGAGCTTCTGAGGCTTTATAAGGCTCTAGTTAGGCCCCATTTAGAATACTGCATCCAATTTTGGGCCCCACACCTCAGGAAGGACATACTAGCCCTGGTGCGTGTCCAGCGGAGATTCACACGGATGATCCCTGGAATGGTAGGTTTAACGTATGATGAACGGCTAAGGATCCTGGGATTGTACTCATTAGAGTTTAGAAGGTTGAGGGGAGATCTAATAGAAACTTACAAGATAATGTATGGCATAGAAAGGGTGGACGCTGGGAAGTTGTTTCTGTTAGGCGGGGAGATTAGGACTCATGGGTACAGCCTTAAAATTAGAGGAGGTAAATTTAAAACGGAAATAAGACGACATTTCTTCAGCCAGAGAGTGGTGGGCTTGTGGAATTCGTTGCCACGGAGTGCAGTGGAGGCCAGGACGTTGGATGCCTTCAAGGCAGAGATCGACAAATTCTTGATCTCAGAAGGAATCAAGGGCTACGGGGAGAGTGCAGGGAAGTGGAGATGAAATGCCCATCAGCCATGATTTAAATGGCGGAGTGGTCTTGATGGGCCAAATAGCCTTACTTCCACTCCTATGTTTTATGGTCTTATGGTCTTATGAACCAGTATCAAATGCAATGTAAGAACTTGATAACGGAAATGGAGATAAGTGAAGAACAAACTAAAAAGGCTCACATACAGACAGAAGAGTTACAGTGTAGCGATTGGAAAACAGCCATGAATGTAGTGCATAAGGCAGCACAGGAGCGAAAGGGGACCTCAAGCAATCAAACGAAGTGTATGAAGCAGATAGAAAAGTTAGAAACTCAGATATCTGCACAAAGGTGTATAATGTGTCCATTTGTAACCCCACCCTTTGAGGAGGGATGGGAGGAAGATGGTGATGTCGACTGACGAGGGGTAGCGGGTGAATTGGGCAGATGTGGAGAGGAGGTCCCCAAGCAATGAGGTCTCCCTCTGGAGGGAGGGGCAGGAGAAAGGCCCACTATCTCTATGCCCATCTCCCCACCCCCACCTTGATCACTAGGAAACAACAGCCAGCAGTGCCAGGAGTGCAACCAAAACCACCTGACATTACAAGCACCACCCCTTATGATATTCAACTGCTAAGAGGTGTAACCAAGTGTGTCGGGGATTGTCAGTCTAGGACAGACCCCCGGAGCTATTCCATGCTGCCCACAAGGAGAGAATCATACAGGGGTCAGATAATGAGGAGGAGAAAAAGCTAATACTGATGTGTCCCCATCCCACCGTACATTCAGCTTTGGCCAAGCCACAAAATGCAGGAGGCGGAACATTAGATGAGTTAAAAGAGGCTGTACTGACGGCTATGGGCAGCTGATAGAGGGGACCCAGTAGAAGCCTAGAATGAGTGTAGAGGAAAGGGGGGCACCCAACCATGTTTGCTGCAAGACTGTGGCTAGTGTTGCAGAGTGTATATGGCCCCGGGCTAGACTGGCAAAATGTAGCTGCATCTTTTGACAATCAGTGGGTTCCATGGGATAGAGGAGTCCCAAAAGGCATATGACATGTTTGACCCCTCTGACAACACACACACACACACACACACACACACACACACACACACACACACACACACACACACACACACACACACACACACTAAGGTGTAGGTGCTGAGGAAAATGGTCAGAGCTTGGGAGAAGGAGACAAGAGGGTAGAAGTCTTAGGGGAAGAAGAATGGTGCCTCTTAGAGATCAAAAGGCAGCATGAAGAATTGAAGGAAAGGGGCCAGTCTCAAGGGGACTACCACCCCCCTATCAAATGTTAGGAAGAGGACGCGGATGTGGATGGGGAGCCCTGCATAGGGCCGCAGGGAGTGGTAGGATCCCTGGGGGTTCATGGAAGTGTATTAATTGTGGGGAGGAAGGGCACTATGTCAGAGATTTTCCAAACCCCTGGAGGGGCAGAGCAAATCAGAATCAAGTCCAACGCTCGCTCCTCTGGGGACCGGAGTCCATGCCCAAGAACAATGTGCAACCAAGTGAGGCAACAAGTGGGTTGTACTCGAACCCCCAATGACAGGCCTCCCCAATACGGATGTGTGTTGCAAAATGGGGTGGCACAGGGAGACCCTGAGTGAATGGTAGGGTAGGAGGCTACCCTGTCACTTTCCTTTGGAACACAGGAGGATCCCTTACCACGCTGAACACATCTACTGTAAATAGCGATGATTGGAAAATAAAAACAGAAATAACCGTGAGTGGTTTTTGCAGGACATTCTCAAGTAGGACAAGCAACTAGTCCTTTAAATATACAACTAGAAGAGATAGAGATGATGCATCTGATAGTATTAATAAAATTCCCAGCAAATCAAAAGCTTATCCTGGGAAGTGATTACACGGCTAGAGCAAGACTGTGCTTCGATCCAGTGTGCTGTATGCTGTGGCAAATGCCAAGAATAGATGAGGAGCAGTTGTTTGCTGATATCCCTGCAGGACAATATTAGGAGTGAGGGTGTACAGTGGGAAAAATGTGGATCAGTCCTACTCACACGAGTGAGGACCTGATAGTACAAAGAATCATTGGACAAAACCAGGAAGTGTTTGCCAAACATAAAGTGATTGTGGGCGGAGGTAAGGAGAGATGTGTATGCAAGGACCAAAGCCCAAAAAGTAATATGGATTCCCCAAGCAGGTTGAAGGTGATAGGGAAAAGTTAGTGCAAATTCTGGTAGCACAAGGGGTGTTAAGGTGAGTTGCCTCTGCGAACACTTTGCCTATTTGGCCAGTATTGAAACTGGATAGGGGTTGGTAAGTGACTATTGATTATTGAGAACTAAATGAGGTTTCACCCTTAATAGCATCTACAATGGCTGCTAGCCCTGAAACCTCTGTGCAGTGGTTTATGGTGCTGCATATAAGTAGTGGATTTTGGTCCATCTCTTTTGTCCAAGGAATGTCAGTATAAATTTGCATTTACCTTTAAGGGACAACAGTATACATTGACAGCTTTGCTATGGGGATTTCACAAGTCCCCATCAATATTTCAGTAATAGTTAAGCAACAGGTTGCAGGTCTTTTCTAGGCCAGACTGCCCAATACAAAATGTTGATGATTTGCTTCTGCAAACAGGAACCAAACAGGACCATTACCAGTTCCTGAGTGAATTGTTGTAACTGTTAAAGAAGCTTGGGTTAAAAGTGAATTTGAAAAAGGCTCTGAAAAAGGCTGGCACAGTGACTCAGTGGTTAGCACTGCTGCCTCAGAGCACCAGGGACCTGGATTCAATTCCACCCTTGGCCGACTGTCTGTGTGGCGTTTACGCATTCCCCTCATGTCCGCACAGTCCAAAGGTGCGCACGTTAGGTGGATTGGCCATGCTAAATTGCCCATAGTGTTCAACGAAATGTAGATTAGTTGTTTTTTTGGGTGGGATGCTCTGAGGGTCAATGTGGACTTGTTGGCCAAAGGCCTGTTTCCACACTGTAGGGATTCTGTGATCTATGATGATGATAATGAGGCAGGAATAAAGTTATTTCAGAGTGGTGTTAACACCAAGGAAAAGATAGACAAACAGAATTGAAACAGCAGCTAGACTTCCAAACCACACAGATGTGAGGGGATTAGGAGCATTTTTGGGTTTGATTGGTATCATAGAAACCATTTGATGGTTTTGCCTCAAAGGCAGCACCACTAAGTATGTTACTGAAGAAAAATAACCGATGGGAATGGACGTCAGAACACAAATAAGCAACAATAGCTTTGAAACAGGGTTTAGTGAGTGCTCATGCCCTAAAAGCTCCAAATACAGATGAATCATTCTCCATGGAGGTGGCTGCAACAGACTACACACTACCAGCGATCTTGTTGTAAGAAGTACAGGGTCAGTTGAGACTGGTAGTCTATGCCTAGCGCATGCTCACACCAATAGAGCAGGGGTACATGGCATGCGAAGGCATTTATTGGCAGTGTTCTGGGTGGTACAATATTTTACCCACATTATAGAGCTGAACTTGTAATAATTTTGATGGAACATACACCCATTCATATGCTGCTGGATGGACGTATTGATGATGGCACAATGAGCCGAAACAGAATGGCTAAATGACTATTCTTAGGGAGATCCATGGAGGTAAAAAGGCTTACAAGTACTACCATGTTAGCAGATAACTTAATCTACCAGGGAACACCCCATGAGTGTCAGGTGATGATAGCAAATGATTCCTAGGGACCATTTGTATCAAAACAATAAGGAGGGAATACTGGTAAAGAGAATACAAGGAATATCGAAGAGACAGATAGAGACAAAAATAGGAGAACAGCAAGGGAATGCCAAATCACCCTTAAAAAATTTTATTGCTGACTCTTCATGTGTACAGGATGGAGAATGGAAAACTAGCCATGTTATCTATATGGAGAATGAGCAAGGATGAGAAATGAATAGCATAGCCCTGAAGATAACAGGAACTGACAGGAATGATAAGAGGCCTAATAATGAGATGTTATGTGAGTGGAATTATGCTGAGTCAGTCAGGTCTGCTAAGAGTTAAAAGAGAGTGAAATTGCTAGAAAAGCTCAGCAGGTCTGGCAGCATCTGTGAAGAAAAATCAGAGTTAATGTTTCAGGCCCAGTGGACTTTTCTCAGAACACTGTTGAGGTTTTCCACCAACTTCTGTTTTTGTTCCTGATTTATAGTATCAGTAGTTTTTTTGGTTTTTATTCCGCTAAGAAATCAGGGCCCACTGTCTCTACCAGATAAGGCATATATTTGGACAAAATATTTGGGATTGCTCACATGCAAAGATACGTCCAAGTAGAACATGCATTTTGACAAAATGTTTAGGATTGGTCACATGCACCCATAATTCTAAATAAGGCAGACACTTAGCACAGAGATGTGTATGAAGAGCCTGAAGAAATTCCTTTATTCAGCAGCACTTCAAAGGGGGTGGCATGGTGGCTCAGTGGCTCAGTGATTAGCACTGCTGCCTCACAGTACCAGGGACCTGGGTTTGATTCCAGCCTTAGGTGGCTGTCTGTGTGGAGTTTGCATGTTCTCCCTGTGTCTGTTTGGGTTTCCTTCCACACTCCAAAGATGTGCAGGATATGTGGATTGGCCATGCTAGAGTGCCCAAGGATGTTTGGATTAGACATGGGAATAGGTCAGGATGGGATGTCCTTCAGAGGGACAGTATGGACTTGTTGGGCTGAATGGCCTGTTCCCACACTGTAGGGATTCTATGTTTAACGTTGTGCAAGAAATACCATACAACAGGATGTGGCCAGCTTGGCCAGCTGTGAACTCTCCTGGGTAATAACATTTGGGTTTAGTTACAGAAATCAGGGTAGTGAAAGACAGTGTTTGAAATATCTCTAGTAGTTAAAAGTCTGTGTTATTTGTTTAAGTACTCAATAAATGAATTGTGGTTTTATAGGGTTCTAAGTGCCTTTGTTGTATCTTTGTCTATGTGTGTACTGTCGCCTCTCAGAGATGGGCAACAGGATGCCTTCCTTGATGTTCTGAGCAAGCGTCACTTGACCCGAAATATCGACTCTGATTTGTCTCCACAGATGCTGCCAGACCTGCTGAGCTTTACCAGCAATTTCTATTTTTATATCTGATTTACAGCACCCAGAGTCCTTTTGGTTTAAATTAGTTGCTCGCTTTCCTCATCGAGACCAAGGGAGACTGCTGTGCACTAGAATGAAACCTCTTTTGCTAAAGAACTGAGAATTTCTGGAATGAGTGTTCATAGGATGTACTGAAAATTGAAAGGTTTTCTCAAGAAGAACCCTCGTATCTCTCCGAAGCTCCAGTGCCAAGCGAAAAATGAAAGCTCAGCAAATCTTTAAGTCGTGTTCAAACACCAAAGCAACAACTTGTTTGTTATTGTACTCCTGATTGGTGGTAGGAGAGATTGTTGATTGAAGTGCTGGCCTCAGAAATGCCTTACATCTTCCTTAATGAACACCAGCAGGCAATGCAATTGTCAATTTTACTCTTGACAATTCTCCGGATGGCTATTCCTCATGAGTGTCTCAGTATTGTTACCAACTGCATCTTGTGTTAAACAGTAGCAAAAGGCATATCTTGACCATGTCAAAGGCTCTTTAGTATCTAAGGAAAATAGTCCCATAAGCTTAAAACCAAGTTCCCACTAATCTGTGGATATTTCATAAGTATTATGTTTGAACAGAGCTTAGCATTTTGAGTTTGGATGTGCAACAATGCTAAGGACAGTTCTTTGTGAGATTTGCTAAACATCAGCAAGACAAGTGGTGATTAAAAATAGAAAAACACAGCGATCTGAAGTGACTGGACTTTAATGACCTGATTGTTAAGGCTGGCAATGCAGATATTTCCATGTCTAGAACAAACCTTAATGAAAGTTGATTTCAGGCTTGAGTTCTGAAGACGAATCATACCAGATTGGAAATGTTAACTCTCTTTCTCTCTCCTTCCAAGAGCTGCCAAGTTTTTCCAACACTTTCTATTTTTATCTAAGCTTAGACTAGAATTGTCTTAGTATCCTTGTAAGTTCTCATATCCTACATGATGTTCAAATTTGGCAATAACTTGAATGGCTCATAAATGGTGGTTGTTTAAATATTAGCCATTTAAACTTTTACTTGGTGAAAAACCAATACTTGAATGCACCCTCGACCAGCCTGAAATGATGGCTGGGTCTAATGCATCTTGATAGATCGGTTGATAGAGCATCAGGCTTTTAATCTGAGGGTCCAGGGTTCAAGTTGCTGTTCAGGCACAACCCAAGCTTTGGGGTAGCATGGTGTTTAGTGGTTAGCATTGCTGCCTCACAGCACCAGTGACCTGAGTGTGACTGCAGGCTGATGTGGAATTTTCATGTTGTCCGTGTGGGTTTGTTTTTAGTGCTCTGGTTTCCTCCCACAGTCCAAAGATGTGCTTACAGGTGGATGGGCTGTGCTAAATTGTCCCTGGTGTCCAGGGATGTTTAGGCTAGCTGGATTAGCCATGGGATATGCAAGGGTGAGCTGGGTGGGATGCACTTCAGAGGGTGGGTGTGGACTTGATGGGCCAAAGGGCCTGCTTCCACATTGGAGGGATTCTATTCTATAATTCTACTGTTCTGTTGGAAAGCAGGTGATTAGGATGTTTGCAATCCTGTCTGAAATGCATGCACACTCACAAAAAAAGTTGTGTCATAGCAACCACCAGATGATAAGACCTCCCTGGTATGTGTGAAAACCACCAGATATCTCGGCAGAACCTTGTGGCAGGAAACTCTGATACGTCAAATGCATTAGAAAAGGGTCGTTTCTCACTGAGGTAATACTATCTGTTAGAGAACAATGGAGTAAGCTCAGGCACATAGGTTGAGAAATCAATGATTATTAATTTATTTCTGAAGTACGTGACAAGTAAAAGGCAGTCCATCTCAATGGATTTATTCAGCAAGATGCTCATATTCCAGCTCCTGCTGTCTGTAGGTGAGTCTCTGAATGATTCTAAAGCACTGAACAATTTATAACGAAAGGACTAACTTTCTTGTATAACTCGAGACCATTTTTTAATCCAATCCTAAAATTTATTTTCCCAAGTCTGTGGTAAATGCAAGTGCAGTGTTAATGAAATTTTCTGTTTGAAATTAACCTTTCCTTTGCAGTTAGTTAGTTTATTCTGCAAATGTGTTGCCTTTACCAATGAAAATCTACGAGAATCATCTAGCTTTTACATCTATTCTGAAAATGATTCTTCATTGACAATGGAACAATCTGTGTTCAGGGCTATTGGATGGCTCTATAAGTCTGATCAACCTGTACCTAGTGAACATAACTAATCTCTGAAGCATTTGGTTTTCCAAATGGAAATTTTCCAATTTCAATTAGCCAATTGTAATCTCCAAGCAAAGTGGTGTGGAAGTCTCAGTTTATTTTGTCTTGGAGCCTGTTTGAGTCTACAATGTATTTGGTGGTGTTTTTTTTAATTGGCAGAACCATTTCAAAGTTTATTTGCACCCTGAGGACGCCACATACAGCTTATTAAGATCTTGAAGATACCAGACTGATAACCTCAAAGCAGTGTGAAAACCAGGTCATGAGAAAGAAGAAACTATGCAGGGCTTGCTTATTTATTTATGTATCTTTTAGCATTTGTATCAATTATCCATTGCAGAATTTGAAAAGATATTATTTTTGATGTACCAAAGGAAGATACCATAAATGCTGGAAATGTGAAATAAGAGCAGAAAATACCAGAAATACTCTGCAAGTCTGGCTGTGTCTGTGAGAGACAAACAGGGTTAATGTTTCAATTGTATAACATTTCATCAGATGCTTTGAGGTTAGACACAGGGAACAAAATTGTAAATGACCTCATGTTTGTGAGGGAAGTAACGCCAGGGAGGCCATTTCAGAGTGAGCTGGAATAGTAGAATCCAGAAGTAACAAAAGCTTAGACAAGTTGGGTGATGTTAGGGAAGTGAAAATGGATTTTCGCGATGGCGCAGACGTGTGAGTGGAAAGCTCAACTTGTATTGTATTGTGTTGCTGTAGTCTTACTAGACCACACAGCAGCTCTCATATTAGAGAAAGACACGACTGACGGTGATTTAACTTCAGGGCCACCATACATCATGCAAGGGGAATGGTTAAGAAGGAGAGACCGCCATGGTAACCTCAGCCAATTTTGGCAATTGAGTCCACGCTGCTGGCACTGCTTAGCAAACCAACCGACCCAAGTTTAACCAACCCTCCCAGTCAAATATGTTATAAACATTCCAAATCAGGTTCAGTCTCAGACATTTGCTAGGGCAAGGAATGGAATCAGTTTCAAAGGATTGGAGTTTGTGGCTGATTCAATGACAATGGTTTCTTTACTAATTTTAATAAAGAAATCTAACAATTCAGAAAGAGTGGAGCAGTCAAGAGAGGTGAATATGAAGCAGAGCTGGTAATAATCACTTTACATGAACAAACTGACTGTGTTCCTAGATGATTTCATCAAGAGGAATGTGTAAATGAGAAATAGAAGGGGTCAAGTATAGATCCTTGGAGCCACCCACATATGAAATGAGGAGGTGAACCACTGCAGATGATTCGTGGACTATGAAAGGATAGGTGAGAATGGAGCAATGTGAGCAATGTCCCTCATGACTGGGTATGATACACAGACATTGGAACAGAAATTCATGGTCAACATGTTAAAGAATCACTGAATCCCTACAGTGTGGAAGTAAAACATTCAGCCCATTGAGTCGACAACAACCCTCTAAAGAGCATCCCATCTAGATCCATTCTGTCCCTGTAACCTTGTATTTACCATGGCCTTCACATTTACCATCATTTAGCCTGCACATTCCTGATTGAAGGGGTTCAAACATGAGCTTTTGAGAAAGATCGGCACAAATTTCGGAGATGACAACATATTCTAAGATATTTTAGAAGAAAGAAAGCTTGAGATTTGTGTTAGCTCACAAACACTCTGGGGTCAAGTTTTTTTTAGGAGATTGGTGATGATTGCAGGTTCAAAAGAGAAGGGAACAGGATTTGGTCATTGTAGGTTGAAACTCTACTTCAGGAATAAGCACAGAATTGAGATTCACACTCGCAGACAATTCTGGGTAAGTGCAGTGCTGTTCTGGCTTTTGAAAGAAATGCTAAACTGAGTTCATCTCTGGTTGGTCAAGTGAATATGAATGATCCTCTGGCACTATTCCAAAGAAGTGTGGAGAGTTTCTCCTGTTGTTGTTGAATTCAATGGTGCTTAAACTGGATTTGCTTGTTTACTGTTTTGAGGGAGTTTGCTGTGTACAAATTGGTTACCAGGTTTTCCATATAGCAAAACATTGCATATTAGCATAAACTTCACATTAGCTTGTGAGGATCTTTTGGAAATACTCTCAATGTGATCAGCTATTCATTTGACAAAACTCGCATTAAGTACCTTATGATTCTTTTATATGTTAGAGATGCAAATTGTTATTATTGTAAGTTGTTGTTATTGTTTTGTTATACATAAATTTTCTGGTATCCTTTATCTTGCCTTCATTTTGTATGCTCATTTTACGGTCTTTTTTGTATTTTTTTCCATTCTTCTTCCTTACTTTCCAGAACCCAGAAGGTTCTGGCCCCTGGCAAATGTGGCAGTAGAGTAACAGGTCTGGATGCGGTCTCTTGCCTGGGGCCCATCTACTTTCTTTCTTTGCTTCTCCTCTTCTTTAGCTTTATTTTCTTTTTCTTTTCATCTCTTTTCTTTCTTTCTGTGGTGGATTGGTCATTAGCACCGGCGCGGCAGTGAGAGCAAATCACAAGAGGAGTGGTAGGCATGGCTTCCCCAGGTGATAGGAGGCAGCATCAGCGAGGACATTCTCCTGCTAGTCTGGGCCCGTGGCAGCGGCAGCGAGAATGGTCTCCTGCAAGTCTGAGCCCGTGGCAGCGGCAGCGAGAATGTTCTCCTGCCAGTCTGGGCCCATGGCAGCGGCAGTGAGAATGGTCTCCTGCCAGTCTGAGCCCGTGGCAGCGGCAGCGAGAACAGTCTCCTGCCAGTCTGGGCCCGTGGCAGCGGCAGTGAGAATGGCCTCCTGCCAGTCTGGGCCTGTGACAGCGGCAGCAGTGAGAATGGTCTCCTGCCAGTCTGGGTTTGTGGCAGCGGCAGCAAGAATGTTCTCCTGCCAGTCTGGGCCCGTGGCAGCGGCAGCGAGAATGGTCTCCTGCCAGTCTGGGCCTGTGACAGCGGCAGCGAGAATGGCCTTCTGCCAGTCTGGGCCTGTGACAGCGGCAGCAGTGAGAATGGCCTCCTGCCAGTCTGGGCCCGTGGCAGCAGCAGCGATAATGGTCTCCTGCCAGTCTGGGCCCGTGGCAGCTGCAGCGAGAATGGTCTCCTGCCAGTCTGGGCCCATGGCAGCGGCAGCGAGAATGGTCTCCTGCCAGTCTGGGCCTGTGACAGCGGCAGCGAGAATGTTCTCCTGCCAGTCTGGGCCCGTGGCAGCGGCAGCAAGAATGGTCTCCTGCCAGTCTGGGCCTGTGACAGCGAGGATGTTCTCCTGCCAGTCTGGGCCCGTGGCAGCGGCAGCAAGAATGGTCTCCTGCCAGTCTGGGCCTGTGACAGCGAGGATGTTCTCCTGCCAGTCTGGGCCTGCAACAACGGCAGTGAGAATGGTCTCCTGCCAGTCTGGGCCTGTGGCAATGAGGACATTGTCCTGCCATTCTGGGCCTGTGGCTGTGGCAGTGAGGAAATTCTCCTGGCATTCAGGGCCAGCAGCAGTGGCAGCAAAGCTCCCCCAGTGATTGGGGATGTCAGCGCCAGCAGCAGTGAACTTTTCAAGATGGTGTCATTGGCAAGACGACATCTGCAGCTGAAGTGAGACTCATGGCCCGATGACAGCCTGGCCTGGCAGCCGAGCCAGGGGCTCTTGGTTGTGGGGCAAGTGTGGGTTCAGTGGCATGAGTGAAGTGGGCCCAGCAGTGAAGAGATTACACCTAAAGTGGGGCGACTCCTATGCTGGTAGGTCTAGTGCAGGTGGTGGCCAGGCAGTGGGGGTGTCCCTTGAGGCTAGGCGCAGGCATGGACTGAGTCAGTAAGACTGATATTCTGAACTTCTCCCTTCTTTATTTTTCTAATTTATTCCTATGTCCAGTAATGCTGGGCTATTTATTTCTTTACACTTCCAATTTTTTTTAGTTTCCTAAGAATTTTGGTCTTAAGCATCTGTATCTAAGGTTGCGCTGTAATGCAGCGGCTGCAAACTTTTCACTGTATTCATTTGATAATAAAACAAATTCAGTTCAATTCAATTCAATAATGCATGACTGCTTTTTAACTCCTGCTGAAGTTTATGTATCAAGGAAGGCATGAAGTGACCATCTTTGTCTGGTATTAATAAATCATTCAGAAACCTTACAGGAACAGAAAACATAGCACTTCTCCCTAGAGTGATGCATACAGTAACTAAGTTTAACAGGATGTGGGAATAAAAAACACTAAGACCTAGACTTGGAACTTCAGCAAATATGAATGAGGAGACTAACAGGCTTCAGCAGATAAATAGAGCAGATCTTTGGCCGATGTAGATTAATATATCGAGACGTGAAGTGATTCAATTTTGTGAGAAAGAATGAGAAGTTGCAATATAGACTAGATTCTTGATGGGTTATATCTAGCAAATATAAATCGACCTTGGAAAGTGGTTCACAACATTTCAGAAGAAGACAAAGGAAATGCCTTTAAAGATAAAAGCCTGAAAATGTGGGATATAGGCACCCCAAAAGCAACAAGCTCAGACTTAACAAACTCATTGCTAAATGAATCATCAAACAAAAGTGAGATTAAAAAAAAGGAGAAATGACACATAGAAAACCCATGAAGTAAAGGAGACAGGAAATGAATATAAAAAAAACATGAGAAGGGTGATTAGGGAGCTGGGAAGAAAGCATAGCCCAGATGGCTCTGTATAAGACTACATGTGTCAACAGTAAAAGATTTTTGCAGTACTATATCAGCAAGAGGACAGTCAGAGAACAGCTGAAAACCATAATCTATGCAAATTGACTTCAAACTGATGAATATTCTGTATGATTGCTTCCTTGGTGTATTCACAAAGGAGCACGAGAAACACATTTTATCTAAACAAAGACATTCCAAGCACAAGTTATGTCTTTGTTATAAATTAAATGGAAAACTCAGACATGCAAGCTGCGCATAAAGCAAATAAATTCCATGGGGTATTTCAAAGTGTCACAAGAGACTTGGGAGATGCTTGTGAAGAACTGACAGTCATTATGATGGATTTATTGAACAGGAAGAAGAAACTGGAAAATTGATGACAGGCTAAACTAGTGCATTATTCAAAAGGGGGTACAAGTAGATTGGGGCAACAACTGAATGATTAGCTTTATTCCCATTTATATAAAATAATAAAGCTGATCATCAGGATGAATATGAGGTCTATACGTGTAACAGCAACCTAGGTAGACTACATGGGCTAAGAAGGGAAAACCTGTATAACTGTTTTAAGAAGACAATAGCTTGCCTGAGTTGTGATGCCCCCTGTTATGTAGCGTGCCTTGATTTTTGAAAAGCTTTTCATAAAATGGCATTGAAGAGCAATTAAATAAGTTCAAAAGTGTGGAGTTTCATGATAAACCAGGAATGGATAAAAAGGTATCCTAACAGCCGTCTTGATTTGACACATCAACTTCAAAGACTTGTACACATTGTCTTCATATCTCTTTGTCCCTGTACTCCCACTTAAAATTGTACCATTTAGTTCATGTTGCATCTGCTCATTCTTTCTCCCAAAATTGAATCACTTCACATCTTCATATTTTCATCTACATCTGCCAAAGATCTGCTCATTCCATCTGTATATCTGCTGAATTCTGCTAGTCTCCTCATTCATATTTGTTGAAGTTCCAAGTTTTTGTAATATCAGTTAATGTTAAAATTATGCTCTCTGTGTTTAGTTATTGGTCATTAATATGAACCAAATTCTGTTGTATTCCTAATATAAAAATTGAGGGAACACATGCACATTTTCCTTCAGTGGGAAAATCAATCTTTCGCCTTTAATCTCTGTTATCCTTCCTCAGCCTTCTCAACCAGTCTGCAGCCTTTGACATCATCCTCTATTGAAGTGCTTATCCACAGGAGCTGATACTTTAATCCTATAGGCTTCAGTTCTGCTAATAAGCCAAGCTTATACAATTTAAACAAAGGCCTTTGAACATCTATATGGACAACATGAACAGTGACATCAATCATCCCTGATTTTTTTTTGAAATACATAATTTGACTACTCAAACATGACTTGTCCTTAGGAAAGCTTTGCTAGCTTTCATTTTTTTTGCTTCCCATGACTTCTCAACCTTTCCCCTCGCTTGAGTCTTGGTGAATCTCAATTTAAACCACCATCAGCCATTCTATCTCTAATGAGAGAGCTGCTTTATGGTTATCTAGGACTATGGCAAACTTACCTTTTACCAGCTTTTATTTTGGCGAGTAACAATTTTTTTGTCCTATCTGTAATGGCTTTCCAACACTGACATTAGGTTGTAGTTACTAAGTTTATTCCACACTTGCGTTTAGTTCTGGAACCTCTTTCCTGATTAAGGAGGATTGGAAGATTATGGCAGACTCTCCACTTCTTCCACCCTTGTATCTCTCAGCATCTTGTGGCACATCCATCAGCACTGAGTGACTTTTCTATTTTGAGCTCATCTAAGCATTTTGGTATCTCTCCATTTCTATTTTTCTTTTGTACAATTTCCGTCCTTCATCTTTACTGTGGCATTGGCAGCATTCTCTTCCTGAATGGAGATAGGTACAAACCACTTATTTAATACTGCTGAAGATCTCCTTATTGTTTTCCAATTAATTCCAACGTTCCTTTGACTACCATTTCACAATTTGTTTTAGGTTCCTTTTCATACTTTCTCATGATCTATTCTCATGTAATTTTGTTGCCCTAATTGTATCTATTTTCTAGTAGTCCCCTGTACTTTTTGTCTTTGGCAGAATTCTCCACTGAACAATGAACTGTCATCTATTTGGTCTTCTTTTCCATTTGATCGTTATCTCTATACTTTTACTAATCCAGCAAGGCAGCTTTCCCATTCCTTTTCTCTTCAGGGAATGTTGGTCTGTACCTGAACAATCCCCTCTTGGAAAACATCTCATTGCTCAACTACTTCGTCACCTGACAGTCTTTGATTCTAATTCACTCAGCCACATTTTTTCTTGGTTCAGTAACATTAGCTCTCCTTATTTCATATCTATATGCGCCTACAGGTCATCAGCCATTTTACCAGAAATGATGCATTTATGCATGCTTCCTGCACTCTTTGTGGTTTATCTCATATTTTCTCTGTATCTAATCCTTCCTATTTCTGAGTCATTCTTTACTGCGATCTTTTTTGTCTCTCTAAGTTCTGTGCAGTCTTAGCCTGTGCCAACAAATGTTTTATCTTGTTATATCCCTCCCCTGGCAAGCTTGTCCAAACCTGACTTGCTGCAGAACTATTTAACATTCCTATCGGGACATTATTCCAAATCCCGTTGAGATGAATCCCAGATAACAAGGTGTATTGTTTCTTCTTCAGAAATGTCTAGGGTCTAGGCCTGAAACATCAGCCTTCCTGCTCCTCTGATGCTGCTTGGCCTGCTGTGCTCATCCAGCTCTACACCCTGTTATCTAAGATTCTTCAGCATCTGCAGTCCCTGCTATCTCTGAGTTGAATCCCATCCCAGTTGTGCACACTTCTCCTTCTCAGAATTGGTTCTGATGTTCCAGGGATCTTTGGTCATCACTGCTGTGCTATTTCTCCAAACGCTTGTTGAGTTTTTTTTGTATTACTCTTATAGCATTAGCACATGGCAGGAGTTATGCTAGAATGGTTAAATAAATATTATTCTATTAAGGTTATCACAAGTAGATAACTAGGAACAAATGACAGTGGTTAGCAGGTGCATTCACTGTGGAAGGCTGGTCCTCAAATTTTGGTAGACTGCACCTCTGGTCTCTTGATTGAAATATGTCTTCCTCTTCCTTTGCTGAAACATGCTAGTTTTAATTGTATACCTTTCAGGATTCTCGAGTCTTATCATACTAAAATGAATAGATTGGGATGCTCTATTGTCATGACTATGTGATGACTCCATGGCTGACATAATTGAATTAGAATTACAATAATCAAGCGAGTATGTTTGACTTGTCTGACACAATCTTTTTGCTTTGCAGCCTACAGTCAAGTTCACCTAACTGTATTATTCTATTTGATGAATGTCCAGACAAGATTTAACACTGATAATTTGCTTGCTGAACTAATGATCACATATTGCTTCTTCACAATTCATCACTTGTACGGAAGTCTTAGTTCATACTCAACTAAACCTATCTATCATACTTTGCAACTTGTATACAAAGTGCAATATGAATAGATATACTTCAATTTATGACAACACAGTTCTAACAATTCTACAATAATAGAAAGAAAACCTAATCTCACATGTGAGTGAGCAGAGCAATGGCTGATGAAATTTAGACACAAATAAAATGTAATACATTTGAAGGAAAAATACATGCCACATAAACCCCAAGACGGTAGTGAATTGGATAAGGATAAAGCCCAAAAGAATCTTCATGGATGGCTGTATACAAATATAATCTCTTTTCTGATGGAGATTAAAGAACGTGGCTTGGTAATTGGGCTGAGGTATTAGCTAACTGTCCGAGGCAGCGAGAAATCTGAACTGTTCTTAGTGGTTGGGTGTTATTAGTGTGTGGCTAGAAACCTATGAGTACTGCACAGAAGTGGCTCATTGATTAACTATTCCAGGAAATTGGTTAACTCTAGCTGTCTGACATGTGTGAGTATGCAGGGATTATTCATGAGTAGGGCTTTATATAAACGCAAAATACTGCAAATGCTGGAAATTTGAAATAAAAACTTTGAGGTCTGGAGAACCTTGACAGGTTGGATACATCTGTGGAGAGAGAAACAGAGTTGATGTTTAAAATCTGAGATAACCCTACCTCAGAACTGAAAGGAGCTGGAAATTGTGTTTATTATTCTGTAGATTAATGAGTTAAACAGATTGTAAGGGTGCTCAAAGCCAATGATAAATAACTTGCTGATAATGGTGAAGGGAAGAAAGAGATGTAAAAAGGGTACGAATGACGTCTTGTACAGAAGAAAATGGGCCTGGTAAAAGTCAACCCTGTGTGTGTGTGTGTGTGTGTGTGTGTGTGTGTGTGTGTGTCTGTTGTACCACATGCGTGCGCACGGGAGGGCGGGGTGAGTAAAGATCGAGTGGTGGATGTGGGCTGTGGAAGAAGTGAAAAAAAGATACACTGTTCATGCTCTGAGGTTGTAGAATTCAATACATGCAGTTCCTGGGTTTTAAGCCAAAGGACTACATTCACAAGTCACTTTTATGTAAATCAGAGCACATTGTTGGACAATGTAAAGCAACTGCTCCTAAATACAGGAAATGTTCATATGTCTGGTCTTAAATTATACTCCTGCCTGGGATTGACTTTATAAGTATGATTGTTTGTAAACCGAATGCTCTTAAATTGGGGACTGTCTGTATTGAGTCCTAGAATCTATAAAATGATTAGATGGACAAATGAGGCATTGCTCCTCTAGCTTGTGTTCGGCACATAACAGATTTGGGAGCTTGGTGTTTTATTGAAATGACAAGCAACAAGAAGGTCAAGATCAACCCTACAGACTTTAGTCTGTCTGGATTTAAAGCATTCTGCAGAGATTATCCTAAGCACTGCTAGATATGACATCCCATGCTGGGACCTAACACGGTGCACCATTTGGCCATATGCCCACAAAGTCAATAGAATTAGAATTAGCTTTATTGTCATTACTCCTGCACTAATGCAGGACCCTGACTCAAAACTTTGTAGTTTGGAAGTATTTCTACCTGTTTTGGATGTGGGAGCTTAACCATTTATTTTTAGGAGTCAGGCTTTAAATTGCTAATGTTTATGGGCCGATGGAAGTAAGGCCCTAAATGAGAAGGGAGAAATAGGAGAGAGTCCATAGTCTATCTAACTGTTCAGCCATATTGTGATATACTTCTGGAGCAGGTGGAACTTGACCCCAGGCCTTCTGGTTCAGAGGTAGGGACACTACCACTGCGCTACTGATGGAGAAAATCTATACTTGGGCCTACAACGTCTAGTTGGTCCAGCAGACCCCATTAGTTTGTAAACTGGGTTTCACCCAAAATTATTTACCAGCTCCATGAGGAAGCATTGTGAGTGTACACCATCCAGAAAATTACATTTCTTTGCTCTCTGATTTTAAACCAGTTTTGTGTGTGGAGCATAGGAAACACTTTGATCCTTTGACGAGAGATGGTCTCTTATAAATGGGAGAGGAGTGGACTTAGACACATAACCTTCTGACTAACAGGCTGCAGACCGAACCACAGGAGTTTACATCCTACTGTGATGTTACAATTCTCAAACAATGTGGGGAACAGTAACTTATAAGGATGTTTCTGCACAAGGAGCTGTCTAGAAAATCACTGGTCTCCATGTCTGTTTTTCATTAAAATAACGGGCGAGGATGGAATTAATACAAATGGCCAGACTTTTTCAATTCCACATGTGCCTCACACACTATATTGGTAAGGACATCCTTTGAAGGTTAGCACTTATTATGCAGCCCTTTACAAACTTATTTTGTGTTGTATTTGCTATGGCATGTCTTCTCAGGCCTCCTGCTGAAATATGATTCATTAAAGAGTTTATCTGATTTTCTGCCAGAATGATAAAAGATCATTTTCCTTTTACTTAGTGTGAAATCAGAAGGAACTGTTTCTAGCCTCCCCCGTTCACTCTCTGTGTTGACAGTTTGTTGCCATTGTTCTTATTTTACAAAATTTTACCTTACTTTTTAAAAAATGTAATAACAGTACTATCACTACAAAATATTTTCTAATGAAAGCTGCAGGTGAGTGGGTGGAAAGCAAGTGAAATGTTTGAGCTGGGCAAGCATCCGCTAAAAGTCCCCTAATCTCACGGAGTTTAAGCATCTTAATTTACTGGAGAGAGGGCAATGAGAGGTTTCAGTTACATTTACTTTGCAAGGAAGGCCACAGAGTTGTTTTCAAACCATCGTAAGGAAAGTGTTTGTGCACGTTCCGGTAATCTGCACAGAGCCACCTTGCTACACGCCCTGGTGAGAATTTGATTTGAAAAGGTTGACCTTGTTTCTGAGCCCCGGTTGAGAGAGGAAAAAAATCACGAAGAAAATTGAAGAATAACAGGACCTCGCCTCAGAATTAAGCGATTTGAAACTATTACGTTTCGTCTTCAACCCTCCCGGAGGCTGGTGTGGGACTTGTCAGGCTCAGCGGTGGCTGCTGCACTTTCCGTGATCGATTCACACGTAGATTCATGCTGGCGGTGTTCTCGGTGGAGGCAAGCTGGAGCCAAAGATTGTTCGCACAGTTCCTGCAGCGGCAGAGCGGTGAAGGGTCGTGAGTTTGGACAACTGCTTTCTGCTGCTGTTGGTCTCTGCATCGGGTGAAAGAGCTTGGATTCAGGTCCATGGCTAAGCACTTACAAGAAGGATTGTAATGTTAAACTTCTGACGTTATTTTCTGTCTTTGGTTTATTTCTGTGTTTTAAAGTGGCGTTGGTGTGTGGCGACATTATACAACACTTCTCATTGTATTTGTAATGAATAAATGTGACTATAATTAAATAAATCAATCAATTGTAACTTTGGAAAAACAGGAATCAGTTGTCAACAATGATACCCAAGACCTGATCCAGCTCAGGATCCCCGGAACAAGCAGCATAGGTAGAACAGATGGACACTCATTTCACTTTGTTGTCTGTTCAGTATTAGATGATAAGTCAATAGATCATTGTCTATTTGCAAGATGCCTGATCTGGCAGAGATCAGAAAATCTCCTCAAATTTCAGCCCTTTCTGTGAAAAACCACAGATGTTGAGGTTGCTTTTCCAACTTGGAAAACTCTAGTGGGCACCATTCCCTTCACTACTGCAATGTACCGTCTGCTGGTCACCAGAGAATGTAAGCGTGAATTCTGGCAGATTGCATACTTACTGTAACTGAACCAGCGGAATACCCTTCTAGGTCAGGACTTGACAATTACTAAGAGCTGGTCTTAATGTCCAGTCTGTCCGGTGTTGCCTTATCTCAAGATTCTGACCCAAGCTCTGATGGAATTCAAGGTTCTAGTTGTCTGTGATATACTGAGTAACATTACATTTTCCCAAGTTACCACAGAACATTTGTACTCCTCCAAAATACCATTCATGATAAACGTGTACAAAGTCTTTGTGAGATAATGGTGTGGAGCTGGATGAACACAGCAGGCCGACCAGCATCTTAGGAGCACAAAAGCTGATGTTTCGGTCCTAGACCCTTTGTGATGTTGTTTTGTGTTTAAATGTTCTTTGTTTTCAGGGAGGTGGCTAATTGTAAACTCCACCTGCTAAAAAAGCTGACAAAGAAAGTCAATTCTTTAAACATTTATCTGCTCATATAAGTTGCACCCCACAATTGTTTAAACAATGGGGTACAACTGGTGTTCAAGTAGCCAAATTGTACCTAGGAAGGTACATAGGTACAAATTGTACCTATTATGGGCAGCATGGTGGCTCAGTGATTAGCACTGTTACATCACAGCACCAGGGACCCAGGTTCGATTCCACCGTTGGGTGACTGTCTGTATGGAGCTTGTGCATTCTCCCCGTGTCTGTGTGGGTTTCCTCCGGGCGCTCAAGTTTCCTCCCACAGTCCAAAGATGTGCAGGCTAGGTGGATTGGCCATGCTAAATTGCCCATCATGTTCAGGGAAGTGTAGATTAGGTGGGTTATGGGTCTGGGTGAGATGCTCTGAGGATCAATGTTGACTTGTTGGGCTGAAGGACCTGTTTCCACACTGTAGGGATTCTATGAAGGTCTCATAAATAGAATATCAAACAAATGACTGTTGGTGAGATTTCCCCTTCCTACACTTGATAATTAAAATGTTCTGCTTGTGGTGAGATTCTGGTTGGTATTTTTCAGATGTTCATACCAAAAAGGGCACCTCTCTGCCCTTGGACACCAGTTAGCATAGCAGTTTTCTCTTGGGGCGGGATAAGTGTAAATGCCTACCGGAAACATAGAGAGTGGTTCAATAGTTCAGTAGCTAGATATAAAAACGCAAATTCCATTCACAGCTGTTAGTGGGAAATTTTAACCTTTTTAAAATGGGTAGGTTTGGATTGGATGAGAAGTAAAATTTTAAAAGTTTCGAATCAGAAACCCAGCTGCCTAGAACACCCCCATTTCTGGTTTGTGGTGGGTGACAATTGAGACTTTTGTTGACAATTTGAAATAGGTCTGTGGGGAATGGGGGAATTGGGGGTGGAAGTGAAGATGAGCTGAGTGTTAAGATGTGATTAACCTCAATCTTCAGTTGAGCATTACTGGGATCATTTCGTATGAGCTAGATTGACCCCTGGCCATCATTGGGTAGAATTGTAGCCACCATCCCTCTTTGGGATGAGGTACAGGTTATTGCATGAGAGCAATCAGTTACAAGTGACATTGGTATAATGGACATTGTTGGACAGACTATGAGAATGCATATATGTCTATTTCCTTTGAGATGTGGAGCCACCATGTTTTTCTCCATCACTTAAGGGGTGGTAAAGCTGTGGAATTTTCTACCATAGAGGGTTGTGGAGACTTAAGTCACTGGATATTTTCAAGAAAGAGATTGATACATTTTTAGATGTTAAAGGCTGTAGGACATATGGGGAAAAATCGATAAATGACATTGAGGTAGAGGATCACCTGTGATCATGTTGAATGACTCATTATTTAGTTATTATGAAACAAACTCAAACATTAACTATTTTCTATAATACTTTGGGATTGCAAATTAAAAGTATTTAAAACAAATCATAAAGTACTATAATTAGGAAATTTATATTTTAAATTTTTGAATAAAAGTAAACTGGCTGTCAGTGGATCAAAAAGTTTCTTAAGGCATGGCTCAAAAGATTACCCAGAATTTAGGACTAAACATATCATATCATTCTGTAATTACTATAAGGCCAATGT
Organism: Stegostoma tigrinum; assembly: GCF_030684315.1. NCBI lineage: Eukaryota > Metazoa > Chordata > Chondrichthyes > Orectolobiformes > Stegostomatidae > Stegostoma > Stegostoma tigrinum. The sequence goes on from NC_081383.1 coordinate 32,717,278, forward strand.
AGGAAATTAAAATGCTGAACAGCGCATTTCCGTTTTTTCCCCAGCTGAGAAACCCAAAAGCCTTGCAGGGCAGCTGAATAAATTTCAATCATAGAGAAAGCAAAGTTGTACCAGAGAAAGAGAATTACACTCATAAAATGCATTTTCTGGGGCTATCCAAAGAACTTCACATTCCTTGAATTATGTTGAAGTGTAATCACTTGTTAGCTAAGCAAACACAGTAACCAATCCATACACAGAAAGATTCCACAAACAGCATTGAGATAGGTGACCAGTTAGAGCAATTCTGCGAGTGTTAGTTGATGGATAAATGTTGGTGGAGACACTTGAAAAATTCAATTGCTGCCACTGATTAGTGTAATGGACACTTCTATATTCATTACTGATGGGGTCTTGATCGACGGTCTCATTCAAGAGGTGCACTTCTGTCAATTTATCTTTACTCCAGTAGTGGCATGGCAGCCTGATTATATACTCAATTACAATGAAGGTCATTAATACACATCCTTCTGAAGAAATTTATTCTATCCCTACCTGAGTGATTCACAATGAAGATGTTACTTGGAAAACAATCCTCCTGCATTTGGTGTGTCAAAAAGAAATGAGGCAAAATCCTGCTTTAGATGATACTTTCACTGTACAGACAATGAAAAATATTGCAACATTATGTATAGGAAGTAAGATCGCACACCAAGCCAGGCTTTTTTTTAAAGAACGACATTTTCAATCCATCTGACACTGTCACAAAACCTTTGATACAGGTGGGACTTGAACCCAGTTCTCCTTATCCAGGGGTAGGGACACTATCACTGTACCACAGAAAGGGCCCAAACTAGTTTCACATCAACCTGTTCAGAGATGTTATTCCATGCATCTGGTACAGATTGGACTTGAATCTGGATCTCCTGGCTCAGAGGTAGGGATGCTACTCTATGCCACAAGAGCCCATCATGTAGAGTGCATCACAAACAATCCCCATTATGTTCTCATCCAAGCACTTGCTCAAGTGCAGGTAATTTTCAATTTCAACATCCAGGCTGTGACCTTCCACAGGTTTACAAACAAAATTCAAACCCATTGAATTAAAGGAACCGTGGCATTCTGAATTCAAAATAGGTTAAGGAACAGAAGGCACTCAAGAATGGTATCTGGTTATTTTTCAGACTGAAAGGATGTATGTCATGCCATTCTTCAAGAGTTGGTATTGAGATTCACCACTTTCTTTGAAATGAATTCATGGCCAGAGTAATGAATAAAAGGAAATGTTTCTAAGTTTGAAAATGACACACATTACTGGACGCAGTGTTCTACAGCGTGGCGATGATCACTGGATTGCTGCTTCATTTGACCTTTTCCCCAAATCAGCAGTGTTCTGTATTTCTTGCCTGGTCTTTTGAGTTCAGAATCTCCAGAAATACAAAGCACAATATCCTTGGAAAACCCCATCACAATGCTGTGGGGTAAGGGGAAGAGTTGACACCACCCTTTATTGGTATTGACTGCTGTAGGTCTAAATGTCCAGTGTGAATGATAATGGTCCAAGAACTCAGTGGCCAATCTAAATGGGAATGCCACAACCGTCACAGACTTCATCAATAAGTGAGTAGAGAACTGCATGTCAAAGAAGTTAATCCGAGTGCTCCCCGACCAGAAACCATTGATGAACCAGGAGAGCCACTCCCTACTGACGTCCATGTCTGATGTGTTTAACTTGGCAATCCTGACTTATACTGGAAATCTAGGTATGACCTTTACAAAGCCATCAGTGTTGCCAAGGGGCAACACCAGACTAATCTACAGTCCCAGACTGACCACATGAACACACGTTGATTGTGACGAGGCTTGCACGATATAACAGGCTACAAAGTGAAGTTGAGTTGAATTGCTGACAGCAATGCATCCTTCCCTGATAAGCTGAATGATTTCTGTGCTTGTTTTGAACAGAAGGCCAGTGAAATAAATGTCACCTGCCCCATATAGCCTCGGGTGTACATATACCCACTGTCACCTTCGAAGGCGTTAGATTGGCCTTTGTGAGAGCGAACCCACAGAAAGTGACCGGCCTGGATGGAGACCCCAGCTGTGCACTCAGATCCTGCACGGGCCAGCTGGCAGAAGTACTTGCAGATATCTTTAGCTTCTCCTCACTACTATGTGAGGTTTCCATCTGTTTCAAGAAGACCACTGTTATCCTAATGCAAAAGGAAAACTGAGCAGTGTGCTTTCATGTTGACCATGCTCTGACATCCATCATAATGAAGTGCTTCGAAAGGCTAGTTGTGGCACATGTCAACTCTAGCCTCCCAAATTGCCTCGATCCACTACAATTTGCCTAGTGTTGCAATAGGTCCACGGCAGATGCCATCTCCCAGGCTCTACATTCATCCTTGGAACAGCTGGATAACAAGGACACCTACATCAGATTCCTACTTATTGACTTTTGCTCCACCTTCAACAATATAATTCCACCCAAACTCATTTCCAAACTCCAAGACCTAGGTCACTGCTTCTCCCCTCTGCAATTGGAACCTCAACTTCCAGACCCACAGACTGCAGTCAGTAAGGACAGGTGACAATAGCTCCTCCACAATAATCTTCAACACTGGTGCCCTGCAAGGCTGCATACTATATTCCTTATACACTCATGGCTGTGCGGCCATTTACAAATTTGCTGATGATACTACTGTAGTCGGTTGAACCTTAAACAATGATGAGTATAGGAAAGAGATAGGGAGCTGGTGTAAAGACAGCTATCCCTCTCTCAACGTCAGCAAAACCAAGGAGCTGGCTATCGACTTCAGGAAGTGAGTGAAAGACACGCCCCTGCCTGTGTCAATGGTGAGATCTTCAAACTCCTAGGAGTAAACATGTCTAACAGTCTGTCCTGGTCCATCCACATTGATGCTAGGGTCAAGAAAGCGCACCAATGCCTCAACTTCCTGAGAAGGCTAAGGAAATACGGCAACTGCTCTGCCCAATACCACAAGAAATTAGAGAGTTGTGAACATAGCCCCGTCCATCACGAAAACCAGCCTTCCTTCCTTTGACTCCATCTACACTTCCCACTTCCTCAGGAAAGCAGCCAACATAGTCAAAGACCCCTGCCACCCTGGTTACACCCTCTTCCACACTCTTCCATTGGGCAGTAGACACAAAAATTTGAAAATACATACTAATAGATTAAAGAAAAGCTTCTTCCATGCTGTTATCAGACTTTTAAATGGACCTCTCATAAATTAGAATTAACCTATTTCTGCACCTTCTCTTTAGCTCTCACACTATATTCTGCATTCTGTTCTATTACCCTGATGTACTCATGTAAGGTGTGATTAGTCTAGATGACTCAGAAAACAATATTTCTCACAATATCTCAGTACATGTGAAAATAATCAAATCAAATCAAACTAAATCACATGAGATAGTCAGAGTGGTACGGTCTGGTGAATAGTTGGGATTTGCCTGGGAGCTAGACTATAACTTTCCTGTCTTACTTTTCCAGGGCAACTATTCATGTAAATATATCAGAATTATCTAAAGCTCCCAGCTTCGAGACAGAATTGGATACATTTGTAGTATGCTCAAGGAGAAGGGGGATTGCCCATTGGAACTTCAAGCCTCCCTTTCAATTCTCAAAAAGGTCATTGCATCCAGACTCCTACGGAGGACCAATGCACATCTCAGGTTGTACATTCTGACTCTGACATCTAGAATTTGGATGGTTTGAGCCATCATAAGCATTTTGCAGGGATGGTAACAGACTTCAGGAGAACATGGTGAGCTGGGAAGATAGACGGCTGGAATAATTAATGCAGAAAGGTTTGAAGTAAATTGGCAGGAAAAATGAAAGGGGGGCAATACAAATTTACTGTTAGCCAGGAATAAAAAGTGTAGGATGTATATATTATACATCTCAGAAGGTGGCAGATCAAATTGAGAAGGCTTTTAAAAATGCATAAGAGATTTATTAATAGAAGCATACAGCTATCGTACAAAAGCTACAATTTATACCAAATTATACCAATTTATAACATTTTAGCCAGGTCCTAGATGGAGTAATGTGTTCAATTCTGGGTAAGTCTGATGGCAGAAACATAATTGTACATATTATACTGGTTGGTATCCCACAGGTGTTTAATATACACATTTATTAACACTCATTTCCCTTTAGTTCAGTCGTTAAACGCATTACTTAAAACAACCACAATTTGAAAGGATTTTAGGACCTTAAAGAATATACAGAAGACGTTCTCTAGAATGGCACTGGGATGTTATTCCAGTCTGTTCAATTTACTAATGGGGAATGATCTTCTAAGGATAGAGAATAAGAACACATTCATTTGGTCCATTTCCATTACAATTCACTAAAAAGGGAACACTGCATTCCTAATGATCTTGTCATTTGGATAAATTGTTGAAAAGAAGCCATGCTGTTTGTTTTTATTGCTCAGGTGGATATTCTTATAATACAATTTGTAAGTGAGCATCAAGTCATCCAGGCAAATATGCCTTCTGCAATCAATATCACATAAAATATTTTATTTGATCATTTGTTGTTGGAAATATTTTAGATGGCTGAGTGCATACAGTTGCATGAATAACTGAAAACAATAGGGGGTGATATCCGGAAGATTCTTATACAAAGACTGAACAGTTCAATCCTTGTGCATTTTCTTTTCCTTACAGTTGGGAACAGTGTGATTCTTATGGTTACACAGTCTCCACCTCTCCTTTCGGCAATGGAAGGAGAGACAGCAACAATGATTTGTTGGATTAATAGCTCCAGTTTGGAACGGCGGATCGAATGGAGCAAAGTTTTATCAGAGCAAAAGACTCTAGTTCTGACATCCAAAGGGAACATAACGATGCCTAACCCGGATTACACCGAAAGGATGAAACACTCTCTCAATGACACAATTAGCACTTTGTCTATTTCCCAAATAAACCGGAATGACACTGGGATGTACGTTTGTGAGGTATTAATTGAGATTCCTCCACCAGTGCTCAGAATGTCTGGGAATGGCACTCACCTGCAGGTCCAAGGTATGTGTTATTTGTAAATGATTGCTTTTTGGTTATTAAAATGAATAGATATGATTATGATAGGAAAAGACTGCTTGGTCTTTCTAGCTTGTCCCATGAAGCTATGATTCTCCAGTAAATAAGGTATGGGTGCTCCCTGTCCATCAAGCAATCCCTGAGTTAAAAAGCAGGTATAACTCCTGGGGCAATCAGGGGTCCAAATACCTGAAAAATTCCTCTCCAACATATTTAGGCATTTGAATCCAGTCCAGCAGACTACATTGACCCTGATCTATTTTATAGAATATTGACCTCTTGAAAGAGCTCCAAATTGCTCTCATTTTCAGAAAAACTGTGATTGAATGTACACTCTGGCAACTTGTTCCATATGCTCTCTATTCTCACTTAATTAGTTGTTTATTCTCAAAGTATTTCACAACTGAGAAAGTACGTTAATTTAGCAAACAGTCTAGTTTTGAGAACTCGGAGTTTCACTACTATAGCAAATTGAATAATACATGTACTTATTATTTCCAGTTGTCAACAATGAAATGGCAGTGTCTTCCAATGACAACACAATTGGTGGTATGTGGCAATTTCCTGTTTATAATTACGAAGATGCAGCATAATGATTTTCTTCATCCAGTATCTTGGCTCTGCATTGTGTGCTGGTGGCAGATCCAAGCTTTGATGGTATTTTGGTGTAAAGTTAGCTTCAGCAGACCTTTTGGCTCTGAAATGGGGTGGGAAAGGTGAACACTGGTTCCTGCTCACTGCCCTGTGACTCTCGCTAGAAAGTGTATGGGGTTTGAGTAAAGAGTTTGGGCACTCCCTTATAATATACTCTGGATATAAGTATAAATTGATTCAATCTTTTTGAAGCAAAGATTCAGGCAAACATTTAAAATGAGGCTTAATTTTACAACAATGGCAGGGTTTATGAGTTCAAATCCCAAGTTGTGAACGCAAATTTATCAAATCTGATATTCTTGTAGCTAACATTAAAGTGAACAACTGAAGTTTTTCATATAAAACCAACTACTTATCTCATATACCTTGGCAAATCGCTCTTGCTTGATTTTTGGGGGCACAGGGTGTGTGATTTGCTTTGATGGTCAGAAACAGAAGGAAGGCAGGAGTGGAACTGTTGGAGTACAGGGAATTGGGTTCTGAATTAATGGATATTGCAGATAAATTCGTTGATCTTGGGCAGGCTGTCTAGAAAGGAATTGTGATGGCTTCCTTCTTCTTGCTCCTCAGCTACATACCTCCTCTGTAGCCAGTGGCACAGGTTCCTCCTTACACTGATGAGGAGCGTGAAGCTCACTCCGTGCTCCATTAGAGAGCCCCTTCAGTGAGGGGACAGGCCTTTTGGCCCACCAAGTCCATACCAGCCCTCTGAAGACCATCCCCCTTACTCCATCTCTGTAATCCTGCATGTCACATGGCTAACCAACTTATCCTGCACATTTCTGCAGCTGTGATACCATCCTTGATTAGCAATGCCACTCCTGCTCGTCTTTTATCTCCCTCTCTATTTCTTTTGAAACATCTAAACACCAGAACATCCAACAACCATTCCTGTGCCTGTTTTATCCAAATCTTCGTAATAGCCACAACATTGTAGCTCCAAGTATTGATCCATGTTCTAAGTTCATCATCCTTATTTGTGACATTTCTTGTGTTAAAATAGACACACTTTAACCCATTGCACTGAGTGCAACTTTGCCCTATCAACTGTCTGTCCTTCCTCACAGATTCTCTTCATGCTGTATCTGCCTGTACACCAGCTACCCCATCCTCTGATCCGTAGCTATGGTTTCCATCCCCCTGTCAAGCTAGTTTAAACCCTCCCAAAGAGCTCTGTTAGTGCCCCTCCACTTCCTGGCAACTGTGGTTTTCCTCTAGTAAGTCATCTCCCCCCGACAGTATCCAAAGCAGTATACTTCTAATTGAGGGAAACAGCCACAGGGGGTTCCTGCACTATCTGCCTGCTCCCTTTCCCTTGCCTGATGGTCACCCAGCTACTTTATCCTGTAACTTGGGTGTGACTACCTCCCTATAACTCGTGTCTATCACCCCCTCAGCCTCCCGAATGATCCGGAGTTCATCCAGCTCCAACTCCAGCTCCCTAATGCAGTCTGTGAGAGGCTGGAATTGGGTGGGTTTCTTGCAGGTGAAGTCAGTAGGGGCACTAGTGGTGATCCTTACCTCCCACATCCCACAAGAGGAGCATGCAACTGCCCTAGCTTCCATCTTCTGTGGTCTAGATTGCCAAAAGTGCTAAAGAGAAAGAAAAACAAAGCTTACCTTCCCAACCCTCCACACAGAGTTTTTTTTTGGTTACAGAAGGCGGGTGCCACTGCCTGAATATTAGTTCACTTACGCAGCAGTCCCCATGTCCACATTTGCTCCTGCTCAGCCTTTATTCCGCCTATTTTCGAGGTGAGTTTTTTATCGGAAGTTTTTTGTACCTTCTCTTCCTGGCAGCCCCCTGGCTTGTGCTGTCACCTCTCCCGCTGCTTAAATCTTGCCAAAATCTGTTCTTCTATCTCCCACTGGCTGTTGGGAGGCCTATAGCAAAGCCCAAACACTGTGATTGCACCCTTCCTGTTCCTGAACTCTACCCATATGGCCTTGGTGTATGAGCCATCAAGGTTTCATCCCGCAGTACAGCTGTGATATTCCCCTTAACAAGTAGTGCAACTCCCTCACCCCTTTTATGTCCCCCTCTATCACACCTGAAACATCTGCATCCTGGAATGTAAAGCAGTCAATCCTTTTCGTCCCTTAACCAAGTCTCTGTAATAGCAACAACATTATAGTTCCAAGTATTAATCTGAGCTCTAAGTTCATCTGCCTTACCCTTTACACTTCTTGTGTTGAAACAGATGCAGTTCAGTCCACCAGGTCTGCTTTGATCAGCAACCACACACCGCGTGCTCTTCCTCTGAGTCTTACTGGCTCTACTCTCTAGTTCCCATTCAGTCAATTCGCCATTGCCTTGGTTCCCACCCCTCATCCCCGCCAAGCTAGTTTAAATCCTCCCGAATGATGTCAGCAAACCTCCCAGCCAGAATATTTGTGCCCCTCCAGTTTAGAAGCAACCCGTCCTTCCTGTATAGGTACCACATGCCCCAGAAGAGATCCCAATGGCCCAGATACGAAACCCTCCCCTCACACCATCTGTTTAGCCACGTGTTGAGCTGCACTATCCTCTTATTTCGAGCCTCCCTGGCACATGGCACAGGGAGTAATCCCAAGATAACAACCTACCAGAAGGATGTGTTGGTTTTGGAGAGGATACAGAAAGGATTTGCCAGGATGGTGCCTGGTATGGAGGGCATTAGCTATGAGGAGGTGTTGGAGAAACTAGGGTTGTTCTTACTGGAATACCGGAGGTTGAGTGACAACCCGATAGAGGTCTACAAGATTATGAAGGGCATGGATAAAGTAGACAGTCAGAAACTTTTTTCCAGGGTGGAAGAATCAGTTACTAAGGGCTGTAGGTTTAAGTTGTGAGGGGCAACGTTTAAAGATGATGTACGTGGCAAGGTTTTTTACACAGAGGGTGGTGGGTGCCTGGAACCTACTGCTGGCGGAGGTAGTGGAAGCAGACACGATAGTGACTTCTAAAAGGAGTCTCGACAAATATATGAAAAGGATGGGAATAGAGGGATATAGTCCCCAGAAGGGTAGAGGGCTTTAATCGTCATGGGCAGCATGTCAGTGCAGGCTTGGAGGGCCAAAGGGCCTGTTCCTGTACTGTAATTTCTTTGTTCTATCCCCGAGCACTGTAGGGCAAATTAGCATGGCTAGTGCACCTAACCTGCATACCTTTGGACTGTGGGAGGAAACCAGAACACCTAGAGGAAACCCACATAGACATAGGGAGAATGTGCAAACTCTATACAGACAGTCACCTGAGGCTGGATTTGAACCTGGGTCTCTGATGCCACAGATAGCAGCGTTAGACACTGAGCCATTGTGCCTCCCCCATTAGGAACAATTGGATTTTTCTTGACTAATCTGGGCTGTGATAACTCTAATTTCACTCCCCAGTGATTTCCTCTATCACAGCTGATGTGGTTATTTCAATGCTGCCATGTAATTTGTAGGATGTGCACCACAGACGTGAGGCACATCATGAAAAGATCATTGTCATTGATCAAAAAAAAACAGCCAAGGTTTGTGGCAGTCACTCAAAGTTGATGACACAGCAAATTGTTGTGGAATGACAAGTTGATGACTGCTGCTAGGATACCAGGCATTTACCTGCACAATATGGTCACAGTGGATTCTCCCTCGGTTATGAGGCAGCTCAGAATTTTAACACAACACTCAGACAGTGAGAATCCTGCAATCCTCATGAAGCTCCATGCTTATTCCATCAGTGACAAGGGAGAAAATAATTTATTCATTTCTCCTGGAATCCAGAGCCTCAGTGGACCCCCTGTGCAAAAGCAGATAGCACACTAAACCACATTACAAATAGCATCTGCTCCAGGCAGGGAAAAACTACACATATGGAAGTTCATACCCATAGTTACCTTTAGAGCATCCAAAGAGATTTTCTGTGACACTAAACATTTTGAATACCTTTCAATGTACCAAGTTTACACCAATCACTAGTTCCACTTATCTATCTTGTGACAAAAATCTCTGATAGATTTGTCAAACAAACGTTCCTTTTCACAAAACCATGATAATTCAGCCAAATCATTTTTGATTTTCCAAGTCCTGCTACCACATATAAAATCTTTTAATGCTCTGTACTGAGTTTGGTGGCAGATGGCATTTAATCAAGTGGGATGGTTCCACTTTGGGACCCCTCTACCTTCCCTTCTCCTTCTGACTCTGACTATAGGGGAAGGCTAGTGAATGGCCTTCTTCCCAGCAGAGGCTGCAGCTTATGAGGCAAACACACCGACTGAGCAGGCAGCCATGTCTCAACATTGAGGGAAGTAGTCCTCACCAAAGTCCATGGAGGCACCCATCAGTCAGCGGTGTCCTGACACAGTATGTCAAAGTTAGAGGTCACATAACACCAGGTTATAGTCCAGCAGGTTTATTTGAAATAACAAGCTTTCATTGTGCTGCTCCTTCATCAGGGGAGGTAGAGGAAAGCGCACAGGCACAGAAAATATAGGTGTAGAGGGAATTGCAAGATCAGTCTGGGTAATTAAGAGCATCTGAAGATAGTTCAAATAGCATGAGTGGCGTGCCGATAGGCTGCATAACAAGTCTTTGCCGGTGATCACAAGCGTCAAATAGTGTGAGTAAAGTATTAATAGCTGAATATTGGCACTTTGCGCATGACTCTTAAACCTATCATGTTATTCTAGCCATTTTATTGGTCTCAAGCACTGTCTTATTTTTTACTTTTTGTAATTATTTCTCTGCCTTAATTAATCAGATCATACGTCACCTGTTTACTTGCTATTCAGCTAAATATTTCTGTCTCTGCTCTCACCTTCCCTTCCACACACCACCACAATCTCTTCTGGCCAAGGCTTTGATATCAAAACCATATTCTTGGCTTTTTTTTGAGGATGGGGGGGATGGATCTGTATCATTCTTCTCAGAAGGAAAATGTTTAGCAGACTAGGGCTCTAGTCTCTGATGATAATCTGAATATAAAGGCAATGGTACAACATTCTCTCCTTCATGACCTGGAGGCTGGTCTGGAGTGGACAACAACATCTCTAAATTAACGATGAGGACTGTTTATTTCTGAGGCAGTGGGAGTGCCACTTCCATGAAATTATTAATCTCACCTCAGAATTTATACTGGCTAGAATTGAGGAGTTCAGTTTACATTTTCTTTCACATTTTTCTCTAATTAGTTCTTCAAAAGACAAATGATGATCCTTTTCATTGTTGAAGGCTTGCTTTCAAAATATAGTCTTCTGCAAATGTAAACTAAGATCTCTCTTCTTAAATGCAAGAATTTATTTTTCACTTGATAAGACAACCTTGATTATAGCATATTTTCCTCAGGTAATGTTCACAGCGATTTTGGAAATGTGAATATTTCAGCAAATTGACTCTATTGCCCTCATCAGTGTGTCTGTTTTTTCTGTCTGTTTTTCATGAGCAATGGCTGTTTCTGTACTGAATTTATGAAAGTTGTCCATCATCTTCTCTTTTATCAGTTTCCAGCTTGTACTCTTCTCTAGTCACTTTTTCAGTGAACCATTCTTCCTGTTCTTGAAAAGCTGGTAGCCATTCACACTCAGTTACCTTACTGTTCCCCTCTCTTCCTCATATTGGATTGCAGGAGGTCTCACTTTTTTTTTGTAACTTATCAAGTAGCTGCTACAAGTGTCTGATTTATTTTTCATTTTCTGAGGTTTCCTTTTCCTGGCCTTATTCTTTGATTTTATTCATTTGTGGGATGTGGGAGTCGCTAGCTGCGTGAACATTTATAGCCTGTCCCTCATTGCCCTTGAGGAGGTGGTAGTGAGCTGCCTTGTTGAGTGCATTAAAAATCCAGTTGCCCATTTAGATATGCTACTTGTTCAACTTGAAGATCCTCAATATTCTATTGTGAATTAATTTCCTCTGGAGCAGTCCCTTTAGCAATAGGAAGTATTTCAATTTTTACTACTTCAACATCAATGCTTTTTTCCAAAGCGCCTAGGAGAATGCAAGGTTAATAACAATGGTATCTTCATTCCCATTCAATGGGGGCTGGTCATCTTCACTGCTGGCACTGCCTCTGTTCCGTACAATTAGAGTCTTCATAAAAAATGAACATTTCACAAATCCATTTGATATTTTCGGAAGGGTGTTTTATTGAAGAAGTTTGATTCCACAGAGTAATGAAGCAACATCACCTTCCTGCACTGCTACTGCTTTATAAAGAAGATTCAAAGCTATAAAAAGGTTCATATTTAATAAGTAACAATGGTGATCAGAAATGATGTACAAAGTTTTGGTGATCTCTCTGCCGTATAGCAAATGATCACCCATTCTCATACTCTTACTGATTTTGATTTGATTTTATTGCCATGTGTATTTTACAGTAAGAATACAATGAAATATAGTGAAAAGCTTACATTTGTCACCACAAGAAGGAGCCACTCTGATTAATTTAAGAATAAGGGAGAAAAAAGATAGAGCTCAAAGAGGGCCAGCTCAGCAGTGTTGGCGTCCCTATGCTGCCATCTCTCTGCCATCACTATCAACACCTGACCTAAGCAATATCAAAGTCACTGATCCTCAGGCACTATCTTTGCCGCTGGGCCCATAGCCCTCCACCACCGCTTTGCTGCAGCCAATGCTGGCCCCAACCAACAATGAAGTTGCCGATCCTCAGGCTCCATCTTTTGCCGCTGGGCCTACCTCGCCGACATCGCCTCTCCTGATGTAGCATCCGACGATTCCAGGCCCTGTGCTTGCTCTGGAAAAATCAGTAGGACCTAACTCTCCTCCATGCTGGGCCTACTCAGAATTAATCTTAGACACTAAAAGTTAAGAGTTTGAGGAAGCTTATGCTTCAGCCACAGTGTGAGATGTGCAAGAATAAATACTGCGTCTCCTGTACCCAAAATAACTTCAGTTTCCTCACCATTAGCCATGATATTAGCAAACCAGAATTCACCTTGTGTGTCTGTGAAATATTGTGCTGTGTGCGATATCTCAAGGAGAATTCAATTTGCTCCTCAGCATCTTCTGATCCCTTGATACTTGTAGACTGTTGCAACCTGTATTTTACATTTTGTACTGATTATGTTGTGGAGAAATGGCATCTCTCCTTGTACTTGTGACCCTGGTGTCTCTTAATGCGGCTTACCACACTATCTTTCTTCATATGCTTGCTGCTGGAGGGTTTTCTGTTTGCCCTTGTATTTCCCGTAACTGAGTGTCTTGCATTCTGCGCTCATCCGACACTCACTGCTGCTGATGTCTGAGCTTGCTTTGTTTCTGACTGCTGCGGGCTTGCTTTTGTTTCTGTCATGCTCTGGCAACCCTGTGGACTACCTCTGGAACTTATGGTCTTCTGTGATTCGACTTCTGTCGCATGCATTATCTGGCTGGCAGGTCCCAGGGCTCTGTGAGTCTTTCGTGTGCACTCACCATGGGGTGACTGAATTTGGATCCTCTTTCACTGAAAACCTCCCAACCCAGCTGAGAACTGGTGCTTGGTTACTCCTGGCATCTCTCTCAGCTCCCTGCAAAGTTGATGTTGCCATTTTTACACTGTGCTGTAAACAATACCACCAGGGAGGTGATGGCCTAGTAGTATTATCACTGGACGGTTAATCCAGAGACCCAGACAATGCTCTGGGGACCTGGGTTCGAATCCCACCATGGCAGATGGTGGAATTTGAATTCAATAAAACATCTGAAATTAACAATCAATGATGACCATGAATCCATTGTCAATTGTTGGGAAGAACACATCACGTTCACTAATGTCCTTCAGGGAAGGGAACTGCTATCCTTACCTGATCTGGCCTACGTGACTCCAGATCCACAGTAATGTGGTTGACTCTTAACTGCTCTTTGGGTAATTAGGGACGGGCAATGAATACTACCTAGCCAATGACACCCACATCCCATGAAAAAATAAAAAAAACTATTTTTTTAAAAAAAACAGGATTGCCGCAATGCAAGATTACAGGATCATCCTAGAATAAGACATGTTTTATTTGATTGAACCACTTTCAATGTGCATACTTGCTTACAGTTTCATATTCTGATAATATTCCTCAGATGCTCCCTTATCCAATAAGAACACAATTATTCCCTGTTTAATTGCCCTTTGCCTTAGAATTTAGTGCCAAGTTGACAGGTGGCTGTTTTGATAACCAGGATTATATTAAAAAATCAGCTAAACAATATGGTATGTTGTACTGAAAAGAATTTTGCTATATCTAATTGAACACTAACAACGTTTTCCACAACTAAGACCTTAAAAATCAACAGCAGTTTCTTCAGAGGTGATTTTTGAGGCTTCTCTCCCGACATGAAGCACAGGGATGTGGGGCAGGTAAAGAATGTTATACAAGTCTCAGACAGAGGCTGTGTCAATACAAGTCATTTGGTTAACATTTGAGCTATGTAGGCCCAGAGGTTCTGAGTCGAAAGGATACATCTCAGTGAACTCATTTTTTTGAGTTTGAAGATGTTTGAGAAAGATCTCAGAAGTCCAATGGTGTGGAGAGATCAGCAAAATTTTGAAGAAGGAGGCAGGCAAATACATTTAAAAAAGGCACAATTTGCTTCTGTACTACGTAACGGAAGGAACTTTTTGCCAAATAGAACTTCAGCTTCAACACTATTGCTTTTGCACTTCTTAAACATTTAACCTGCCTTGCATAAATGAGCAGTATTCAATTCGGCCAACTGTGGAAGGCAAAGACGTAGTCAATTGATAATATTTTATGAATCCTGTTTTGCATGTTGGATCATGGAGGAGATGTTTGATTGTGTAATGTGAACAAACAACAGTTTGAGCCAGGGACGGGTGGAAACAGATATCCACAATGTGATAATAACATTTCCGGTCATTTATACTGTATGTGTGCATATATATCCCTATGCCATAGAGTCCATAAGATGGGATGAATTGTTAGATACAAATAACTCACAGGCTCATGTGATTGAATATTTTGATGTAGGGGTTCATCTTGAATAGTGACAGGTGGTATCCGAGAAAATAATTTTTTTCTGTGATACTGTATCCAAGCACTGATCTGATGATTCATGAAGACCACATGAAATAAGAAAAATAACATATGTACAATGATGGACAGGTAAAGACCTTCTCATCTATCCAACCAATCCTGCATCATTGTAATACCTTGTGTAGCGCGAGAATACTCTTCAGCCAGCAATGAATTCATGACTTAGCCATTTTGATTAAATCAGGTATATCTTCTTTTTATTGTTGTATATTTTTCAGTGATACCCATTGTTTTATTGATAAATGATGCCAGTAAATAGTGATCTGATAACTTTATTTATTTGGCAGGCTCAACATGGATCCTGATTGGGTGCATATTGTCTATCATATTGGTTGTGTCAATTACCACTTTCTTTTTGGCCAGGAAATTAATCAGAAAAGGTAAGAAGGATTATAAAATCTGTTGTGCAAAGATGTTTAAACAGTAAACATTGATACAAATGGACCAGAAGTGCTAAAATGCTCAAAACAAACACATCACTAAGAGTCGGTAATATTAATCCCAGGATTCTGAAAACAAGTAGGGACAAGATTTTGGATAAGCATATGGATGTGCACGGAATAGTGTAGGCTAGATGGGCTTGAGATCGGTATGACAGGTTGGCACAACATCGAGGGCCGAAGGGCCTGTAATGTGCTGTAATGTTCTATGTTCTATGTAAGATTTGCATGGTTCTGACAAGCATTAAAAGAATGGTCATTGGAGAGAGGGAAGATACTAGTCCATGAAAAAAATTAACATGATACCCATATTCAAAAAGGGTGACAAGCTAGCAATTAAAAATAATTAATCTAAGTGTCATTCTGTGTGAAAAATAATTGTATCATTTACAGCGGTGTATTTAGGAATCATAAAAAGGTAGCACACTGAAGACCATTCAATCCGTCCTGTCTATGCCAGCTCTATAAAACTGTCCAAATAATTGTATTCCTCTGTTGTTTTGTGATAGTTCTTCAAACACCTCCCTTCAAGTGTTTGCCTCAATGCCATTTGAATGTCTGCTAGAATTAGAATCTGAAAGAATAGATACTGTATTTTCTATGTTCAAAATAAACTCAGTTCCCTGATCATTAACCATGACATCAGCAAACCAGAAGATATTTTTTGTGTCTGTGCTGGGTGTAATAATCAAGAAGAGTTTATCTCGCTCCTCAGCATCCTCTGATCCCTTGGTACTTGCAGACTGTTGCAGTTTGTATTTTTAATTTGATTATACTGTGCTGAAATCTCTCCTTGCAATCATGACCCTGGAGTCTCTTAATGTAGTTTACCACAGATTGTTTCTTCCCACACTTTCTGTTGGAGGATTTTCTGTGTAGCCTTTTTAATTCCCACCACCAGGTTTATCATACATTGCACTCATTCAACACTTGCTGTTGACAACTGATCTTATAATCGTACCTTTCTTTGAAAACCATTGGATCTGCTTCCACGGCCCTTTCAGGTAGTGTATTCTAAATGAAAGCAATACATAAATTATTTTCCTTTATGTTTGTAATGACTCAGGAAGCCTGACTGGAAAGGAACATCATTCATTATTGAACACCAAATAGAGCCACTGCTCATGGTATATAGGCTCGTCTCAACCCTGGACAGATAGAGGTTTGAGCTGGAGATAAGTGGTAACAGATATCCACAACGTGGCAGTAACCTATCTGTTTGTCATCACTGAGTCTGCTTTACAAAGTGCTCAGCTATAGCAGGAAACCAAGAGAACTTGTATTCAATGAGCTCCATAAAGAGATTAATTAAGTACCTTGTAGGGTTTATCACATTGCCCCCACTTGCTAACCACCTTAAATTCATATCCTCTGGTTACTGAGCTTGCAGCTACTGGAAACACTTACTCTTTTTTTACCGTATCAAAGTCTTTCAGAATACTGAGATTAAATTGTTCCTCATCTTTACTGCTTAGTAGAGAATAAGCCCATGTTTCTAGCACCAATAAGCAAATGAAATTGCTCAGTCATGTTATCACATTCTCTCAATGCCCGCTCTTGTGTCTTGGCCTCCTTCCAAAAGTGGGTTACCCATAATAGGCCACAATTCAACTAACCAGTTAGGAGCTAACCCGTGGTTTATAACTGTTTAGCATAACTTTCCTACTTTTACTCTATGACAATCTTTAAAGTCAAAGAAGTGTAACTTTACAGTAATTTTTAATAATTACTAATTCGTGGGATATAGTCATTGCTAGCTGGGGCAGCATTTATTGGCCATCTCTAATTGCCTTTGAAAAATTGGTGGTGAGCTACCTTCCTGAACCACTGCAATCCATATCCAGATTTATAAAATCATGAAGAGCATGGAGTGGGCAAATAGATGAGGTCTTTTGCCTGAGGGTAGGGGAGTCCAAAACTAGATGGCATGGGTTTAAAGTAGTCCCACAATGCTCTACGGAAGAAGTTCCAGGATTTTGATCCAATAAAACTATAGGAACGGCAATATATTTCCAAGTCAAAAAGGTAATGGCTAGGAGGAGAACCTGTGGCTGTGCTGTTCACAGATGTCTGTTGTCCTTGATCTCCTAGATTGTATGAGTCTCAGGTTTGGAAGGTTCTATTTGAGGATTCATTTTGTAGATGGTTTACCTGACTAATACTGAGCATTGGTGGTGGAGGGACAGAATGTTCATGGGTGTGATGCCAAGCAATCAGTTGCTCTGTCCGGGTTGGTGCCAAGCTTCTCGAGTGTTATTGGAGCTGTAATCACCTAGGCAAAAAGGGAGCACTCAATCAAACTCCTGACTTATGTTTCATAGTTGGTGGACACGCTTTGTAGGGTCAGGAGGTGAGTTACATACTGCAGGATTCCTATACTCTGAATAATCTTGCAGCCACAATATTTATACGTGATTTCAGTTCAGTTTCTAGTCAATGGTAACCCCCAGGATGTTGGGAGTGGGGGGATTCAATAGTGATAATGCTGTTAAATGTTAAGAGGAAACAAATTCTCTCTTGTTGGAGATGATCATCGCCTGGTTCCTGTTTGGCACAGATGTTACTTGCCACTTGTCAGCTCAAGCCTGGATATTGTGCAAGTCTTATTGTGTTATATTTTGCCATGGACTGGTAATCTGCAGTCTCTGAGGAGTCATGAATGGTGTTGAAAATTGTATAAACACCACCAAATATTCCACCTCTGATCTTATTATGGTGGGCAAGTCATTGATGAAGCAGTTGAAGATGTTTGGGCCTAGGCACTATCCTGAGGAACTTCAGCAGAGATAAATAACCACGAACAACTGCAACTTTTCTCCTTTGTGCTAGATATGACTCTAAGCAGCAAAGAATTTTCCCTAATTCTCTCTGATTATGGTTTTGCCAGGGTTCCTTGATGTCACTCTCAGTCAAATGCTGCCTTATTGTCAAAAACAGGTATTCTGACCTCCCCTCTGGAGTTCATAAAGTCATAGAGATATATAGCATGGAAACAGGCTCTTTAGTCCAACTGATCCATGCCAACCAGATATCCTATATAAATCTAGTTCCATTTCCTTTATTCATTCATGGAATGAGGGCATTGCTGGCCAGGTAGCATTTATTGCCCATCCCTAATCGCCCAAAGGGTAGTTAAGAGTCAACCATATTACTGCAGGTCTGGAGTCACATGTAGGCCAGACCAGATAAGGATGGCAGTTTTCTTCCCTAAAGGACATTAGTGAACCAGATGGGATTTTCTCCGATAATCGGCAATGGATGCATGGTCATCATCAGATTGTTAATTCCAGATATTTATTGAATTCAAATTCCACCATCTGCCGTGGTGGGATTCAAACCTGGGTCCCCAGAAGATTATTCGGGTCTCCGGATTAACAGTCCAGTGATAATACAGCTAGGTAATCGTCTTCCATCCAAATTTGCCAGTATTTGGCCCATATCCTTCGGAACCCTTCCTGTTCATTTAATGATCCACATGCCTTTTAAATATTGTAGTTGTACCAGCCTCCTTCACTTCCTCTGGAAGCTCATTCCATACACGCACCACCCACTGCATGAAAAAGTTGCTCCCAGGGTCCCTCCCATATCTTTCCCCTCTCACCTTAAACCTCTAGTTTTGAACTCCCTCACCCTGGGGAATTGATCTTGCCTATTTAGCCTATCTATGACCCTCATGATTTTATAAACCCCTATAAGGTCATCCCTGAGCCTCTAATGCTCCAGGGAAAATAGCGCCCCCAAGCTGTTTTGTCCATTTTTGAACAAAGGGTATAATGAGGTCAGGAGCTAAGTGGTCCTGGTGACATCCAAATTGAGCATCACTGAGCTGGTTATTCCTAATCAGTGCTTTATAAGGGTTTACATAACTTCCTTGCTTTCACTCTATGTCTCTAGTTTTAAAAGTCAAGGAAGTGTAATTGTTAAAATTACTAATTCACGGGATTTGGGCACCATTGCCTTGGACAGCATTGATTGGCCATCTCTAATTGCCCTTGAGAAGTTGGAGGTGAGCTACCTTCTTGAAACACTGCAATCCACTGTTGATGAACTGTTCATCACCTTCCTGATGGTTGTGAGTAGACTAAAGGGTTACAATTCAGTGGGTTGGATTTTCCCTGCTTTTTGGTGTATATGGAACACTGGGGCAATTTTCCACATTATCGCACGGATGTAGCTGTATTGGAACAGCTTGGCTAGGGCCATGACAAGTTCTGGAGCGCAAGCCTACAGTACTATTACCCAAATGTTGTCAGGGTCCATAGCCTTTGCAGTATTCAGTGCGTTCAGCCATTTTTTGCTATCATGTGGTAACATGGTGGACATCAGCCAGCAAGGGTTCAAATGAGTTTAACCAAACTCCTAGTTTACTTTGGAGATGTGACATCCTAAGTGGATGATGGAGAGCCATACTTTATAGAAAATCTTGACATACAAAATGATACTTGACGACGTCACACATTAAATTATTTCTGGAGATTCAAAAACCTCTTAGGAATGGATCCACAATAAAGTGGAGGTTAGAAAGCAATGAATTAAAGGAGACACGTTGTGTTGAAGAGTGGTTGAGAGAAACTCTTGGCAGGATGCCACAGGGTTATTCTCATTTATATAATTGAGCAGGATTCAGAAATACATTACAAAATAGTCAGATTTTCAGATGATACTAAATTGGAAGCAGCAGCATAATTGACAGAAGCGATGCAAAAATTGCAGTGAGTTGGACAAGATAATTATGGAGGCAGAACAGTGGCAGATAAAATCTAATACAAACAAGTGCACGGTACTGCAAAAAGGACAGAAAAATAAGCAACACACACTCTGTGAACGCTGATGAAATAGCCAATGAGGAATTAGACAGTAAGATAAGGATCCTAGTAAACTCAACGTTAAACATGTCCAAACAATACACAGTAGCAACAAAAAGCAACGTTAAACTACACAACCAGCCAGTTGTTTAACATTCAGGTTAGTTGTGATCAAAATTTACAGTACCCTTATCAGATCACACCTCGAGTATTTTTAAATCCTGGAAGCAGTACAGGGAAGAAAAAGGCTCCCGAGCGTAAGTGGTTTGATTTGCAAGCAAAAATTGGAAGAATTCAAACTTTTCATTACACAGCAGTCAATTTTTGCTGTGGGCCTTCACATGACTGAACAGATCGATTTCCATCTCACGGAACTTTGGGCACATGGTGCAGGACATCCCGAGAGGTAGTGGGATCTGGCTTTTCAATCTGAAAGGGGAGCGTTTATGGCATTATATGGAAAATTCTAATGGATAAGTATTGTGGAATCTCAGATTAGATGGTAAATTGTTACACTGTTGGGGGGAGCAAAAGTGACTGGTGGGTTGAAAGATTCCATTGCAGGATTATTTCTTACACAGAAAACAGATTACCAGGTTATTCATCATTTGCAGTTCGTGGAACCAAACAAAGTGGTTGCTGCTTTGGCTGACAACAATGAATTCATTTCAAGGTAGAAGTGAATCTCAGGATGTAGTAAGGACACAAAAAGCATTCCATCAAAAGCCTGATTTTTACAATGGGCCAAGCAGCATCTCAGCAGCACAAATGCTTGCTTGGCTGCTTGGTCTGCTGTGTTCACCCAGCTTCACACTTTATTATCTTGGATTCTCCAGCATCTGCAGTTCCCATTATCTCTGATTTTTACAATGATTCAGTTTTACACAACAACTTTTCCTCATCACATACATATATTTTGGTTGAATTTCATCAACACCTAAGCAAATCCAATCAACACACATCGAGCTCAATGATTTGAATGTCTCTGATTTCCAACCTGTCTTAATTTTATCAAACTTAATGTAAAGAGAGACCTTTCATGACCTCAGGTTGCCAATGAAGCACCTTCAAAGTGTTGCCACTGTTGCAACGTAAGGAAATGCAGCTTCTACCTTGTACCCAGAAAGCTCCAATAAACAGCAATGTGATCATTGTCAAATAATCTATTTTCTCAATTTGATTGAGGGAAATGAAAGCTGAGAGGGTTTCTGATTGAAGCGTACAGAATTATAAGGGGCTTGGATTGGATAGATAGGAAGAGACTTTCTCTCTTTGTCAAAGAGTACCATAGATTTAAGGTGAGGGGAAGGAGGTCTACAGGGGATTTGAGGATTTCTTTTTTACCCAGAGAGCTGGGTATGTTTGGAACTCATTCCCTCAAGTGCTAGAATATGGGATTCGTGTAGTGGGTGCTTGATAGCCAGTGTGGACATGATGGGCTGAAGGGGTTCTTTCCATGCCATTAAATTTGGTGGCTCCATGATAAACATTAGGCTGGACACTGAGGAAACTCCACTGTTTTTCAAAGTTGACTCATAAGATCTCTTACATCCACCAGAAAGGCCTGATGGGCTTTGGTTTAGAGCCTCATTCAGAAAGCAGCTTTGATGGCATGACACTCTGTCATTTCTGAAGAAGGGTCCCAACTCGAAATGTCAGCTTTCCGGCTCTTCTGATGCTGCCTGGCCTGCTGTGTTCATCCAGCTCCACATTGTGTTAACTTTGTCATTGTTGCACTTGTATGACAACCTAGAATTTTGTCATCAAATCTCTTGATGGGCTATGCAGCAGCCCATGTCCAAATGCAACATGGAAATATCCAGGCATGGGCTGAAAATGGCAAGTAACATTTGTCCCACCCAAATGCTAGGCTATGATAACCTTCTATAAGAGAGAATCTAACCATCACCTCTGAATATTCAATAACATTATTATCATTGAATCCAATACTGTCAACATCCTGGGAGTTACCACTGACTAGAGATTCAACATTCTGTAGCCACCAGAACAAATCAGGACTTAAGAATACTATAGGGAGTAACTCACCTCCCGACTCCCTAAAGTGTGACCAACACAAACTGTGACATGGCAGAAATCAGGGGAGTGATATAATTACAGAGATTATGGGAACTGCAGATGCTGGAGAGTCCGAGATAACAAAGTGTGGAGCTGGATGAACACAGCAGGCCAAGCAGCATCTTAGGAGCACAAGTTGCTACTTGGCCTGCTGTGTTCATCCAGTTCCACACTTTGTTATCAATGATGGAATACTCCCCACTTGCCTAGATGACTGCAGCTCCAACAACACTCAAAAAGCATGACACATGGTCTGGACTACATGTGACTCCAGACCCACGGCAATGAAGTTGATGCTTAACTGCCCTCTGGGATGGGCAACAAATACTGGCCTAATCAGCAATGCCCTCATCCATTCAAAATAAAATAAAACTACTAAAACCATCCAAGACAAAACAGCATCTTGATTGGCATGACATTTCCAAGCATCCACTCCAGTTACAATCAAGCCTCAGTACCAGCAGTGTGTACTATAAGATGACAAAGTGTGAAGGTGGATGAACACAGCAGATCAAGCAGCATCTCAGGAGCACAAAAGCTGATGTTTCGGGCCTAGACTCTTCATCTGATGGCAGGTCTAGGCCCGAAATGTCAGCTTTTGTGCTCCTGAGATGCTGCTTGGCCTGCTGTGTTCATCCAGCCCCACATTTTGTTATCTTGGATTCTCCAGCATCTGCAGTTCCCATTATCTCTGTATTACAAGATGTATTGCAGAAATTCACCAAAGATCCTTAGATAACAACTCGCAAGCAAATGACGACTACCATCCTTTTAGAAATTCTTTAGAAATTTAGTATTGTATAACTACTGCTTATCTCATTTTCTTTCCCATATTTTTCATACTTGGTGGACCTCTGCATGATGACCTCTGTGTAATCCTTTACAGAGGTTCTCAACTAGTAAGAATACCAATCTAACATAATCCACCAGGAAGATGCTGAACAATGTTTCTGAGTAATGTGCCAGAACTAGAGTGATTGGCATCTTTCTGTTTTCCACAGGGGAACCTGAATATGTCAACGTTAAACACAGAAACAAAACCAGTGGGAACTATCGTCCAACAGAAGTAAAGTAGAGGTGGAGATCTGAAGACATTTGAACCGAAGTGCCAAAAGCCCTCATTATGGCTTTGAAATAGCTGCATTTTAAAAGATCAGAGCTGACATACTGTGAGATCTTCAAGATATTGAAAAAAGGTCGGGCTTTGATCCTGTCCATTTGAAAGCACACTGGTCAGAGACTGACGCTGCAAATTTGAACTGAGGAATAAAAGAGTTTGTCATTTTAAATGATCTGTCAACCTTCCTTCTGTATGGGAGTCTGTATTGACAAGTAAACAATTGATATTTCATGCACTGGACTTAATTTATGGATTAATATGCGGGCCCAATGTATTTCATTGTGATGTGCAATGTCATATAGAGCCCGTTTGAGGTCTGCTACAACTTTTGTTCACATCAGTGGTGACAGTACTCTATACACTGACCTACTTCCTTGTACTCTTCATTCCAGACAATTACCAAGTGGGAAAAAAAAACACATCCTAACAAGAACAGAAAAAAAAGTACTGCAGCGCAGTGGTCACAGAAGATTGATTTGAAACAAAAACTATTTCGGTAACATCTGATCAGGTTTAATTAGTATTTTTTCCAGACATGGTGGTAATTCCTCTTCTGAGACCATCCTCTGTAAATTGTTACAAAAATAAAAGGATATCAGGGCATTAAATGCAAACAAATAAATAGGGAGAGAGGGGGAGGCGGACTGAAGATGGATAGAGGAGAAGATAGGTGGAGAGGAGAGTATGGGGGGGAGGTAGGGAGGGGATAGGTCAGTCCGGGGAGAATGGACAGGACAAGGGGGCGGGATGAGGTTAGTAGGTAGGAAATGGAGGTGCTACTTGAGGTGGGAGGAGGGGATAGGTGAGAGGAAGAACAGGTTAGGGAGGCGGAGATGAGCTGGTCTGGATTTGGGATGCACTTTGGGGAGGGGAGATTTTGAAGCTGGTGAAATCCACATTGATATCATTGGGCCGCAGGCTTCCCAAGCGGAATATGAGTTGCTGTTCCTGCAACCTACGGGTGGCATCATTGTGGCACTGCAGGAGGCCCAGGATGGACATGTCGTCTGAGGAATGGGAGGGGGAGTGGAAATGGTTCGTGACTGCGAGGTGCAGTTGTTTATTGCGAACTGAGTGGAGGTGTTCTGCAAAGCGGTCCCCAAGCCTCCGTTTGGTTTCCCCAATGTAGAGGTAGCCACACCATGTATTATATCATTTTGTGTTTAACATCCCATTGACCATTTTCTTCAGATACATAAATTGTAACAATATTGCAATGCGAAGGCCTACTTTTTGAATAGGAAGGGTTTGGGGGATATGGGCCAAATGGTCTCAAATAGGACTGGATTTATACATGATATTTGGTTGGCATGGACAAATTGGACCGAGGGGTCTGTTTTCGTGCTGCATATCTCTATAACTCTAAGTGTTGTCAGTGTTGCAATGTGCACTCAGAATGACAGGTGATGTTTTCTCAAGGTTCAAACACACAGCAAATTTACTCACCAAAACTGGAAATGGGCAGCGAAACTGGATGATGTGGTGCTGATCTTTCTTATATCCCAGGACCTGAGTTTCAAACTGGCGCATTTACTTCTGTGGCTGCCAGCATGAAAGGATTTAAGCTCCTACTGGATGGGTTCCTTAATTGAGGGCCAAACTGACCTTGTTGAAATTAAAGACTCACTGGTGTTGAGGCACTCTTCTGGGGGTCTATGGTAAGTTGCTAGATCAGTGCACACCAGATCTTATCATTGTAATGACATATTTCATTACCCTGCATCCATTACAATGGTACATAAAATAAAACATGGAAGACTGTAGATTTGAACCTTCACACCTTATTGGAATGAGGAGTGAGGTGTTGTTAAAATCTCTTGTGTATGAACACCTTCCAATCGAGCAGGCCACTTTTTAAATAACTTTTAAGGAGTCTGCCAGAACATGGGTTCTTCAGTCCATACAAATTAAGGCCCAATGATGTGATTAGGACTCCAATGTGATTTTTACTGATTGCATCAGAAGCCATGGCCATTAGCCAACCCACCACAATTGGCACAATTTGGTTTGATTTATTACTGTCACATGTAGCGAGATACAGTGAAAAATATTGTTTTGCATGCTATCCAGGCAAACCATGGCTCAAATAAGTACACCAGGGTAATAGAAAAGGATGCAGAACATGGTGTCACAGCTACAGGGAAGGATTCACAGGAAACGTTATTTAAAGGGTCACTTGAGACTGTGAACTCCGATTATTGGGGCTGTGTGCTATTCCCCTTACTGGATTACCAAGAGATTATTGTGCTTGGAGAGTGCTGTTTTTTCATCCTTTATTGCCTCACTTATCCTGATGATGCTCACATAGGTCATTGTTTGCAGCATTTTTGCACTGGAGAATTATACACGAGTAGGATGCTTTCCTAACAGCTTCGATCCAATAACATGCATCCTCTCTGTTTTGTAAGAAAATAAAAGGGGTTTTGCATGGGGCAAGAGCTAACCCATGTACACCTGGTTGGTGGCACGGTCCACAACCCCATACTTCCAGAATAGCTGAGGTACAATAATGGCTATCCGACCATTAAAAATACCATTGAACAAACTTACCGAGCAAAGTGTCAATCCCTGGATGTCTGTGAAACCCTTTCAAGATGTTGTGCATATTGTGTTGAATTCTGTGCAAATTGACAAAGAAAACAGAACAATATTTGGAGGGGATAAAATAAGACAAATAGCCATGATCTGATCAGGAAGGACTAGATGAAGATGTGGGAGCATTAAAAAGCGTGGGAGAACTGTTGATGGTCCAATGTTTAAAGTGAGCAGCTCATTCCATTTCTCTGAAAGGTTAACTAAACATCAGCTGCATTAACAGTCTTTTTGCTATTGTCATTCATCACGTCCACATTAAAGAAATCTTTCAGCTATTATTTACAGAAATAGCTTTCTGACAGTGTGATTTCAGAGCCGCTATGAAAAGACACTACAAACACTATTTTATTTTATTTTAAATGCAAACACTACATAACTTGAATTGACAAGTGTTAACCTGTCTTTCTAAAAGAGGGTTGTCTACCTACCTGGAGTCACTGTGACCCTGGACTTCATCTGCGCTTCGCTACACCTATCTTCTCTTTAGGATGCACCACCAGTAGTGCCCATTGTTGCTGGTGGCACTATTGAGACAAGACAGTTACTGATCCTGAGTTTGTCATTGGTTGGCCTCCACTGTGGGAAGTAGTTGGCGAAAGCTGGGCCAATGAGGTGCCAGCATTTACAAATGGGTGAGGGGAAGGGAGGGAGGGTGCGTGAGGGGTGGGTGCTGGAAAATTCAGTCCATGGAGGGAGGGAGCAGACCATCTGAATTGTTGCTTCTCAGTTTGAATTCTTCTGCCAGTCCAGTCACTGAGAAAAGATGGAGACTTTTTTTAGCTCAAATTTATATGCTGAAGCAAACATAAATCCTTTCCATAACTAGTCTTCACCTTGTTAGACAACTTTTGGCCACAATGCCATCATTCTTAGCCAGCCACAGGATACAATAACCTGATTCAACCATTCTTCAGATAGCTCCACTGATGGCGTTATCATTGCTGCACTGAATAGAGGACAGGTTTAACTTATATTTGGTACATTTTCTGGGCCAGAGCCACTGGCTGAGACCTATAGCCACTGGTGACCACAACAGGAAAGCAGCTTTAATTGAGTGCATCAAGACTTGGTCCTCAGAAAACAATGAGTTAGCTGAACTTAGCTGGAGAAGCTGTTAGACTTGGTTCAGCAGATTCCATATCCCAGTCACCTCTGGAGGAAACAGTATTTAGGTGCCTGGCAGTTAAATATGGGACTGAATTGCAATACCCTGCAGAGTTGATCAGCCTCAATTAAAATAATCTACATGTATATGTCTCATTTGAGATAGTAAAATGTTCCAAGTACATTCACAGGAACTTAGCAGTGAAAATTTGATATGGGGGCAGCACAGTGGCTCAGTGGTTAGCACTGCTGCCTCACAGTGCCAGGGACCTGTGTTCAATTCCACCCTCAGGTGTGGAGTTTACACTTTCTCCCCATGTCTGCATGGGTTTCCTCTGGGTGCTCTGGTTTCCTCTCACAGCCCAACCATGTGCAGGCTAGGTGGATCGGCCATACTAAATTGCTCGTAGTGTTCAGGGGTGTGTAGGGTTCAGGGGTGGGTTATAGGGGATGGGTCTGGGTGGGTTGCTGTAAGGGTTGGTGTGGACTGTTGGGCTGTAGGGCCTGTTTCCACACTGTAGGGATTCTATGCATAAGATATTAGGACAAAGATTAAAAGTTTGGTTCAAGACATAGGTCTTCAGGCATGTCCCAAAACAGTATAATCTCATGTTGGTACAGTTTCAAGATAGATGAGGGCCTTAGAAAAGCCAATTTGCCTAGAAATGTGCTCTCTGTTGAAAGAAAAGGAAAACACAGTGACACAGTCATTCAAATGCAAAATAAAATCTTTATTTTTCTATTTGTTCACACCTTACAATTACCTGACATTTTATGGTAAAAGTGAAAAACATTAGGAGTTAACATTGGAAAAATCTCCCACTCCTTTGTGATATTTGCTTTTTATTTTGCATCACAGTTCTCCACTTTATTTATTCGATTTTACTTTATCTCGGATCAAAAGCACTTCTAACTTTCTCACAGGTTTAACTACACTCACAGATCTCTTTCTCCATTGTAGCCTAACTTCGCTGTGATTGGTTGGTTCAGTCATAAAACAAGCATGTACTGGTTTGGCTAATCTGGAGTGACTTTTACTTTATCACAGGCATCATTCCATTGGATTTCCTGTTCTGCTGGTAGGAATGGCTAGTAACTTTGCAGCAATCAGGGTTTTGTGTTATCTAAATTTGGCAGATCACGATTTGACTGTAACATCGCAAGTTCACTGGGTTCCTACCAAGTCTGTCAGACTAGATTCCAGCAAGTCATGACAGGTCAGAACACAGCAGGCGAAGCAGCATCTTTGGAGCAGGAAATCTGACGTTCCAGGCCTAGACCTATCTCAGATTCTCCAGCATCTGCAGTTCCTATTATCTCTGACAGGTCAGAAGATGCTGAATTTACTGCAGAAGAGTTTACAGCAATATCACACAGCAGAAGATCCTGTTTCTGAATACTATTACTTTGATTTTAAATGGGTGAGACTTCCTTAATTCAATAGGTTCTGGGGTGAGGAAGTTGAGCATCAAAGTTAGGTTCAGAACAATGGACTAGCTCTCCTTTACAAATTTACCTCACAGGTTGAGATAAGAAAACCAAAGAAAAATGGTATCCAATAGCTGATTCTACTAGGGAGCTAGGGGACACAATTTTTAAGATTTTGGGCAAGAGATGCAGGAGGGAAATGCAAGAAAGAAAGGTAATGACATCCTGCTGACCATAACGGTGGGTGTGGAGAGAATGAGTTATTTCAAAAGAAAGTTGAATGTACATAAGAGGGATAGAGAAGGGATAGAGTAGGGAAATTAGACTAATTGGATTGTTGTACAAAGAATCTGCTTGGATTTCATAGGCCCCACAACTTGTTTCTGTGCTTTAATGACTCTGTGACTCTAAGTGGCAGCTATCTTCCTAAAAGATAAGCAAATGTCCAAGTTCTACAACAGATACTATTGCATCCAGAAGTGTCAACGTTGAACCAGTGTCCTGGCTAATAATCTCTTTTGGCAGCAAAAGCAAAATCAGACTAACTGGCATTGTTGTTTGACAGAACTTGCTGAGTCGAATTGCCCGTTGTCTCTGCCTGTATAACAAATCTGATTGTACTTTACCTCACTGGCTATCAAGCTGGAAACTTCAGAACACACCACTTAAAGCACATGGAGTTTACCAATTGGGTTTATGTTCCTTTCACGTTTTCTGTTATGATAGACAAGTTTCAAAATGATCCTTATCACCAGGGGGCACCCTAGCGTCATTAAAAAGCACGAATATGACTAAGGTCCTGTTTAAGGCACGAACAGATGAAGCTATCTTACACAATCTGTTTGAACCTGATATGTCGCTGAACTGCTCACACAAAGCGCTCCTGTGATGAATGAAACGCTTCCGTTGCCCTGCGAACGGTGCTGGTTGTGGGTTCAATCCCCACTCCAAACACTTGCAAACGTAACGCATTGAGGCGGCCTAATGCTGCTGGAGTTGTTGCATTTTGAATGACATATTTAACTGAGATCCTACCTGCCTTCTCGGTGGTAAAAGACTCCGTGGAATTGTTTGCCCAAGTCATATCGACGGCGTCAGTGAAACAATTTACAATATTTTAATTGGACTTAAAACTCTGCTTTCTCTCTCTGCACAGTCGTCAACAGACCAGCTGAGTTTCTGCAGCAATTTCTGTTTTTGTTTCGGGTCTCCAGCATCTGCAGTTCTTTGTGTTATTGAAACAAAGTGGAAGTTTGCTGCACCATTTTCTTCATGACAATAAGTGACCACACCTCACCCCTGTCACAAAGACCTTTGTACTGTCCTAAGGTTGTGAGAGACGTTAATGGAAACATTTCTTCCTGTAAATCACATCCAAGGTTAAATACACGCAGACCGCAGTCCCAGTAGGGAGTAAAAGTTGAAGGGAACGAAAATTGGACAGTCGTGGGTTAAAATCTACTGACAAGTGTTTAAATCAATCGTACGTGGTGAGACCAGAGAAGCTGGGTCTGATCGCACAGCAGGGAGATTGAACAGAAGTGCTCGAATGTGTGAGAGCTTTTGATGGATCGAACAAGGGCAAATCTTTTCGGACAGGACAGTGGGCCAGTAACAGCAGGATGCATTTTCAAGATAATTGACAAAATAACGGGGAGGGCAATGAACAGAATTTTAATGCAACAAATTGTTAGGTTCAGGGATACACTGCATGCAAGAGTGGTGGCGAGGAACGTAAAAAGGAATATTCTGAATGGCTGTGGTAAAGGATAAGGGGGAGTGAGACTTACTCAATAGCTTTTTCAAGGAAGAAAGTTTTTTTAAATTTAGCCCTGTGGCCCTCAAGATTCCCTATGGTGTTTTTAGCAATATCTTTCATTTTACAGCTCCTTTAAAGTCATAAAATGTC
Source organism: Stegostoma tigrinum (assembly GCF_030684315.1). Classification (NCBI taxonomy): domain Eukaryota; kingdom Metazoa; phylum Chordata; class Chondrichthyes; order Orectolobiformes; family Stegostomatidae; genus Stegostoma; species Stegostoma tigrinum. Next base: position 32,747,469 of record NC_081383.1, read on the forward strand.
AGGGAGATACACAAGATTATATTGCATATCTGGCAGTGAAACTGGTGGGTTTAGACCAAGATTCCTACCTCATTTAAGTTTATTATCATAACCCTGTGTTCTCTTCTTCCTCAGACACTCGTCCACTTCCCCTTTAATACATCTGTATTATTCACTGTGGTGTGTTCCTGGATGACTACTCCTGGAACCCTGTGGTATTTGCCACCTCTATCAGTGTGTAATGCAACAAGACCATGAGACATAGGAGCAGAAATTAGGCCATTCAGCCCATCAGAGTCTGCTCCACCATTCGATCATGGCTGATAAGTCCCACAACCCCATTCTCCCGCTTTCTCCCTGTAACCCTTGATCCCCTTGATAAGCAAGAACCTATCTATCTCAGTTTTAAATGTACTCAATGAACGAGGGAGGGTTGTTTGTGCTCATTCACTGCCAACAATTCTCCATTGTCTTTGCTTTGTCTTGTGCCTACCTGGTGCTTAGTGATAGAGGATACACCACAATAAAGTGTCTAGAGAGGAGGGTCTATTCTGAAGTAACAAGGTTTATTGCATGGGTGCACTCAAGTACAACTACATTGGTTAGGTATAATTGCTTGGACCTTATGGAGGTGGTACAGATTTTTTTGATTTGATTTATTATTGTTACATCCACCTAGGTACAGTGAAAAGTTTGTTTTGTGTGCAGCACAGGCAGTTAATGCCATACCAAGGGCATGGGGGTAATAGAACAGAGCGAGGAATACAATTTTACAGCTACAGAGAAGGCGTACAAAGAGTGAGGCCAGAACTAAATTTGAAATTTGAATGGTCCATCCATAAATCCAACTACAGTGGAGAAGAACCTGCTCCCAAATCTCTTGGTCCATGCATTCAAGTTTCCATATCTTCTGCCCGATGGAAGAGATTATAGCCGAGTGGAAGAGGTCCCTCATACATCAGCTCCATGCAGACAACTAGTGTAGAACTCCGTGTCTCCATCCATGGACTGTGTGTGACATCAGTAGAATGGATGGAGCCAATGTAATTTGATTATGGCCCCTCCCAGATCCTTTATCTTTCACAACATTCACTAACAACAAGCTTCATAGAACATAGAAAAGTACAGCACAGTACAGGCCCTTCGGCCCACGATGTTGTGCCGTGGAATAATCCTAATCCAAAAATAAAGTAACCTAACCTACATTCCCCTCGATTCACTGCTGTCCATGTGCATGTCCAGCAGTCGCTTAAATGTCACGAATGACTCTGCTTCCATGACTACCACTGGCAAACTATTCCATGCGCTCACAACTCTCTGGGTGAAGAACCTCCCTCTGATGTCTCCTCTATACCTTCCTCCTAAAATCTTAAAACTATAACCCCTCGTGTCAGTCAATCCTGCCCTGGGGAAAAGTCTCTGGCTATCGACTTTATCAAAGCGTCTCATTACCTTGTACACCTTGATCAGGTCACCTCTGTTCCTCCTTCTCTCCAGAGAGAAAGGTCCGAGCTCAGTCAACCTCTCCTCGTAAGACAAGCCCTCCAGTCCAGGCAGCATCCTGGTAAACCTCCTTTGCACCCTCTCCAAAGCTTCTCCATGCTCTGGGTGGAATTTTTGACAAATTTGTTACTGGATTTGTTGGACACTACAGTAAATGTTAGGAAGAGTGAAGAAAGTACAGCAAAATCGATTGTAATCAGTGTGAGGTTGCATTGTTGACAGGATCAGTGGAAATGAGGACCCAGAGAATGCTAACTCCAAGCAGCCACACAATGCTTCAAACCACAGGTCGCGGAGAATAATTAATCAAAATATTGAATGGAACATCTGAAGGTGAAGCTGTAAAGCAAGGAATGCTGGAAAGGTAAGAGGCCAAAATTGAAAGTTTGTAGGCCATAGGGTGGAATGTAGGTTTAGGCTAGAATACATGGAGTTGACCAGGCCAAGGGTATGGAGAGATTCATAAACTAGGGCAAGGGCAGTTTAGAAGGCAAACTTCCTGATCTCAATCTGACGTTCACTTCTAGACTTCAAAGAGGGCTCACTCAGGTTTCCACATCTGAATAGGAAAAATGTGAAAAGTCAAGTATAATAAGAGATCATTTTATTGGTTGAAGTCCATCTCTATCCTTCATCCTCGTGCCCAATGTTAACTTATATCCATAACCTGTCCCTCATAGAAACAACTATCCTTCCAGCAAAGGCAGGAGAAGGGAAAGGATTAAAGGGAAGGAAACACAAATGTTACTCTTAAGGAAACTTCTGAAGGGGAACAAGGAGGTAATAAAGTAGGAGTGTTTTGGAGAATGCAAGCAAAAGAAATAGAAGCCGTAGAAGAGAGTTAACAAGACATTGCCTGGCCTGCTGTGTTCATCCAGCCCTACATCTTGTTATCTCAGATTGTCCAGCATTGGCAGTTCCTACTATCTCCTAGAAGCTGTAGAAATGTTTTGTGGAGTATTTAAACCTTTGGGTCTGCCATTTGATAAGAACAAGCCTGATGTGATTGCAGCCTGAATTCAGTCATTCATTGATTAAAAATCTGAGCTAATTCAGCCATGAACACATTTAACAACCCAGCCTCCACTGCTCTCTAGGCGAAGAGAATTCCAAACACCAGTGACCCTCTAAGAGACAAAATTCTTTCTCATCTCCATCTCAAATGGTGGGGGGGGGGGGCTCTTAATTTTGAAACTGTTGCCCCCACTACCATTTTGCCCACAAGGGTGAAAGATGCTTGCATCATTTATCCTGCTGAGCCCCAAAGATTCCTATACATTTCAATAGATCACCTCTCATTCTTCTAAGCTCCAATGAATCAGTCTAGAATCTTCTTTGAACTGTCCCTGATACAAGTATTTCCTGACGGCACAGATTAGTCAGCCCAATGGCAAAATGACGATTGCAGGCAAAGAGTTGTAATCTAGAACTGAAGGTGTAGGCTTGTAGTTTAGGAAGACTGGTGAGATAAGGATTGGCCGGATGTATTTTCAACACTCTGGCTCAGCTGAATGACAGTTACATGTGGGACATGCAGCAATGAAAATTAATGACAAAAAATGTAAGTGAGACAGAAGGAAAGTTATGCATTTATATTGAGCCTTTTATGGCAAGGACATCCCAATGCGGGAAGAAGTTTCTAACATACAAAAAATACTGTTCAGTTAAGTTAGATAAGAAATGAATTTAGCATTTGTCACAAACATGCATCTTTGTGGTGAGATAATGTTGAATTACAATTCATTCTATAGATCGTCCAAAGTGACCCAGCACTTTGCATTGACCCACACGTTGATTTTCAACTTGAATTATAAATCCCACTTAAGTATAAAGAACTAAATTCTTCTCTGACTGTTTTACCGGAATCAATTGCCTGTTGCAGTTTACATTTTGCGAGGGTCACTCATTTCGAGACCTCATTACACCTTGGTTCATACATGGACAAAAAAGCTGAATTCCAGTGTTGAGGTGAGAGTGACAGCCCCTGACATCAAGGCTGCATCGACTGAGTGTGGCATCAAGGAGCCACAGCAAAACTGGAATCATTGGGTATCAGGGGACAAACTCACCACTGGTTGTAGTCATACCTGACATATAGGAAGATGGTTGTGCTTGTTGGAGGTCAGTCATTTCAGCTCTAGGACATCTCTGCAGGAATTCCTCAGGGCAGTGTCCTAGGCTCAACCATCTTCAGCTGCTTCATCAATGACCCTTCCTTCCATCATAAGGTCAGAAGTGGGGATATTCACTGATGATTGCACAATGTTCAGCACCATTCATGACTCTTCAGATACTGAAGCAGACCAGGTTCAAATGTGACAACATTTGGACAATATCTAGGTTTGGGCTCGCAAATGGCAAGTAACATTCGTGCCACACAGATATCAGACTATGATTACAAGTAATAAGAGACAATCTAACCATCACCTCTTGACAACTCCGAATCTCCTGCTATTAACATCCTGGAGGCTACCATTGACCAGAAACTCAACTGGACCTGCCATATAAACACAATAGCTACAAGAGCAGATCAGAGGTGAGGAATACTGTGGTGAGTAACTCACTGCCTGACTCCTCAAAGCCTGTCCATCATCTACAAGGCACAAGCCATGCCTGTGATGGAATACTCCTCACTTGCCTGGATGTGTGCAACCCTGCAATAGCACTCAAGAAGCTTGGCACCATCCAGGGAAAACCAGCCCATTTGTTTGACATTACATCTACATGCATTCATTCCCTCCATGACCAACGCTCAGTAGCAGCAGTGTGTACTATCTACAGGATGCACTGCAGAAATTCACCAAAGATCCTCAGATAGCACCCTCCAAACCCACATTCTCTTTCATCTAGAAGGACAAAGGCAGCAGATATATGGGAAGAGAACCACTGCAAAGTCCCCTCCAAGCCACTCACCATCTGACTGGAAATATATCACTGTTCCTTCATTGTCGCTGGGTCAAAATCCTGGAATTCCCTCCTAACAGCATTGTGGGTCAACCCACAGCAGATGGATCACAGCGGTTCAAGAAGACAATTCACCACCACCTTCCCAAGGGCAATTAGGGATGGGCAATAAATGCTGGCCAGCAACCGATGCCCATGTCTCACGAATGAATTTCAAAAAGTTCCTAAAAGCATGGCAGAAAATAGATGACACAGTGGTCATGAGGACTGTGAACAGAAATTGTGCGAAAAACACTGGGGAAAAGGGGGATACAGTCGTATGAAAATGACAAAGCCGTAGTCCTGGAAGCAGATCCCATTGTCCATTTCCAATCTTGTATGACTGAACAAGGACATTTTTCTGATGCCACTGTAGATTATTCACAACATCCCAGAGATAGTGAAAAGTCATAATCTAACAGCAAATCTTGCGGTTTTGTAGCTTTTCCAAGAATTTCACAATGAGTTAAATAACTAGTTAATGTGCTTTCAGTAGCCTTGGTTGAGCAATAAACATTGACCAGGGCCTCCAGGAGATCTTTGCGCTATCTATCAAAGTAATGTTATTAGATCTTTTTATGTCCCTGAACAGACCTCAGTTTAAATGACTGATTGCTGACCACGCAGCACTCTCTCAGTACCACATTGTAGCTTCAGCTCAGGCTATGAGTTGGGCTTGAACACACAACCTTCATATGTATGAGTAAGTGCTGTCACTGAGTTAAGCTACCATTTTAACTCTGGTGGTAGATCAAGTCTCCAGGGTCAGGATACTTTTTCAATATGAGCAGGCATCCATTCATTCATTTCCAGTAAACGAAGCCCAGATGGGTCCCATGTAAGCATGACATATGGACCAGATAATCCTAGCTTTCTCTCCTTCCTTTACACCTCCCCTGAATTTGTACTGAACAGCCTGGTCTGCACCCAGCCTCTGTTGATGTGGCAAAGCTACCTGGAATTGGCTACGTAGACCGTGAACATGTGACCCCTGCGATGGAAGGTGTACACGTTGGGGTACAGCACCAAGCTCCATTCCTGTGTTGGGCACAGATGTCACGCCAGTCCTGACACTCACAACGGAGAGGAGTCACTCAGGTGAAGTGTTGAATCACAAAGTGCGCATGTGAAATCTATAGACCGGGAGAGTCAGCACTACGAGGATAGGAGAAAATAAACAAAAAGTCAATTCCACTTTCTAATGTTTCCTCCCTTGTGGTATTATTTTATATTAATCCCAGGAATATTCTGTCAATGACAACACAATCCCTCTTGTGCTGGATGTAATTACAAATTGCTCATCTGTCACGGCACTGTTGGTGATAGGGATTACACTAAATGGCTCTGTTAAAATCTGGTTATGATAGTGATGCTGATGGAGATGTGAGGAGATTACTGTCACCTCGGTTCCATTCAATGAGACTATTGAAAATGACTCCAGCATGGAAAAAGTACAGCCACTGTGTTGTGTGCTCTGCCACATGTCAGACCTTTAGCCTGTCTTAGTTTTGGGAGGTTTGATGTGTAAGTTGTTGAAAGACTGAGTAATATCAAGCATTATTTAACATAGGCAATGGAAGCCTTACCTGCCAGCTGGACAGCGTAAGAACTGTGGGCTGCATACTTTCAAGCAGAACTATCAAGTAATCATAGAATCCCTACAGTGTGGAAACAGGCCCTTTGGCCCAACCAGTCCAGACTGAACCTCAAAGCATCCCACCCAGACCCACCCCGCTATACCCCACCTAGCCTACACATCTCTGAACACTACGGGCAATTTAGCATGGCCTATCCACCTAGCATGCAGATCTTTTGACTGTGGGAAGAAACCAGAGCACCTCGAGGAAACCCACACAGACATGGAGGAGAATGAGCAAATTCCACACAGACAGACCCCGAGGGTGGAATCAAACTCAGTCCCCTGGCATTGTGAGGCAGCAGTGCTAACCACTGAGTCACCGCGCTGCTTGAATGAAATTGCAGGGCCTCTAGCAGAGGTATTTGTGTCATCTACAGCCATTGGAGAGCTGCTGGAGGATTTGAGGTTGGCTAATGTTGTGCCTTTATTTGAGAAAGCCTGTAAAGAGAAGCCTGGAAATGGAGATCAGGTGAGTCTGACATGAGTGGTGGCTAAGTTGTTAAAATGGATTCTGAGTGATAGGATTTACATGTACTTGGAGAGGCAAGGACTGATTAGAGACAGTTAGTGGGGCTTTGTGCATGGGAAATCATATCTCACAAACTTGATTGAGTTTTTTTGAGGATGTAACCAAAAAACTAGATGAGGGTACAGCAGTAGATGTTGTCTACATGGATTTTAGTAAAGCCTTTGAAGAGGTTCCATGTGGTAGATTGATTGGTAAACTCAGACCACATGGATTTCAGGGGCAGCTTGCCAATTGGATACAAAATTGGCTTGATGATCGGAGACAGAGAGTGGTGCACAGAGTTGTTTTTCAGACTGGAGGCCTGTGACCAGCGGGGTAGCAAAGGCATGGGTTCTGGGTCCTGGGTCCAATGTAGTTTGTCATTTATATAAATGCTTTGGATGAGAATTTCAGAGGCATGGTTAGTAAGTTTGTGGATGACACTGGAATTGTTGGTAAAGAGGACAGTAAAGAAGGTTATCTAAGATTACAAAGTGATCTTGATCAATTGGGCCAATGACTAAGGAGCGACAAATGGAGTTTAATTTGGAAAATGTGAAGTATTGCATTTTGGTATAAAAAAGGAGGGCAGGACTTATACAGTTGGTGGTACGGTCCTGGCTGGTGTTGCCAAACAGAGAGACCTAGGGTTTCAGGTGCATAGCTCTTTGAAAGTTGCTTAACACTTAGACAGGGTGGTTAAGAAGGCATTTAGCATGCTTGCCTTCAATGCTCAGACCATGGAAAATAGGAGTTGGGATGTCATGTTGAGGTTGTACAGGATGTTGGTGAGGCCACTTTTGTACAGTTCTGGTCACTCTTCTATAGGAAGGATATTAATTAATTAGAGAAGGTTCAGAAAAGATTTACCAGGATGTTGCCGGGTCTGGAGGGTTTGAGTTATAAGGAGAGGCTGGATAGGCTGGGACCTTTTTCACTGGAGGTCAATAGCAAAAGTCTTTTCGCTAGGGTGGGGGAGTTCAAAACCAGAGGGCATATTTCTAAGATGAGTGGACAAAGATTTAAAAGGCATCTCAGGGGCAGCTTTTTCACACAAAGGGCGGTTCGTATGTGGAATGAACTGCTGGAGGAAGTGGTAGATGCAGATATAGTTACAACATTTAACAGAGAATTGGACAGCTCCATGAATAGGAAAAGTTTGGAGGGATATTGGCCAAATACAGACAAGTGGGACAAGTTTAGTTTTGGAAACTTGGTCTGCATGGACTCATTGGGCTGACGGGTCTATTTCCATGCCGTATGACTCTATAATCAATCAGGTACTTAACTGGGTAGCAATAGACCATCTCCAGCAACAACAACCCATGTACTCCCTCCTAAGGATCTGCTGGCCAATCAGAGGCTGGGGTAGATGCAGAGAGGTTGTTTCTCTTTGTTGGAGAAGACTAGGATGGAAGTGGGGAGGGCATCACTTCAGAGTAAAGGGTTGTCTATTGAGGACAGAGATGAGGAAGAATTTCTCCTCTGGGAGAGCAATGAATCTCTGGGATTCTTTATCACAGAGGGATTTTGAGGCTGGGTTATTAACAATATTCAAGGCTGAGAAAAACAGGTTTTTAACCAGGAAAGTTTTAACGGATGTGGGGAAAAGGTAGGAAAATGGTGTTGAATTTATCAAATGAGCCATGAAGTCACTGAATGGTGGAGCTAATTCAATGGGCTGAATGGGTTACTTCTGTTGGCTTTATGGCAATTTTGTAATACTCAACAGCGCCTATGTGGAGGCAGTGGCTTCCAACGGTAATGCACCCACCCAAGTCTAGATTTTGAATGGCAACCTGCAACAGGGTTTGCTTTTCAGGCTTTCAACAAGGCAAGTCGTCCAAGGCTGAATCCCTTACATACTTTCCCTCTTAGTGCCTCAATTGGCAGTGGAGAATAACACCTTTCATTTCCGGACCTAGATGGGACAGAGACAGAATGTAAAAAGGATTCCTCTGCTCCATCCTAATCTTCACCATCAGCGACTTAGCACAGCCAATCCACCTAACCTACATGTCTTTGGACTGTGGGAGAATACTAGAGCACCCAAAGGAAACCCACGCAGCCCCGGGGAGAGAGTGCAACCCCACACAGTCACTCACCCAAGGATGGAATATATCCCGGGTTCCTGGCACTGTGAGGCATGAGTGCTAACCAGTGAGCCACTGTGCCAACTTAAAGCAAGAGGAAGTCTTTAAATTCCAGTCTTAAGATACAGAGTGAAACACAAGCTGCAGACACTCGGAAACAAGGGAGAAAGGTGGAAGGAATGAGTTAGGGAAGAGGAAGTAAAAATGTATAGAAGGAAGGGCAGCCAGACCTATTGGACAGCAATGGTGAGAGAGGAATAGAAAAAAATGAAGACAGGTAGATGGATGGGAGGGCAGAAGGAGGCATGTCCAGACAGAACCAGTCAGAAAGGCATCGGGCAGACACAGAGACAGGTGGAAAAGATGGAATGCACAGGAAAAATCTTTAGAGTTTATCTTTAATGGTCAGGCTGGAAAGGTTGAATTTCAACAAAAAGAAGGATTTGCAAATGTTCTGTCCCCCAAAGCAGCAGGAGGTGCTTTTGGTAATGACCTCATTACTCACTTTGCTTTAACAGAATAATTGCTACGATCACCATCATTTCTTAAAAATATCTGCACAGAACACACTGTGCTTAAGCCTGATTTGTGAATTATGCATTCAGACATTTCTTCCAAGCATATTTTATAAAAAGAAGTTGTTGGATATTTACAGAAAGTATTATTGAAAATAGAAAACACATATTTCACTGAAACCTGAAGACATTCCATGCCAATACAACCACAATCCCCCTGTACCACGCATCCCCCACCCATGCCCAACACCCACCCTCCTACACCCTCAATATTTCATTTGATTGGAGAACTGTACAGTGTTGTACTGAGTTACAAAGACCGGAAAAAATCCCAAATTCAATCCCAGGTTGGTGCTAGCTTAGGCAAGCTCAATTAGGGTGGGTATAATAACTGGCTTCAATGTCCTTGTGCCAGGAGATGGTAGGGGCAAGACCGATCACTAACCAGGAACCCTTTCTGCGTGAGATGCCAGATAAAGCCATGCCGATGATGTCCTCATGATGAAACAGACAGCTAAAATGCAGCAGTGAAGGCTGGCACACATGCCCATCTGGGTGATGTATACAGAATGCCAGGTGTTTGTGGTTTTGTATTCAGGAGAGGGGTGGGATACCCACGGGAGAAAGAAGATTAATTCCATATATTCCCAAGTTAAATGAGTGACCACATCCTTACACATGTGAGTTCAGTGACATTCATGATCCAACCACAATGTTTGAAATAGAATCCCAGGAAATGAATTTGCCAACAGCTCTGGCTGGTAATCATATCACAGCCCATGCTGCATTCAATTCGCTATGTTAAGCCAGGTTAACTGAAATTCTTGTTGACATTCCATTAAAATTAGCCTCCTTTGCTATTCCCACACAGCTTTGTTTCTCCTTTTCACTGCCATGTTTCAGGCAGCCTGCCTGTGGTCCAGTCACAGTGTTTGCACCATCACAGGAAACTGCAAAGAGAGATGTTCGGCCCCTTTAATTGGCAGCTTGTGGCTCGTGTAGTGGTTTATAACCTCTGGAATACTGTCAAATGGTGGGCTGTTCTGGCCGAGAATGTACTTGCAGTCTTTTGTTTTGCTGAACTTCATATGCATGTATCCTTGGCTGCTTCTGCAGAGAGAAAGAAAGGTGCCAGAAATAAGCATGAGTTGCAAACGGAGGTGGGGGGTTGGTGGTGAATAGAATCTGCTGAACAAGCAAAATCTACATCTTTCTTATTTTATAAGCTGAATAGAAATCCCAGGAACATGAAGTAGATGTAAACACAAACTGTGTTCGTAACCCTTTCCCGTGCACTTTAAATTGTGACTGAATTGACATTTATTGTATTACAAAACGAGGTGATTCACACAGGAGCAGTTCACACGTTTGGCCTAGAGCCTCTCTGATGCTGCTGATGGAGGTGAAAGCCAGGGACGGTTCCTCACCACTTGCCTTCCTAAGTATTTTTATGTCATCTGCAAACTCGGCTATAATCCACTCACTTCTATCATCCAAGTCATTAATGTGTTGTAAATAGTTGTGGCCCCAGCACTGATCCCTATGGCACTCCATTAGTTATAGGTTGTCAACTGCGAATGCCCCCTTTATCCCAAGTCTCTGGCTTCTAAGACAGGGCCATATTGGGCGTTTCTGGAATCCTCTGTTATTCAATAGCCTGTTAATTCTTACTGTTGGTAACATTAACTCCGGAAGTTGATGTAAAAGAGGTGATTTTAGATTTGACACTTGTAATATATTGCCCGATTGAAGACAAAGTGATAGAGAATTGGTTAGCCAATTCTCTGTCCATGCTAATATACTACCCACAATTCCAAAGGTTCTTTTCATACGAAGTAGCCTTAATGAATGCCTTGAGAAGGGGAAGGTCTAAGATGTCCATGAAAACTCACAGATAAGGTTAGTCTGCCAGGATCCAAGAAAGGGAGAGCGATCTTTATTATCTCCGACTCCAGCATCATCAGTTCTTATCATCGCTGCAGTTAAAAGTTTCCCAATTGGGAAGGGAAAAACTCAAACTCTTGGGAAATGAAAATAATTTTGGACCTCCTAGGGGAGAACTGACTGTCTGCTTAAAGACAATGTCATAAAGACAGCAGAAAGTGGGTTTTTCGGTTGTGCTAAATATCTTGTTCTGGTTCTGTTTAAATGTAAATGCTCACACAAGTAGAATTTAGCCATTGGTACTTTTAATTTTCAGGATAAAGTCAAATTTGTAAAAAACGAAAAATCTTCTTGTGTCATTCACTACTAACCGGAAATTTGAATTTCTTTTAATATCATTGGCTTCTATGGAGGTGACAGGGTAAATGAGTCCCAGAGCAGTGTGGGGGGAAACGGGTCCTGGAGCATCACTTGGGGGAAGTGAGTTGCGGAGCGGGGGGTGGGGTGCGTACAATAGTCCCGGAGCAGCGGGAGGGGGGGAAGCAAAACGCAGAGTCGTGCAGGGGAAAGGAAGTCCCGGAGCAATAGGGGGGGTAGGAGAGACCCAGAGCAGCAAGGGGGGAGGGAGGGGAGCGAGTCCCGCAGCAGCGTGGGTGGAAGCGAGTCCCGCAGCAGCGTGGGTGGAAGCGAGGCCCGCAGCAGCGTGGGTGGAAGCGAGGCCCGGAGCAGTGCGGGGGGAAGAGAGTCCCGGAACAGTGCGGGGAGAAGTCAGTCCCAGAGCAGCATGGTGGGGAAATGAGTCCTGGAGCAGTGTGGGGGAAACGAGTCCCGGAGCAGCACGGCAGGGGGGAAGTGAGTCCCGGAGCAGTTCGAGGGGGGAAACGAGACAAGACCCCGGGCAGCACAAGGGCTAATGAGTCCTGGAGCAGCACTGGGGGGTGCGGGGGGCAGAACGAGTCCCGCAGCAGCGTGGGGGGGAAGCGAGTCCTGGAACAATTTACCTTGGTGCAGCTGAGTGCCACTGCGGAGCAGGACAGTTGTCAGACTAGGGACTGGTGCGAACGGTAGGAGAACAAGCTGAACAGCTACTGTTTGAAATTCTTTACTAGACTATAATGTAAATTCTTTAACTATGTTATAACAGTCTTATTACTAATTTATTTTGAAGACACTGAGTAATGCAGCTGCTTTTTGTTTTATTCCCGTTCTGAATCCAAATCTTGGTACTTGTCATTGAGATGCTGCCATTAGAGGCAGCCATTGTAAAAACTTTTCACTGAACTCCTGTACGTCCGTACTGGAGTATATGAAACAATTAAAAGATATTCTATATTCTAAAAAAACTATTTCTCCCCCCATCGTTTCACAAGAATCAGTAACCTGGAGGCCGTTGAACCCTTAGGGGACCATGGAAGAGTTCCAATCTGTCCTTGCTGCCTTTTGTTATTAGTAAGTTCACAAACTTATTGGCACCACTGTTTTGCCAAATAACATTTCATCAAAATGCCCCAGTCAGCACATAGCTCAATGATATCAGTCATCACTCTTCTGAAGTTTTTATTGCCAATGAAGACAAATGGATGGATGAGTAACAAAAACTGAGTGACTGTATTTTGTAAACATAATTTCTTTTCATAATTGAAGATAACTTTTAATCATGTTGGAAAGTGGCCATGTATAAGACATGACGATATTGTGTGTTTTTAGAAATTTCTGTTTTTCAATAGCCTGTTAACTCTTGCCGTGGTTCACGTTTGTGTAAAATCGGTGACTTTAATATTGATACTTGCTACACATTATTTGATTGATAACAATAGTGTGTAAAATGGGTGGCTAGTTTGATACTATCCAATGTCCAGCATTAAAATTATCACTCAATCCACCCACACCTTCTGATCCTACCTGAAAAAATACAGCCCCTAGATGGGGTGCTGACAGCTATGTGATAGGCCTGAGCTCCAGCCTCCATTAGTACAAGGTGCATCGCTTATAAGTGATTCCAATTAAGCAAATAAAAACACTTGCAAGTTAAAGTGCACAATAGTGCTTCATTATCGTTGATTGGTATCGGAATTTAAATCCACTATAGTTCAAATAAACTTGTGTAAACATGGACTTCGTTGTAATTAAATTTTAATAACAATCAATCCTAAAATTCTGTAAGTTTTTTCATTAGAACCCTTATTACATGTAACCAGATTCAAAGATCTACAGTACAATTATTCATTTTATTCACCAATTCTCCCCGTAGTGATTGCCTGCCATATTGGGGGAAGGTGGGATCATCTCCACATTTTCCACATGGGTGGTGATTTGGTGAAGGGAATTCTCTGGGAATTGTTGAAGCTAGGCAATTATCATATTATTGATTTCAACTGGGACAGAATGTGCAGTCCCCAAGGTAGGAGATCTCGTAGCTTTATCACTTTAGAATATGTTAAATACCTTGATGAGTTCCCATATTAGTCAGATGCCTATACAATACAATAACCAATCCCACCTGACTAACCAAAGGGAATGTTTTTAGTACTTGACCCTTGTCTTCTTTCACCTTGGTGATAGGAGTGATCTATTTGTTTGCTCAATAGCTGGCCTCTTGCATCTACTGGTTTGTAAGCTGACTAGCACAACACTGCCTGTGCTAATAAACTACCTCATCAGTCTGGAAGGGTTACCACTGTATCTACATAAACTCAATAGCTATCTTTTCAGGAACAGAGAAGCAGTGGTGAATGTCAGACAATGAGGTGATTAATATGTCAGCTGCGACTGCTAATTTCTTCCTCCTATTACAAAAAAATCTAGAAAAAAAGGCTAACAATTGATACGTTACAGTGATCAGAACTACCTACCTACTGTGTGGTGCAACACGTTTGAACAGTTTTCTGCTGCATTTGGTGAACAGTGATCTAAATATGGTGACTGAGGCGAAGGGGTAATCTGCTGTACATAGTATCTGCAGTGAAATCGCGACTGTTTATAAAGAGATTTTATTTATGACTTCACTACAAAGAGCACTGAGTGGAAACCTTCCCCTGGGAGTGACCAAATTTGGCTTCAGTGTTGTGGAATAGAGACATAACTTTAAGTCAATCCACCCGTTCTGCTTTATCTCATGTACTAAAGGTGGAAATCTAATTTTGTGGAAATAGGAGGAAGAAATTAGTTGCAGCTGACAGTATTAATCACCTCATCTCCTGGCTTTCACCACTGCTTCCTGCTTCACTTCACACTCTCTTCCTCTCCTTTCTCCCTTGATGATGGCCTGGACTGTGAACACTTCATCTGAAAAAATATTTCAATTCAAGAGAACTCAGAGTGCCTGCCCACTCATTCTCTAAAGCAAACTCTCCTTTACCCTTTAACAGAAGGAGGCCATCGCTGTCCTCAGTGATCCTGGGTAACAAAGAGGCAAAATCAGTCACTAAATCCTCTTGCAATTACACTTGTGGAAAACTGTGTTCAATTCTACTCTCCCTGTAATAGAAATGACGTTGTGAAATTTGAAAGGGTTCAGAAAAGATTTACAAGGACGTTGACAGGGGTCCATGGTTTGAGCCATAGGGAGAGGCTGAACACACTGGGGCTACTTTCCCTGGAGCATCAGAGGCTGAGGGGCGACCTTACAAATATTTATAAAATCATGAGAGGTATCGATAGGATGAATGGTACGTATACGGAATGAGCTGCCAGAAGTAGTGATGGAGGTTGGTAATAATTACAGCATTTAAAAGACATCTGGATGAGTATATGGATAGCTTGGGTTTTGAGGGATATGGGCCAAATGCTGACAAGTGGGACTAGATCAGTTCAGGATATCTCATCATGGATGAGTTGGACTGAGTTGGTATGTCTCCGTACTATACATCTCTATGACTCTTAGCCTAATTATATCCCGTTCCTGACCAGCATTGAGTCATCCATATTGAAGAGTAGAGCACAAGGTGTGTGGCATATTTGAAGCTGGGACTGGAGTGAACAATGATCCATAATCAAACAGTGTGCCAGGACTCACTGTCAAGATCACCGTTCGGTGAGTTTACCATAAAATATTGTCAGCTCTGGAACCACAACCTGGTATGAAGCTATGGTTTCAGGAAAGGTGGGAATAACATTGTTGGAAGGGAAGAAAATTACATGTAACTAGAAAGATAATGAATTATGAAGGTTAATGCTTTGGAAATTAATTGGATATTTAAAGGATCTACAATTCAGCAGCACAACTTGTGTCAAATTAAATATTAGTCTGCCATAGACAATTCAGTGAAGGTTCACTGGAAGTCTTATAAATGATTAGTAATGAGTAGGGATTTAAAGATTCATTCCAAATAAACTTGTTAACTGCTGTCTAAATCAGCACACAGGGGATGTAGCAGGAGGAGACCACTCACTAGTATATGGGCCTTGTTGATTGCTAGCTTTACCCCAATTATCTGGGATTTTACTATGTGGGACAATTCATTCTTAATTGACAAAGAAAACATGTGCATACTTTGAATTTGATAACAGTATAAGATGAATAGGAAAACAGTGTTCCCTCTGTTTATTGGGGTCATTTGTGAAGGTTCATCCATTTAAAACTATAAACTACAGGGCAAGCAGAGGGATTACTGTATGCAACAATTTGAGGTATGCCACATACATATACGAAATAGACGAAGATACAATGATCTACGGCAAGGTGCATGTTGAAGGGGCTGGTTTGGGTTGCAGTAGTTGAGAATCAATGGCTCATGAAAGCCCTTTAGAGATGGAAACTGCTGTCCGTATCTGGTCTGACCTACGTGACTCCAGACACACAGCATTGTGATTGACTTTTAACTGCCCCCTGAGGCAATTAAGGATGGGTAATAAATGCTGACTTACGTCAGTGACACTCACACCTTTTGAATTGTTAAATAAATCCCAGCACATTCAAAATTTGTCAAATAACTTATATGCTATAACTCATGTCAGCTGCAGCTCAGTTAATAGCACTCATTCCTCTGAACCAGTTGGGTGTACTTTAAGTTCGATTTCAGAGATGAAAAAGTGATGATGGTACCATTGTTCAGATGATGTTGAATTGAAAGCCCATTTGCTCTTTCAAGTGTTGTAAAAATCCCCATGACAGAAGAGTTCAGACATTCGCTCTGCATGGTCTGGACAACATTTATCTATCAAACTTCATTACTTCAATTATCTGGTCACTTATTTCACTTCCATTTTTGCCAGTTGCTCTGCAGAGAGCAGCTGCCCTATTTCCTGTATTACAATTTTCAAAAATATGTACAAAGGATTTGGGCATCACTTGTGGTTCTTACCCATTTCTAATTGCCCTTGATGACAGTGTGCTGTTTTCTTGAATCACTGCAGTCCACAGGGTGGTAGGTAAATCCACAGTGCTGCTAAGAAACGAGTTCCATGGATTTTAAATCAGTGACAATAAAGTAAGGCTGATATATTTCCAATTCACAACAGGGTGAAATATGGAGGGGAGCTTCTTGGAGCTGCTGTTCCCATGCATCAGCTGCACTTCTCCTAGGTGGTAGAGATCATGGGTTAGGGAAATTCTATTCAAGGAGCCAAGCTGTTCCATCTCGTAGATGTAATAATAACTACACCTTCCTAAGAACTTCATTTGTTGAAAACCTCTTTGGGATGATTTCAGGTGATTAACAACATTAGGCCGATGCAAGATCTTTCTTTCTTTAAATCACATTAGATAGATCATTGTAGAAACAGTAGCATGTATGGAAGGTCAGCATTGTCGGTCAGATTGCCCGTGTCAGGAGTATCGAATTATCTCATGCGAAGGACACGGTCCTAGACTATTTCTATATTAACTTTGCAACATAAAGCTAAATCAATATTTTATTGGAAATTAAAGCTACCTCTCTCAGTTAATTACAAGTTCTCCATATTACATTGGAAGGTAACAATATCAGAGAAGGGCGAGGTTTGGTGGGAATGTCAACAGATGAGACATTGAGAGCCTCAGGTTCATGTTTCGATCATAGAATTCTCACAGTGTGGAAGCAGGCCTACACTGACTCTCCAAAAAGCATCCTACCCAAAGCCCTACCTTATCCTATCACTGGAACTCTGCATTTCCCTTGACATCCACCTAGTCTGCACATTCCTGGACACTATCAGCAATTTTGCCTGGCCAACCTACCTAACCTGCACTGCTTTGGACTGTGGGAGGAAACTGGAGCACCCAGAGGAAACCCACGCAGGCACTCACACAGACAGTGACCCAAGAGTGGAATTAAGCCTGTGTCCCTGGTGCTGTGAGGCAGCGGTGCTAACCTTTGTGCCACCCTGCCCCAGAGGGCATTGGTTCGAATCTCACCATGGCAAGTAGTGGAGAAATCTGAAATCAGTAAAGTCTGGAATTAAAAGCTAAAGTCAATCACGTAACAACTGTCAATTTTTGGAAAAACGCATCTGGTTCACTAATGTCCTTAAGCAAAGAAATCTGCCCTCTTTAGCTGGTACATAGGAATTCAGGAACATGATAGGCTATTCAGCCCCTCAAGACTGCTCCACCATTGGATGAGATTGTGGTAGATCTCTGGCCTTTGCTCTAAAAATTTACCTATCGAGGATTTAAAATTAACAAGTGATCTAGTATCTATTGCCATATGTGCAAGGAAGTTCCAAACAGTTACCACTCTGTGTGTGTACAAGTTCCTCCTAACCTCTCTCCTGAACAGTCTGGCCCAAGTTTTAGACTATATCCACTAGTTCTAGAATTCCCAACTAGTGGAAATAGTTTATCTTTATCTACCCTGACATTTTCTGTTAATATCTTAAAGATATTGATCAGATTTCCCCTGAGCCTACTAAATTCAAAACAGACCAACTACGTGTAATCTGTCCTCATAGCTTAACCCCTGAAATCCAATCATCATTTTGTAAACCTAGGCCACACCCTGTCCTAGGCCAACGTATCCATTCTAAGGTGTGGCACCCAGATCTGCTCATAGTAATCCAAGTGGGATCTGACCAGGGTTTGTTTAAGTGTAGCCTAACTTCTGCATCCTTATACTCCATTAACTTCCTTGATTATTCTCTGTGTCTGCTCATGCCATGGCCTACAAGTAACTCCAGACCTATGAGCTAAGTGGTTGACTCTTAGTTGCCCTCTGGGCATTTGGGGATAGGCACTAGAAGCTGGTCTAGCCACCAACACTAACATCCAACGAACAAATATCTATTAAGAAAAACTAAAAACAGACTAGGTTCGCGTAAATGACCTAATGATCAAGTGAACACTCTGTTTGGAGTATGTAATGGTTTTTGATTCCCTGGTGTGTGCCAAATCAGCTGATCTTAGTCAGAGAATGTTTTAATTATTTAAAAATCATGCATCAGGAAGCAGAGACAAAAATATCAGCCTTGGATGCTGTGTGCTAAACCTACTGAACCACACATGGGAGGGCAGGGATAATTGGAGCTGCGACTCTTAATTTCTGTTATAAACAAGCAGAAATGTATCCAGATTTATCCCATTGCAAAAGATGGGATATGAATTGGATAAACTGTGTGGTTATTTGCATTCTTAAACCAGTTTAAGGAGCTGACCAGAAACTGAATTAGTTGAGCGAGTAAGTATCAAGTGGGCTGTTCAAACCCAAATTTATGGCACTCGCTCCAAGCTATTCTGAATCATTCAACCACATAATGTCCAGGGATAACAGTCTCAGTATCAGCTTTCCTTTTTTGTTTCTTAAATTAGTTTGTTATAGTTTCCAAATGGCTATTACTCAATCGATGTGTAGTCCTGCTGCTTTAGGCAGCTCAATCATGAATTCACTTCTCATCCAACACTTGTTAACCATGGTCCATAAAAGGGCCATGCTGGGAGCACTTTCCAATGCTGCAACACCGGAATTTGATCCAACACTCATATTGGAGCAATATAAAAACAAGTGCATCGATTTTTCAGCGAAAAAGAATAGTACAGGTAAGTATAAAATCTTGCTATGCAATTGGGTAAAAATACATTTTTGACTCTTTATTTGGCATGAGGAGCTGTGCTTGATGCGAATCTAAATTATGACTTTCCCTACTCTTGCTGTGCTGGTTTCCAACTTTATTGTCAGATTAAGAAATCTACTCTCTATTTTTAACTGTAGCTGCACAAGTGATTGCTGTCATGCAGAGCCCTCTCTTCATGCTAATTACTTGAATTTAAAATGTTCTACGAATCTTGCTTGCATTTCTGAAGCATAATTGGCAGACAGCAGGCACAGAAAGTGCAACAGTTGGGATTGAGAGTAAAGCATGCCCAGAAACCTGTACAAAATAACTCATACCATTAACATTCAAACCTCTTCAACTTTTCACGCACATAATGTGAATGAACATTAGGTGTAATCAAAGATCATAGATTGCACAACAAGCCTATACTCCTTGAATTTTTACCGTAATTATGTAATTTTATCTGAGTTTCTATTTCGACCTGTCAGCTTTTTCAGTTGCTCGCTCAGCGATTGAGAGTTTTCAGGGTTTTTTTTGGCTAAGGTATTAGGTTGAGATTTCGGTGGACCTGAATGTCCGAACTGTACTTTGTTGAAGAAAAGGTGGAAGCTCTGGCCAGTGGACCAGTCAAAATGCTTATTCCTTAAGAGCAGCAGACAAATAAATGTCCTCAATTATCTGGTTGTTGCTGTTTGTGGAAGCTTGCTGTAGCTAAATTTGACTGCTGCATTTCCTACATTTTAACAGTAATGTGAAAAACAAGTATGTCATTGGCTGTGAACCATTTTGTCACATCCTGGGGTCATGAAAGATGTTATGTTAATTCAAATTCATCTTCCTGGTTGCTGCAACATGCTATACTGACCTGGACTGGCCTGTTTGATTCATATGCCGAGCTGATGGTTCACAGCTAGAATCAGGGTGGAAGTATTATGGTTGTCCAGAGTGAGGTGGCAGAGAGGGAAACCGGACCTGAGGAATATCATTGATGAACATGGCTCAGTGGTTAGCACTGCTGCCTCACAGTGCCACGGACCTAGGTTCGATTCTAGCCTTGGGTGACTGACTGTGTAGAGTCTGCACATTCTCTCTGTGTCTGTCTGGGTTTCCTCCCACAATCCAATGATGTGCAGGTTAGGTATATTGCCTGTGCTAAATTGCCTTGTAGAGTCCAGGGACATGCAGCCTAAGTGGATAAGCCACAATAAATAGGAGATAGGATAGGATGGGATGCTCTTTGAAGTATCAGGGTAGACTTGATGGGCCCCTGTGCACTGTAGGGATTCTATGATTAGTAATATAAATTAAAAGCAGAAGCGCAAGTTCCACTGATGACTGGAGTAATGACCTTGCTGAAGGGTGAAACTTGATGCAACAGCAACATTGTCTCAAAGCTGAAGAATAGCTAACTGTGGTAATGGAGAAATGGCTGGCTAATACTTGTGGTTTTTCCACCCCAACAACAAATTGTGCATGAGAAAGTTAGAAAAGATACCACAGTCTTTTATGAATGAAGCTACAAAAAAATGTTTAAACTAACAAAACAAGAATAAGCAGCAGTGCAAATGAATATTGTGGAGGTATTGGTTATGCTTGAGCCTAAAATTGATGTTAAAATGTTCAGAGTATGGAAGATACAATCTGCACTTGGAACAAGGCTTTGGGACAGAAATTGTGTCTAATGGAGCTGACTCAGTGTGCATCACTATAATTCAGCACGTAATTAGATTGCACGCAGTCCCCCATGTGTACACTTTTAATCATTAATCCTTCAATAAAAATACACAAAACATCAACAACCTCTCCAGTTCCCTCCCCCAACTCATTGTCTCATTAGTGCAATGGTGTCAATCTGTAGAGTTATTATTACCCTTGGGGGAAATAGAGGTAGGAGACTGTGAGCAGAATGGTGTGAAGAATTTCAACTGACAAAAGAGATGGGTTTGTTGATGCTTGTTTTATATGCTGTGCTGTCCATTCTGACTGCAACCTTGGTGCAATTTGAAAAGTATTGCATAGCCAGGCATGGTTAGCTCCGCGCCCCATTAGATACTTACCTGACGTCTGGAAACGGGTATTTCCTCACGGAGTTATCTATTGAGAACAGGGGCACGGGGGCTGACATGATCCAATGGTACAACTGGGCACTGAATGTTTTTCGGTTTTAGCACGTCATGTGATGCACATAGCAATGGAACCATTTACAGGAATGAGTGACAGTCCTGACTACGTCTTAACACCCATCAATGAAGTTTCACTAAATTTATTAAAGTGGAAAAGGAGGTGGGGTGTGGCTCACAAGGGGATTGACGTAAACAAAATTAGGCAGCGGCCTGGAACTCACAGAAATGTCACAGTGCAGGAGGAGGTCCTTTGGCCCATCATGCCTGCACTTGCTCTATAATCTATTGCCAATCTGCTGCCTCTTCCCCATATCCCTGCAGACCACTACTATCCAAAATGAAAACTTCCAATGCCTTCTTGAATAACTCAATTGAACCTGCCTCCGCCATATATCCAGGAATTTCCTCAAGGCCATTTGTGTTGAAATTTCACTGAATGTGTTACATCAATCTTGCCAACAGAAACCTAACAGTCAAATTTCCTGTGAACTCATTTCGGAATGAAAAATGGAAAACAAGCAGTGACATTAATATGTCAAAAAAATGTTTGTTATTTTTAGACATGATACCTTCCTCACTGTCCCTGTGGTCTCTGTTGCTCCTCTGCCATCAATATGCAGAGCAACAGGAGTATGGCCACTTAGGTATTAGGGTTGTCAACACTGTAGGATTGACCTGGAATTAACGATTAATTTCCAAGATGCTACTGCAAGCAATCCAAGAAAGAAAATTATAATGGCATTAAAAATTGATTTTCAATTTGTTTCAACACTTTTGTTCATTTATAAAACAAAATGGAAAAATCAGAAAAATCAGAAGAATAAACTGTTTGACTGAGTTGGCCAGTCTGAAAATGATGAAACTTTTTAGAATGTATTCAACTAAGTCAGAATCACTGCTTTCCAGCTGCTTAATCTTTCTCAGTGCATTAGGGCAAGTGTCTTAGAAACCAAAACACATTGTAAAATGCCTTTGAGAAGGAGAGATTTCCTACAGTAAAGGTGACTTGAGAACGCCAAGATACTTCCACAGCGGTGACTCAGTGGTTAATGCTCCCGCCACACAGCACCAGGGACCTGGTTTGATTCCACCCTCGGGTGACTGTCTGTGTTGAGTTTGTATGTTCTCCTCTTGTCTGCATGGGTTTCCTCCAGGTACTCTGGTTTCCTCCCACAGTCCAAAAATGTGACGATTCGGTGGAGTGACCATGCTAAATTGTCACAGTGTCCAGGGATGTGCAGTTAAGTTGAATTAGCCATTGCAAATGCAGTGTTATGGGGACAGGGCTGTGTCTGACTGGGATGCTGTTCAGAACGTCGGTGCATTTTCAATGGGTCAAATGGCCTCTTGCTCTATGGTAGGGGTTCTCTGATTCTCTCTCTGATTTTATACTCCAACCACCTACGTTGGAAATCAAACCCCTGCATTTATGTCATTTTTTTCATGACTGTTGGATGTCTCAAAACACTTTGCAGCCAAGCAAGTATTTTTTGCAGTGTCATCACTGTAGAAGTCTGGGCAGCCAATTTGGAATTCACAAACAACAAACAATCTTTTTTTGAGATGCTTTTTTGTTTGAGATAAATATTGGCCAGGACTCAACAGACTGAAAGACCTGTATGTTTCCATGATGCTGGGAATAACTCCCATGTTCCTCTGTGAAATAGTGCCAAGAATCTTCTGCATCCACTAAAGAGGGCAGTTGGAACCTCAGTTTGACATCTCACCTGAGAGCTGGCTGCTCCCTCAGTACTCCTCCAGGGTGACAGCCCTGGCATTTGTGCTTGAGCTATGGACCGTGTCTTGAACCCAGAACATGATGATTCAGAGATACGTAAGCTGCCACTGAGCCACGGCTGACTGTCAATCAAGCTGAATTTGCCTAGTTCCAGCAAAAGAAGCAGCAGATGTAAAACTACCAATGGAGAGTGGACTTCTAGACTTGGCAGAAACTCAATCCCTTCCTGCCATCCCCACTGCCTAGCAATAATAATACCACCTGCCATTTTCCTGAAGTATGGCCGATAATATGATGCCAAATGGGATCTTTAAGAATGTCCAAGTTAAAATGTAGGATACAGAGGAGCTGTTCCCACTCCGAAAGAATGGAAGGAGATTCTTGGACAACGTATCTGAATGACTGGAAGCTGTTGGAAAATCATTTGATGATGAGTCAAAGCCATCGGGATAATATCAATAGGGGTTAAACTGCTGGTGCACGTTACTTCAGCTTGTGCAGTAAACTAGCCATAACAATTAAGGAAGACTTGGCATTTATGTGAGCATCAGAGAGAAGCTTGTGGACGAAGAGGGATTTGCCGTAAGCAGCTTTGTGCAATATTCAGTTTCTGAAAGCTCTAACCTTGGTGATGGACAGCAGTGGAACAGAATGTCAGTGCCTTTCATGTCGACATCTTCTGTATGCCGCCATCTGAGGATATCAGGGTTTGAGTGGTGACGGATGAAAGCTAAAGTGAATGAGTCAGCCTGTAGAATATGATCAGGCATGCTGCCATATTGGCCTCAGTTATTGTCCCCTGTAGGGAAAGGGAGGGCTGCAACCATAACCCATGGCCCTGGAAGGGGATGGTCACAGCTGGTGTGAAGATAGATCTTCTTCACATCTTCAGCGCATCTCATAGTGCTTTACAAATAAAGTATTTTGGAAATGTAATCATTGTGTGTACAATCAATTAAATCTCACAGTTTGGCATTTATAGTGATAATACTTACTTTGGCATTAGCTATCCTGGAAACACATAGGTTGAAGTTAATCATTCAGTGTGAGAGGACAGACAATGTTTTCCTGTTCTAGTGGCATATAAGAGCAACAACACAACTCCGAGCTTTGTGTATCATTTCAGCTGTTGCTTCATGTTGTTTGCTTATTCTACCTTTAAATGTCCTCCTCAGTTTTCTTTTCTCCTTCATGTAAGATTTGTACCTTTGATTCCTCAGCTGCCACTTAAGGATTGTGCTACTGATCCACGCTCTTTAAAGTGCTAACAGTCAGGGCCACAGGCCAGCGAGGGCCACTTGCCTAAATACCTCGATGGTCATTTCCCAAGTCAAGTTACCTCAAAGTGGGGAACAGTGAAACAGAATGCTGAATGGGGAAGTGAAAGTTGAGAGACCTGGCTAGTTGATCCCTGGCCGCAAGGTCACCTCACAGATCACCACGAAGATCCAAGAACTACCAGTCACTTTACAAGTCCCACGGTGAGCTTAAACACAGCTCAAAATAATAGATGCAGTAAAAATAGGCTTCTTCAAATTTTCTCTGAAAACCTTACCAATCTATTCATAGCAAGAGATACTTCAAATGTCCCATTAATACTAAAGAATACAGGGGAGGAATTATTGAAATCAGCATTACTAGGGGAGGCAATGGCCTTGTGGTATTATTGTTGGATTGTTAATCCAGAGACCCAGATAATGTTCTGGGGACAGGGGTTCAAATCCCACCATGGCAGATGGTGGAATTTGAATTTAAGAAATATCTGGAAGTAGCAGTCTAATGATGACCATGAATCCATGTTGGAAAAACCCATCTGGTTCATTAATGTCCTTTGGGGAAGGAAACTGCCATCCTTAACTGGTCTGGCCTACCTGTGACTCCAGGCCCACAGCAATGTGGTTGACTCTTAACTTCCTTCTGGGTAATTAGAGACAGACAATAAATGTTGCCTAGCCAGCGATGTCCTCAACCCGTGAATGAATAAAAAAAAATAAAGAAATAATATTAGACAAACTAATGGGCTAAAGGCCCTGATTTTATTCTGTGGATTCTAAAAGAGATAGCTATAGAGATTGTGAATGCAGTGGGTGCCATTTTCCAACAATCATTGGATTTTGGAGAAGGACCATAGGATTGGAAGATTGCTCATGTGACACCCTTATTCTAAGAGTGAGAGGTAAAAAGCAGGTAACTGTAGGCTGATTAGCCTAGAATCTGTTCTTAGCAAAGTATTGGAATGAATTATGAAGGAAGTAATAGCAGAACATTTGGAAAATCATAGCCCAGGAAGACTTAACCAAAGTGGGCAATGGGGAACTAGTAGATATGTTGTGTTTGGACTGCCAGTAGGATTTTGACAAGATTAAGTCGAAAGGGAACAATCCATGATATTAGAGGAAGTACACAGACTTGGATAGGGAATGGCTAATGAGGAGGAGACAGAGAGTGGGAATAAAGGGGTCCTTTTCGGTTGCTAACCTGTTAACAGTGGAGTTCCACAGGGATCAGTGCTGGGATTACAACTGTTTACAATACATACTATTGCTTGGAGGAGGGTAGTGAATGTACTGTAGTCAAATTTTCAGACAACACATAAATAGGTGCAAAGGCAAGTATGAGAGGAACATAAGCAGTTGGATGTTGATAGGTTAAGAAAGTGGGCAAAAAGTTGACAAATGGAATATAAAGTGGGAAAATGTGACAGTGTTCATTTCAGAAAGGAAAACCAAAGAACACAATATTATTTAAAAGAAAAAAAACTGCAGAAAACTGTAACACAAAGGGACTTGGTGTTGCTGTGCATGAAACACAGAAAGCTAGCACATAGATGCAGCATATAACCGGGAAGGCTACTGAAATTCTAGACCTTATTTCAAAGGTGTGGGAGTATGAGTGTAGGAAAGTCTTACTGCAACTGAACAAGGTGCTTGTTGTGAGGCTACATCTGTGTAGTGTCAGCAGTTTTGGTCCCCTCATTTAAGGAAAGGTATCATTTCATCGGAGGCAGATCATGATCCCTGGTAAGGAGGGATTGTCTCTTGAGCAAAGGCTAAACAGATAGAGACAGATTTTTCTAAAGAAGAGTCTAGGCCTGAAATGTCAGCTTTCCTGCTTCTCTGATGCTGCTTGGCCTGCTGTGTTCATCCAGCTCTACCCCTTGTTATCTGAGACTCGACTCACTGGAGTTTAGAAGAATGAAAGGTCGTCTCATTGATAAATCTAGGATTCTTAAGCGCTTGACAGGGTGAATGCTAAGAGGATATTTCCCCTCCATGGGACAGTCTAGGATCAGAGAGTGTAGTCTCAGGATAAAGGATACCAATTTAAGACTGAGATGAGGAGGAATTTCTTCTGAATGTTGATAGTTTTTGGAACTCCTTGCCACAGAATCAAAGAATCTATTCAACCCAACAGGTCCACACCAACTCTCCAAAGAGGGTCCCATCTAGACAGGGAAATCAATGGTTACGGGAAAACATAGAGACATAGAAGATATGAGCAGGAGGAGGCCATTCAGCCCTTTGAGCCTGCTCTGCCATTCATCACGATCATGGTTGATTGTCCACTTAATACCCTAATCCTGCTTTCGGACCAGAACCGAGGGGAGGTGATGGCTAGTGGCCCAAATAATATTCGGGGGACCCTGGGTTCAATTCCCTCCGCAGTTGATAGTAGTTTTGACTTCAATAAATATCTGGAATTAAGAATCTAATGATAACTATGAATCAATTGTCGGGAAAAATTATGCCCTTCAGGGAGTGAAACTGCCATCCTTACCTGGTCTGGCCTACATGAGACTCCAGACCCACAGAATGCACCTCTGGGCAATTAGGGATGGGCAATAAATGCATCTTAGCCAGTGTTGCCTTCATCCTGTGAATGAACAAAGCACCTTTGATTCCATTTGCTCCAAATGCTGTATCTAGTCGCCTCTTAAATACAGTCAATGTTTTGGCATCAACTACTTCCTGTGGTAATGAATTCCACAGGCTCACCACTGTTTGGGTGAAGAAATGTTTCCTCATTTCCGTCCTAATTGGTCTACCCCGAATCCTCATACTGTGATCCCTGGTTCTGGACACACACACTATC
This sequence comes from Stegostoma tigrinum, assembly GCF_030684315.1. Classification (NCBI taxonomy): domain Eukaryota; kingdom Metazoa; phylum Chordata; class Chondrichthyes; order Orectolobiformes; family Stegostomatidae; genus Stegostoma; species Stegostoma tigrinum. Next base: position 32,774,454 of record NC_081383.1, read on the forward strand.
AGGAACATCCTCCCTGCATCTACCCTGTCAAGTCCTGTTAGAATCTTAAGTCTCTATGAGATCCCTCCATGTTCATCTGAACTGCAGCAAAACCAACCCTAACCTAGTCAATCTCTCCTCATACCTCAGGCCCGCCATCTCGGAATTGTTAACTCAGCCACATTAGGGGCATTTAAACAGTCCCTGGATAAGCAGATGGATGATGATGGGATAATGTAGGGGGATGGGCTTAGATTAGTTCACAGGTCGGTGCAACATTGAGGGCCGAAGGGCCTGTTCTGCACTGCATTGTTCTCTGTTCTATGTCCTAATTAGCCTGGTAAACCTTCACTGCACTCCTTTTCCTTGGAAAAGGAGACCAAAACTGCACACACTATTTTAGGTGTGGCCTTACTAAGGCATGTAGAACTGCAACAACATGTCCCTGCTCCTGTACTTGAAACCTCTTGCAAGGACACACATGTCCTGCTTGCACACTCCCCTCTCCCAATTTACAGCCATTTGGGTAGTGATCCACCTTCTTGTCTTCACTTCCAAAGTGAATAACATCACATTTATTCAAATTAGACCACATCTGCCATTGATTTGCCCATTCACCTAACCTGTCCAGAACATGCAGAAGCATCTGTGCAGCCTTGTCACAGTTCACCCTCCCATCCAATTCGGTATCATCTGCAAACTTTGAAATGTTACGTATTACTCCTTCATCCAAATCATTAATATACGTGGGGTCCCAGCACCGATCCCTGCGGCACCCCACTAGTCAATGCCTGACAATTTGATTCGGACCCATTAATTCCAACTCTTTGTTTCCTCTTAGCCAATCAGTTTTCTATCCCTCTCAATACACTTCTTCCAATCCCCTGTGCTTTAATCTTGCACATTAATCTCTTATATGGGACTTTGTCAAATGTTTTTTGAAAGTCCAAATATACCACATTGACTGGCTCCCTCTTATCAACTGTGTACGAGATATATCCTCATAGAAACCCAACAGATTGTCAGGTGTGATATTCCTTTCATAAATCGATGTGACTGGGTCTGATCCAGTCACTGCTTTCTAAATGCTCTGCTGTAAAGTCCTCGTCAATGGATTTGAGAAATTACCCCACTATCAATGTTAGTCTTACTCGTCTATAATTCTTGTTTTCTCTCTACCTACCGTTTTGAATATTGATGTGACATTAGCTACAGCCAAAACTGCAGGGACTGTTCCAGAGTCTATGGAATCCTGGAAGATGAACACCAATGCATCCACTATTTCAACAGCCACTTCCTTAAATACTCTGGGATGTAGATTATCAGGCCCTGGGGATTTATCCACCTTCAATCCCATCAATTCTTCCAGCACCATTTCTTTATTAATATTGATCTCCTTCAATTCTTCCTTCACACTAAATCTTGCCTTCTGCACCCTTTCTGGTTTCTGATTTGTGTCCTGTTTTGTAAAGACAGAACCAAAATATGCGTTCAGTTGCTCTGCCATTTCTTTGTTCCCTATTATACATTCCCCCGTTTCTGTCTGTAGGGGACCCACATTAGTCTTCTACCAATTTTTTTCTCTTCATGTACCTATAGAAACTCTTAGTGTCAGTCTTTATGTTCCCTGCAAGCTCATTTTTGTATTGTATTTTCCCCTTCTTAATCAATCCTTCGGTTCTTCTTTGCTGAATTCTAAACTGCTCCCAATCCTCAGACATATTACTTTCTTGGCCAATCTGTATTCTTGTTCCTTGGATTGGGTACTGTCCCTAATTTCTTTTGTAAGCCATGGATTGGCCCTCTGACCCATTCTGCTTTTGTGCCAGACAGGAATAAACAGCTGCTGCAGTTCCCCTATGCATTCCTTAAAAGTTTGCCACTGCCCCTCCACTGTCATCCCTTGTACTCTCCCCAATATATCAAGGTCAACTAACACCTCTGGAAGTGCAGTAAAGTGCAGAAAGTGGATGTGAGGAACGCTGGATCAGCCATGTTCCTATTGAATGGCACAGCAGGCTCAATAGGCTGAATGGCCTACTCTTTTCCGATTTTTTATGGCCTTTTGGTTCAATGAGTGATGTATAGTTCTGGAGAAATTTAAAAGGACTTATTGCTGGAAAGGAGTCATACAAGTGAGTAATGAAGGGACCATTTGCTTTCGAATTGGCTCTGAGAGGATGGATACATTGAAAACTGATATGATGGTGTCCCCTGGAATATATTGAATCAAAGTCCACAATCTTAAGCCCTGACACCTTGCGAGCTTTTGTGTAACATGAGACATCAGCCATGGTCTTGACAGGGAGGGTGGGGAGGGGGTTGGAGGAAGAGGGGTTGAGCATTGTAGAACTGGAAGCAATTCAAACCTATAACTTGTAACTGTATCTTTACCACCGTTGCTTCTCCTCAGGAATAACTGTACCGCTGAGCGTCCTGATCACAATGGAAGTCACCATGTTCCCTCAGCTTCCAGGAGAGGGTTTGTAGTTGAAGTATGTACATCACAAAATGGCCAAATTACACAGAGCACAGAATCATTACAGCACAGGAGCAGGCCATTTGGAATTTCAGAATCTGTGCTAACTTCCTATTTTATGGCATCAAACATTTGGCAGCACAAAGACTTCCTGAAGGTGGGAGAACCTGAGGACTTGCTGACCCTCATTAAAGGAGCGGTGCTTTCGCAGTTTGTGTTTCTTGAAGATCAGTCCAACAAGTGAGTGCAAGTTGTATCTGACACTAACCTGTATTTCAGTGACCAGTAGAGCCCATAGGTTCATCACAAGTGGCAATTAGTTTTATGAGCCCCACTTATGGAGGGTAAATTATGTTGAGGCCAAAATGGATTGCCCTGTGGGGAGCCAGTGTGGACTTGACGGACCAAATGGCTTTCCTCTGCGCTGTAAATGGCTTATGACTAAAACCAATTATCTGCTCATTTACTTTATTGTTGCTGGTGAAAACTTGCTGTGTTCAAAGTGACTGTGCGATATTCTGCATTACAATAATGGCTGCACTTCATTAACTGTAAAGCACTTTCAGATATCCTGAGCTGTAAAGGGTGTTATATAAATGCAGATATTTATAGAAATAAAAATTTAAACATCACACACACTGTGCAGAGATTAATAATATCAAAAGAAGTCAGTAATATAGATTGTACTTTTTATATCTGATACAGGAAGCAACTTGTTGCTTAAGAAAACAGTCTGTGGTAGGAAGGGAAAAATGATCCATTCTGTACCCTATAAAAAATTAAAATAATTGTTCTGTGTTCTAAAAGCATTGAAAAGACCATTCTACATCTGGAACAGTCCATCGCAGGTATAGTGCTTGTAAATGTTTTGTATTTTTGTGCACTTAAGAAGATTCCTGTAACTCTCAGACAAACATTATCTCATAGCCACATGGTGCCTTTCAAGATGTGCTGACATACACACATCACCAGTAAATACAAAAGCTGACTCCACAGGCAGAGCATTTCCTGCCACCAACTGCTGATGTTCAGTTTTCCTGGAATTCAGTGATGCAGGATCTCTCACATGTCTTTAAGATTCTTTTATAGGCTGGAGGGAGTTGCTAATTTGGCCAATATTTATTGTCTATCCCTTTGAGGTGATCTTCTTGATCCAGTGCAGTCTATAGTGGGTAAGTGTACCCTCAGTGCTATTAGGGAGGGACAGTTTCCAATATTTTGGCACAGTAACAATGAAGAAATGCAATATAGTTCCTAGACAGGATGGTGTGTGGCTTGGAGGGGTAATTGTAGGCAGTGGTGCTCCCATGCATCTGTGGCCTGTGTCTCCCTAGAGGGGCAGAGGATGTAGTCTAGAAAGATACTGTCAGAGTAGCCTTGGTGAATTGATACAGTACATCTTTTAGATGGTACACACTATTGCCACTGTGCATTAGAAGTGGATGGAGTAAATGTTGAAGATGTTGAACGTGGTGCCATTTAAATGGCCTGATTTGTCCTTGGCGGCGTCAAATTTCTTGATTGTTTGAACCATAATTAACTATGGATCTTGCTATTGAGCAAAGTTTTTGAGATCCAGGATGAAAGACATGAAGCTCAAATTTTGAACAAATTTCCACACTACATAATACTTGAGCATACTGCAACCTAGGTAGTCATGTAAACTAAGTGAGGTGAGATTTGAATCTCATATTACCATTTCTTCCTTTGTCTCCAATCACAAAGTGTAAATGGAAATTTCATGGCTGGTGTTGATCAGTAATTGTGTTCAGAATTCTATTGGAGCTATGGGATGCCATTCACTATTAGGCAGTAATTTGGTTCTCATATAAACGAGCTTTACGAATCCTTGCCAAAATAACGGAGGTCACAATATGACCTAAAATATGCATCTTTGAACATGGAAAAAATGTCTCAAGGCAATTCACAATGGCATTGAGACAACATTCGACATGGAGTGTAAACTGACATTAGGAACAGTGACTATATGCTAATTAAAGAGCTTGGATTTAAAGGAGTGACTTAGAAGAGGGGAAAGAAACACAGAGAATGTTGGACAATCTCAGCATGTCTGACAGCATTGTGGGCAGTGAAACAGTTTATATTTCCAATGTGGCGCCACTTCTTTCAGCTCAAAACATTCTCGCTGTGACTTTCTCCACAGGTGCTGCCAGACATGCATTTTATATGTTTGTTTGTGATTTCTAGCATCTGCAATACTTTGCATTTACTTAAAAGAGAGTGAGCTGGAAATTGGAGCCATTAAAAATGAGGATTTCTAAGTTGGCTGCCCAAACAATGACAAACAATTGCGCTGCGCTGAAAATTGTGGCTACACAATGTTAGAAACATTGGATATCTCAAAGAGTTCTAAGTCGAGATGGAGATTTAAATAGGGGTAAGGAGAGGCTATTGATTAATCACAGGGGCAAGAATTTAAAAATCAGTGTAATTTCCTGATTGTGCTTCCGTTGAGGTTAACGGATCTAGGTTGTGATGTATTTCCAGAGAATGGAGCTTACCGTAATAATACCAAGTGTCAATGTGCCAAACCTGAACAAGGCTCACTCTTGTCACTGTAACTCTACAGTGGTCCCTAGTCACTCATGGAAATGCAGGAGCAAATTATTCTGGATGAATCATAGAATCCCTACGGTGTGGTAGCAGGCCGTTCAGCCCATCAAGACCACAGCAACCCTCCAAATAGCATCCCACCCAGGCCCATCCCATCTCTTTACTCCTGCATTTCCAGTGGCTAACCCACCTAACCTGTACAACCTGGAAACTATGGGCAATTTAGCACAGCCAATCCACCTAGCCTGCGTATCTTTGGTCTGTGGAAGGAAACCGGGAGAATGTGCAAATTCCACAGGTCGTTGCCTGAGGATGGAATCGAACCCGGGTCCCTGGTGCTGCGAGGAGCCACCGTGTTGTTTGAAATATGAAATGGAAGCACAAAATGCTCCAGCAGATCAAGCAATATTAGTTAATGGAAAATACAGTTGATATGACAGGTTGGGACTTGTCATTAAAAGTGGGAGAAATGAGAGATTTTACATTTTTAGCAAGTGAAAGGGCGTGGGGGGTTGGGAGAAAAGCAAAACAATGAGTCTCTGTGTTGAAGTGATAGAGATTAAATGACAAAAGTGCATCGAGAGCAAAGCCAAAATGTGGTTATAGGCCAAGGGACAAAAGATGTGTCTCAGTGTTCACCACCACAGACCTGAAATATTGACTGTTTCTCCACAGGTGCTGGCAGAGCAGTGGCATTTTTTCCAGCATTTGCTCTCTTTACTTCATGAATCACTTTCCAATTGCGTTGTTTCAATAGTGTTTTTTTAAAAAAAGATAAGAGCATGGTTTATTGAGTAAATCGCAGAAAATAAATTCATTTTGTCTCTCCCACTGCTGCCTGTTGACATCACCAACTGTAAAATAAACAAATGCCTCGCTTCAATGAAGCTGATCTTTATTCATTCTTCTTTTGAACGGCAGCTGTTTTATTTCAGGGCCTCTGTCCCCTGGCTGGTCCTGTTCAGACTCAGGCAGTAAAAGCCAATGATGTGACAGTCTCAGCCCCTCTATAAGCTGTCCGGAGCTCAGGAATTATCCAGAGACCTCTGTTGGCAGAAAAACACTCCTGCGCATTGAATTCAAGAAAATTGCAGAAGATTTTGGAAATCCACGATAAAACTGCTACCCCATGCAGGTCAGGGTCAACTGGGGATAGATTATGATAACAGTGAGGAGCAGGAAGATGTTTATACAGAGATGTACAGAACAGAAACTAACCCTTTGGTCCAACTCGTCCATGCTAACCAGATATCCTAAGTTAATCTAGTCCCATTTGGCTCCTATCCCTCTAAACCCTTCTTATTCAAGTACCCATCCAGATGCCTTTTAAAATGTTGTAATTGTTCCAGCCTCTATCATTTGCTCTGACAGCTTGTTCCATACACTCACCACCCTCTGTGTGAAAAAGTTGCCCCCCAAGGCTCTTTTAAATTTTCCCCGTCTCACTTAAAATCTATGCCCTCTAGTTTTGGACCCCCCCAATCCTGGGAAAAACACCTTGGCTACGCACCCAATCCATGCCCCTCACGTTTTTATAAGCCTCTGTAAGGTCGCCCCTCAGCTTTTGACACTCCAGGGAAAATAGCCCCAGCCTATTCAGCCTCTCCCTATAGCTCCGACTCTCCAACTCTGGCAACATCCTTGTAAATCATTTCTGAACCCTTTCAAGTTTCACAGCATCTTTCCTATAGCAGGGAGATCAGATTTGAATGCAGCATTCTAAAAGGGGCATCACAAATGTTCTGTACAGCTGCAACATGACATCCAACTCATAGACTCGATGCACTGACCAATGAAGCTAAGCATGCCAAACGCCTTCTCGACCACCCTGTCTACCTGCGACTCCCGAGGCCTCTTTGTTCAGCAACACTTCCCAGGGCCCTGCCAGTTAGTGTACAAGTCCTGCCCTGATTTGCCTTACAAAAATGCAACATCTCACACTTATCTAAGTTAAACTCCATCTACCATACCTCAGCCCATAGGCCTGTCTGATCAAGGCCCCTGTTGAGATAACTTTCTTCACTGTCAGTACACTAGCAATTTTGGTATCATCTGCAAACTTACTAACCATACTTTGTATATTCATTTTGTATATTTATTTCTATAAATGACAAAAATTAGTGGACCCAGCACCAATCTTTGTGGTGCACTACAGACCTGCAGTCTGAAAAACAACCCTCCACCACCACCCTCTGCCTCCTACCTTCAAGCCAGTTTTGTATCCAACTGGCTAGTTCCCTCTGGATTCCATGTATTCTAACCTTGCTGACCAGCCTACCATGTGGAACCTTGTTGAACCCCATGCTGCAGTCCAAATAGACCATGTCTATCACTTTACCTTCATCAATCTTCTTTATCAATTCCTCAATGAACTCAATGAAGTTCGTGAGACACTCCTATTGAAACACAGTCACAGGGCTCCAAGCAAATATAGCACTCTTGAGGGTAAAAGGCCTGGCTTCTATTCAGTCAAATACAGCAGAGGTTCTGTCTTCACTGCCTCAGATACAGTAATTCAGTGAACTAGTAATATGAATACTATTGTATATGGCACAAAACCACTGTAGGACTATTGCAAATAAAGTTTCTGATTCTCAGGATTACCAGGGAGCCTCCAAGAATTAAAGATTAATCATGCGGTTATCGGTGCAAAAATCATTCATAAGATGGTAAGATATAGTAGCAGAATTTGGCTACTTGGCCTATTGTGCCTATTCTGTGATTTCATCATGGCTGACATGTTTTCCAATCTTCCCGTTTCCCTGTAACCCTTGATCACCTTACTCATCAGTCTACCTCTATTTTAAAGATACTCAAAGAATTGGTGACAATGAATTTGACAGATTCACCACCCTCTTGCTGAAGAAATTCCTCCTCACCTCAGTTCTAAAGAGTCATCCCTTCAATTTGGGCTTGTGCCCTTGGGTCCTATTGTCTCTTACGCATGGAAGCATTTCTTTGATCCAGGCCACTTCATTGCATCCTGCAGATACCATTCATTTAAAACAAGTGGTTCATTTTCACTGATTATTTGCAAAGCAATGGAGATTGAAGTGGAGGAGGGCTGCAATAGTGTGAGGAGAGGGACTGGCAAGTCTGTACAAGGCCATGTGATGAAATCTCCAGAAATATGTTCAATGAAGCCTCTCTGTGGGCCCTAACCAGGCCTGAGCGATAATTCACTGTCAACAGTGCTCGAGTTGTTATTCTCCCTTGGCCTTCCTTAATGATACCACTGCAGCCTTCAGTAATGTTGCTAGACTTGCATCAGATTGAGAGTATTTATAGAGGAATAGAATTGTTAAACATAAGAGGCTATTCAGCCTGTTGAGTCCATTCTGACTCTTGGTCTGAGCACGTTTGCTAGTCCCACCCTTTCACCACAGCTCTGCCAATTATTTCTTTTCCTGCAGATATTTGTCTAATTTCCTTTTCAAAGCCAAGTTTGAATCCGTCTCTTCCATATTCTCAGGAACCGAATTCCTAACTCGTTATGTTACAAAGTCTTCTTCACATTACCAATATCACATTTATCGAGTAAGTGGTTCTCAATTAGGAGGAACACACCAATTGGTTCGCTCGCCTTTGTGTGTAACCAAAGGTCATTCTGGGGAATGCTGCTAGATCTCACTATGTAATCAGGAAAGTTGGCTGTTATTAGAGGGCACCATCATTTTTTTTGGATGTGCAGGCATTTAAAATAAAGTGCATTGCCAATATGGGGAGAATCATGTGATTATCTGCATTTCAGTAATATAAAACTGCCCAGGCTTAGGCAAGATTACCAAGAACTCATGAAATGATATACAAAGGCAGACAGGGAGAAAAGCTGGATGAGAAATGACAATGGAGAACGAGACACCCACTTAAAAATTGCCATGGAGAATGATGTAATGTCTCTCTCAGGCCTTGTAAATACTCCATGATTAATTTCTGCCAGAGCCCTAGATACAACTGGATGTGCAATGACCTAATCTCTACTTATTCATTTGTAAACCTGTACCATATATTAACTTTGCAATGCTTAGCAGATGGATGCTAAAATGCTTCAATTTCAAACAGTTCATTCTTCCTCAAGGCAACACGGATGAACTAGCTTTTGGGATAAGCCAGTGATGTGTTAAAAGTACACACTGCCTCCTAATTAACCAAGAGATGACTTTGAAATTTAATGTTAACAGATACAGCTGAATTTTCTTGAGTTGGGAAATCTTCCTCCCATACCACTTTCCTTACAAACCCGAATATTGATTCAAGTAATTAACTCTGATATTTCCTTCTACAACCCACAGCCATTTGGCAGCCAGCTGCTTCAGCAACAACATGGCTTCTGAGAAAACCCATTCAACTTCCCCTGTCTCTCAGTGAGAAAACGGCTTGCAGACAATTGCGAAATGAAGGAACACACTTGTTTCTACCTGGAGTTTGAGATGCATGGCGAAATGTTTGAATGAATTGGACTAAGGAGCCAACAGCCTCATAATTTCTGTTTTATCAAAGAAATGCGGCACTTGAATTAACACAGAAACGTAGAAAATTGGAGCAGGAGCAGGAGTAGGCCATTCGGCCCTTTGAGCCTGCTCCATCACTTAGTACAAACTCGGCTGTTCAGCCAACTCAGTCCTGCTTTCGCCCAATACCCTTTGATTTGTTTAGCTCTAAGAAGTCAACATTACAAAAGTAGTAGTGCTGGAGGTCTTAAAAAAACAAAGGTGGATAAATCTCTAGGACCTGATCAATTGTATCCTAGGACATTGTGGGAAGTTAGGGATAAAACTGTGGGGATGCCAACAGCCCCCAGCATTTGTACCATCTACAGCCACAGGTATGGAGCCAGATCTGGAGGGTGCCAATGTTGTGCCTTTATTTAAGAAAGACTATAAAGCGGAGTCTGTAATGAGAAGCCTGGGAGCTATTGACCTGTGAGTCTGACGTCAATGGTTGGTAAGATGTTGAGGGGGATTCTGAGAGATAGGATTTACATGCATTTGGAGAGGCACGGTCTGATTAGGGACAGTCAGTATGACTTTGTGCATGGGAAATTGTGTTTCGCAAGGTTGATTGAGTTTTTCCTTTACACAGACTTTAGTAAAGCCTTTGACAAGACTGATTAGTAAAGTTAGATCATGTGGGATTCTGGGAGAGCTAGCCAATTAGATACAAAATTGGCTTGATGGTAGGAGACAGAGGGTGGCGGTGGAGGGTTATTTTTCAGACTGGAGGCCTTTGACCAATGGTGGTCTGCAGCGATTGGTATTGGGTCCACTGTTGTTTGGAATTTATATAAACAATTTAAATGACAATTTAGGACACACGATTAGTAGATTCATGGATGAAACCAAAATTGATGGTATAGTCGACAGTGAAGAAGGTTATCTAAGATTACAAAGGGATCTTGATCAATTGGACCGATGGGCTGAGCAGTGGCAGATGTGTGTATGGACCCTGAGCCGACTTCATTGCCACCTAGAGGAAACAGGAAATGTCAGGATTCGGGACGCACTTGTGATTTGAGGCTGTTTCTGCCAATCCTGTCACATCAGATACACTCTACAACACAGCGGAAATCTCGGCCTTCCTCTAAGTTGAGTGAGGTGATGAAGTGCTGCACTAATGGAGCGTCTGTCTTTTGCAGAGGGGTCTTCTCCCACCCTCCAAGTTGGACGCAATCAATCCCACAGCATTATTTTGAAACAGCAATCTGTTCTCCAGCAACCTGGCCAACAAGTATCCGACAGCCAAAGGAGATTACAAACACTGTCCGCAAAACAGACCCTGAGCTTCGTCCACTCCCTGGCCAGCCTCTCTGTTTCAGGCTTGCTGCAGTGTTCCAATAAAGCTCAGCACAAGCTGGAAGAACAACACCTCATTTTCCAATTGGTGAGCCTGCAGTCGACTGGACTCAAAATTGAGTTCAACAACTTGAGCTCTCCCATGTGCTAACCCCAACCCCTCACACACCAGGCCTTGTTATTGCATAATCTGCTTTTAAGCACAACCCATTGTTAGCCAGAGTCTCCATGAACAGCCAATCACCCTCCTAGCCAGATCCTTACTCAGTCCTTTACCTATCCAACTGTTCTTCTCTCACTTTGGGCTCTATCCCCACCTGTCATTTACTCCCTAGCCCCTCCGCCGACCCTATCTGCTGCAGATGAATCAACATTTTCCTAGCTTCCACCAGTTCTGAGGAAGGGTCACTCAACCCGAAATGTTAACTCTGATTTCTCTTCACAAATGCTGCCAGGCCTGCTGAACCAATGTAGATTATTTGCTCATTTATTTCACTACTACATGTGCACAAATTTTCAGCCACATTTCCCTACACTTCAGTTACTAAGAAACATATTTAATACAGTGAACATATATAATCATTTGCTAGGGGCTACTGAATTGTGATTGGAACAAGGAAAAATACCCAGGACCTGATGAAGTGCATCCTGGGACTCTGTGGGAGGCTATGGAGGAAGCTGTGGGGTGACTAACCAAGATACTTGTATCATTGGCAGCCACAGGTGAAGTGGAGTGTGGCTAATGTTGAGTCATTATTTAAGAAAAACTGCAGGGAAATGCTTGGCAACTACAGACTTGCGTGCCTTACATCCGTGATGGGGAAGTTGTCAGAGTAGATTCTGAGACAGGCATTTGGAAAGGTAAGGACTCAATTGGTACAGTCAGCATGACTTTGTGCGTGGCAAATCATGGCTCACAAATTTAACTGAGTCTTTTGAAGGGGTGACCAAGAATGTAGATGAGGGCAGAGTGGTGGATGATGTTTATGTGGGGTCTTCAGCAAGGCCTTTGACAAGGCACTGCAAAGGAGGTTGTTGAGTATGGTTAAATCTCATGGGATCCAGGGACAACTAACCCACTGGACACACAATTGGCTTGATGGTAGAGGGCAGAGGGTAGCGGTAGAGGGTTATTTATTTATCACTGGAATCCAGTGAACAGCAGTGTATAACAGGGATCGGTGCTGAGTCCCACTGTTATTCGTCATTTATATAAATGATTTGGATGAGAATTTAGGAGCTATGGTTAGTAAGTTTGAGGATGGCACCAAGGTTGGTGGTAGGGAGGATAGTAAAGAAGGTTGTCTTGAATACAGTGAGATCTTGATCAATTGGGCCAGTGGACTGAGGAAAGGCAGATGAAGATTAATTTAGATTAATGCAAGGAGTTGCATTTTGGTAAAGCAAACCAGTTTGTTTTGTTCTATAACACTGGGGAGTGTTACAGAACAAAGAGCTCCAGGGGTACAGGTTTATAACTCCTTGAAATGGTGAAGAAGGCTTTCAGCCTGCTAGTTTTCATCAGGCAGAATGTTGAGTATAGGAGCTGGGATGTATTGTTACAGCTGTATAAGACGTTGTTGACGAGGCCATATTTGGATCATTGCGTATAGTTCTGGTCACCTAACTTTATAAAGAATATTATTAAACTAGAAAGAATGCATAAAGGATTTAGTAGGATGCTACCTAGACTGGAAGGTTTGTGTTATAAGGAGAGGTTGAATAGTATGTTATTCTTTTCCCTGGAGTGCAGGAGACTGAGGGGTGATCTCATTGAGGCATATGAAATCATGACAGGCACAGATAAAGTAGATAGCAGACAGCTTTTCCCCATAGTAGGGGAGTCTAAAACTAGAGGGCATAGTTTTAAAGTGAGAGGATTCAGATATAAAAGGGTCTACGGACAATTTTTTCACACAGGACATAATGAGTGTCTGAAACAGGCGACCGTAGGTAATGGTGGAAGCAAGTACAATTTTATCATTAAGAAACATTCTGGCAGATACATGGATGGGATTGGTATGGATGGACATGGAACAAACACAGGCAAATGAGACTAGTTTAACTAGTGAAAACTGGATGACATGAGCACGTTGGGCATGCTGCAGAACCTTTATCACTCTATGAAAAGTCTGTTTTTATATCTTGTTTTTGTCATATTTATACTATCGCATAAGGAGGTTTTTCCTGCAGAAGGTTAATAGGCTGGGTCCTTAAGCACATATTCAGGGTTGAGATAGACAGATGTTTAATCAATAAGGAATGAAAGGTTATAGGGCTAGGAGAGGAAGATGAAGTTATGGATTATTTCATTGCCTCAATCTCATTGAATGACAGAGAAAAATTGCTGGTTTGAGTGGCGATTTCAGCTGTTATGTCTATTCTGTCTGTTCAAAGAGTTTAATTGCAGACAAAAGAAAAACTTTCCATGCTGAAGGTCTGTCAACTCCATGGCATTTGATCCACCTCACAACTCTTTCCTGGCTTGTGATCAAACCCACAAAATATACCTAGTGATCTGCAACATTGCAGTGATTGGAGAAAACAAGAGAAGGAAAGGATTTACTTCACTCTGAAAGTCTCTAATAGCCTTTGGATATTCCAAACTTATTCAAGTTGAAAACGAATTAGTTTAAACGTAATTGCTGTTATGCAGGTAAATATAATGTAGGGAGTTTTCAAGCATTTATTGCTGCAATGAAACCCTTTTATTAAACAATCATTTAAAAAAGGACATATGAAGGGCGAAGTAAAAGAGACTAGAAAGATGTCACTATGCTGTCCATTATCACATCACCTAGCTGTTACAGGCCTGCAAGGGTTCTGAAAAATGGACTGCAAACCTCATGCCTGATAAATGTCCAACCAATGACTTTCTAACCACTTACCCTACCACCCCACCCCAGAAAAGCACAGGATGTACATGTGCACGCTTTACCCTCAGAACCACAAGGATATGAAAATTGAAATGAGTCTATCTGAATGAGCCAAGATGTTTTTATGCAGGGATACCTAATCCATTTTGCAGACACAGTGCATCTCTCTGTCGGTCTGTCTCAACATACAGATTAATCTCTGTGCTGGATAATCACATTACCATCTGCCCGTATTTGCTCTGAGATGTTCTCATCAGGGCTGTAGGAACTTTGAAAGCTCATGCTGGAATGCCATCAGGCATGATGGGCAAGCAAAATGATCCCCTGCTTTGGAGGATAAATTCAGGGCTGTGTTACCATTTCATAATGATTTGCCAAAGCAAACAAAACCAAAGTAACAAGTAAGAATTACTTTGTGCTATTTTGCCACTACTCAAACTGTCTTCAGACTTAGACATCAAAGTATCAAAAAAACACTATTTATTATACATTAATACTAAATATTACTGTACATGGTAGTCATAGATAAACCAGGCTCTGGTCTTGTAGTTACACTGGGTAAAGACTAGTCTAAGTTCTTTGTGTATTCATGCCTATGTGCTATTAATAATCTCCCATTCTAGAAAGGATTGTAGTAGCATGGCCTATTCTTCCAGAGGATTCTAACTCCACCCATACTGTGCTACTTACTCTCAGTTAATGTGCAGCCCTGGGGCATCATCACAATATTGTTCTGGGTTCCTGAAGACATTACACAACAACAACTGGCATAGGGACCAAGCCTTATTTATTCCTGAGCACTGCAAACTTTTTTCTTGATGACAGTGCTCCCCTTCCCTCCAGTAGGGTTGCCACTAGTCCAAGTTTGTCCTGGATTCTCTAGGGATTCAGGAGCATTCTCCAAGACATTGTGAACAGCCCAGAAGAAATACCAGGACCTTGAAAAAAATAATTTTCTTTTGCTTTTTAGTTATAGATATATTGGGAATTCAGAGTTCAGAAGCAATCAATCAAGTAAAAAAAAAGTTGGCTTCCAATTGACAGTGGAGGTTGACGTGCAGTGAGGACAGACACATTTTGCCAACCTGAGTGAGAGGTCAGGGTAGCTGGTGGCAGGAAGTTATATGATGAGGTGCCCAGAAATATTTTCAACCAGAGTTACCTGGAGACAGTAACTGGGTAAGCTCCTGCATGTGAAGTGGCCACTTGAGATGAGGTGCTGTAGATCATCATCAAGACTGAAGGGGAAGAATTCCATTTCCCTCAATAAGGAATCGCTGCAAATTAATGTCATCACTCCTCAGTTGTCATGGGTCAGGGTGCCACTTGTTATATTGTAATATTCAGTTCATAAACCCTTTCCCCTTTCCTGAGCATTCTGACTTTGCTGGGCTGACATATTATACATTTTGAGTGTTGTATTGGGCTCTGGCATCAACCACTGATTGCTTGTGATGGAGGGAGTCGCCAATCCCCACTTTTATGCTGTGTTTAAAGGCCCTGTTTAATTATCAGTGGTAGCCACCAGGAAGGAACATGTCTTGTATCGGAAGGTGTAGTTTATTGCAGGGTAGCAATAAGCACAAGAACATTAGGCAGAGCTAAGGACAATTGCAACGATCTGCTTATGTGGCACTATCACCATTGAGACACTAGGCAAGTCCAAGTGATTCATCAGATAAATACAATGGATGGAGCTAATGCAATTTCAACATTAACCCTTTCACAAACATCACCTTATTCAACAGTGACAATCCCTTTGTTCAGCGAAATGTATTTGTAAGGACACTGCATGCTTCTGACTTGCCATAGGCACGTGTCTTCTGCTGTAAATTGCTTCTACGTTAGCTTCAGCAGCCATCACATGCACTAAATGAAACACTCTTCAGGTATTTTCCTCAAATGGTCAGTCTTTGTGGGGGAACTGAGACAACGGATTAGAATATGACAGCAATGCTGACATTGACAGCATCATCCATTTGCCAACCTTGCCAAGGTCCCGGGCAGGTGATCAGAAGTTGGAAAGTAGACTGAGCTACATCACATTCTTAGGCCAAGGTAGTCAGCAATGAGTGGAAATTGGACCTAGAGCCATCAGGCGATGCCTTGATCCAATGACTAATGTATGAGGAAGCCATAATGATTTATTTGTGAAATATTAGTTGGTGAAGCGAGTATTTTTTAAAATTCTTTCAAGGCACGTGGCTGAACTAGCATTCGTTGCTCATTCCTAATTGGCCTTGAGGGGTCATGGTGAGCTGCCTTCGTGAACCATCTGGTGTACATCCAGCTGCAGTGCTGTAAATGTTAGGGAGTGAGCTTCAGAATTTTGACCCAGCAGCAACAAAAGAACAGCAATATAGTTCCAAGCTCAGATGATGAGTGGCTTGGAGTTGTTGTTCCCATTTGTTTCTGCCCTTAGTCGTCCTAGATGGTAGTGATCATGGGCTGGAAGGTGCTATTTAGGGAGTCTTGGTAAATTTCTGCAGTGCATCTTGTAGGTGGTACACACTGCTGCTACTGAGCATTGGTGGTGGAGGGAGTGAATGCTCTTGAATGGTGTCAAGCTTCTCGAGTGTTATCGGACTTGCACTCATCCAGCCAAGTGGGTAGCGTTCTGTCAGACCCCTACCTGTGCTTGCTAAATGGTAGATGGTCTTTGATCAGTCAGGTTAGTTAAATTATGCGCTGCTGGATTCCCATCCCTGGCCTGCTCTTGTAACCAGAGTATATGACTAGTCCAGTCCAGTTCAGTTTCTGGTCAATGGTAACCGCTCGCAAAACCCCGGACATTGATAGTCGGGACTATGCGAAGGTAAGACCATAGAATGTCAAGGTGAGATGGCTATTGAAACAAGACCCTTTGAACAGGCTTGGTAGATAATGTTTTTCAGAGATTTTCACTTTTGTCCTTTTACAACTTGTACAAAGCCATTAAAAAGGGGCTCAAAATTCCCCAATGGGTTTGTTATACTATTAGTTTTCGAGAGACGGGGCTATGGCATGAAGACAGAGAAACCCAGTGACACGGAAACTGAATAATTTAAAATTTGTTTCTGACTAAAACAAGAGCTACCTGCACCAATGAAACCTTAACAACTGATTTTAACTGAGTTTCAAATTCTCTGGAGGGCTAACCCCTTGCAATTACCCGAGCGTTTGAAGAAAAGAGCTGACTATTCTGAGTCTCCTATCAGAACCCTGTTACACGTTAATCCCACTTACATTGTACTAAATTCAGTAATACAGGTTTTGTGGTTAGAGGCTGGCAATTTTGCTAATTAAGTACAGTTAGGATGCTTTATGCATGAGAAAGAAGAAGCAGTGCAAAAGCATTGTGCATGAAAGATTATAGCAGGACAGCAGCACACTGCCCTCTGGCTAATCTACACTAATTAGTCAAGATTAGCAGTTACATTCTGTAATGAGTACAGTACTCAAAGGCACACTAAAATCCAGTCAGGAAGTTGGATAAGGTCAAAATGCTGACTGGACTGAGATGCAGAGATAATGGGAACTGCAGATTCTGGAGAATCCAAGATAACAAAGTGTGAAGCTGGATGAACATAGCAGGCCAAGCAGCATCACAGGAGCACAAAAGCTGACGTTTTGGGCCTAGACCCTTCATCAGAGAGCTCTGACGAAGGGTCTAGGCCCGAAACGTCAGCTTTTGTGCTCCTAAGATGCTGCTTGGCCTGCTATGTTCATCCAGCTTCACACTTTGTTATCTTGGACTGAGATGCATCTTGGGTTCCATTTAAGATACTTCCAAGCTGTATTGATTTTAATCGGATACACTCCCACCTGCAGCTTGGAAGTTTTACAGGTTCAAAACAAAATATTTTTATTCAACCTCTCTAGACAGTTTATGACATATCACCATGGCAGGTGGGACTTAACTCAGCACTGCTGACTCAGAGGTAGCAACATGACTAATGACGAGACTATGGCTTTAAGGGGAATGTATTTTGTCTTGGCTTCTTTTCAATAAAGAAAGGTTGAGATGGAAATAAACAGTAGTCTGCTCAAAGCCAAGAAAGAAAATAGCTTGTGAGGCCTGGGGTTTTTTTCAAAGTTGGAACAATAGATGCAGCTGGAATGGGTGGGGTCAAGCTCCCACAGAACCAGGATTTTTAGTTTTAGCTTTCAGCAGTTACAGGGGTCTTGAAGCTGGATGTAGACGCTCTTATTCTTCGCTCTGTTAGAGCTAAAAGCTGTGATTCTCTTCCTGTTGCTAGAATTACAGGTGAGATAATCTGTTTTACCGAATATGCCTTTGCCAAAGGTGTGTTTATGGGATGTTACTATGTTGGAACAGCTAATTGGCAGCAGTTAATATATATTTTATTTTGTTAGGCACTTCTATCAAGTTACAGTTGAGCCAATTTTTTAAAAAAAGTTTTATTTTGTTTGTATTTCAACCTTAGTATAAAAATAAAGTGTGTTTTGCTTAAAATTGAGTAGTGTGACCAATGAAATTGCATCTGGAATGCAACACCTTACACTTCACTTCAGAATAAAAAAAAGGTATGGTCTAGGTTATCATCTTAATATATATTGAGGGGGGTTGATCTGGCCCATAACATTGCCACTGTCCCTCAAAAGCTTTTGGAGAGTTTGTGTGTTCAAATCCTACTCTAATGCATCATCTTATTGATACTCTAGTGGAAGACTGGGGAAATGCTAATATCATTAGAGGTGTCATCTTTCCATTGAGTAGTTAAATTGAGCTTCCAACCTGCTGGTTCAGGTGGTCATTTAAAGATTGCATTTCAATGGATGGATGACCACGAGGCTTGAAACATTGAAAATTGTTTTCACCGAGAAGATGCCCGATCTGCTATAGGCTTGTTGTTTTCAAAATATTTTTATTTTCAACTTTCTGGAATCTGCAAAATTGTGAATTGTAGATAGAATCCTTGCTGTGGGTTTCTCGAAGTATCAAATGGGAGTCATGGCTGACGGGTTCTCTTCAAGTTCCATCTTTCTTTACCTCTTATTCTTACATTATTCAAAATGGTGCCATATCATGGTGACATTTAAAAGCTTTTCACTGTATTTTATGGTATTTTTACTGTAAAGTACACATGGCAATAAAATCAAATTCAGGACTGTGCGGCATGTGGGATTGTCACGCATTACAATACTCCCTGAGCTACCTTTAGTTAAGGATTATGGGTAGGGATGGGCGAGGCTTGTGCTTTAAACAGAATAGTCAGCCAGAGGACGGTAAGGAAGGGAGAGTGTGTTTTAAAATGAAGGGGCCTTCTCTTCAAATTTGTTCTTTGAAAAATAAATGGGCTTTTCCGACCAGGCATCACAGTTGGGAGCACTGGGTGTCAGGATGAGGCTAGGAAACTAGCATCCAGAGTGGCATTACCAATTTCAGTGCTGCCCATCTCCCCCTGCCAGCCCAGAAGCCCTATAAATCAGGTGTCCAGTTACAACTCAGTGGAACTACTATGCCCCAGTTCCTGAATTCCAGCTGTTTTCAGCCCACAGCGTGTCCACGCACCCCCATTTCCATTCGCTTACAAGATTGTTCCCCAAGTCTGAGGGTATTACTGTAAGAGGTATAGCCAATGGCAAAATGTGGAGACCCATTGTTGCTGGGCTGCTTTTATTCACTGTGACGGTACAGAAACATATCTTTGAAACACACACTTGTGTGTCGGCACACTGAGATCAATGTTCACACTGTACGTCATATCGACCTCTCAGTGTGTGGTTTTACTAAACTTGCAGCACTGTGGTGCTAAAGCATCCATTTCTGAGCCGCTCTTGAAATGATTTGGAAACCTTTGACTAATAAGTACACTAAGTGCCTCTCCCATAGCCCTATTCCCTGAGGTAAGTAGCAAGCCATGCTGTGAAGGGTGCAAACTGCAATGGGGGCAATGGCCAATGGGATGGCTAGTGAGAAGTGGGAGTTATCATTGACAACATCTGCAATTACACAGGTGGCTAGTGGCCATCTTTGGTATTGGCAACACACGTTCTGTTGGTGCTGTCATAGAATTTTGCAGCACAGTAGGATGCCATTCAGCCCATTTTGTCTATACCGGCTCCTGATAAAGCTACCTAGCTAGTCCCATTCTCCAGCCCTATTTCTGTAACCCTCTAAATTCATCACTCTAAAATTTATATCCAGCTCTCTTTTGAAACCTCCTATGGAAACCATCTCCACCACTCTCCCACACAACACATTTCAAATCCTAATGACTCTCTGAGGGAAGACTTTTCTCTGCAACTCATTCTTCGCTCTCTTGTTGACAATCTTGAAATTGTGACCCCCTAATTACTGACATATTGTTTGGTGCAATCAGAATATCCTTCTCTACCCTCTCCAAATTGCTCATAATTTTGAACATCTCAATAAGGTTGCGTCTTAAATTTTTTTCCTCCAAGGAGAATAAACCAAGTTTTTCTGATCTTTCTTTGTATCTAAAATCCCTAATCCCTGGTATTATTGTAGTAAACCTCCTTTTTGCGCTCTGTATAGGGCTTTAATATCCTTCTTTAAATAAGGTGACAGAACTGAACACAACACTCCAAAGATAATCTGCCCGATGAGGAGGAGCATTTCTTCCTTGTGTGTGTACTCTATGCCTCTAAAACTAAGGATCTTATAAGTCTTCTCAATAACTATTTCAAATTGCCTGGCCACCTTTAGGCATTTGATCCCTGAGGTCCCTCTGGTCTTGTCCTCACCTGAAAATTGCACCAATTTTGCCTGTATTCTCTCTCCACAGTTCATCAACAAAACGCATTACCTCCCAGTTCTCTGCTAGGTGTAAGCTCATTTGGCCAACTTATCAATGTCACCCAGAAACCACTCAACATCGTCCTGACAATTCATCATTCTCCCTTGATTATCCTCCCTGCATTTGAGATTCCCTTCCTGATTTCTATTGTTCTTATTATTCTGGTATGCAAAATATGGCCCGTTTTTCTCCAATATTCTCTCATCAATTTCCTTAGTCATCCAGGGTACTGTAACTTTGGATAACCCCTTTTATATGAAATCATTAGATCACAGTCACCTGTATCAGCTGGGATTAGTTTGCATTTATCTTGTTTTAAGATTCAGAAGGTTATGAAGTTCAACTCTCAGTCTTCACACTGAATCTTTGAATGAAATGTTAGGCTAATTCCACACTTAGCTGTTCAGGCAAAATAAGATATCTTACTGTACTGAAGATGGGGAAACTTCTTAGCATCTTGGTCAACATTCCTCCTCAACCAGCCCTACCAAAAGCCCCTCAACAAGGCATTCATGATAACTGACCTTTGCAGGAACACACACAAGCAAAATGGCAGGCAAGTTTGCGTACATGAATGAAGTGATTGCATCTCAGAAGTAATTCATTCAATGTGATTGATCTAAAAGTTACAAGAAATGTCTAAAATCATTATTCAATGCACATATTTGTCTTACGTCCTATCCAGTTCTACTAAATTTCAATTCCAGTTCTAAAGAGAAAAAGTCAATGAACGACACACTGTCTCATCCAGCTCCTCTCTGCCTAATTCTTTCAAGAAAAGGCCACAACATTTCTGTTAATAAATAAATGGGCAAGTAATGAAAGGGTTGTCTATACCACTATTTTTTTAATAGATCTGTCTTGACCGCAGTGGGGCACGATATTACAACCAGGAATGCAATATGGATTTTTGCTCCCTGTTAACCATCTATCTTCACACAACCAGACAAAGAAAAATATAGCTAACACAGAAGCAGACATTCACTTCAAAGCAGTAGAATTGAGTTCCTACAGGCAGAACTGAAAACCATTTTTATTCTCATTTGAATCAATACGGTGCAGCAACAAGAAAGTAAGCTGGAATTTAAAACAAGAATACTTCTGTCTTGGCATTCCCACTCAGCACAAACTCAAACAGAGTTTAGGGTGGGCAGTTAAAAAGTGTGGAGATCAGATTTCTTCTGTATATGGCAACTGAATTGTATCAACCTGGTTCAGACATATCCCTGGAAGATTTAATACATTATTGTTTTTCTGACCATTCTGTCTGACAACTTTCTTCTATAAGGTAAGGACTGATTATGGATAGTCAACATGGCTTTATGCATGGAAAAATCATGGTTCACTAATTTGTGTAAGTTTTTTGAAGATGAGATAAAGAAGACTGATGAAAGCAGAGTGGTGCACGTTGTTTATATGGACTACAGCAAGGTATTCAACAAGGTTTTGCATGGTAGCAAGGTTGGATCACATGGTATCCATGGAGATCTAGCCATTTGAATACAAATTGGCTTAGAAGGTAGAAGTCAGGGTGGTGGTGCAAGTTTGTTTTTTGGACTGGGGGCCTGTGACCAGCCATGTGCTGTTAGGATTGGTGCTGGGTCCACTGCTTTTTGTCATTTATATCAATGATTTGGATGTGAATATAGGAAGTATGGTTAGTAAGTTTGCAGATGACACCAAAATTGGTGCTGTGGTGAAAAATGAAGGTGGTGTGCTGCATCTTGGAAAGGCAAATCAAGGTAGGAATTATGCACTTCATGATAAGGCCCTGGGGAGTGTTGCCAGACTGAGAGTCCTTGGAGTGCAGGTTCATAGTTCCTTAAAGATGGAGTCACAGGTAGACAGGTAAGTGAAGACAGCATTTGGTATACTTGCCTTTCTTAGTTAGTGCATTAATATAGGAGTTGGGATGCCATGTTGCAGCTGTAAAGGACATTAGTCATTTTCCAATACTGTGTTCAGTTCTGACCTCCCTGCTTTGGAATGACATTGTTAAATTTGAAAGGGTACAGAAAAGATTTGCAAGGATATTGCTGGGGTTGAGAGGGTTTGAGCTACAGGGAGAGGCAGAATAGGCTGAGGCATTTTTTCCTGGAGCATTGGAGGCTGAAGGTTGACCTTTTGAGGTTCATAAAATCATGAAGGGCACAGACAGGGTGAATAGACAAGGTCTTTATTCAGCTAAGCCAGCAGAGCAAGTCAGGGTCCTTGGAGGCATCCTATCTACGTCTGCCCAATGGAACACACTTGGCGTTTCAGAAGACAGAGATGCTTGTCCACCTGAAGAAATTTAGGCGTAGTCTGGTGAATGTTGTGACCTTTTGAAATTTAGGTGGTCGGAATATCACGCCTGGTTCCTGAGTAGAGTAAATTAGATTAGACTAGATTCCCTACAGTGTGGAAAGAGGCCCTTTGGCCCAACAAGTCCACACCGCCCCTTTAAGCATCCCACCCAGACCCATCCCCCTATAACCCACACACCCCTGAACACTACGGGCAACTTAAGCATGGCCGATCCACCTAGCCTACACAGATCCCATCCAGGATTGTCAAGTCCAAAAGTTAGCCTGCGCCCCAGTTCCACAATCTTTAAAAGATTCACAGTCAGATGAAAAAAAGTTTTCAGAGAATAAAATGTAACAAAGGAAATGGATGAATGAAAGAAGCAGCTTTTGTTTGCTCTGTGTTCATCCTGTGATCCATGCAGTTGAGTACAAAACTGGTGTTGGTGAAGCATGAAGCTTGAAAATGGATTGTAAGAAGAATCAATGCATGCAAACAGATCACTAACAGGCAGAGGAGGTGACTTACATTGCACGGCGCTGAAGACACTAAGAAGCCGCTTACTGTTAATTGTTATCAGTCTGCAGCACATGGTGTGATCTGGGATACACATTTGATGAAGCCCAAGTATTTGAATCTAAAGCTTTGATTATTTCAAACCTCTGCGAGCCACAAGACAGAACACAGTAGCACCAGTGGGATGACATAAGCAGAACAACAGACAGTGCAGCATTGTCAATAATGTCTGCAGCAATTGACAAAACATCAGCAACATCCGGCACAACCAGAGTAACAACATACACAGCATCTCCAGCCAAATTTGTCAACTCTCCACTAAGAGAGAAGACAATCAGGAGATGGAAGCATCACATCTTATCAAAATACAGCCGATCACATTCATTGAGAGTAGAAAATAAGCAAGAAAATGACTCTTAAGATGAAAGGGTGGCACGGTGGCTCAGTGATTAGCACTGCTGTCTCACAGCACCAAGGACTTGGATTCGATTCCACCCTCGAGTGACTTTTGCACATTCTCCCTGTATCTGCATGAGTTTCCTCTCACAGTCCAAAGATATGCAGGTTCGGTGGATTGGTGATGGGAAATGCAGGTTTACAGGAATAGGGTAGGTCTGGGAGGGATGCTCTTTGGAGAGGTGATGCAGACCAAATGGCCTGCTTCCACACTGTAGGGATTCTGTGTTCAACTTCATTGTAAATGTCAATCTTAATCTTATTCAAAGCTGATAATACATTTAAAAAGTTAATGATTGGAATTGCATTAATAATATTTGGGATGAAAGGACAGGATGTTATATTGCTAAAAGTCTACATCAAATAGTGTGACCTCATTCAGACACTTGAAGAACTCCAGCAAATGAGTCTAAGACATTTGAGTTCTTCAAGCGTCTAAGAACCACAAAACGTAACATTCACCTCTACACATACTTTGAGCCTGGGGTAAAAACATATCATTGTTAAAGGTAGATGCTATAAAGAAGGCCATTGTATATGCACTAGCCAAGAAAGAACTAATCAAATTAATTTCACTTTTTAGCTCTTGGTTTGTAGCCATATTGGTTCCAGCATTTCAAGTTGTGATGATGTTGATGATTTATGTGATTTATACAAATGCTAATATCTTTCAGTTTAGAGTTTGGGTTTTAAACTAGTGTTGTGTGGGTTTTGCTGTGTGAGCATAAATGGAAGTTTAGTGATTAACTGGTTTTCTGGCATCATGTTTTCTTATAAAACCAGTATGAGGTAACTCCCGGATGATCATGGGACTTTGTTTGCATTGGCAAAATGTTAATGGGTGTGTTTCGAGTCAACATTGAGGAGCATCGATAAAAATGGAAAGAACTGCTATAAATTAGAAAGAAAAACAGAAATTGCTGGATAAGCTCAGCATATCTGGCAGCATATGTGGAGAGAAATCAGAGTTAATGTTTCACAACCTTCCTCAGAGCTCTAAGCCACTCCTAAGGAGCACCATCTTGCTTTCAGTTTATAAGGATCAGGATTTTTTTTCTGTTTCGGGGTTGTTGGGAAAACTTTCACTTTCCACTTCATGGAGAGCCTGGTTGAGTTAGATGCATGAAACAGTTTCTTCTCGAAACAGGGGTAAGTTGAGCAAAGTTAGGAAATAGGTTATCTCAGTGAAATGTTTTAGTTGAAAGCTCAGGCCAGAAGTATTTGGGTAGAATCCCGAAGGGCTTATTTGAAACTGAGAAAGTTTAAGCTCAGTAGTGTGACTAATCAGGGAAGAGGCTATCAAACTCTCTTAGCTAAGAAGTGTAAGCAATAATTGTTAAATCGATGATTTAGATGGAAATTACCTCTGATATTCAAATACTATAAAGCAATAGCGTGGGAATGGATGAGTTTGTACTTTCAATACATATTTCACAATCTTCTAAATTATGTTATATGTAAATAGCTTGGTTTATTTTGTTCTCTCTATTATGTAATAAACATCTGTTTACTTTTAAGACTAAAACTGTAGCATTGCACGCTTGTGTTTGCCTGAAGGAACACTTCATTAACAATGATCAGCAAGTCAGATTTCAGTCTGGGACTTGTTTGGTGACAAAATCAACTGGATTCAAAACAAAGTGCACGTCAAAGTGCTTTTTATATGACACGAGGGTTTCAGGCTTTATCACTCTTACACATAGTGAGTTCCTGACTCCCACCTTTAGTGAAGAACATCCTCTATTCCCCTTTTATCTGATGAAACTGATTTTGTTCAAGCTTGTTTGCCTTGCACTCATCTGGACAAGCTGCAAGGCCTACCAATATAAAGAGAAAGTAACATTCATACTGTGTGAGAAAAAATTTCTGATCAGTTGGCAAGTAAACTCAGGTTGAGCCATTAACATCAAGAATGTATTAGTTTGAGAACAACTGACAGTTAACAGCCAAGCTTTGTTTAAATTTAAACCAGGCATGTTGACTCTGATTGGTCAAGGTTTGCCTTGTGAAATGAACCAAAGAATGACTGAGATAACAAAGTGTGGAGCTGGATGAACACAGCAGGCCAAGCAGCATCTCAGGAGCACAAAAGCTGACGTTTCGGGCCTAGACCCTTCATCAGAGAGAGGGATGGGGTGAGGGTTCTGGAATAAATATGGAGAGAGGGGGAGGCGGACCGAAGATGGAGAGAAAAGAAGATAGGTGGAGAGGAGAATATAGGTGGGGAGGTAGGGAGGGGATAGGTCAGTCCAGGGAAGACGGACAGGTCAAGGAGGTGGGATGAGGTTAGTAGGTAGGAAATGGAGGTGCGGCATGGGGTGGGAGGAAGGGATGGGTGAGAGGAAGAACAGGTTAGGGAGGCAGAGACAGGTTGGACTGGTTTTGGGAGGCAGTGGGTGGAGGGGAAGAGCTGGGCTGGTTGTGTGATGCAGTAGGGGGAGGGGATGAACTGGGCTGGTTTTGGGATGCAGTGGGGGAGGGGGAGATTTTGAAGCTTGTGAAGTCCACATTGATACCATTGGGCTGCAGGGTTCCCAGGCGGAATATGAGTTGCTGTTCCTGCAACCTTCGGGTGGCATCATTGTGGCAGTGCAGGAGGCCCATGATGGACATGTCATCTAAAGAATGGGAGGGGAGTTGAAATGGTTCGCGACTGGGAGGTGCAGTTGTTTATTGCGAACCCAGCGGAGGTGTTCTGCAAAGCGGTCCCCAAGCCTCCGCTTGGTTTCCCCAATGTAGAGGGAGCCACACCGGGTACAGTGGATACAGTATACCACATTGGCAGATGTGCAGGTGAACCTCTGCTTAATATGGAAAGTCATCTTGGGGCCTGGGAAAGGGGTGAGGGAGGAGGTGTGGGGACAAGTGTAGCACTTCCTGCGGTTGCAGGGGAAGGTGCCGGGTGTGGTGGGGTTGGAGGGCAGTGTGGAGCGAAGAAGGGAGTCATGGAGAGAGTGGTCTCTCCGGAAAGCAGACAATGGTGGGGATGGAAAAATGTCTTGGGTGGTGGGGTCGGATTGTAGATGGCGGAAGTGTCGGAGGATGATGCGTTATATCCGGAGGTTGGTGGGGTGGTGTGTGAGAACGAGGGGGATCCTCTTTGGGCTGTTGTGGCGGGGGTGGGGTGTGAAGGATGTGTTGCGGGAAACGTGGGAGACGCGGTCAAGGTGCTGGTGAAGTGGATGAACTATTCGAGCTCCTCTGGGGAGCAAGAGGCGGCGCCGATACAGTCATCAATGTAACACCTCACTTTCACCATGGACATCCAGTCCCTATACACCTGTATTCCACATGCAGATGGCCTCAAAGCCCTCCGCTTCTTCCTGTCCCGCAGGCCCGACCAGTCCCCCTCCAGCGACATCTTCATCCGCCTAGCCGAATTCGTCCTCACCCTCAACAACTTCTCTTTCAATTCCTCCCACTTCCTACAGACAAAGGGGGTGGCCATGGACACCCACATGGGCCCCAGCTATGCCTGCCTCTTTGTAGGTTACGTGGAACAGTTCCTCTTCCGCACCTACATTAGCCCCAAACCCCACCTCTTCCTCCGTAACATTGATGACTGTATCGGCGTTGCCTCTTGCTCCCCAGAGGAGCTCGAACAGTTCATCCACTTCACCAACACCTTCCACCCCAACCTTAAGTTCACCTGGGCCATCTCCAACACATCCCTCACCTTCCTGGACCTCTCAGTCTCCATTTCAGGCAATCAGCTTGTAACTGTCCATTTCAAGCCCACCGACTCCCACAGCTACCTAGAATACACCTCCTCCCACCCACCCTCCTGCAAAAATTCCATCCCCTGTTCCCAATTCTCCGCCTCCGCTGCATCTGCTCCCAGGATGAGGCATTCCACTCCCGCACATCCCAGATGTCCAAGTTCTTCAAGGACCGCAACTTTCCCCCCACAATGGTCGAGAACGCCCTTGACCACGTCTCCTGCATTTCCCGCAACACATCCCTCACACCCTGCCCCTGCCACAACCACCCAAAGGGGATCCCCCTCGTTCTCACACACCACCCCACCAACCTCCGGATACAACGCATCATCCTCCGACACTTCCGCCATCTACAATCCGACCCCACCACCCAAGACATTTTTCCATCCCCACCCTTGTCTGCTTTCCGAACAGACCACTCTCTCCATGACTCCTTTGTTCGCTCCACACTGCCCTCCAACCCCACCACACCCGACAGTGTCCCCTGCAACCACAGGAAATGCTACACTTGCCCCCACACCCCCTCCCTCACCCCTATCCCAGGCCCCAAGATGATGTTCCATATTAAGCAGAGGTTCACCTGCACATCTGCCAATGTGGTATACTGTATCCATTGTACCCGGTGTGGCTCCCTCTACATTGGGGAAACCAAGCGGAGGCTTGGGGACCGCTTTGCAGAACACCTCCGCTGGGTTCGTAATAAACAACTGCACCTCCCAGTCGCGAACCATTTCAACTCCCCTTCCCATTCTTTAGATGACATGTCCATCATGGGCCTCCTGCAGTGCCACAATGATGCCACCCGAAGGTTGCAGGAACAGCAACTCATATTCAGCTTGGGAACCCTGCAGCCCAATCATATCAATGCAGACTTCACCAGCTTCAAAATCTCCCCTTCCCCCACCGCATCCCAAAACCAGCCCAGTTCGTCCCCTCCCCCCACTGCATCACAAAACCAGCCCAGCTCGTCCCCTCCCCCAACTGCATCCCAAAATCAGTCCAGCCTGTCTCTGCCTCCCTAACCTGTTCTTCCTCTCACCCATCCCTTCCTCCCACCCCAAGCCGCACCTCCATTTCCTACCTACTAGCCTCATCCCACCTCCTTGACCTATCCCCTCCCTACCTCCCCACCTATACTCTCCTCTCCACCTATCTTCTTTTCTCTCCATCTTCGGTCCGTCTCCCCCTCTCTCCATATTTATTCCAGAACCCTCACCCCATCCCCCTCTCTGATGAAGGGTCTAGGCCCGAAACGTCAGCTTTTGTGCTCCTGAGATGCTGCTTGGCCTGCTGTGTTCATCCAGCTCCACACTTTATTATCACTGACACCTGGTGTGGTGTTTTTCCCAGATGACTTCTGCAGAGACAATGCGGTTATTGTCAACTTTTCCATGTATGACACTGGGTAAGAACTGTTTGAGGTATTTTGCTCCCACAAATTCTCTTTTTTCTTGACTTTTTTTTGGCTTATTGAATAATAGTGGTAGAGGACACATCACTCTAGAATATCCACAAGAGCGCTGTTCTTAAATAACAAAAAGCTTTACTGCATGATAGCAGTAAATGCTACATTTGGTCTGGTGTAATTACAATGATGTGCCAAATTATGGTGTGGATTTGTTTGCTGAGTGTCCATTATTTTTCATAGCTGGAAAGATGTCAGAAAACTGTTGCCAGATTACAAACATTTTAACGAAGGGAATAAATAATTTTCATCCATTTGTTCTTAGCCTATTATTCATTCTAGCTGAATTTTTCCAGTCTCGGTAAAATCTTAGAAAATCTCCTCTGCACTCTCATTAGACTGATCACCTACTTCCTGCATTGTCGTGAGTGATATGTAGTACTCTAGATGTAGGATAAATATCTTGTTTTATACAGTTCCCGTATATCCTTTCTGCTCTTACATTCTATGCCTGAGCTAATAAAATATCCCGTACAGCTTCTTAACTATTGGAACATAAGACTGTAGTAACATAGGAACAAGAGTGAGCCATTCGGTTTGTTGAGTTTGCCCAACCATTCAGTAAGATCACGGGTGATTGAACAGCTTTCAACTGACTCATCCCCATTACTTTGTATGCTATTGGTGATCAGAAATCTGTTGATCTCTATCAAACATACTCAAAGACTAAGCTTCCAGATCCCTTTGTCCTGCAGCCTTGAATAATATAAGGACATAAATGAACTCCAAGGTCCTTCTATTCCTCTAAAATTATGTATACTCTTTCCTAGTTCTCTCTTCTCAGTTGCATTCTCTCACACTTGTCCGAATTTGAATTCCATTTTCGACTTTTCTGTGCACCTGACCATACCAGTGTAATCTTCCTGCAGTTACAGCTCTCTTCCTATCAGCCTCATGGACAACTTTTGTGTCATGCACAAATTTCTCAATCATGTCTCCTGTATTGAAGTCTAAAATATTGACAGATACTGTAAAAATCTGAACCTTGATGAACTGCACTGGGAACTAACTTCCAGTCACAAAAGCATCCACCAACCATTGCATCCTGTCTTTGAGCTAATTTCGGATTCATTGAGCCACTTTCCCTTGAAGGCCAAGGGCTTTTACTTCTCTGACCAATCTGCCAGCTAAGATCTTTAAGGTTCTTGAGGAGTTTTGTGCTGTTGATGCTGTGGCTGGTTGGTTTGCTCACTCGCTGAGCTGTTTCGGTAGTTCCCAGATGTTTCATTACCCTGCTGCACTGATGATGTTACTCAGCATGTAGGGTCTTGTTAAAAGCCTTGCTAAAGTGCACATAGACTATATCATAAGTTCTTCTGTCATTGAGTCTCCTTGTTACCTCTACAAAAATTCAATTAAATTAGACAATCACAAGCTTTCCTTGTCTAAATCCATGTTGAATGCTCTTGATTAATCTATATCTTTCTTGTAGATTAAAGGGCTAAATTACATATTTGCTCTAACAACACTTGAGTTGGTTTTCAAATAACATCATCCTGAGTCTGCAGGGTTCCAGATGATGTCCTTTCTTACAACTCTTTGCAAACAATCGTGTATAATTAAGCTAGCCTATGTTCATTTAGTTGAGCATAGACTTCATCTTCCTACATTTCTACATCACCATTACTGCCGTGCCTCAGAAGTTTGTCCAGTACTTCGTCCAACATTATGCTTTCATTCTTCATGAACAGTGATAAAATGTTGGCTCTCCTTCAGATCTCCAGCATTAAATTTATGGCCATGGAAGGTTTGGAGATGATGGTCTGGGCCTTTATTATTTCCTCCTTTGCTTTTTCTCACTTTCATGGCAATTCAAAGATTCCAGCTCCCTTAATATTTCCCCTTGGATTATGATGCTCCCACCTCACACTCTTCTTTTTTAACTACAATATCTACATTGTCTCCCAATTTTGTGAAACAAATGCAAAACAATCATTAAGAAAACACTCCCATCTTTTATATCTGATACAGGTCCCCCTTTAGGTCTGAAATAGGTCCTATTCTGATCTTAGTTACTTTTTTCCTCTTTATGTAATTATAAAACTTCATTAGCTTTTCCTTGGTTGTAGTTATCAACATTTTATCAGTCCTGCACATTGCTTTCTCAATTTCCCTTTTGATTTCACCTCTAGGGCTCATTCTTTCCAGTTATTATTGGGGTAATTAAAAACTCGTTTATTACTCCTTTATTAATTTATTACTAATAATCATTTGGGATCTATAGTACATTCCTCACAGTCCACTTTTCTTCTTCTGTTGAACCCATATGGCCTCATTTGAAGATTCTTCTTGCATTCATCCCTTCTTCAGGCACAACACTGCCTTTTCTTCCTCAGGAGGCTAAGGAAATTCAGCATATCCATATGGATCCTCACCAACTTTTAGAGATGCACCATAGAAAACATCCAATCTGGTTGCAACCCAGCTTGGTATAGCAACTGCTCCGCCCAGCACCATTAGAAACTACAGCAAGTTGTGAACACAACCAACTCTCATCCACCGACTCCATCTACACTTCTTGCTGCCACGCAAAGGCAGCCAACATCATTAAACACCACTCCCACTCCGGTTATAATCTCTTCCAATGTCTTCAACCAAGCAGAAGACACAAAAGCTTAAACACATGTAACCAATAGGTTCAAGAACAGTTTCTTCCCCGCTGTTATCAACTTCTGAATGGACTTCCAATTTCAAACCTGGTGCTGATCTTGCTTTTTGTGCAAGTTTTTTGCAGCCGTAACTTTGTATTCCTTGTTCTGTTCAATCACCCTTTGTAAGCTTATATTTTATGTGGCGAGATGGCTCAGTGGTTAGCACTGCTACCTCACAGTGTCAAGGACCCGGGTTCAATTCCAGCCTCAGGTGACTAACTGTGTGGGGTTTACACATTCTCCCTGTGAGATTTTTTTTTCCTGGGGGCTCCGGTTTCCTCCCACAGTCCAGAGATGTGGGCGTTAGGTGGATTGGCCATGGGAAATTGCCCATAGCATCCAGGAATGTGCATGTTATGTGGATTAGCCATGGAAAATACAGGGAGATGGTAGGTGGATGTGTCCGGATGGGATGCTCTTCAGAGAGCTAGTGTGGGCTTGTTGGGCCAAATGGCCGGTTTCCACATTGGAGGGATTCTAAGATCTTACTGTAATGCAAAATGTTTCACTGTACTTAGGTACATGTGACAATAATAAGTCAAATCAAAGCTTTATTTGTTTTTTTTCCCCCAATATTGTGTGTCCTTTTCTTTTATGTGAAACTCCCTTCCTATTTCACCTGAAAACCCAATAATCAGAAACACTGGGCTGCTACTCCTGCAGTTCTTACAGCCATGTTTCAACACTGGCTGTGGTATCATACTTCGAACTGTCCGTATGTGGCCTCAGCTCACCTTCCTTATTCACCATTCTTCTTTCATTGAAATGTATCCCATTTAACATTGCCAAACTCCTTTGATAACTGATGGAATTGTGATTGATTGACAACAATTACGGGACAATGCTCATTGAACTGGAACAAAACAAGAGCTTACGCTAAAGGAATGCAACATAAAGGGAGATACATTATGTAGATGTTGGCAACTGTGAGATAAGGCAGACAAGTATAAAAGGACTGCTGTGTACAAAGCATTTCAGTGAGTTCAGGTACCTAATTTAATTCAACAACTCACAAAGGGTCCTTCTGCTGACAGTTACTGTAATTACCCATTCGGCTTGCTATTTTATCCCTATTCAATGTCCAACAGTCCTCTCTTAATTTGCCAGTAACCCATTTATAATGGAACAGAGACGAACTGATTACACCGCTGCTATAAGCAACAACGTTGATCTCCTTATCAGATGATAACATGCAGTACATGTCAGAAAGGGCATCCATTTTGTTAACAGTCACCACAGCAACCTGGATGGCAGGTCTACTCGCAATTCTAAGGCAGGCTGTCATGTGTGTCAGAAAATCAGGCTGAGCTCATCAGGGAAACGACAGGTTTGCAACCAGCGAAGCGGAAACATAAAAGGATGACTGGGGGAGGGGAGGTCAGCCAGAGAATCCAAAATAGTCTTCACTTGGAGTGATGTGCACAGAGGCATTCGGTGTCTTTTGTGCTGCAGTGAAATCTCAGCCAGACAGACAGTGTGCTACATAATCTCGCTTCACAGTTAAATCCCCGGACAGGTCAGAATGATGAAAAATGTTTCTGCACAAATGTGATCAGATGCGAAAGAGAAAAGAACTCAACTCCAGAACTGGGCCAGCTCACTCAGAGAGTGGAGGGGTAAAGCGACGAGGGAGACGGTGAGACACAAGAGCAGAGGCAAGGACTGAAGAGAGGAAATGGGGTGGCGGGGGAGAACTAGAGGGAAGAGATGGGAAAGACGGGGGGGGGGGGTGCACAATTGGAGAGGAGGAGAGAAGGGAGGAAATGAGCAAAAGGAAGAGGATAGGTCAGATGGAACAGGAGTTGGAAAGGAGGGGATATTAGGAGAGCAGTGAGGGGAGAGGAGAAGCGAGGAGTGGAGGGAAGTGAAGTGAAAAAGGAGAGAAAGAGAAAGGATAGAAGAGGAATAAAGTGGAATAAAAGGAGGAGAGGGAGTATAGAGGAGAAGGAACGGGACAGAACTAATGCAAGTTACACCACAACAACAACACACACGGTGTTATATCTTGAGAGGTAAAATTGAAGAGTCAGCAAGTTATGTTTTTGAACCTGGGTTAGACTATATTTTAGAGTATTGAAGTTTTGGTTATTGTATCTTTAAAAAGATACAGTGGCAGTATCAGCAAAGGGTTGGCAGCACTGGTCTGATGTCACAGAATCATCAGTGAGGTGACCTAACAATCTTTAAAATTATGAAACATTATGATAGAATGGATATTGGGGGAATATTTCCTCCTTGAGGGGCTGATCATAACCAGGCTGCTGACTTAATGGATGGATTCCAAGAAACCCCACAGTTGAGTTCGGAATAAACTGCTTTGAGCACTGAGAATGTGGAACTCACTGTCACAGGGAATGGTTAAAATGAAAAATAAAGCTTCATTTAAGGGAAAACTAGACAAGTAGATGAGGGAGAAGGGAGTATAGGATTACAATGGTAGATTTAGATGAGGAAAGAAAGAAGGAGGTCGAATGGAGGATAAACATTGGCTTGGACTGGTTAGGTTAAAGGGCATTTTTTTGTTGTATCCTCTATATAAGCTCACCCTTGGTTATGTCAAAGAAGATGAGTTACTTGCTCTGATTTGTTCCTCAACTGGAAATAAAACAATCGCTTTGAGCAGAGATAATGGGAACTGCAGATGCTGGAGAATCCGAGATAACAAAGTGTGGAGCTGGATGAACACAGCAGGTCAAGCAGCATCTTAGGAGCACAAAAGCTGACGTTTCGGGCCTAGATGTCATCCCGCCCCCTTGACCTGTCTGTCCTCCCTGGGCTGCCCTATCCCCGCCCTACCTCCCCACCTATACTCACCCCTACACACTTCATTCCCACCCCTTTAATTTATCTGTCTCCTCTCCACTATCCACCTTCGATCCACCTCCCCCTCTCTCCCTACTTATTTCGCAACCCTCTCCCCATCCCCCTTTTCTGATGAAGGGTCTAGGCCTGAAACGTCAGCTTTTGTGCTCCTAAGATGCTGCTTGGCCTGCTGTGTTCATTCAGCTCCACACTTCGTTATCTCAGTCACTTTGAGCAGATATATTTTGTAAAGCCCCTTCGCCCAAAGGCAGTAGCACACCAGGCCTTACCTTAATGATAGGGAGTAGTCATTCCGGCTCGTCTCACTGTTCCTCACCAGGTAACTGCACTCCTTACACAACATGAGTAAATTCTCAGCATCTGCTCGGCTGATAGCTCCATGGTACCACCTAATAGACAGGGAGAGAAACAGAGAGATGAGAAAATTAAGATTGTGACAGCAAAAGTGAGACAGAGTGAGAGTATGAAAGAGACAACGAGAGTATGGATAGGCAAGATACCATTCAAGGGCGAGCGAGGAGGTGACTGAGAGAACGAGCGGGGACACAGAGAAAAATGTGTGAGCAAGAAGTGATAAATACAGTAGAGTGGGCAACAGCATAATCATAGAGAGAGTGTGTTTGATACAGTGAATATAATTTCCCTCCTTTCTTTTTAAGAGTGTCAAAAACTGCACAAATAAGGCCATTATTCATTTGCCTTTTCAAGTCATTGGAAACAACCCCCTGGGGATTCTGTGATGTCCCGGTCAGGATTTATCCCTCAACTAACATCATTGAAAACAGATTATTTGGTCGTTTATCTCACTGCCATTTGTAGAACCTTGCTGCGCACAAATTAGCTGTAGCATTCCCCACATTACAATAGCGATTACACTGGGTGTGAAGTGGTTTGTAACATTCAGAGACTGTAAAAGGTACTATAATACAAGCACTTCTCCCTTTCTTTTAAACTGTTCGAAAAACATGACAAAACCCCAGGTATCTCCTGTCCTCCATTACTTCCTTCCCTGTCTCCGCACAATGCCTTGCAGCTTCAGATATGACTGAAGTTCTGATTGGAGCCACTTTTTGGTATTTCAATCAAGTGATTTATCTCCTGTGTGGACCTTGACAATAATTGTCACTACTACTATTGTAGACTGCAACATGATCCAGTTATCATTCAAACAGTCTCAGAATTTTGAATCGCCACAGCATGGAAGCAGGCCATTGGGCCCATCAAGTCCACACTGACCTGTTGAAGAACACCCAGACCCAGATCCCATACTCTATCCTTGTAAATCTGCAGATCTGGCAGCACCTGTGAAGAAAAAACGTTTTGGGTCCGGTGTTGCCCTCTCACAACTGCTCTGAGGAGAAGTCACAGGACCCGAAATGTTGACAGATTTTTTCCTTCACAGATGCTGCCAGACCTGCTGAGCTTTTCCTGCACCTTCTGTTTTTGCTCCTGATTTATAGCATTTGTAGTTCTTCTGGTTCTTATTCAATATTGATAAGGACACCACCATGAAACTACAAGGTCTGTGCCTCACCATCCACTTCATCTTTATTTGGGAGGTGATGACCTAGTGGTTTTATCGTTGGGCTGTTAATGCAGAGACCCAGATAACATTCTGGGGATCTGGGTTTGAATCCCGCCACGGCAGATGGTGGAATTTGAATTCAATAAATACTTGGAATTAAGAATCTAACGATGACTGTGAATCCATTGTCGACTGTTGGAAACACCCATCTGGTTCACTAATGCCCTTTAGATTAGATTAGATTACCTACAGTGTGGAAACAGGCCCTTCGGCCCAACAAGTCCACACTGAACCTCAAAGCATCCCACCCAGATCCATCCACCTATAACCCACATACCCCTGAACACTACGGACAATTTAGCACGGCCGATCCACCTAACCTGCACATCTTTGGACTGTGGGAGGAAACCGGAGCACCCGGAGGAAACCCATGCAGACACGAGGAGAATGTGCAAACTCCACACAGACAGTCGCCCGAGGCAGGAATCGAGCCTGGGTCCCTCGTGCTGTGAGGCTGCAGTGCTAACTACTGAGCCACTGTGCCGCCCCAGAGAAGGAAACTGCCATCCTTACCCAGCCTGGCCTAAAAATGACTCAAGACCCACAGGAATATGGGTGATTCTTAACTGCCCTTTGGGCAATTAGGGGTGAGCAATAAATGCTGCCTAGTGTGAGACGCCCTCATCCCATGAATGAATAAAGAAGGAAAACCCTTCGACAATGGCACATACAAACAAATCAATGGGGTCCCCAATATTAGGACTTGCTGTACCTGATGGCAGGCTCTAACAGATAGCAATTCTCCAGATAAGCCACTCTGCAGAATAATATCACAGCAGTACTTTGCCATAAGTATGGCTGAATCCAATGAAGTCTATGGCCCAACTCTCCAAAATGGGGACAGAAGCCATGGTAGGCAGCCATTAATAGATTTCACACTTACAGTCACAGCTTGGTTCACCAGGGCGAACCTTTCCTGGGTGCTTCAGCATTTAAGAGTCACAGTTCAAGCAGAAGTGAGAGAGGGATACAGAAAGTGGCCAAAGGCATAACAGAGAAGCAAGATTTTAGGGGATTCCTTAAGTTGGAGAGATGAGCGAATTAGTGAGTGCGAAGAAGTTTAAGGAATGGATGTAGGAAGTGGGGATAGGTAACTGAAGTCTCTGCTATGAGGTAGTGCATCCTGAGCAGAAACAGGTAATTTAACAGGTAGTAATTTGAATATGTGGGGCAGTGTAGAGCTGGATTTGGAAGTAAGGTAGGGAAGGTCAGAGAGGGAGACTTTGATATCACTGCATATAAAAACAGAGACATTGTAGATCAGAGAAATCAAGCAATAAAGATAATAAGTTTTTTGTTCCAATTTAAAGGATTATTTGACCTTAAAATGCAGCTAATCTACTAGTTAATACGGTATTACATCTTCCAAAAGATGGAATTTCATACATCTGTTAGGTTCTAAATATATTCCAAAGGCAAGATTTCCTTAATTAGCAAATCAGTCAAAAGCAGCTAACAGTGATTAATGAACCTGTCTGTACTTCTAGGTCTTCAGCATTATGCACAGAACCAAATTAATTAGACAACATCTTCCTAGGATGGAGAGACGGTGATCGGAGGGATTACTGTCAGAAGATCGTGACCTTGATTTGAAATTCTGATTGTGCCATTTCATTTCCATTTCTCCATGCTGGTACGCAGGTCCTTGGTGACCATTTTATTGTCTTCCCGACATGTAGGGCAAGTCAACGGAGATTGGGCAAGGGCCAAAATCTGTGTGTTCACTGATTATTTAAAGGTGGTTACTGTGTGAGCTATCCCCATTCCGGCATAACAGGAAACAATGATCAATCTTAGAATCATAGAGCTGTATAGCACAGGAACAGACCCTTCAGTCCCACTCATCCGTGCTGATCAGATATCCTAAATTAATCCAATCCTGTTCGCTAGTATTTGGCCCATATCTCTCTCAACCCTTCCTATTCATATACCCATCCAAATGCCTTTTAAATATTGTAATTACACCAGACTCCACCACTTCCTCTGGCAGCTCATTTCCATGCCCGAGTTACCCCTCAGGCCCTTTTAAAATCTTTTCTTTCTCATCTTAAACCGTTGCTCTCTAGTCGTTGATATTATTGAAATTGAGGGGTAGTAGGAAAGGTGGGAGGTGGGTTGCCAATAGGCAAGGGTGTTATTGAGCATGCTACCTGGTGCCATAACACCATAAGGGCTGCTGCCCAACTTCAGGATGTATAGCTGCCGAGGGTAGAAATACCTGCAGCCAGACCAGTCCCTACAATCACCCTGTGAAGTGATTGAGGAGGTATGGAGCAGAAGGCTGATCCTTTTTGCCTGTTGTGAAAGGCGGAGAAAAACCAGACATTGTACACATGCTCGCTGAGCCAGTGGGTTTGATTGCAAACATTTTGTCACCCTGCTGGGTAACATCGTCGGTGTGTCTCCGGTGAAGCGTTGGTGTTCTGTCCCGGTTGTTATTTAATGTGCCTCAGTTTGTTGGCGTGTTTTTGGTACCACTTCCGGGTCTGTTCCTCAGTGGTTTGCTCACAGGATCTAATTTATTGTGGTTGTTGATGGGAGTTGGAATACCAGGCCTCCGAGAATGCCCTGGCGTGTCTGTGTTTGGTTTGTGCAGTTATGGATGTGTTGTCCCAGTTGAATTTGTGTCCCTTGTTGTCCATATGTAGTGAGACGTGGGAATTGGTCGTGTCTCTTGGTGGCTATTTGGCGTTTGTGTATTTGTACAGTCAATTTTCTTCCAGTTTGGCCTCTGTACTGTTTCTCATAGCCCATGCATGGTACTTTGGATATTACACTGGTTTTGGGTATGGGATCCTCTGTAGGCTATTCTGATACTTAAGAGGTCTGAGTAGTCTTGAGGTCATCTCTGAAATGTCCCTGATGTACAGTAGGGTGATTAGTGAGTCTGGTCGTGTTGTGTCTTCCTGTAGTGGTCTGTCTCGGAGGTAATGGTGGCTAGTGCTTTTCGGGTATCTATTTCTATTGAAGGCTCCGTATAGGTGCTCCTGTCCTGCTTTGCGTTATTCCGGGTTGCTGCAATGTGTTGCGGCTCGTTTAGAGACAAACTACCAAAAGAATTAAACCAGAGGGATCCAACACATCAGACCCAAAGTTTGGGTTGTATAGTGGGTGCGCTGTCTTTTCTAACCTTTGCATTACTGCTTCTGCAATCAGTCCTGATATTGGGGATCCCATTGATTTGTTTGTATGTGCCATTGTTGAAGGGTTTTCCTTCTTTATTCATTCATGGGATGAGGGCGTCTCGCACTAGGCAGCATTTATTGCTCACCCCTAATTGCCCAAAGGGCAGTTAAGAATCACCCACATTCCTGTGGGTCTTGAGTCATTTTTAGGCCAGGCTGGGTAAGGATGGCAGTTTCCTTCCCTAAAGGGCATCAGTGAACCAGATGGGTCTTTCCAACAGTCGACAATGGATTCACAGTCGTCGTTAGATTCTCAATTCCAGATATTTATTGAATTCAAATTCCACCTTCTGCCGTGGCGGGATTCAAACCCAGATCCCCAGAACGTTATCTGGGTCTCTGCATTAACAGCCCAATAATAACACCACTAGGTTATCACCTCCCAAATAAAGATGAAGTGGGTGGTGAGGCACAGACCTTGTAGTTTCATGGTGGTGTCCTTATCAATGTTGAATAAAAACCAAATGGACTACGAATGCTATAAGTCAGGAGCAAAAACAGAAGGTGCAGGAAATGCTCAGCAGGTCTGGCAGCATCTGTGAAGAAAGAAATGTTAACATTTTGGGTCCTGCGACTTTTCCTCAGAACAGTTGAGAGAGGGCGACACTGGACCCGAAACGTTTTTTCTTCACAGGTGCTGCCAGACCTGTTGAGTTTTTCCAGCAACTTCTGTTTTTGTTCCTTATTGATGCTGTTGTTGTCCTGGGTTGCCCTGCAGTGTGACAATGGTCTCTTTGGCGAGGTCGATGTTTATGCATGCAAATTGTGCTGTTACATGGAAGGATCTCATCATCTTGTCCTCTTCTATTCTGGTCTCCTTGAGGAATCCATGGCATGAATGGATGGAGTGGGCAGTGTTGCCAATTAAGTATTTCAATTTCTGTTGTAGTTCTTTGGCAAATCGATATGTTGGTGTACCTGGTGGTGAGACAATGGTTCTGAGGGGGACCCCTGGCTTGTGTACCTTGGGGAGGCCGTAGAAGCGGAGTGTGTTGGAATCCTCTGGCTTCATTCTTTTGGTAGTCTGTCGCTCTAAATGAGCCGCAACACATTGCAGCAACCCGGAATTATGCAAAGCAGAACAGGAACGCCTATGCGGAGTCTTCAAAAGGAATGGATACCTGAGAAGCACCATCCACCGTTACCTTCGAGACAGTCCACAACAGGGAGTCACAGCACAGCCAAATTCACTAAGCATCCTACTGTACATCAAGGACATTTCAGAGACGACCTCAAGACTACTCAGACCCCTAGGTATCAGGGTTGCCCACAAAATGACAACAACCCTACGACAGCCACTGATGAACATTGAGGATCCCATACCCACAGCTAGCAAAACCAGTGTAATATACAAAATACCATGCAAGGGCTTTGAGAAACACTACATTGACCAAACTGGAAGAAAACTGATAATACAGACACACGAATCCCAACTAGTCACCAAGCGACACTACCAATTCTTACTTGTCTCACTACACACGTACGACGAGGAACTTGAATTTGACTGGGACGACACATCGATAGTAGCACAAGTCAAACAGAGACACGTTAGGGAATTCCTGGAGGCCTGATATTCCAACCAGAACTCCATCAACAACCACACTGAATTAGACCCTGTGTACAAGCCACTGAGAAACAGAACTGGAAGCAGTACCAAACATCCCAACAAACTGGGGCGTGTAAACAATAAGCAGGACAGAACACTGACTCTTTACTGGAGGTGCACTGATGTTGTTACCACGGTGATGAAACGCTTGCAACCAAACCCAACGGCTCGGTGAGCATGTCGACAACCTCATCCACAACCCAAGCTACAATCCTCTGGAAAACTTGAAACCAGAGGAGATGGTGATAATAGCAGGTTTACCTGTCAGTTACTATGAAAGTTGAATCTACAGGGAATTTCCTGGTACTTGTTTATAAATCCTTAGCCCTGTCTCTGGACTCCACACAGACAGTTGCCCAAGGCTGGAATTGAACCTGGGTCCCTGGTACTGTGAGGCAGCAATGTTAACCACTGAACCACCCTTAACTGGCCTGGATCTCATCTGGGTCCCAACCACCAGCTTTCATGTATTCAGGCTCTACATTTCATTCTGATGGCCGGACTGGGACCTGAAAAGTCTCTGGGACAGTGGGTGGCCATGGGAATTGCTGGTCTCTGAAAAGCAAATGACGTTGCAAGTTACCACATTTTACAACATTGCCTCCCAGTGTTCAATGTCAGCATGGTACAGAGTCTGAGAGGGAGATTTCGGCCAGATTAATAGCACTGCGCTGCTGATTCCCATTGCCTTTGAGACATTGCCAGTGTGTGCTCAAAGATGCACATCCCGTGGATGTGGGCTTGAATTTGCTTTGTCACTAACATTTCATCTTCCTCATACCAATACCCATTCCTTTCCTACCTACACACAGGTGAAGAAAGTACGTAACAAATTACAAATAACCACAGGCATAAGAGGACAGAGCTACTCTTCATAGACCATGGGGGGACATCTTCACATGTCTGCACAGAAATCAGCAAAATGTCATTGGGGGTGAGAAGTTGAAAGACCATTGCTGAGCTCAGGGCTAATGTGCGGCTTTGCTCTTTATTTTTGTGACACTGATTCGCTCACTCATTTATCTGTTGAAACACAGGCACACAGTGACCTGCAGCAGCACATCAAACAATATTTTCCCATGTAAGTTGTGTTGAATTGATGCATTGCTGGGAGCATTGTGACATTTATGTTTTTCCGATCTCATAGGTCCCCATTAGACAGTGACACCAGAGGGCAAAATCTGCTCCACTGCACACATCTCATTGTGCTGGGGCTACTCACTCTTACAATGCCAACTGCCAATCCAGATGTATGCCCACTCAAGGGGATACATTATTGAGTCGCAGGAACAAGTGCCATGTGAAGGGCAGAGGACCAGTGAGTAGCAACTGTAGAGGGATTAAAAGCAACTGCACATTGCAAGATGTTCAGAGCTGATGCCGAAGCAGGAGTCTTCAGATAGACAAAGATTAAGCTTAGTAAGCATTAGGTTTTCTATTGAGTAGGTGAAAGGGTTTGTGGGTGTTAATGATACAGTTCATTAAATCCCAATGAGCATTTTGTAGAATACCAAAGACAGTGTAGTTTCTTCAATGCTAGCTGCAGTGAATATCTCCTTCGTTGATGTTCCAATTTAGTCATGGCTTCCTGACAGACTCTCTTTTGGAGATAAAAGGGGTAGTCACCAGATATGGCACTGTTCTGACAACCTCACAGTTGCCCAGTTGTCTACTGCCACACAGAGAGATGAGGCACTGGTCCGTAGTGCTGCTGATGTCTGTGAGGACAAAGATTTCGCCAAGTGTCCTGTTTAAACACCTGTAAATGGGTTACATAGCATATAGGCCATGCAGTCACTGCATCAATCTGTGCACCACGGGGTTATCTACTCTCTTATAGAGAAAAGTGAAATCCACACACAACATCAGCCTTCCCTCCCATTGATCTCACTCTGCTCAAATTGGCCACTGCATTTCTGACAATACAACAATATGCACATTTCCCAAATTTTGTGTTCCCTTCAGTCAGATTAGTTTGAATAAAAAAAGTGTCATTACTGATCATACCTGTTTCTTAGACTGCAAGGCACAATATAAGTTGGGATATCTAATACTTAGATCTGTCCTGCCTGTTTGGTATAGGGCAGAGTACAAGAACTGGTTGGGAGCACGTCTGACCCTTGGAAAAACTGTTTCAATAATGACAACTGACACACAAGCAGATTATGCCCATTGCATCTTCCGAAGGTGGGTATGAAATATCCCATGCTCTAATTCCCAATTCCCTGATGAATGAACTTCCCTCAATTAACACCAATAAACAGATTAACTGACTATCCATGTTGTTGTTGCCTGTCTGATCTTGCTGTGCACAAAATGGTGGCTGGATTTGTCTCTCAAATTGTCAACTGGTTGCTTTCCTTTAGTATAAACTCATTTAGTCACCAGTCTTGTACAAAGGAAACATGCTTGTGCTGGAGGTTCACATGGATGCTAAATACCCGACAGCATGAGTTTTCTACTGTAGCCAACATTTCTCTTGAAAACCCCCAGTTGACAAGAATCGTATGAACTGTCCGTTGATTGGGCTGATGGTTGCAGAAGCAGCCAAATAACTTGCTGGGTGGAATTTTCCACTTTCTCCTCCTATGGGATTGAATGGACACCATATTGCTCCCCTGCACCTGCAGGGTCGAGGTAAGGTTAAATAGTGATGCTGAGCTCTCTGTCAGATTCTCTTTGAAAACAAGAGCCCAACTGCGGTTTCCAGGAAGATGTGACTGTAGCACCGGTCGGGAGTGGCAGAGAAAAGGGGCCAGAAGGTCATAAAGGCTGGGAGAATGGTTCCTCTGAAGCAAGAAAGACATGCATTTACGTAGCACTTTTCACGACCACTGCATGTCACAAAGCAGTCCACACTAATGTAGTTTTAATGCACAGTCGTAATTTAGGAACCGTGGCAACCACCTTATGCACATCAAGAACCCATAATTGACTAGATGGTCTCTTTCATGATCTTGATTGAGGAATAAATCTTGGCATGGACACCAGGATTAACTCCCCTGCTCTTATTTGAAATAGTTTCACCAAGCAGACACAGATGCCTCTGTTTAATATCTCACATTAACTCTGATGGTGCAGCACACACTCAAAGCCCACTGGGGTGTCAGCCTTGAT
This sequence comes from Stegostoma tigrinum, assembly GCF_030684315.1. Classification (NCBI taxonomy): domain Eukaryota; kingdom Metazoa; phylum Chordata; class Chondrichthyes; order Orectolobiformes; family Stegostomatidae; genus Stegostoma; species Stegostoma tigrinum. Next base: position 32,818,327 of record NC_081383.1, read on the forward strand.
TTTTGCGATCAGACTGGGGGGAACGGGACTTGAACCTGCACCCTCACAATTCAGAAGTGAGAGAGTTGCCAACTGAAATGTGGCTCACACACACTCATAAGCATTCATGCAAGTGAAATGGAGGGAAAAGTGGACATTGACACGTTTCCTCAATCAATAACCCAATGGTATCACGGTTCTGGGGAGGAGACCCGGAAATTACAGTATGTTACGTTGCAATGGACAACTGAGGGAAGTTTAGTTTGCTTCATGGAGCCAGTGGTTAGCTCAACCAGCAAATTTTGCTTGCCATTTCACTAAACCTGGAGGAAAAAAAACACAATTTCCTTCTGACCACTTCACATCCTCTAGGAGTCAATATTGAGTGCCACAGTTCCAAAGCACGACTTCTATCCTGCATTTTCCATGTCAGCAGACACAGCTTGATGATCTAGGGACATGGGTTCAAAGCTCACCACGACAGGTGATGAAATCTGAATTCAATAAAAATCTGGAATTAATAGATAGTCAAATTTTGAGAAGATTTGTAGCTCAGGTTGAGGTTCTGGATGTGAGATTGCTCGCTGAGCTGGAAGGTTAGTTTTCAGACGTTTCGTCACCATTCTAGGTAACATCATCAGTGAGCCTCCGACAAAGCGCTGGTGTTATGTCCTGCTTTCTATTTATCTGGTTAGGTTTCCTTGGGTTGGTGATGTCGTTTCCTATATTTCCTATAAAGACCCTATACAGACAACAAACGAAACGAACGTCATCTACAAAATACCTTGCAAGAACTGTGACAAACACTACATTGGACAAACAGGCAGAAAGCTAGCCACCAGGATACATGAACATCAACTAGCCACAAAACGACATGACCCACTATCACTCGTATCCTTACATACAGATGAGGAAGGACACCACTTTGATTGGGACAACACATCCATCCTAGGACAAGCCAAACAGAGACACGCACGAGAATTCCTAGAAGCATGGCATTCCAACAGGAACTCCATCAACAAACACATTGATTTGGAGCCAATCTACCATCCCCTGAGACAAAGAACAGGAAATGACATCATCAACCCAAGGAAACCTAACCAGATAAATAGAAAGCGGGACATATCATCAGTGAGCCTCTGACGAAGCGCTGGTGTTGTTACCTAGAATGGTGATGAAACGTCTGAAAACTAACTTTCCAGCTCAGCGAGCAATCTCACATCCAGATAGTCAAATGGCAGAAATGTGACCACTGCCAATTGGCTCACTAATGCCTTTGAGGGAAGTAAATCTACCGTCCTAACCTGGTCTGTCCTACATGTGACTCCAGATCCACAGCAATGTGTTGGCTATTAATTGCCTTCCGAAATGGCCCTAGCAAGCCATTGGATGAGAAATTAGGATGGTCAATAAATGCTGGGTCAGCCAGCAAAACCCGCATCCTTTGAATGAATAAAAATAAAAATTTCTTCCATCCGTATCCTCCCCCAGCCTTTTGCTACATCTCAGCATCTTTCCTACAATACTATCATTGCTCCCTTTGTCTTCAATTCTGGGCACCCTCACCATCTTTTCTATTCTCTAGTCCCCTCCACCAACAGGGCTATGGGGAGAGTGCAGGGAAGTGGAGTTGAAATGCCCATGATTTAAATGGCAGAGTGGACCCGATAGGCCGAATGGCCTTACTTCCACTCCTATGTCTTATGGTCTAACAGCATAGAAAACACCATTTTCCAGCTCCTTTCCGTTCTGAAGATGACTCATACTAGACCAGAACAGTTAATTCTGACTATTTTGCTAAAGATGTTGCCAGACCAGTTTGGTTTCTCCAGGATTCTCAACGTTCACACCAGGAGTTTTCAGCCCACGCAATCCCAATTGAAGCAAATAGAATCGTGATCAGTGTGTGCCACGCATCTTTAAGAAAAGGGTACTGTGCAAGTGCAGGCTTTTTATATGGAGAACAAAGGACAGAGATATATTTTCTCCCCACACAGTTTAAAAAGAATCCCATGTTAAATTAACTCGCTGTTGTCAATCATGTTTGAGAAAAATCACCTCATAGGCAAAGGGCACTATCGACAGCAAAGAGATGAGCAAAGAGAAGTCGGAAATAATTGCAAGAGTTGGCTGTGGGATTTTTTGTTTTCTATTTGCCATTAAATTGCCTCAACATATAAAATTGCGCCAGTTTATATCATTAAGTACAGGCTCCGAAAAACCTTCTGAAATCCTCAGCAGCACCTAGTTATGTTCAACTCACTCATGCAGATGTGCATTGCTAAGATATGCAGCCAGGCACTGTGCTGTGCGTGATCAGGCTGGTTTGTAAGCATGCAATCAGTTTTGACTTACATAGTTACACAGCAGTGGTTCTATTAATGAGGAAGGGAGTAGTCCAAGTCAGTTGGCAGCTTTTCACACTGTCATTAAAGTTGCACAATAAGCCTGGAATATCAGGCTTACGAACTGCCCATTCTTCAAGCTGGAGCACCTATCCAAGCAAGGCAGCTGATAAACTTGGTCCACAGCGATGCTCTCTCTTAGTCAGAAAGTTGGGAGTTTGAACCCCTCTCCAAAGGCACTGTCAGAGGTGTTTCCTTTCACTTGAGCTGTTAGGTGCTGCCTGACATTGGATATTAAAGATCCCTTGGTAGCAGTTGAAGAGATTAATATTGCTCAACGACTAAAACCAGATTAAGTGGCTATTCGCTTATTGTTGTTTATACACTGCTGTGGGATTTGCCTGCCAGACTGCCATATTTTACTTCAAAGTGACTACCAAGAGGCTTAATGAGGCACTGCATAAATGCACGTCCATCTCAATCGCTTTAAGGCAGCATTAAATTTAGTACCTTTGGTAGTTAGTTTCAAACCTTGTCAGCCATCTTTGAAGTGTAGCATAAATTAGAACCTTAAAGACAGCAAAAGAAATTCTCAGAACAGTCTAAAGCACTTTTTAGTCCAGCAATCACTTTTGAACAGTGGTCACTGTTGTTAATATAGTGCAATGAGATCGACAGCACAGAAAAAGGCCCTTTGGCCCACCGCATCCATGCCAGTCAAAAACAACTCCCTAACTATTCTAATCACATTTGCCAACACTTGGCCCATTGTCTTGTATACCGTGGCATTGCAAGTGCACATGTTAAACATTATGAGCGTTTCTGACCCCCAAATTTTTCTTCCTATTGTCTCTAAACCTTCTGCCCCTTATCCCAAATCCCTCCATAAGGGGCAAAGTTTCTCCCTGTCTACCTTATTTCTGTCCCTCATAATTTTATCCGTTTCAATCATGTCCCTTCTCAATCTCGTCTGCTCTAAGGAAAACAACCTCAGCTGTCCAAACTCTCCAGCTCAGCAACATCCTGGGAAATCACCTTTGCATTCTCTCCAGTGCAATTACATCCCTCCTATAATGTGGATTCCAGAAGTGCAAACAATACTCTAGCTGTGACCTAACCAATGTTATATATTTTTCCAGCATAACCTCTTTGCCTATAACCCTATGCCTTGGCTAATATCAGCAATATCTCATATCCCATATGCCTTCTTAACTGCCTGTTTTGATACCTTTATTGGATTGGTGTACATGCAGAATAAGGTCCCTCTGATCCTTGGTGCTTCCCAGGGGTCCTACCATTCAGGATGTGTATCCTTGCCTTGTTTGTCCTGCCCAAGTGCATCTGCTCATATTTATCTGGACTGAATTCCATTTGTCATTGATCAATCCATCTGTATCCTCTGGTAATCGAAGGCTGTACTCCTCACTGTCTACCACCCCACCAATTTTTGTATCATCTGTGAACTTACTGATTAACTCTCCTATATTCAAGTCTAAACCTGTATGCAAATACAGTAGTCAATCAGCAAGGAGCAAGTCCCACTGTGAAACTACTGATCATCCAGTTATTGATGGTTTCGAGTATGGAAGAACATTGACCAGGATTTCAAGATCACCCCTATGTGGACAGTGAAATGGGAGAAAGGGCTGAGAGTTTCCAGCCTTAAATATGCCAAACATGGCATTCTTGATCACTCAGAGAGTTTGGTGTGAGAGTAACTATGCCTCATATAACACGAAAGCCCAGGTTTGACTCTTACTGTGTATTGAGTTTGCTGATCCTGACCAGAATATCACTTGTGGCATTACAACTGATCTCAACATTCCTACCTGCAGAAGGCAACACGTCAGTCAGTGAGCGGGGTAACACAGTGGCAAGCACTACAGCCTGGCAGCGCTCGGGACCAGGGCTTGATTCTAGCCTTGTGTTGGAGTTTGCATGTTCTTCCCGTGTCTGTGTGGGTTTCTTCCAGGTACTCCAATTTCCTCCCAAGGTCCAAGTATGTGCTGGGTGGATTGGCCATGCTAAACTGCCCCTTAGTGTCCTGGGATGTGTAGGCTATATGGATGAACCACGGTAAATGCAAGGTTCTGGGGATAGGGTGGGCCAGGTTAGGATGTTCTTCAGAGAGTCAGTGCAGACTCCATGGGCCAAATGGTTTCTATCTGCATTGTAGGGATTCTATGACTCCTCTTGTCCTATTGGAGAGACTTCACTTGAAGATAAGTGAACTAGAAGAGAGGTTGCCTGTGAAGCTCTCTGATGCTAAATATATAACCAACAATCATGTGTGTGTTTGGGTGAAGTACAAGTAGAAATTTGTTGCCTGTGAAACAGTATCCTCAAATAGATGGAGAGAAATTACTTTCAAACTTCAGTAGACAGATCATCTTTGCCCTCTATTCAAGAAGAAACAGGCACTTTAAAAAGTGCAAACGCAATATATTTCCTTTTCCATTTGACAAAAATGCACGTTATGAATAATACATGGTACCAGCACTTAACCTTTGCTAAAATCTGTACAGTCTCAAAACTCAGATAAAACTTCTTAAATTTTAAAGAACAGGTAGTGAGCCTCATTCTTGAGCTCATCCTCTTGTATCAGCGAAATCTAAGACAAGCCAAACGTGCTGAGCACCAGATCCCAAAGTTACAGGCACATCCTCTCAGCCTTTCATAAACTGTTCTTCAAACACAAACTACTAAAACTGTTTTGAAGATTCACTTGGATACATAGGGAGGAATAACTTAATTTGGTTGGGTTTTGAAGAACAAAAGGTACAAAAATTTAAAATATCAGCTGGGTCATTTAGGAGGGGAATCACACGAAGAGTAGTGCAAATCTGGAGCACTCTCCCACAAGGAGCTGGACAGCTGGAATTTTCAAGACCTTGCTTGTTCAGTTATTATTGGACGACAGTACAGTATAAAGGGAGCTGAAACAAAGGGAAATAAGCTCTGTTCAGCTCTCATGCAATTCCTATGAATCTGAATTTTCTTTTTAAATGGAACCCCTACACAGTATGGAAGCAGGCCATTCGGCCCATCGAGTCCACACCAACCAGCTTGAAGAGCAGCCTGCCCAGACTGACTCCCCTACTTTCTCCCTGTAACCTTGCATTTATCATGGCTAATCTACCTAGCCCACACATCCCTAGTCACTGTGGGCAATTCAACATGGCCAATCCACCTCACCTACACATCTTTGGCCTATGGGAGGAAACTCGAGTACCCAGAGGAAACTCAAGCAGAAACAGGGAAAACGTGGAAATTCCACACAGACAGTCACCCGAGGTCAAACTCGAACCCAGGTCCCTGTGGCTTATGAGGCAGCAGCACTAACCATTGAGCTACTAAGCTTGCTTCATCTCTCCACCTTTAATATTTTAAGTTAAATATCTATCATTTCAACCCTGCCTGCAATCTCCTCTATACATTCCCCTGACCAATTCCGTGCCTATAAAGCAACCATGAAGTTTGCCTGTATGAGGAATGCTGAAGTGGTTATACTTCACTGACAGTGTCTGATTTAAGTGGACACATCATGGGGAATCCAATTCATCGGGCAGCTTACTCTTTATTGCCACTATTCTATCATGAAGTTTTACTCCCTATGCCTGCACATAGCTTGCTAGTTCTACACAGCTGTCCTCAATTCCTGGGCTTGTTGTCCCAAGTTAATAGCTTTCTTACTTCACTCTTATCTACACTTTTCACAGTGCATGGTACATGGAAATAGTTGTATCTCTCTTACATTTTTTTGTCCCAAATTTGCTCTGATGATGTATTAGTGAGTCAGAATGTACATTTAATAAAGATATGATTTTTTAGAAAGAGAGTAAATTTCTGCAAATCATACACACATGGCAAGTCTCCAATCTTCCTTTGGATCAATTCAAATTAACCAGACTAACCGAATGCCTCAAATGTAAACCATTACATCCCTACTTGTGTTTATTGTTGGTCTGTAATTTAATTTCCTTTAGATTTCTGCTCCTTTTACTGTTGTTATTTATTCTCATTGACTGTACAAAGTTACAAAGCCTGACTGAAATAGATCGTTGAGGAAGACAACCAGCCCGGCCAATCTGATCCAGCCTATTTATGCTTTAGTCATGGTACAATACTTGACTGATGTCCCCAGGACATCTAAAGATGAGTAACAAATGTGACCTCCGCATCATCCACATTCTCTGAACAAACACAAAGCACTTCAATATTTCCAATGACTTTTCTTATTGTTTAATTCTGTGATTTAGATATGGAAGTTATTGGGACTAACAATGTCTTGTTAAAAGTCCAAAGGCATTTTATTGTACTTGATTTCAAAAGCTTGCGTCCTGCACCCCTGCTCAAATCCTTTGTCTTGCAACTCAGATTTTCTGTGTATTCATTCCCTTCTGCTTTATCATCACTTACAGAGCTTTAAGGCACCATACACCTACACTCTAGAACTCCCTGCCCCAATCTCTCCTACAACATGTCTTTGGTCACTCCAAAACTTGCTTTCGATGGGACATTTTTCCAAATGCCCTTCTGCTCCTGGATTCTGATCAGATGATCAAATGTGCAGCACATTGGAACATTTTGTTGATTTGCACATGTTATATAAATACACATTGAAGTGATTCGAAAAAGGATAAAGAAAGATTACAGGTCCACAACACCTTAGAGGCAATGAAGCACAAAGAACGGTGTCTGTTGCAATGTAGGAAATCTGACATCTAGTTTGTGCACAACAAATACCCTCAAAAAGCAATGGCCGGACACTGTTTACATTGATTGAGGCGTAAATATTGAACAGGACACTGAGAATATCTCCACATATTTTCTGCACAATTGTACCATGGAAACTTCTGCAACCACGTTGGGAGCAAGTCATATAAATTAGGGGGTGTAATTCTAAAGGAGGGGTCCTGGCTATATATGTGCACAGATCATTGATGGTCGCAGGACAAGTGGAGAGGATCAGTTAAAAAGCAAACAGCGTCCTTGACTTTATTAATAAGAGCTTTGAGCATAAGAGCAGGGTGACGACACTTGCTGGACCTCAGCTGTATTGTGATCAGTGGTGGGCAACACATTGTAAGAAAGGTGCAAATGCATTGGAGACAGTGCAGAAGCAACTAATAAGAATGATTCCATAGAATTCCACAGCGTGGAAGCAGATCATTCGGCCCATTAAGTCTATGGTGACCGGTCTGAAGACCTTCCACCCAGACTCACCACATGAGCCTGCATCTCCCACAGCTAATCCACCTAACCTACACATCCCTGGATGCTATGGACGATTTAACATGGCCAACCCACATAGCCTACACATCTTTGGACGGTGGGAGGAAACTACAGCACCTGTCAGAAACCCACACAGACATGGGGAGAATGTGCAAACTCCACACAGACAGTTGGCAAAGGCTAGAATTGAACCCGGGTCCCTGTGAGGTAACCACTGAGCCACCGTTCAATTCAGAAATGGGGAACTTTAGTTATGAGGATAGAGCGAAGAAGTACGGACTGTTTTCCTTAGAGAGAGAAAGGGTGAGAGGCGCTTTCATGGAGATTTTCAAATTCATGAGTTGGCTGCTTTGTTTAATTCTTTTATTCATTCACGGGATGAGGACATCGCTGACCAGGCAGCATTTATTGCCCACCCCTAATTGCCCAGAGGGCACTTAAGAGTCAACCACATTGCTCTGGGTCTGGAGTCACATGTAGGCCAGATCAGGTAAGGATGGCAGTTTCTTTCCCTAAAGGACATTAGTGAACCAAATGGGTTTTTCCAACAATCGGCAAAGTATTTGTGTTATCATTAGGCTCTTAATTCCAGATATTTACTGAATTCAAATTCCACCTTTTGCCATGGAGGGATTTGAACCAGGACCCCAAGAATATTATCTGGGTCTCTGGATTAACAGTCCAGTGATAATACCACTAGGCCATCACCTCCCCACTGAGAGATTTATTCAGTAAGAGATTGACATACAGACTGAAAGACATAGTCAATGTCATCTTAATTCCCCAATTTGTCCTGATTAGTTCACAAATTAAGTGTGAAACTAGACTGTAAGAAGTTACAAGATTAATTCTCCAATTGTTGGGAGGGGCAATTGTATGGTTGCAATAATTAACAATTGGCCTGCCCATTCCTGAACGAGGGATGTGAAAAGTCAGTCAACATTTCCACTCCTCATTGTGATCAAGCGACCCTTGATTGAAGGTGTTGGTGTGTAAGTGTGATGTGAAGGCAACCAAACTTGAGTGCAATAGCCCTGATGGTCAGATGACATGCCATGAGTCAGTGCCTAGGCTACACATGGGTGAAGTACCAGAGTGTGCCAGGCAGCAGTGAAACTGAATGCCACTTCCTTCAGGTGAGAAACTGCTCAAGAACATGGAGTACACTTTTAACGTGTTTTGCAACAGATGTAAATGTGAGGTCAGATAAATGTTTTTTAACACAATGAGTGGTTAATGTATGGAATTCACTGCCTAAAAGTGTGGAAGAGGCAAGGTTGATTAAGGCACAGAAGAAGGCATTGGATGATTATTTAAACTGGAACAATGCACTTGGTTACAGCGAAGTCGTCTATGGACCTGGGGGTTGCTATTAAGTTAAAACACTCAGAGAGCTGCTGCAGACATGATGGGCTGAATGGCCTCCCGCTGCACTGTAACAATTCTGATTCTGAGGTGTCTGTTCATGGATTTTGTGACTGCATACTTCCACAATGACTCAGAGAAATAGTTTGATGTGATCACTCATACTAAAAGGGATTATCATCTGATCTCAGGGGAAAGAAGATTAAAATACAATGCAGAAAGGATTTGCTGTGACATTTTCATTGTTGCAAGTATCACATTAAAAGGCACAGGCTTTTCTTAAAGTGAGAGGAGCCTGGTTCTTGAAATAGAAGCAGCCGTGTTCTATCATTGAATATACAGCACAGAAATGCACCAATCCATCCCAGCAGATGCATGTTAATGTTTTCACTCCAGGCAAACCTACAATTACTCCCCCACATCTAAGGCATATTTTTTCTGCTTCAATTGTGAAGCAAGTTCATGATATTTATTGGAAAAGCTCAGCAGGTCTGGCAGCATCTGTGGAGAGAAATCAGAGTTAAGGTTTGGGGTCCAGAGACCCTTCCTCAGAACTCCTGTCAGCTCTGATTTCCCGACACAGGTGCTGCGAGACCTGCTGAGCTTTTCCAGCAATTTCTGATTTTGTTTCTGATTTACAGCATCTGTAGTTCTTTCGGTTTTTATTTGTGATATTTATTATTTGGAAACTTGGATTCTAAATTGGACAAAGCCATATTAAGTTTAAAGTTGAATTTATACTTTAATGCGGCATTTTATGAAAGAGAGACATAGTTTTGGTTTCATTTTTGAATCCTGAGGGAGACTGGATTGTTTGAAAAATTGGTTACATGCATTTAAATTAGACATTTAACACCTGAGGTGAATGGTTGAGTGCTTTAGAAACAAGGTTAGAAGAGAGAACAAAAACATGAGCAACAGGTGTCTTATAACAGAGGGAGACAGAGACAGAAACAAATTACTTTAGAAATGTAGAGCTGTCCAGAGGGTCAAGGGTGTGCATAGTTTTATTTTCAGAGACAGAAATGGGGCATTCAGAAATTCAAGACCTGTTAAAGCAGCGCTACTGTACAACAATCTGTAAAACATTCAGGGTTGCAGAAAAGCAGTCCTGAGTGGTATAGAACTAACTGGGGAATTTCATGCAGGATTTCTCTGAGATCAAGCGAGTTTTTTTTCCTCACCTCATTAATTATGCAACATGCCCCTACAGTGGCCTGCTTATCATATTTGGCCATTCGCTGCTGGCAGAAGCGCCAACCAATGTTGGCACCTCCCAGAGTTCCTGGCACTGGCAACATCTTTGCAAACCAGCTGTACACCCAGCCAAGTGCTGTCAGTTTGCAATTGCTTTGCACCGTTCCTGTCAATTTCCCAGTCTTGCTAGACAGAGGGAAGCCAGCAGCTTGCTTTCTGATGAGGAACTGGAGATCCTGATGGGTGGCAATGTGTTGGGGGCAGTTGCATGGTCTGAAATGTTGCTTACTGATGGGTGGCCAGGCAGGCAGACGGCAAGTAGGCGTTGTCAGGGTATCGCTCTGCCTTTCATATCAGGAAATGTCGCTGTCTAGTTTCTATCAAGAATGGGAAACTGCAAATCATTGAGCTAAGATGACGTAATAATCATCTAATGCATGAAAATAGGTTTCTCATCATTCATTGGCAAGATTCTTATCTCAGCATTCCACACTGAGTTGGAAAATGTGATTTTTGCTCTCACCATTGAGAAGATCCTCACTAACCGTCTCACGTAGCTCACATATTCCAGGAGTTGGGAAAACTCTGCCTTTAATAGCTTTAAATTGAGGGGTGAAAGATATAGGACAGATGTCAGAGGTAGTTTCTTTACTCTGAGAGTAGTAAAGGAATGGAACGCTTTGCCTGCAACGGTAGTAGATTCGCCAACTTTAGGCACATTTAAGTTGTCATTGGATAAGCATATGGACGTACATGGAATAGTGTAGGTTAGATGGGCTTCAGATTGGTATGACAGGTCGGCACAACATCGAGGGCAGAAGGGCCTGTACTGTGCTGTAATATTCTATGTTCTTAATATCAGTGGAAGAAAAGCTCCAAAAACAGAAGGGTGTTGAAAAGACAGAAGATGTGCAATTTGTTCAAGGGTCTCTAGAAGAGACAGTAACTAAAAAAAAAACACAAAGTGAATGTAAAAACAGCAATGCCACTGAACAAGAAACTTTAAAAGTGGAAGCAGAGTCTCCCTTCACTGAATTGAGTACTTGTAAGATTTTGTTGAGGGTAAATTGTTGAATCATTTGTTCAGATATTGTAATAGACTGTTTCAAACAGTTCTTGTTTTTAGTATAATTCAGTTAGTTTACTTTTCCTGCCGTGCGTAATACACTGTAATGTTGTTCTGTTAAAGATACATTGACAGCCTCTTGCACATATCTTCAGTGACTGCACACTATAGTAAACAAAGTGCAAAGTAAAACTTTAAGGCCATCCATCAGAATGCAATCTGTGATCAGACCTTTCCAGTATTGCTGACACCTTGGATCATAACACTATCTTCATGTTCTTTGTGTTTTTTGTTTATTTATCCAGGGGATGTGGCCTTCACCAGCTAGGCCAATATTTATTGCTCATGCCCCTAATTGCTCTTGAGGTGGTGGTGACAAGTTATCTTTTGGAACTGCTGGAGTCCATACGCTGAAGATAGACCCACAATGCTGTTAGGGAAGGAGTTCCAGATTTTAAACTAACAGCATTGAAGGAATGGCAATTATTTCTGAGTCAGGTTGGTGAGTTGCTTGAGGTAAATGTACTTGGGAACAACATACCTCCATCTGCTGTCCCTGTCCTTTTGGATGACAATGAATGTGATTTTGGAAGTTGCTGTTTAAGGAACGTTGGTGAATTTCTGCAGTGCATCTCGCGGATGGTACAAACTGCTGCTACTCAGCATTGATGGAGGGGCTGAATGTTTGTGGATGTGGTGCCGGTTGAGTGGACTGCTTTGGCTTGGATGGTACCGAGCTTCTCGAACGTTGTTGGAGCTGCAGTCATCTAGTCTGGTGGGGAGTATTCCATTGTACTTGTGACTTGTGCCTTGTAGATGGTGGATAGGCTTTGGGAGGCCAGGAGGTGAGTTACTTGCTACAGGATTGCTAGCCATTGACCAGCTGTTGTAGCTACTGTAGTTATACAGCTAAAAGTATTTATTTGCTAACTTCTCTTTAAACATACCTACACTATATCAACCACTTTGTCAGAAAAGATGTTACCCCTGATTGGATTTATTAGTAACTAGCTTTTCTTTACAATCTCTATTGTTGGACCATCCCAATAGTCCAGTATCTAAAAGACGATTCCTTCAACACTGCTGGGTCAAAATCGTGGAATTCCCTGCCTAAGGGTCAACCAACAGCAGGAGGACTGCAGCGGTTCACCTTCTCAAGGGCAACCAGGGACAGGCAATAAATGCTGGCCCAGCCAGCGACACACACATCCCACAGATGAATAGCATTTTTTAAAAAGAATCGATTTTATACTTACACTTGTTTCTCTAATGGTAGAGTAGGGTCCACCCTCTCAGGCAGCGTGGAGCCATGTTCTGGAGTCTGTGGTTTGCTGTATTTTGAGCCTGCAGCCAATGGGCTGAGCTGTTTCTGTTGTCTCAGTCGGTCCTTGGCAGAAGGAGATGACCGGTCCCAATCACAGCTATCAAACTGGACTGTTTAAAAAAAAACAAACACACATACACAGAGAGCAACACATTAATCATAGAAACGTATAGTACAGCATCAGGCCATTTTACACAACCTGCCTGCACTGATTACTTGAAAGGGATAACACATTAGTTCCACACAACCTGCTCTTTCCCCTGCAAATTTGTCTTTTTCCATAAATTTCCAATGAGTTTTAATAGTGAGTCAGCTTCACCACCCTTGCAAGCAAGAGAAAATGTTGCTGCTAACTATCAAAACACTTTTCTTAAGTCTGAACAGCTATGTTGAATGATTTTTTTCTTTTCTGCTCTAAAATGGACACATTCCCCACTCCTCTCACATAAGATAAACCCTTATTCCTTTGCTAGGTCTCCACCAAATTCTCTCCACCCCAGCGCAGGTTTCAGGGTCTCTTCACAGTGCATTCCTTGATTTCAGTCAGTCATGCTGAGGAGGGAAGCTGGGCTCCTCTTCTCAGGAGGAGGTAAAGCAAACTATTTTAAAGGGATTTTTTGCTCGCGATACGGAAGCTATGATGATGTCAACTCCGAATAGCATTCTGGATGGAGAATAAGGTGAATGATATTGAGTTCCTGCTCTGTCAGATTATCACAACTAGGCAGGATGTGAATGAAGCCAGATGGAACAGCCAGTCAGCAAAAAATATTGACAATATCTGACCTCAGGCTCATGTTAAACCACATGCCCTAAAAAAAGCATTTTAATGGAAGGGAGCACTAGGATTCATTATTCTCATTGAGGCTTCACAATGAACTTGACTTTCACAAAGACTGTGCATGCCCTCTGTGGATAGTGCCTGCTCTGCTGAGTGTTTCTAGCTTTTATGTTTTTGCACATTAAAGTGGGGTGTTCAATGCTGAACAGATTTTGATTGCCAAGCCTGGCTATATCTGGTTATTTTAATTGCTGTTAATAAACCTTTCCTGGGGTTGCTGCGAAGGCTACAAGCATCAGGTGCCAGCTGAGGGGATGCAATCGAAGATTCTCTTCAAAAGGAATTTGGAACAAATGTGTTTACCTTTAGCAGCTGACTAGAGCTCATTAAAACTGGGCGATGCAAATGTAACAGGCAGTGTCATCAACCTCCTGCGTTTCGAGTTGAGATGGATACATTTGCACCCCAGCACTAGCATATGGTGACATGCAGATGTTCCTGACCAGCCATCACTTCTTTCAGAGTTGGAGCAGGTCACAGTCATTCAGACAACTGTCAGCCTGCTGTGCTGGTGTGAAATGGAGAATAAAACAGCAAGAGAATCAAGTGGCAGCCATTTACAGGTCCTCAGCCAAGTAGTGGATACAAACATTGAAAGAAGGCTATTCCTTGAAGTGATTCTAACCCATTCCCTCCCCACACCACTCCATTTGTTCCAAATTTTAAACATCTCTTCATTGCCTGTCCTGTGTCTGTACTTTTTACCATCTTTCCTAACTTATAATTCCTAGTTTATATATTCATCCCACAAAGTGCTTCAAGCCATTTTACTACGTTGAGAGTTCCGGACAAATCAAGCCCATTGCTCTGACATCCAAAAGTTTTTGACACTTGCCTCAAGCCCCATAAAAACCTGAGTCAAGTGTTTGACAGGTTTGTGAAGGTATAACCATTTGAAGAGGACATGAAGGGCTAGACAGAGCACATCTGAGGGAGTTTACCTGTTTACTGACTGTACTGTCCTTAATGTGGTGATGTTATTGTAAAAGATGATCCCAGTAAGGACAAGATCAAACAATAATAGTGGGCATCTGATGCTCATTAGAACATGGATGTTTTAAGGGCTGGTCAGTTCTTGTGGTGCAGTGATAGGGTCCCTACCTCTGACTCAGGAGGACAGGTTCAAGTCGCACTTCTTCCAGAGGTGTGTAATAGCATCTTTAATAGAATCCCTACTGTGTGGAAACTGGCCCTACGGCCCAGAAGTCCACACTGACACTCAGAGCATCCCACCCAGACCCATTTCCCTATAACCCACCTAATCTACACATCCCTGAACACTATGGGCAATTTAACATGGCCAACCCACCTAGCCTGCACATGTTTGGACTGTGGGAGAAAGCCGATGGGGAGAATGTGCAAACTCTATGCAGACAGTTGCTCGAGGTTGGAATCCAACACATATTCCTGGCGTCGTGAGGCAGCAGTGCTAACCACTGAGCCACCGTGCTGCCATCTTTGAGCGGGGCAATTTGAAAATATCTAAAGTGATGTTCTGGGACTCAGGTGTTTACAGCAACCATTCGAGGAATAGCCAAAAATAGGTGCTTACAGCACAGTGACAGTATCTTGACTTCTGAGCTAGAAGACCCAGGTTCAAATCCCATTTGCTCCAGAGATGCGTAACAACATTTCTGAACATGCTGTTTAGAAAATATTTTCCCTCATTTTGTTAGGTGTCAGGGGCATGCCTTCAGGCCAGATTAGATGTTGACACAGATCTAAGCTTAGTCTTTGAGTGAGCTCTGTGGTGCAGTGGTAGGGTTCCTACTTTTGAGCCAGGAACCCATGTTCAGATCCCCCCTACTCTAGAGTTTACATTTCTGAGCAGGCTGATGAGAAAAAAAAGAAGTCCTTGTCGGGACAACGTAAAGTAATTTCACTCTACATCTTGGGATTGCTTCATTTAAATTAATTTCCTCCTCTGGGATGGTTTCCTCTATTAAAAGTGCCAAATCTATTCAAACTGTTGCGTTCTTTCTGATCTCATGCTATATGTACCTGCAGCTTTTCAGTGTTTTTAAACTCTCAGACATGAGAACATTAACAGCTTACTGGATCTTGAGGAGCATTGCTAAGCTAAGACTGACCACGTCTATCACCTGCTCACTTCACGGCTTGTCGCAAGCTGGGGCCTCCAGGTTGCAGCCGTGATTAATATTTCCCGACCCCAAGCTGTTGTATAGGTCAACTGTTTTAAATGGGTTAATGTTGGAGAATTCATTTTGCTCTACCCAATGTCATTCAGTCTTGGGAGAGGATAAGGCAAAACATCTTAGGATTTCATAGAATGAACACCTAAACCCCCAGATATCTTCACTGACTTTTAACAATGTCTGATCGGCTAATGAAAATTCTACCCAATTGCTATAGGAACAGGAGTAGGGCATTTAGCCCCTTGACCCAGCTCCATCATCCTGTGAGACCAAGGTTGATCTGTTGTCTAACTCCATAACATGTGCCTTTGGCCCATATCGCTTAATAGATTTGCTTAACAAAAAATTATCTATCTCAGATTTGGAATTAGTGGATTATCTAGAATCCACTGCCATTGCGGAGACGAGTTACAAACATCTACCACCCTTTGAGTGTAGAAGTTCTTCCTAACATCTCTCCTAAACTGTCGGGTCCTGATTTTTACACTATGCCCCCTAGATCCAGCAGCCCTAACCAGTGGAAATAGTCTCCCTTAATCTACCTGTCTTTTCTCATTCATATCTTGAAGATTTTGATCAGATTACCTCACAACTTTCTACATTCTAGCGAAAACAGGCTTAATTTGAATAAAACAAGAGAACCATGGATGCTGGAAATCTGAAACAAAAACAGAAATTGCTGGAAAATCTCAGCAGGTCGGGCAGCATCTGTTGGGAGAGATTAGATTTAACATTTTAGGTCCAGTTCTGAAGAACGGTCACAGGACCCAAACTGTTAACTCTAATCTCTCCCTACGGATGCTGCCAGACCTGCTGAGCTTTTCCAGCGATTTCTGTTTTTGTTCCTAATTTGTATAGCCTTTCTTCCTAAATTAACATCTGAAATCCAGGTATAATGATTATAAAACAATGGTGTATTCCCTCTAAGGCTAATACATCATTTTTAAGGTGTGGTGCCAGATCCACCACTGATCCACCATGCCGCCATAAGATCTGATGTAATTTTCACTTAGAGCATAATTTATTTTCAACAGACTATCCTTCTCTCAAAAACTTCAGATTTGATCATACGATCAGAAATCATAACAGAACATGCAATAAATTACATCTCGTTAAGATAAGATCCCTTTCTTGTAAAGACTCCCTATTGGCTGATTCTTTACTATCAAAAATAAATAGGTCCCTTCGTCCTTGTGAAGGAAAGCAGAACGGTGCCAACCTTCATAGGCCACACAAATGTAGTGTTTAATTTCTGCACCACACCAACTAGGAGTATCTAACTTGATTGGAACCTATGAATCTTTCTGGTCTCTATTTAACAAGCTGAGTGTCCAAGATCAGTTGATACTGAGAATATAAGATGGGAAAATTTTCTCTTTCCTTGTACTAATCTCTCTCTTATTGATATGCCTGAAACATTGTCGAGGAATTCTGAAAAACCTAAAATAGACGCAATCCGTGAAGTTTAAAACCATGACCAGAATCATAGATTCCCTACAGTGTGAACGCAGTGATTCAGGCTATCAAGTCCACACTGACCCTGCAATGAGCACCCTGCCCAGACCCACTCCCTACCCCTATTCCTGTAACTCTGCATTTCCCATCGCCAATCCACCTAACATCTACATCCCCCGACACTCTGGGACAATTTCCCATGGCCAATCCACCTAATCTGCACATCTTTGGACTGTGGGGAGGAAACCAGAGCACCCAGAGGAAACCCAGGCAGACACAGGGAAAATCTGCAAACTCCACACGGACAGTCACCTGAGGCTGGAATCGAACCCAGGTCCCTGGCGCTGTGAGGCAGCAGTGCTAACCACTGAGCCACCATGTCGCCATAACAGCTGGTGTCATTTTCACTTAGAGCCTAATTTATTTTCAACACTCTATCCTTCTCTCAACAATCAGAAATCATAACAGCCAAAGTCGGTCATTCAGCCCATTGTCTCTGCTGAATCAATGCAATCAAAGCCGATCAATCCTCAACTCCACTTTATGACTTTATTCCCATTACGGTTACCCTCTTTATTTCAAATCAGAGTGTTACGTTGGTAGTTTTACAATCCTCTGGGATATTTCCCGAACCTAAGGATTCTTGGGGACGGGTAGCCACCAGAGCACCAACTATCTTTGTAACAACTTCCTTTAAAATCCTGGAATGTAACTAATCAGGTTCAGAGGGCCTATTGCCTTTAGAATCATTAGTTTCCTTGGTAATTTTTTGCTAATGATAGTTATGATGTTTATTTACTCCCTCACATTAGTCCTTTGAATACTAAGTAATTTTGGATTGCCATTAAGTGGCCTTTACTGTGAAGACTGATGCAAAGTATTTATTCAACTGGTCTGCCATTTCCTGGTTCTCGATGATCATTTCACCAGCCTCATTCTTGAAGGAGCCAATGTTCACTTTGGCCTCTCTCCTCCCTTATATAAACTTAAAGAAGTTCTTACAGTCCATTATTATGTTAGAATCTATGATAAAGGAAGCATCCCTAATCATCCAAGGTTGGCGTAACTTGCCACACCGAGCTTTCATTCTCGCAGGAACATGCCGCTCTTGAACTCTTATCAACAGCCGCTTAAAATATTCCCACAGGTCCAATGTGGATTTACCCTCAAATGGCCACTTCCAATCAAAATTCTCCTGTTCCTGCTTAATATTATTGTAGTTGGCCTTCCCTCAGTTTAACACCTTCACCTGAGGACTGTTGTTATCTCTATCTATGACTATCTTAAAACTAACAGTATTTATGATCACTAATCCCAAAATGATTCTCCTACTGAAACTTCACTCACCTAGCCAGGCTCATTTCCCAAAACCGAGTCTAGTAGAACCCTTCCCCGGTTGGATAGTTTACATACTGTCTTAAGAAATCCTCATGAATGGTCCATACAAATTCTGCCCCATCCAAGCACGACATGAGTCCTGCTCAATATAAGGGAAGTTAAAATCATCTACCACAACTATGTTGTGTTCACTTCTTTTCAAAATCTGTCCACATATTCTATCCTCTATCTCCCGCTGGCTGTTGGGAGTCCTGTAGTGTACCCCTAGCACTGTAATTTCACCTTTCTATTCCTACCCATACTGTCTCACTGCATGAGTCACCTGATGTGTCCTCCCTCAGCACAGCTGTGAGGTACTCTTACCAATAATGCAATTTCCCCACACCTTTCACATCCCCTTATGTCTCACCTGAAACTTTTAAATCCTGGGACATTCAGCTGCCTGTCCTGGCCCTCTTTCAGCCAAGTCTCTGTAATTGCAATAATGTTATAGTTCCCAGTACTGACCAAAGCTCTAAGTTCATCTACATTTCCTTTTATAATTGTGCACAGTTCTGTTTACCACATGACTAGAAGAATGTGGATGCTTAGGACAGGGTACAGAAAAGGTTTACCAGAATGTTGTCTGGTATGGGGGATTTTAGCTATGTAGAGAGGTTAGATAGACTGGGTTTGTTTTCACCTGAATGCAGGAGGTTGAGGGGCAACCAGATAGAAGTTTATAAGATTGTGAGTGGCATGGATAGACTGGAAAGAAGGAGGCTTTTTCCCAGGGTGGAGGGGTCAATTCCTCGGGAATACAAGTTTAAGGTGCGTAAGGGGATGTTTAAAAGAGATCTGTGAGGCACCTATTTTCACACAGAGAGTGGTGAGTGCCTGGAACAAGCTGCCAGAGGTGGTGGTGGAAGCTGATACAATAGCAACATTCAAGAAACACCTGGACGAATACATGAATAGGAAGGGAATAGAGGGATATGGATCCTGCAAGTGAAGACAGTTTTACTATGGAGGGGCAAAAGGCTTGGAGGGCTGAAGGGCCTGTTCCAGTGCTGTAATGTTCTTTGTTCTATGTCCTTGATGAAGCATGGTTCGGTTATCCTCTTTTTAGAATTCTTCTTCCTCACTGGAAAATATTTTTGCTGTGTGCCACGAACCATATTTTTTCAAAAGGATTGTTTCTCAACCATCTTTGCTGCTAATCCTACCCTCCTCCAGTGAACTCTGCTGTCATCTCAATGTAATTATCCGTGGTTAACTTTACACAGTTGATTCTAAGCCAAGTTTTTCAATCTCATTCTGGTCCCTGATTGGATCTACAAATATACTTTGACAGGAAACTGCCAATGAATACACTCTACGACTTCTTCTTCATGGCTAACTTTAAAAAATTTGATTTTCCAAATCTACATGAAGATTAAAGACACCCATGCTTGATCTACTCTTTCCTTCTCATGCTCACATTATCTCCCAATTATTCTCCACGCTTGCATTCTAGGATCCTAAAAGAGGAGCTACATAGATGGTGGATGCATTGCATTGAAATTTTCCCAAGCCAGTGAAGCGCTAGAGGATTTGTAAACTGTTAATAATGGGACCCTCATTCAAAAAGGGGAGACAGAAAGCAGGTAACTGTATTCCGATTATCTTAAAATCTATTGTTCGAAAAATTTTGGTATCAATTATCAAGGAGGTCTTGACAGAACATTTGGAAAATCATAATCAAATGAAGCCGTGTCAGCATGGCTTTGTGAAATGGAATTGTGTCTGGCGACTTTATTAGAATTTTTTTTGAAAGTCTCAACAAGGATAGATAAGGGGGAACCAGTAGGCGTGTTCTATTTAGACTTGCAGAGAGCACTCAACAAAGTACCTCTCAAAAGGTTAAGTCATAAGATGACAGCCCATGGTGTTGGAGGTAGTAGAACATAGAACATAGAACAGTACAGCACAGAACAGGCCCTTCAGCCCACAATGTTATGCCGACCATTGATCCTCATGTATGCACCCTCAAATTTCTGTGACCATATACATGTCCAGCAGTCTCTTAAATGACCCCAATGACCTTGCTTCCACAACTGCTGCTGGCAACGCATTCCATGCTCTCACAACTCTCTGCGTAAAGAACCTGCCTCTGACATCCCCTCTATACTTTCCACCAACCAGCTTAAAACTATGACCCCTCGTGCTAGCCATTTCTGCTCTGGGAAATAGTCTCTGGCTAGCAACTCTATCTATGCCTCTCATTATCTTGTATACCTCAATTAGGTCCCCTCTCCTCCTCCTTTTCTCCAATGAAAAGAGACCGAGCTCAGTCAACCTCTCTTCATAAGATAAGCCCTCCAGTCCAGGCAGCATCCTGGTAAACCTCCTCTGAACCCTCTCCAAAGCATCCACATCTTTCCTATAATAGGGCGCCCAGAACTGGACGCAGTATTCCAAGTGCGGTCTAACCAAAGTTTTATAGAGCTGCAACAAGATCTCACGACTCTTAAACTCAATCCCCCTGTTAATGAAAGCCAAAACACCATATGCTTTCTTAACAACCCTGTCCACTTGGGTGGCCATTTTAAGGGATCTATGTATCTGCACACCAAGATCCCTCTGTTCCTCCACGCTGCCAAGAATCCTATCCTTAATCCTGTACTCAGCTTTCAAATTCGACCTTCCAAAATGCATCACCTCGCATTTATCCAGGTTGAACTCCATCTGCCACCTCTCAGCCCATCTCTACATCCTGTCTATGTCCTGCTGCAGCCTACAACAGCCCTCTACACTGTCAACGACACCTCCGACCTTTGTGTCATCTGCAAACTTGCTGACCCATCCTTCAATCCCCTCATCCAAGTCATTAATAAAAATTACAAACAGTAGAGGCCCAAGGACAGAGCCCTGTGGAACCCCACTCACCACTGACTTCCAGGCAGAATATTTTCCTTCTACTACCACTCGCTGTCTTCTGTTGGCCAGCCAATTCTGTATCCAAGCAGCTAAGTTCCCCTGTATCCCATTCCTCCTGACCTTCTGAATGAGCCTACCATGGGGAACCTTATCAAATGCCTTACTGAAGTCCATATATACCACATCCACAGCTCGACCCTCATCAACTTTTCTAGTCACATCCTCAAAAAACTCGATAAGGTTTGTAAGGCATGACCTACCCCTCACAAAGCCGTGTTGACTGTATTTGATCAAGCCATGCTCTTCCAGATGGTCATAAATCTTATCCCTCAGAATCCTTTCTAACACCTTGCGGACGACAGACGTGAGACCTACTGGTCTATAATTGCCGGGGATTTCCCTATTTCCTTTCTTGAAGAGAGGAATTACATTTGCCTCTCTCCAGTCCTCAGGTACGACTCCAGTGGAGAGCGAGGATGCAAAGATCTTCGCAAGTGGCGAAGCAATTGCATTTCTCGCTTCCCAAAGCAGCCGAGGACAAATCTGGTCCGGGCCTGGCGACTTGTCAATCTTAATGTTTGACAAAATTTTCAGTAAGGCATTTGATAAGGTTCCCCATGGTAGTGTGCTGTTGAGGATAGAGTATTGGTTAATAAGCAGGAATCAGCGATTGGGGATAAGGGTTCCTTTTCAAGCTGGCAACCTGTATCCAGTTATGAGAGAGGGGATACAAACAGAGAGAAACTGACAGGTTGAATAAGTGGGGATAAAGTTAACAAATAGAGCATAATAGGGGAAAATGTGAAGTCGTTCATTTTGGAAATGAAAATAAAGAAAATATTAATTAAATGGAGAAAGTCTGCGACACAATTTGGGGGTACTTATGCACGAAATGCAGAATGCTAGCCGGAAGGTTATCGGGAATGTTGGCCCTTATATCAACATGGTTGGAGTATAAGAGTAGGGAAGCCTTACTGCTAGTGTACAAGATGCTTGTACGACCACACCTGGAGCAGATAAACCCACAACATATGGACTGCGGCAGTTCAAGAAGGCAGCTCACCACCACCTTCAAGGGCAACTTGAGAGGGGCAATAAATATTGGCCAGCCAGCAATTCCTACATCGCACAAGTAAATAAAAATAAGTACTGTGAGATGTTTTGGTCTCCTTAGTTCATGAAAGATTCATTTCATTGGGGTGGCACAGTGGCTCAGTGGTTAGCACTGCAGCCTCACAGCGACAGGGACCCAGGTTCAATTCCAGCCTCGGGCAACTCTGCGGAGTTTGCACATTCTCCCCGTGTCTGCATGGGTTTCTTCCGGGTGCTCCGGTTTCCTCCCACAGTCCAAAGATGTGCAGGCCAAGTGGATTGGCCATGCTAAATTGCCCGTCGTGTTCAGGGGTGTGGGGGTTATAGGGGGATGGGTCTGAGTGGGATGCTCCAAGAGGCAGTGAGGACTTGTTGGGCTGAAGGGCCTGTTTCCACACTATAGGTAATCTAATCAGTGCAGAAAAGGTACATAAGATGACCCTTGTTTTAGAGGGATTGGTTTATGAGCAAAGGCTAACTAGGTTGGGATTCTACCCTTTGGATTTTAGAAGAATGAGAGGTGATCTCATTGTAACCTACAGGATTCTTTAGGGGCTTGATAGGGTAGATACTGAAGATATTTCCTCTCATAGGAGAGTTTAGAACCAGGAGTATAGTTTCAGAATATAGGGGTACCAATTTAAGACTGAGGTAAGCAGGAATTTCTTCTGTCAGAGGGTTGGGAGTCTTTGGAACTCTTTACCAGAGAGAGCTGTGGGGGCAGAGTTCCTGCGTATATTTAAGGCTGAAAGAGATAGATTCTTAATCAGTTAGGGAAACGAGGGTCACGGGCAAAGGACAGGAAAGTGGGTATGAGGAATGTCAGATCAGACATGATCCTATTGAATGGTGGATCAGGCTCAAGGGACAAAATGGTCAACTCCTGTTCCTGTATCTTATAGTTTCGTGGTCTACAGACCTGTTGGAGGGCCTACAGCAACAGCTGCAATCTTCCTCTCCTTGTTATTTCTTGCCTTTATTCGTATATCCATCCCGTTCTAATAAAGCTACACCACCTCTACTCCCTTCCTGCCATAGGAGAATGGTCCGAGATACCAGATTGATGTCTAGAAACTAATCAAGGTGAAATGTGCACATGACCCTGCAGACTGCCACAGAAACAACACACAGGCTAATTTACCACTACATGCTACTATAGATACTACATTACCACTAAAGGCAATCCCAAACTTTTACTACGTGACTAAAAATGATTTCCAAGTATAATCATGGTCCTTTTTATGCATTTCTCAATGACATTTTGGATTAATTTAGATCCATAGAGACATGCAGCATGGAAATAGGCCCTTTGGCCCAACTCGTCCATTCCAACCAAGTTTCCGAAACTGAACTAGTCCCATTTGCCTGCAGTTGACCATGTCCTTCTAAATCTTTCCTACCAATGCACCAAACCAAACATCTTTTAAATGTTGTAATTGTATTCATCTTTACCACTTTCTCTGTCAGCTCGTTCCACAGGCACATCACCCTTTGTGTGAAAGAGTAGTTCCTCATCTTAAACCTATGCCCATCTTGTTTGGACACCCAGCCTGTCGGAAAAGATCTTGGCTATTCACCTTATCTATGCTCTTCATGATTTTATAATCATCAATAAGGTCATCCCTCAGTCTCCTATGCTCCAGGGAAAGAGACCCAGTCTATCCAACCTCACCTTGTAACTCAAACCTTCTAGTCTCAGTAACATCCTTGTGAATCTTTTTGCACCCTTTCCAGTTTAATAACATCTTTCCTATAGCAGAGCGACCAGAATTGTATGCAATACTCTAAATGTGGCCTAACCAATGCCTTGTAGAGCCGTAATATGATATCCCAATTCACATTCTCAATGCTCTAGCCAATGAAGAAAAGTGTGCAAAACACCTTCTTCATTCCCCTGTCTACAGGTGATGTCATTTTTCAGAAACTATGCACCTGTACTCCTAGGTCTCTTTGTTTGACAACACTCCCCAGGGCTCTACCATTAACTATTGAAGCCTTGCCCCTGGTTTGTTTTACCAAAATGCAACACCATTCATTTATCTGAATTAAACTCCATCTACCATTCTTCGGCCCATTGGCCCAGATGATCAAAATCTTGTGCTCCTAGGTAACCTTCTTCACTGTCCATTATACGACCAATTTTGGTGTCATCTGCAAACTTCCTAATCATGCTTCCTATGTGCTCATCCAAATCATTGATATCAATGACAAATAACAGTGGATCCAGTATCAATCCTTGTGGCACACTGTTGGTTACAGGCTCTAGTCTGAGCAACTACCCTGTAGTATCATTCTCTGTCTCCCACCATGAAGACAATTTTGTATCCAATTGGCTAGCCCTCCCTGGATCCACGTGATCTAACCTTACTAAACACTTTACCTTGCGGAACCTTGTTGAAGGACTTGCCAAACAACCTACTGCTCTGCCTTCATCTATCTTCTTCAAAAAAACACAATCAAACTTAGTTAATTCTTCAAAAATCAAACAAATTGAGTGCTAAAACATGTACAACTAGACAACAGTGGCAGCAAATCACAGACATAGGCTTTGTTCATCCATGTGCGCCTGTGTTCAGGTTCTACATTGTATCTGTAGTAGAGTGAAATAGGCCATCAGTTGAGTCCCCTGAGTTATGGCCAGATAATGCTGTCAGCTCCACTACAGGGTAGCAGTGATCGCTTGTTAGCGGACTGTGCTGGAGGGCATGAATAGACATTGGCTTGGGAGGCTGCCCTCTCATTAGCCTCCAATTGAGGAAGTGGCAATACATTTTCACCACAAGAGGCAGAAAGCCCTGAGGGGTTAGATTCCTGAGCAACCAGCTATAGATAATTTTGGCTGACTTCAGTTTTGAATACCTAGGCTCTGGTCCTCAGCCACAACAGGCAGAAAAAGTACAAGATGAAATAGAGATAGTAGGAACTGCCAATGCTGGAGAATCTGAGATAACAAGGTGTAGAGCTGGATGCACACTGCAGGCCAAGCAGCATCAGGGGAGAAGGAAAGTTGAAGTTTTGGGTCGAGACCCTTCTTCAGAAATGGGGGAAGGGAAGGTGATTCTTAAATAAATAGGGAGAGAGGAGGAGGCAGATAGAAGATGGATAAAGGAGAAGATAGGGTGAGAAGAGACAGACAGGAAGAAGAGGCAGGGTTGGAGCCAGTAAAGGTGAGTGTAGGACAGAGAGGTCAAGGAAGCGGGATGAGGCTAGTAGGAGGTAGAGAATTCTCCCTTTAATGCAACTAAGGACAAAGTTGACCCATCATTTCTGAAGCATCATTCTGAGTTAAATACTGAAATAAAAGCAACTCATATATATTGCAATACATAATATATAAAATACACAATATAGGCATATGTATATATATATGTCTATATATATATATAAAACCTGGGAGCAGGCAATTCATTGTGGGAAGGTACAGGTATAGGAACTGGGCAAGGGATGATGGGACGTGAGGCAATTCCATGCAAGCAAGTTTGTGCAGAGTTAGTGGGGGTGATGGGAAAAGCAAAGCAAGCAATCACCTTCATCGCTCACTGAGTCATCGTCTAGCTGTCCCACAGGAGGGGGCCAAGGGAGCTCTTTAATTTCCTTAATCTCTACTGCAATGATGATCGTGGGCAGGTTGGAGAAACAAAGACGGAGAAAAGGTAGGAGAAAAAGGACAGAAAAAAAGCTGAGAATGGTCAACTGAAGACGGCGTATCTGTCCATTCAGTGTTGATTTTTAAACATCAGCCGAGTGCCAGTCTATGCATCTCAATGATAAGCAAGAAAAAAAATGACATCTTTCAACTGCTACTCCATAATGTACTCACTTTGGTGCCATTTCATGTTAATTAGTTGATGCTCCTACACTTTGTAGTTATATTTATTTTGTTAAAGATGCCCAACAATAAAAATGTTTTATTCATACTTGATATTGTTTATTTATAATCCATTCTTAGATGGAGGTGTCAAACAAATGGCACTTTCAGGTCACTAGGAACAGTCAAGGGACTTAAACACAAAGGTACAAAGTTCTATCCATTCCACTGTACTTTCAGGGTCTTAATCTTTTGTCCAGACATGCTGTCTTCAAAACTTCAAAAGCATAAGTCATTGCAAACTTCTCTTACAGGATTCCCAAATATCTGGGGACTGTACTCAAGTCCTCCTTCTCAAAATCTGTTCTTAAATCTAAATTGAATGTATTAAGAATTTCCAAGGGAATGGCTTTGAGCATTTTATAGTTGGCTTAAGCAAAAACAAAATGAGGTAGCGTATCAATATGGAATGGTTTGAGGAAACTCTTTTGAGCTGGGAACAAAGTGATGTTTGAGAGGGTATTAGGGAGAATGAAGGAAGAGAAACAATGAGGTGGCATGGTGGGTCAGCGGTTGGCCAAGGACGTAGGTTCAATTCTGCCCTTGGGTGACTGTCTGTGTAGGGTTTGCATATTCTCCCCACGTCTGTGGGTTTCCTCCTCTGGTTTCCTCCCAAAGGTGTACAGGCTAAATGGATTGGCTGTGCTAAATTGCACTGTGTTCAGGGATGGGTCTGGGTGGGATGCTCTGAGGGTCAATGTGGACTTGTTGGTTGAAGGGCCTGTTTCCACACTGCAGGGAGTCTATGATGAATTGCCGATCGAGAAGTGCAATCCTGATTCTGAACAAAGCACATCCAAGATTTTTTACTTGCAAGAGAACATGGACAGTGTTATGGTGAGGTCTGTGATATTCTTTCGGCGCACATCCAAATTCAGGCCCATGGGAAGTGAGGAGTAGAGTCAGATGCTTATTAGGTCCATGCTGGGTCTTAAAAAGGATCATTCATGGCAACATTCATGATGGTATCCTTGGAAATGACCAAAAACTGGGAAATTTCTCAAATTTCTGACAGCGAGAATGCAACGAACTTGATCTTTGGATGGCGGGACTGTCTGATATACAGTAATTGGGAAAAGTGGGCGTGAATTCCCTTAACTTTCAAAAAGTTGAGAGGTGAGCTCAATGAAATCTATACAATACCTCAAGGGGTAGATATGGGTAAAATGTTTCCCCTGGTTTGGGATACTAACATCAGGGATTAAAATTCCAAAATAATGGGGCTGTGAATCCTTTAAATTCTCCACCAAGAAGACTGTAGAACCACAGTTATTGGCCATGTCTAGAGATTGATAGATCTCTAAATACCAATAACATGAAGGGATAAAATAGGGAAAATTCATTGAAGGGGATGACCAGCTACAACTGCATTGATGGCAGTGCAGGTTTAATGGGCTGAATGGCCTAGTCTCACTCCCATGCTCCTATGTTCCACTATAGACGCTGTTGACACAATCAATGACTGAAACATTGCTGCCAATGAGATTTGGCCTTTTCAATCTCTTAGTGTATACAACCAAGATCTACAACTGTGTCCACTCTAACAAGCTAATTTTGCCAATCTACTCTTACCTCTGAACAGCCTACTTTACCAATCTTTTGATGCTCACCCATGAATTTCATCAACCTTTGAGCTCAGTTGCTGTACTTCCCCAAGTGACTCCAAAACTTTCACACTCATGACACCTTCTCAATGCATCCTCTTTCAGACGAAGCACTAGAATGCCTATGTCTATCACTAAGAAGCTGCTTAAAACAAGTCATTTAGGCTCTAGCTATGTTAACTACAAGGGGCATACATTAACTCACTATCACTTGACATGCAATGCTCAAGCCACCAAGCCTTGCTTAGCTAATCCCATCCTCACACACAAAGCAACACCTTTCCCTCAACTGTTTCACATCCCATGACAGTAATGATTGGATTTGCCAAGAGAATCACATGACCAAGCCCAATGGCCTCCTCAGTTGTTAGCACAGAATATCTGGGGTAGATAATAGCAAAAAAATCAAAGGAGTCAGCAACACTGGGATTTAGAGCATGCTCTCAACCTTCTCTTGACAGAGGTGAAAGCCTACAAAGGCATACCCCTCTGTTAAGGGCTCAAGCGGCCTCTCAATTTCACCAAATGGAGGAAGAAAGCAGAGGTGGGTCTATTTTGATGGGCCTATAGAAGACCTGTATTCAACGCTCAAGCATTTCTGAAACCCTCATGACGGCAAGGTGAGCAAGAGAGTCTCATCAGACAGTGTGGACTTGCTGCTTGCACCACTGGTGGCTCCATGGACAGGCAGCTTTTGATGCTGATATACCCATGGCCAATTCACTGCCAATAATGTCAGCAGTAAAAAAAGGCATTGAGGAGAGTTCAACGAACATCTTTTAGAGGGATCTCCAAGCTCTTTGTTTCAATGAACTGCTGAGCCAAGGACAGACAGACAAACAAACACACACACACACACACACACAAGTAGGTATGAATGCAGACATAGAATGGGGAGCACTGGGTGAGTGTAAGATCAGTGATCAGCAGGAGGCCTCAGAGCCACAGGTTTATGTGGCAAACTCTTCCCATTTGGGGCGAGGGGAGGGCTGTTGCAGGAATGCTCTGAGAGCCAATGAGACAGACCCTCTGAAGTGCCCATTTGGGACTGAGTATTTGAACTGCACTGGCAAATATCTGTCCTTCTAGCTAAGTTCCTTGAGGCTTTGGAAGTGCATGCACTGCGAGCGGAGAAGTCAGCAGTGGTCTTGACTTCGACCTTCTCTTGGATTGGAGAATGTAACATCAGTGGCAATTCTTGTGGTGAGCCTCATGCAGCAGTAGCATGCCAGAGGTGCACCAGCTCCTGCCCAATGTCAATGGATTCATGATACTGGCAGGAGAGAAGCTCAGGGTTCGAAGGAGAAGCAATTCTGACTAGACTAGCAGTTGGAGGAGAAGTTAGATACAGTCCAATACTATACCCCCATACAGTCACTGGGACACCAGCCCAAGGGCTCAGCACTCTGATTATGAGGAAACCTCACCCAGTGGATGAGGAATCCATGTCTTTTGAGGGAACCTCACCCTCTTCAACCCCTCAGCCAGAGTATAAATCTACTACCCTGAGCTATTTGATGGTGGTTGCCTGCTACAAGCCATGCGGTGATATAGCCAGAGGTGAACAGCCTAAGTCCCCTTCCTGAGATCAACAGTATGTAGGAGTTACAGAGAATGGGGAGCACCTCACGGGTTAAATTACTAATTGGCGTTAAGGAAAATTTCATAAAATACATTAATTGATTAAATATTTGCATAGCCAAACCAAACATTTTCCCAGTTGACAACTGGTAATTAAATTCCCTGAATACCACTACTACATATTTCTCAAACATCTCTCTATAGATTTTCTGCTCTTTATTTTCCTTTCTCATTATTTCGAGGCCTATAGGATATACCCAGCGAACATTTTTTTTCAACAATAGATTCTGTCCCGCCTCTTCAAGAATTTCTGCTTTTAAAAATGTACAATGTTGTCTCTCATCATTAGTACCAACTCACATTTTTCTTTCTTTCTGTAGTGATTGGAACAAGGTCAGCCAAGTTGACCTCACAGTAAATGGGCTCCCTGACTGGACCAGATAACAGCCCTAATCAGAGACAGATACAAACAGGAGTATTAGGGGTTCTGTTTCCTCTAGGGTCTGACTCTGAGCCAGCTGAGACAATGTGATATACTATGTACATGTAAATACAGGGTGCCTTGGTGACAAGATGCTGCTCTTTGTGGAGTTACGTCTGTTTCCGATCACTTTGAATATTATGCTGCTATTGACCTAACAATATTTAAGTCAATTCCCACTTCTCACACAAGGATTCATGTTTGTAGCTCACCAGCCTTATTCACTACTTTTTGCGTTTAATTACTTCCATTGTCAACCTGTTTTTGCTTTCCCTGCAGTCTGTCTATTCCTGCACAATATAACACTACTCCTTTCTCTCGTATTGTCCAATGCTCTCATTTAAGCATCTTATTCCTCTTTTTCACTTCTCCACATTGGTGCCTAACCCCTTTGTCAATTTGGTTTAATTTTTCCCCACTGACAGTGAACCTTTCTACCACACCATCGCTGTCAGTCCTGCTGAGGGGGTAAATCACCCCTTTTGAAGAGATACTTCCTGAACCAGAATTGATCACAAACATTTAGTTTTTCACCAGGCATAGAAGTTTCCAAATGGTGTAGAAAATGCAAGCAACACTTTGTTGTGTGCTGCAGTTGACCAGGAGTGAGACAAACCCTTCATTTAATTGATCAATACTAGTCACTCGTGCTGTCTTTTGGCTCTCCAAAGGCAGAATGATCAAGGTTAAAAATGAACTGCCTGACGACTCATTATGAAGTCAGGTAATTAAATATAACGAAGCACCATAGATAGACGCATCAAATATGCATTTGCAGACAAACATGCTGAAATGAATAAATGCACAGATGCATTCAGCTACACTGGGGCACAAACACACACACATATTAATGTACTATTTGTTGTTCAATCCCAATGTATCTCTTTCTCAATGTAATTCTTACAGACAAACTCATAAAATGCTCCGAGGAGACTGAGTTGATTAATTAGCCAAGTCTGTCATACAATCCATTCTCCTGTCTTCCAGCTGGCTTGAAAACATTACCATACATTATTAAGATAAATACTGTTCTGTTCTTCGCTACTCAAAAGAACAATTGGGATCAAGTTTAATCTCTTTGTGGAGTTTCAAACATTTCCTACACAAATATCATTTCCTCTTCCCACTCATTGGAACAGTCACTGCTCAGATCAGGTCTAATTTCATTTAGAATGGGTAGAATTCAATGCCTTGCAGCCCTTGAGTGGGTTTGGAGGCAGAGATGGGGAGGGCGTCTGATTGGGTGGCATGGCGAGCGTTGGAGATCCCACTGCCTTCCACCTCTCTCTGACTATGTCCAGTATGTGAAGCCTTGTGCGTGGCTCTCCTGTCCATCCGCCAACAAAGGCTTTTCTGCTGTTTTTACAATTGGTGAAGAACTTTCCTGTATGTAGTTGCATTGTACGCAGAAACAGATACACCAGGTCAAAGTCCATGGTGATGCACCCCAATGTTTAAGTGATTACGAGGTAAACTGAGTAATGAAAATAAAGCAGTCAGGAGACACTAAAGTTGTATTTAGAAAAGACATCTTCATCAGATTTGCAGGAGAACCAGAGAGATGAGTGGGAAATCTATATTATTTGTTACATCGTTACAGATTAGGTGATTCAGTCCCTCATTATCATTTGCCTACTCAAATCGAATCATTGCCAATCTCTACTCAGCTCCATTCAATGCGACAACTCTATATATGCTTACCTAGCAGAAAAGCCCACTCCATCTCAAGGTACAGGATCACTGTTCCTTGAAAGTTGGAATCACAGGTAGACAGGTTAGTGAAAGAGGCTTCAGGTTCTCCTCCTTTATTGGTCAGTGCATTGAGTATAGGAATTGTGATGTCATGTTGTGGCTGTACATGTCATTGGTTAGACCACTTTTGGAATACTGCATTCAATTCTGTCTCCCTGCTATAGGAAAGATGTTAAATTTGAAAGGATTCAGACAAATTTTTCCAAGGATGCTGCTGGGGTTGGAGGGTTTGAGCTGTAGGGAAAAGCTGAAATAACTGGGGCTATTTTCCCTGGAGTGCCAAAGGCTGAAGGGTGAGGTTTATAATATCATGAGGGGCATGGAGAGAGTGATTAGCTACGGTCTGTTCCCCAGAGTTGGGGAGTCCAAAAACTAGAGGGCATAGGTTAAGGTAAGAACACAAAGATTTAAAAGGGACCTAAAGGGCAACATTTTTATCAGAGGGTAGTGCGTGTGTGGAATGAGCTGTCAGAGGAAGTGGTGGAGGCTGGTACAATTACAACATTTGAAAGGCATCTAAATGCGTACATGAATAGGAAGGGTTTCGAGGCATATGGGCCAAATGCTGACAAATGGGATGAGATTAAATCAGAATATCTGGTTGGCATTGATGAGTTGGACTGACGTGTCTGCTTCCATATTGTACAACTCTATGATTTTATGACTCAGTAATTTCAGTTGTAGCCTCTTGGGGTGAGAATTCTACATTCCCACCGTCCCTCATGTGAAAAGTAAGCTTCCTGAGCCTCTGTGCAAGTGAGCTATATTTGTTCACAGAACCCTTGCAGCATGGAAACAGCCATTTAGCCTAACAAGTCCACAATGACCCTCTGAAGCACATCCCACCCAGACCCCTCTCTCTACCCTTTCCCTGTAACTTTACATTTCCCATGGCTAACATGCCTAACCTATACATCCCTGAACCCTACAGGCAGTTTAACATAGCCAATGCACCTAAACCAGAACTTTGGACTGTGGGAGGAAACCAGAACACAAAGTGGAAACCCACGCAGACACCGTGAGAATGTGCAAACTCCACACAGATGGATTGATCTTGGGTCCCTCAGCAGTGCTAACCACTGAGTCACCGTGCTGCCCCATTGACTGGTTTTGAAATCTGGTTTTTCAATCCCTCCGTAGTCTCACTTCTCCCTATCTGTCTGAACTCGTCATCCTACAAACCTCTGAGTATGCAGTTGCTATCCACCTCCAATAGTGCATTAAGTAGTTCAGTGTCTTATTGTACTTTCTAACAGTCCAGTGAAATGCCTTGTGACACTTTAATAAAGAATCAATTACTACAAGTCATTGTTTTAAATGGTCTAGCTCCAAGAAGAGAGATTCTAACCATCTCCACTCAAAGCTCAAAATATTTACCATCACTATATCTCCTACCATTGTCACCCTTGAGGTTAATGTTGACAAGATACTAAACTGAACCAGCCTTACAAACGCTGTGGCTGCAAAAGTTTGGAGTTCTGCAGTGAATAACTCACCTCCTATGATGTGGAATTGGCTGTACCATTCAGTTGGTAGCACTCCCACCACTGGCTAAGAAAACTGTGGGTTCAAGACCCACTGTTAGGTTGACAGTTACATCTGGCCTCATGTGCATCTCCCATTTCCTTTATTCCACTATTGGTGAACCTCTCTTTTGTAGTGAGGACCTGAGCTTTGGAATTCTGTCCTTTCCACATTCTTTATATACTTAAGAGAGCCTAAAAAGTTGATAGAGGTGGAAACCCTCAAGATATTTAAATGATTTGGCAAGCTCTTGAAATAGCATACAAGACTACAGGCCAAATACCGTGAAATGGTACTAGAATAGACTAATTTTTTGACAACCATGGCCAAATTGATGGGCTGAAGGGCCTCTTATGATGCTATAACAATTCTCCGATTTGATTATACTGAGATGTTTCTGAAAAACTGACAAAGCTAATGCTCAAGTGTCTGGATATTGCCTTATTCATCAAATTTTGATTTAAAAATGCTTCAATGAAATGCCTTCAAACATTTCAGTGTTATAGGCACCACATGAATGTGCATCATTGTCGTCAGTATTTTCAGGCTTCCTGAATTGGTGCCTATGTCTATAGCATTCCTTTCCCTGATCCTGAAGCTTGATTCAGAAATGTTGCTGATTTAATTCCCTGCATAATGGGAGCAATTCCTCATCGGCAAGAGCAGCTGCTGACAACTTAGTGAAGGAATAGAACATCATTGCACTATGTCACTGCAGTTTCATTACGTTAAAGTGCCAGATTGTAATTTACGGGTCCGCATTTCTTGCCAGCACTGCACATATTACAGTAATTGCAGGCTCCTCATCATATCCCGAGGCTACTTTTAGCGAGAGGAAAAAAAGATTTTACCTCCCCCCCTCCATTAAAATGCATAACTTTACAAATTATGCTAAGGAACTGCATTCTTTTTTATTTCCATTTTCGCACTGTGTGTGATAAGAATGCAAATCTAGAACTGGTCTGACATCCCATTTCATTTACTGCAATCTAACACAGACTAAAATATTAAGACAGGCGAATGTTTCAAGAAAGTTGGCCCCTTGGGTATTGACTGGTGCTGGCTGCCTGCATAGAATGAACAGCTTCCTCCACAACTTCACTTCATCAAGAATTACGGAATTTTAAACTGTCATGCTGGTCCTAAATAATAATTGTGTGTTGCAAACCACTTTGCTGCTCACTTCATAGTGCTGCCCTTAATAGACATAGAGGAACAGCAGTAGACTATTTAGTTCCTTGAGTCTGTTTCCCTATTCAATTAGATTTTAGCTGTTCTGCAACACAACTCTGTTGGATCTGCCTTCATGCCATATCCCTTAATATGCATACTTTGTACAAATCTTATCATCAACAGTATTTATTTCTCTTCAATCCATGCAGAATTCCCTCTGCCTTTATTTGCATATTCTGTGGCTCCACTTTGTGATACTGAAGGATTACAGATCCCTACATTTGCCCTCCATCCTTTATTGGCTTAATTATCAGAACCAGGGCAGTAGGTAGTTGCTACAATTGGCTCTTATCCAGACACACTCCCACCCCTCTCATCTGGATAGTGTACATACATTAATGTTGGGTGAAGACAAGTTCAATTATGACCATGACAACCTTCTAACAATCTTGACGGATTGGGCAGTGGGAAGGTGGGAGTGTGTCCTGGAATGCACAGAGACAAACATCAACTGCGCCTTGAGGATGAGCAATTCAGTGAAAGATGCTCGTTGGTCTCCCTGAAGCTTGTCAGTCTTCCAGAGCAAGGAACTGACATCGACCAAGTGTTTCAGACTGGCACATTCCAGAGTCCAGGTCTATGTGCTGAGGGACGCACTAAAGCTTGGGGCAGCCGCCTCCTAGACGCAGTGGGGAAAGATCACCATCTGAGGTCTTTCTGCCAAAGTACAATGGGGATTCATTCAGCTATTGGACCTCCCCAGTGCCTCAAATGCATGTTAATATAATGTGGTGCAAGTAAAGAGATGCCTTTGGTTTGTTTGGATACAGTCTAAATCCAATAATTACTTATTTACCTGATAATGTCACTATACAGAACTGAAATGTGTTTGTGACTACATATATACTACAAAGGATATTTTTTATGAATAATATATATTTTTGAAATTAAAACAAGTTGGGCATTGTGGTCCATCCTGCCTCTGATAAAGGAGAGAATGGAATGTTGAAAATATAAGACAAAAGCTAAAAGGTTCCATTAATGAGAGAGGTGGCTGATGTTCTGGTAAAGGTAAAGTTGCCACAGACCCAGAGGACCCTACAACTGCTCTCTCATTCGAGAGAAATAACCGAGAGCAATGAGTTTAGCCCAAAGGTCACCACATCTTAGTCAAGAGGTGAGATTGAAAAGGCAGGACCTCCGTGGTAACTTCAGCTGGTGTGAGAATTGAAGCTGCGCTGCTGGCGTCAATCTGCAATAAGGCTCCAGTTTGCTTCGCAAATTGGCCATCTAGCAAACTGAGCTAACCGATCATCGTGGCACCTATTATCGTTAAACTCATGCTTTTGCCCAAATTTAAACATGCCCATGTGCTCAAATCTCCCTTTGGAAAATGCTATTGGGCTTTTGAGGGAGACACATTTGCAAGGACAAGAGTAGAGACTAGAGAAATGGCACTGATTGGATTGATCTACTGAGAGCTGGCATGAGCTCAATGGGCTGAATGGACTTCTGCTGTGCTGGTGAAAGGGGAGTATCACTTCTGCTACCATCAGCAGCGGGGGAATTTCAGATCAGCAAGTTAAAGGTTACTATATTAGTCTTCCAAGTCACCATTTTAGAAGCTGGCGTATCACAATGTTGCAACATTACCAAAACAGAGAGAGAAGGCACTTCTACATTGAACATGATGTATCACTTTCAGTGATTAAAAAAGTATCTCTCTTTTTCGCTAATTTTCCTACATAATAGAATCATAGGGTCTCCAATACCTAGATGCATGGGGAATGTGTTCCATAATTAGAAGGAAGATCAGCCACATTAGGCAGTTCTAGGAGAGGTGTTTCATGAGTATAACACGGATAATACTTAAC
Organism: Stegostoma tigrinum; assembly: GCF_030684315.1. Taxonomy (NCBI): domain Eukaryota; kingdom Metazoa; phylum Chordata; class Chondrichthyes; order Orectolobiformes; family Stegostomatidae; genus Stegostoma; species Stegostoma tigrinum. The sequence goes on from NC_081383.1 coordinate 32,854,475, forward strand.
AGTTAAACTAATATATCCTGGGTTTCATAAGTCTAATTATAATCTCATCTTGACTGGAGTAAAGAATAATTATTCTGAATGACCAAATATGGGACGCTAGAGTCACACCAGAATCAAGGATAGGATCACTGCTGTTCAAATGTTAAATTAACAACTTAATAATCGAAAAAAAATACAATGTCTACATTTGCAGATAACTCCACTTGAGTGGGTGGGTAGAAAGGATAGCTACAAATTACTTGAAAACATTAACAGTTGTGCAGAATGGGCATATAATTGGCAAACAAATTTACTAAATGTGAATTATTGCACTTTGCTGGGATGAAAGGTAACAAGGTTGCAATTAGTTGGAAAATGAGTATCTAAATAGGATCATGGAATAGAGAGATGTGGGGATACAAACACACAAATCATTGAAAGCAGTGATGTAATTAACAAGGCTATTAAAGAACAAACCACGTCCTTGGTTTTATTTCTAGAGGGATAGAATTGAAAAGTAATACTCAACTTGTATCGATCCTTGGTTAGACCATGTCTAAAAAACAGTGTACAGTTCTGACTGCCATGTTATATATTAAAAATTCAGAGGCATTGGAAATCGTATAAAGAGGTAAGGAGGACTTAACCAGAAATATGAGGGTACTCCCCATGAGAGCAGAGGCAGGCTCAGTCACTTCCCTCCCAAAAAGAGGAGGAGAGATGGTTTTTAAAGTTAGACTATGAAGGCTACAAACGCTTCCCCTAGGTGGCACAAAAGGTGAATGCACAAAAAAGACACATGGCATCATGTTTGAATGACAGAAGCTAGCAGCCAGTATCAAAGCTGGCACGCAGCAAGCTCTGTGTGAGTGTTACAGGTTGGGGAGGTGTTTACAGGGCTCTGTAGCAGCACTGTTCCAAATGCTGTCCAGGAGATGAACCAGTGTTGGTGAGATATTGGGTGTGGGGGTTAAACAGGCCCAGCAGCTGCCCCATCCCCACATTAGGTGCAACCTCTCAGCTCTGAAGGCCCCCTAACCTGGTTCGAGAGGAATGCTTTTCATTCATTCACGAGATGAGGGCATCTCTGGATAGACCAGCATTTAATGCCCATCCCTAACTGCCTGGAAACCAGTTAAGAGTCAACCACATTATTATGGGTCTGCAGCCGGATAGGCTAGATCAGTAAAGGGCAGCAGTTTCCTTCCCTAAAGGACATTAGTAAACCAGATGGGATTTTCCAACAGTCAGTGATAGTGGGTGGGATTTTCCAACAATCAGTGATAGTTCTGTGGTTATCATTAGAGTCCGAGTTCTGGATTTCTTTTGAATTCAAATCCCACTAGCTGGGCTTGAACCCGGATTTCCAGAACATTACTTGGATCTCCGGATTAATAGTCCAGTGATAATATCATTAGGCCAACCAATGATTATATGGAGGTGCCAGTATCGGACTGGGGTGGGCAAAGCCGGAAGTCGCATGACGCCAGGTTATAAAACACCAGGCTTATTTCAAATTACGGCTTTCCGAGCACCACTGTTTTGTCAGGTGAAGTTGGCCATTGCTAGCAGCAAGGTAGGTGCGGTGAGCGCTAGGAGCTGTTCTGCAAACACATCTGGGCAGGAGCAGCTCAACAACAACTGTCAATCTCTGCCTCCACTATCTTTCATTCCAAGTCTCCCTTATTTCTCAGCCCCACCCCACCTTCCCCGAAGCTTGCTGAGACCCCCATGCCCTCAGTCATCATGTGCTTACAGACACTTCTAGCGGTCTGACCAAGTGAGTGGGACGTCGTGGTATCATTGTTAATCTTTAAAATTATAGAAGGATATTGTAGAGATGGAGAAAATATTCCTGCTAGTGAGGAAGAGCAAAATTAGTGGCCATCAAATGTTAGACAGCGAGCAAGAAATGAAAAGAGAAATTGACTGATAGAAAAATATGACGAATGTACAAAGAGAGCCTGGATCAGTTAGGACTACACCAACAGCAGTTGAGAAGAATGAGCAGAGTGTTATAGAAACGTGTAACATTCCTGCTGTATTAAATTGGGTAAAGGTAGAAAGAAGGTTCTCAATGTCCAGAGAATCCAGAACCAGAGGACACAGTCTAAGGACATGGGGCAGGCCATTCAGTACTAGAATGAAGTGAAATTTCTAAGAAGTGACAGCCTGTAGAACTCTGTGCCACAGAAAGCGAGTGAGGCTAAAACATTGAATGTTTTCAGGAAGGAGTTATACAGTTATTAGGGCTAAAGGGAACAATTGGCATTGGGTGAAAGCAGGTACAGGGGTCCGAGTGGGATGATCAGCCATGATATTGAATGGCAGAGCAAGCTTGAAGGGCCGAATGGTCTATGAATTTAGAAGAATACTCTAGTGGTGAGGTTTTAGCACTTGTTACCTTGGGGAATGTTTGAGGTGATGTATTTAAGAAAACGTTGGATAAGTCTGTGGGAGATTGGAATCAACAGCATGCTGATAACTTGGTTAGGCAAAACGCGAGGCGACTCAACTGGGGGAAAGCATAGGCGAGTCAGAACAAAAGGCTTATTATTCTTCTGTGGTATATATGCATTGCAAATCCTTAAATTCTCCATCTGAAATGACTGCACACAAACCAATACAACATGCAGTCCAATGCCATAATGTTACTGACACAATGCCAGCGGCAAGATAGTGCATCTCACTCATAAACAGCTTAGTTTTCTGTCTACTTTTTCTAAAGCTTGGTTTGAGGCTTGTGTGCAGAGAGAGTGACAGTTACCTGATACCTGACCTAAGTGGTTGCTTTCCTTGTCTCCAAACAGGGGATTGCAGTAGGCTAAGCGGCCTGGAGAATGTATGACAGCCAACCCGTGTCCCATGATCATCAATTCTCGTTCATCGGCTGGAATTGGAAACAATATTCACTGAGTTGTTGCCCCTTCCATAGCCCAGGGGTGGGGGCTGGGAGCTAATTGTTGCATTAAGAGGGCATGTCACCAAGTGAATAGTCATCGGCACCTCTGCTACTGAGCAGATCAGCATTTCCAAAGTGCTTTACAGGGCAACAAGGTTCTTGTTAGAATCGACCCATGATTGTAATGCTGGGAAAAGTGGAGGAGGGTTTGCCAGCAGCAAAGTCCTACAAATGGTAAAGTGAGAAGAACTAACCCATCTGTTTTTGGTTTGAATGCTTAATCTTAGACAGGAAACACTGCTCCTCTTCAAAGTAATTCTACTGACATTGGATCTGTTTTGCCCACTTGTGTGGTCCCTGGAGGGAGACAAACCCATACCCTTCTGAATCAGAGGTATTCAAAGGATTAAAACAAGAAAATCCTGCAATGAAATTATGTTAAATGATTAGGAACCGGCCAGTTCTCTGTCGACGGAAAACATTGACTGAGATGGACTGGCTTGTTCAATATTCTGAAGGCAGTCCTCAACTAGAATTGAATAATAGCCTTTAAAAGCCTTTAGATTAGATTCCAATGGTACTTTTGGACATGTTGCAAGCAAAAGGCTACCAAGCTACAGTTCAGAAAATCAATCAGGGAATCAGTAAGCCTTAGGGCCAGAAGGTCACTCCATCTACACTTCCTGCAGCCACAGAAAGGCAGCCAACATCATCAAAGACCCCTCCCCACCCCAGTTATAATCTGTTCTGACCTCTTCCACCAGGCAGAAGATACTAAAATGTAAACATATGTACCAACAGGTTCGAGAACAGCTTCTTCCTTGCTGTCATTAGACTTCTGAATGGACCTCTCAAATTTCAAATCTAATGTTGATCTTGCCTTTTGTACATCTTCCTTGTAGCCATAATTTTGTATTCCCCACTCTGTTCCATCACCCTATGAACGGCCTGCACTGCACACCAAACAAAACTTTTCACTGTACCTCGGTACATGTGATAATAATAAATCAAATCAAATCAGAATAAAGTGCTGCTTTGCGCTGATTTCAGCCAGGGTGCCCATGGCAATTTATCATGGGCTCCTAGATTATAAAGAGGGTAATGATTCTGGGTTCCAGTTCACGAACATTATTCAGCATCCATTGATGGGAGTGTTGGGTGAGGGGAGCCTGTGATGCTTCTGCAGTTAAATTGTTCAGAAATATTAACTGTCTACAGCTGCAACCAAAGAACAATGAGGGAGGTGAATCAGCAAAAATCTAAACACGGCAACTAGCAGCACTTTCCAGAGAGTGGAAGGAAGTGGGAAAAATCACATTCAAAGAATTTGTGACAGGCTGTTACCAACATTGTGTTATATGGATGGAGATGGAAATCAAGAAAGGGCGAGGTGCTTTGGTCACAGAAAAAGCACTTGAGGCTTGATGAAATCCTGATTATACCTCTGAAGATGTTTGCATCCAGAGCTATTTCCCACATGTTGTTTTGTAAGATCGTTCCTAGGATTCCCATTTGGGGAATTGAGTGCAAGAGTTAGGATGTCTTGTGCAGTTTTATAAGACTTTGGTTAGACCAGTTAGAATATGGTGTTCAGTTCTGCTCACCACATAAGTGGGAGGGTGTGGAGGCTTTGGAGAGGGTGCAGAAGAGGTTCACCAGGATGCTGCCTGGATTAGAGGGCATGAGCTATAAGGAGAGGCTGGAAAAACTCAGGATGCTTTCCCTGGTGTGGCGGAAGCTGAGGGGAGACTTGGTCAAAGTCCTATCATCGTGAGAAGCAGAGATAGGATTGTTAGTTAGTTCTCAGAGTTGAAATGTCTAAAACTAAGGAGCATGCATTTAAGGTGAGAGGGGGAACATTCAAAGAAGATGTGAGGGACAACTTTTTTTTTACACAGAGAGTGGCATGAGCGCAGAATGTGCTGCCAGGGGTGGTGGAGGCAGCAGATACAATAGGGGGTGCTTAAGAGACTTATAGAGAAGCAGATGAATATGCAAAGTATGGAGAGATATGGACCAATGGCAGGCAAAAGGGATTAGCTTAATTTTGTACAACATTGTGAGCCGAAGGACCCGTTCCTGTGCTGTACAGTTGACAGGGCAGTGTGAGAAACTTCTTGAACAGCTGCAGCTCAGTGCTCTTCGGCAGGGAGTTTCACATGTACAGGACCAGGATAATGTGTGGTCATATGTCGTCAAGTAGCAGCGAAGGTAATTAGTGCCAGGAAAAGAAACACTTTGAACAAAAGAATGCCCAACCACCTCCCCCTGACCTTCTGCAGCGCCAGCATAAGCATTAGGGAGGTCAACGAGAATGGCCATATCAAAAAGTGGCTCTAAGTGTGAGAGAGAAGCTAAGTACTCTATAATGTGCGACTCACTGCCTGTCCCTCAAAAGCCAATTAATTTCTCCAAAGTTCAAGCCAGGAATATGATAGAATATGTAACACTTGCCCAGATGAGTCAGCTGCGGAGTAACATTCATGATGGAGCATTGTTGGTATTCTTACCACTGAACGTAATGTCTCCTCCTGCAGCATGCGAACAGTGCAGCTGCTGTATACAATATCGACAGGACCTAGCACCCTGAGATAACATGGTAACAAAGTTTTGGGAACCAAGTCACAGACATCAGTCTGATTTGGAAAGGTTCCACTATTTCTTTATTATTGCTGGTTTGGAATCCTGGATTTCCCCAATTAACAAATTCTGGGAAGACTGAAATGTAGTGTCAACTGTGGTTCACTGATACAAGGAACACATCTTTCAAGTCCCATTCCTGTCACAAATGCTAAATTATATATAATGGGAAGTGCAGATGCTGGAGAATCCAAGATAACAAAGTGTGAAGCTGGATGAACACAGCAGGCCAAGCAGCATCTCAGGAGCACAAAAGCTGACGTTTCGGGCCTAGACCCGAAACATCAGCTTTTGTGCTCCTGAGATGCTGCTTGGCCTGCTGTGTTCATCCAGCTTTACACAATGTTAAATTAGCTGATACTTCGGTGCAGTTAAAGCAGTGTTGTGGTGCAATAGTAGCATGTCTGACTCAAGAGCAGAAGGTTACATATTCAAATCACATCAGGCTCACAAAAATTTACCTCACCTCAAATTCTTTCATTATGGGAAGCGATGGCCTGGTGGTATTATTGCTGGACTATCAATCTGCAGACCAAGAAAGATGCCCTGGGCAAAAACAGAAGTTGCTGGAGAAGCTCAGGAGGTCTGACAGCATCTGTGAAGAAACTATCAGCGTTAAACTTTCAGAACTGTTCTGAGGAAGGGTCACCAGACTCAAAATGTTAACGCTGACTTTTTCTTCACAGATGCTGCCAGACCTGCTGAGCCTTTCCAGCCACTTCTGTTTTTGTTCCTGATTTACAGAATCTGCAGTTCTTTCAGTTTTTATTTGGATGCCATGGGCCTGGGTTCAAATCCCTATATTGCAGAAAACTGCCATCCTTACCCGATTTAGCCTGCATGTGACTCCAGACCCACAGCAAAGTAGTTGCCCTTTGGGCAATTAAGGATGGGCGATGAATAGTGGGCTAGCCAGTGATGCCCTCAGCCAGTAAATGAGTAGTACAGGTGAAAAGCTGCTTTGTTAGAGATGGACACTTTCAGCACAGATGCTAAACCAAATCTTTTCTGGTGGACGTGAACTATTCCACGGCATTATTTTGAAGAAGAGTGAAATGTAATCTTCCCTGTGTCAGCTTGATTCCAAGAGGAAAAAGCTTCATGACCTAACTTGTAAAATTCTCCTTTAAACCTCCATTAGGGACTGCACCCTCTCCTCAACCCCCGACGCGAAGAACGATGGGAGCTGCTCTTACATTAAACAAAAAAAACTATATTCATATCTTACCTTTTCCTGAGAAAGCAGGAAGATACTTAGGCTGCTCCAACATGCTTAGACATACTCGTGAAAAGCTGCAACCTGTCTGTGCTGCTCAGTCCTGCTTACAGAAGCAATTCCATCAAAACAACACTCTATTCAGACCATTATGGTCTCACAGCACGACAGCTTTATTCTGACAAGTCCATGATGAATTGCTCCTGTGCCTGACAGAACATTCCAGTAAAGTGTCAGGATGAAAGAACTGTAATCTGATAGAGAGGTGCTCAGCACACAGTGCTGAGCTTGAACTCAGAGATGGTTTCCAACATGAGACGATTTGCACAAAACCCAAAATGGCGAGTTCAGGGGGTAGAATCGGATCACCTCTTTTAAATGAAACTCGTCTTGTTAATTATTCTTGGCACTGTGTCATAAATTAAAAATTGAAGTGGCAATTCGAAAACAGGGTAGGCTGACCATCATACGGACTGACTGACTGAGATGGATAGCATTGAAGTGCCAAAGGGAAGGCTCGAAGAGTAAATAATGGAATTAAGAATAGAAGACAATGTTGATTAGAAGAACAAGGATGAGAAGAAGTCTTTATGGAGCGTAAACGTGGGTAGAAATCAGAAGGGTAAATGGCCTGCTCTGGGCTGTAGGGTATTTGTTAAAGTGTAATGCAGCATATGACTACATTAAGCACTCATTTGTAAAGATTGGCAACTATTATTTCAAGCCTAATAAATGGTCTCAGATTGAACAGCACAGTAGCTAGAAGGTTGAATTTCCCCACCCTCCTCCATTTAATCCACATTCTTCTGCTTTCAACAGGAACAGAAATGGCAGGGAACACTGCTGTGCAGAGGTGCTATCTGCCGATGTAGCGTTATGTTCACTGCAGGCAGCAACGGACCCTGCAAACTACAGTGGGACTCCATTAAATATTACCTCCTGCTCCTCTAGCAGATGTGGCCTGTGCACTTCAGAAGCCATTCTAGGCTGATGACAAAGTCATTGGGCCCTATTATGTAACTAAGGGTCGTCTCTTTTGAGAGCGGGCCTCGCTACAACTAATGGAAGCGTGAATCGAACTGAATCCAGCACTGAAAAATTGCCATTGCACTTATTTTATAAAGAAAGAGACACAACACTCAAGACTTTTCCCATCAATTGTAAAGAATGTGCAATCATATCTGCAGCAGCTACTCTGGAACTGACCATATACAACAAAAAGCAAATGGAAATACAGTTTCTCACAGCGTCTCGGGACTAAATCCAGCATCTGGTGCGGGACTGAACTAAACAGACTGAAAGCTGACATTTGATGTACAGCTTCTGTTGAGTCGAGGTACTGTAATGAGCCTCCAGGTCCAAAGCAGGGAAGAGAATATATCAGAAATTGCTCCTGCATTTAGCAAGAATCCCATGATGTATACGATGGAGAGTCTAAAACTCATCGTAAAAGGGCTATTGATTAACAAATCTGTTCAGGAGAAACCTTTCTTACCCAAAAAGTGGTGCGAACATGGAACTGGCTGGCACATGAAATAGCTGAGGGGAATGAAATGGATACTTTTGAGGGAAATTTTGAGGAGAAAAGAACAGAAGGTTGTGCAGGTGGAGCGAGGTGAACAAGTTTGGGCAAGGCTCATGTAGAGTACAAACACTAACATGAATGGGTTGGGGCTGAATGGTCTGTAATGTGCTGTAAGTTCATACTTATGTATAATACACACCCCCACAGGACCAATACGTACACGTTAACACACACACATATAAAATTGACAAGAGGGGTAGCCCAGTGTCCGCTGAGCGACTGAGATCAGGGAAAGATAGCTGGGGATTGGGGCCTGGGTAGGATTCAGTCGATGGGAGGATACATAATGGATTGACAAAAAGGTTATATTAAGTAAATCCCAGACAGAGATGAGGCTGGAGTAGAAATCTCATTTTCCACAAGCTAATTCCCAGTCCTTCCACAGGGAAACTCTAACTAGGCTCTGCTTCTTTGGAATGGAAGCAGGTAATTTTGTCAGACAGCGGAGACTCACAATTCATAAATAATTCAATCCAGCAAAGTGCAAAACCATGTCAAATTAATAATAAATCACAGGTAAGACACAGACAACAGCTTCTGCCCTCTCTGTTACCATTATCCTTTCAAGAATTACCAATTTTGTCAAGGGTCAACTATTTCTTTCCCCTACTGATAGACATTATCTGTTCTCGTACATTTACTGCAGAGAGCCATTAAAACGGGTCTTTAGGCCTGAGTGCGCTCCTCTGATGAAGCTAATTACAGTGTCTCAATATTACAGCCTCTATGATGCCTGCCTTGAACCAGATGTTTGGCAGATCAAATCCCAGAGACTTGTCTGTCATATCAGGCCACCTGCTGATGTCAGAAACAGATTTATTCAGCTTCCCACTGGGACAACAGATGAAGTGACATGGCTGCAGTAAGACATTTGTTTGGGTGGGGGGGCGGTGCGGGGAGAATGACAAGTTGCCTATTAAGAGCAAGTTCACATTTTAGCACCTTGCAACCTATTTTCCCCCAATCAGAAACAGGCTCTCCTCAGTGTTTCTTTTGCAACTGCACAGCATCCATAAGGAGCCAATTTGCGAAGAATCTGTGTCGAGACAAACTCTACCATGTGATTTCAAACCTGTTGCAGTTGCAATATTAACTGGGCACTGCTTTTTCAATTGCTGAAGTTCATTGCTGTCCACAGCCCTGGTTTTGTTTGTCTACCAGTGACAAGATCTCTAAAGGCACTCGAGTGTCCATCAGTTGGTCGAGGGAGCAGACAGAACTCAGTAAGGGACTTTGGAGAGTTAGAACAGTGGGCCTTGACTTTCCCCAAACATTTCATTACTTGAAGTGGGCAATCATTTCTGTGGGCTGCTGGGAAACTTTCATTGTCAACTTTAACTTTCTCACTTCGCTCTATTGAACTCAGAGTGAGGCTCAAGCACCGTAGTCACAAGGTTGCTGCAAAACCTATCAACTTCAACCGTTCAAAGCAGTTCAGCAATTGTATAAGGTGTGGGAGCTGGATGGCCATAGCAGGCCAGGCAGCATTCGAGGAACAGGAAAGCTGAAATTTTGGGTTGGGGCCCTTCTTCAGAAAAGGAGTCCAGGTCTGAAACATCAGCTTTCCTGCTCCTTTGATGCTGCCTAGCCTGCTGTGTTCATCTAGCTCCACACCTTGTTATCTCAGACTCCAGCATCGGCAGATCCTACTATCTCTCAGCAATTGTATATATGCTTTAAAAATGTACAATTTCCCACTCACTCCCACAATGGTGGCTCACATAGCTTTCTACACTCCTAGTAGGTTAAACACTATAGCGATCTAGCTGATTGAATTCCTCAACTTTAAGTTCCAACGTCACTCTCACACTCAGTTTAGATATTTTCTAAACAACCCATACAGACGTGCTACTACACAACTCTGGGGTAAGCGGTACTTGAACCCCAAACTCCTAATTCAGAGGTAGGGAAATTACTGGTGCCACATTACTCCCCTCACACCCATTATATAGAATCATAGAGACAGTTCTCATTTGTTACAACTGTGGAAAATCCACATCTAGGCAGTACACACTTTTGTCTTGTATTGACACACACTTAAAATTGAAAATATCTTCCAGATCCTTGTTGATTGCGTGATGCTGATTGTATGCCTATAACATAGGAGCAGAATTAGGCCATTCAGCCCATTGAGTTTGCTCTGTCTTTCGATCATGGCTGGCATATTACTCAACCTCATTTTCCTGTCTTTTCCCTGTAACCCTCGATCCCCTTACCAATCCACAACTTATCTATCTCTGTCTTAAATACTGTCAGCAACAAGGCCTCCACGGCCCTCTGTGGCAGTGGGTTCCAAAGATTCATCAGCCTCTGGCAGGTGAAATTCCTCATTTCAGTTTGAAAGGGTCATCCCTTCATTCTGAGGCTGTGCCCTTGGGTCCTAGTCTCCCCTACTAGTGGATACATTTTCTCTACATCCACTGTATCCAGGCCTCTCAGTAGTCTGTAAGTTTCAATGAGATCCTCCTCATCCTTCTAAATTCCATCGCGTACAGACCCAGATCCTCAACCGCTACTCATGTGACATGTCCTTCATCCACGGGATTATTCTTGTAAACCTCCCCTGGACCCGTTCCAACATGAGCACATCCCTCCTTAGACACAGGGCCAAAAACTTCTCATAATATTCTAATACAGTCTGATCGGAGCCTTTTTCACCCTCAGCAGTACATCTCTGCTCCTGCATTCTAGCGTTCTTGAAATGAATGCTAACATTGCATTTGACATCCTAACCATTGAATGAACTCTAACAGAATCCTGAACTAGAACTTCCAAGTTGCTTTGTGCTTCAGATTTCCAAAGCTTTTCTCTGTTTAGAAAATCACTTGCATCTCTATTCTTCTGATCAAAGTGCATAACCTCACATTTTCCCAAATCGTATTCCATCTGCCACTATTTTTCCCACTCACCTAGCTTATCCAAGACCTTCTGCAGTCTCCCTGCTTCCTCAACACTACCCACCCCTCGGTTGGGTCTTCCTTTACTTAATTCATTCACGGAATGAGGGCATCCCTGGCTAGGCAACGTTTGTTGTCCATCTCTAATTGCCCAGAGGGCAGGTAAGAGTCAACCACATTGCTGTGGGTCTGGGGTCACATGTAGACCAGACCAGGTAAGGATGGTAGTTTTCTTCCCTAAAGGACTTTAGTGAACCACATGGGTTTTTCCAACAATTGACAATGGATTCATCTGCAAAGGTTTTTTTTAAACCCATTTGTGGGATGTAGTCATCGTTGGCCGGGTCAGCGTTTATTGCTTGTCCCTAGTTGCCCTTGAGAAGGTGGTGGTCAGCTGCCTTCTTGGACCACTGGAGGCCACCTACTGTAGGTTGACCCACAATGCTGTTAGGGAGGGAATTCCAGGATTTTGACCCAGTGGCAGTGAAGGCATAGCAATATATTTCCAATTCAGAACGGTGATGGCTTGGAGGGGAACTTACAGGTGATGGTGTTCCCATGTATTTTGCTGCCCTTGGAAGTGCTTGTGGACTGGAAATATGCTGTCTGAGGATCAAAGGTGAACTTAACATGAACACCCTCAGTTCTTCAGTCCAATTCGTTAATGTATAATGTGAACAGTTGTAGTTGACCCCTGCAGAATTCCATTAACTGCCATCCTGAAGAAGACCCTTTTATCTCTACTCTCAGCCTTCTGTCAGTCAGCCAATCCTTTAACCATGCCAATTCTTGGCTCTAATAGCATGAGCTCTTATTTTATTCAGCATCCTCCTGTGTGGCACCTGTTCAGATTTCTAAGAGGCCTTTGACAAGATCAAGTCCCCTGGCTCTCCTATATCAAAATTGCTTGTTAGCTCAAGGAATTCCAACAGATTAATCAGGCATGGCCTCCCTGTGATGAATCAGCGCTGACTCTACCCTATTTTTCCAGGCACTTACAAATATTCTGCAAACTCATCCTTAATAATCGACTCTTAAAATCTTACCAATGACCGAGGTCATATAATTTCCTGTCTTTTGCCTCTCTCCCTTCTTAAACAGGCTTGTTATGTTAGCCATTTTCCAGCCATCTATGACCCTCCCTGACTCTACTTTTTCCTGAAATGTTGCCAACAATACCTCCACAATCTCCTTCAGAACTTTGGAGCTGGGTCAATCTGGTCTGGGTGACTTATGCTCTTTCAGACCTTTCAGCATCCTCTCCTTAATGACAGCCACTACATTAACTTCTGCCCCCAACTGTTGAAGCTCTGGTATGCTGCTGGTGTCTTCCACCATGAAGACTGATGCAAAGTACATATTCAGTTCCTCCACCATTTCTTTGTTCTCCATCACTACTTCTCCAGCCTCATTTCCCAGTGGAACAATCTCTGCTATTGCGTCTCTATTACCTTTCAATGATGGCTAAAAATAATCTCTTGTGATCTGCTTTTATATTACGAGTTAGCTTACTTCCATATTTCATCTACTCCCTCTTTGTTGCCTTTTATGTTGTCATCAGGTGGTTTTTTTAAAGGCTTCCCAATAACCTTCACCACATTGTATGGCTTTTCTTTTGCTTCTACGCTATCCCTGACCACTCCTGTCAACCATACTGCCCTTGGTACGTTTCTCCTTTCTTGGGATGAATTTCTGTTGTGCCTCTCAAATTACCCTCGGAACTCCTGCCGTCACTTCTCCACCATCTTCTCTGCTGGGCACCCCTTCCAATCAACTCTGGCCTGCTCCTCGCTCACGTCTCTGCAGTTACCTTTACACAATTGTAATACCGTTACATCTGATTCCAGCTTCTCCCTCTCAAATTGCACAGTGAATTCTTTTACATAATCATCACTGTCCCCTACAGGTTCCTTTATCTTCAGCTCCCTAATCAAGTCTGCCTTGTTACACATGACCACACCCAGAATTGCCTGTTCCCTCATGGGCTCTACCACAAGCTGCTCCAACAAAATACATCTCATAGATATTCCACAAATTCCTCTTTTTGGGATCCGCTACCAATCTGATTTTTCAAGTCTACTTCCGTAATGAAGTTTGCCGTAATTATTGTAATAGTGCCTTTCTTGCATGCTTTTCTAACTCCTGATTTACCTTCTTCCTCACATCCTGATTACTGCGCACAACTTCTGTCAGAGTCTTTTTTTCCCTTTGTGGTTTCTCAATTTCTATGTCCTATGTCTAACTCTACCCACACAGATCATACGCTTGCCATCTCAACAATCACTTCTTGCTAATTACTTAATTTCATCTCTTACCAACAAGGCAACCGAATGCCCTTTGCCCACGTGTCTGTCCTTTCGATATGACCCAGCCCTGATCCCCTTACAACCACATCCCTGTGATACTCAGAACATCATTCCTGCCAATTGCAATCCGCGCTACAAGCTAATTTACCTTGTTTTGTACACCGTGTCCATTAAAGTACAATACCTTCAGGCCTGTGTTGACTGCTTCCCTTCTCATGGTTGTCCCCTTATCTGCTGTGCCTGAAGTTAGATTCCTGACCCTTTCCATACTTTGTCCTATTACTGGGTCTCCCCCACCTTTAACATTTTCCATCATTTTTCATGCAACTCAACCCTCCCCACTCAACACACATACTAGTTAGCTTCAAGACCAATCCATAGGTCCAATTATGCAATTTGCAGGGCTCTGGTCCCAGCCTGAATCAGCGTGTCCCATCAGAACAGTTCCAGCTTTCCCCAGGACTGATGGCTTGAATTTGAACCCGCTTGCACCACGCTAATCTTTGAACCAAGTGTTTACCTCTTTAAACTTGTTGACTTTGTGCCGGTTTGCTCATGGCTCAGGTAGCAATCCAAAGGTTATTAACTTTTTGATGCTGCTCTTTAATTTAGCTGTTTATATTCCCTTTGCAGAACCTCTGTCCTCTTTCTGTCATTGGCACCTACACAGACCAAGACAAGTGGGTCTTTCCTTTCCCACTCTGATTTCCTCTGCAGCCCAGAGGAGAAATTCTGAACATGGGCACCAGGGAGGCAACATACCCCTTTCAACCAGTTTCAAAATCTCCCCTTCCCCCACTGCATCCCTAAACCAGCCCAGTTCATCCCCTCCCCCCACTGCACCACACAACCAGCCCAGCTCTTCCCCCCCACCCACTGCATCCCAAAACCAGTCCAACCTGTCTCTGCCTCCCTAACCGGTTCTTCCTCTCACCCATCCCTTCCTCCCACCCCCAGCCGCACCCCCAGCTACCTACTAACCTCATCCCACCTCCTTGACCTGTCCGTCTTCCCTGGACTGACCTATCCCCTCCCTACCTCCCCACCTACACCCTCTCCACCTATCTTCTTTGCTCTCCATCTTCGGTCCGCCTCCCCCTCTCTCCCTATTTATTCCAGTTCCCTCCCCCCATCCCCCTCTCTGATCAAGGGTCTAGGCCCGAAACGTCAGCTTTTGTGCTCCTGAGATGCTGCTTGGCCTGCTGTGTTCATCCAGCCTCACATTTTATTATCTTGGAATCTCCAGCATCTGCAGTTCCCATTATCTCTGATACCCCTTTCAATCCTGCTTACAGAGAACAGCGTCTATTCCCCTTCCTATACTACCTCAGATTACACCATTTCTCTTTTCTCCCCCCCCAAACACAGTACTATGGCCTGTTGCTTATTCGCTCGACATACCACACTCATCCACACAGGGAGGACAAAACTCAAACCTTTTAGACAAATTCAGGGTCTGAGGCTCCTCAGCACCACCTCCTGGTTCCGTTACTTGCCTTGCTCACAGTCACACCCTCCTGTCCCTGAACACCAACTGAATTTAAGGCAGTTAATCTAAGGGGCGTGACTATCTCTGAAATACAGCATCCAGGTAACTCTCCCCCCCCAGGGCTCCTCAAGCAAACTACGCTGGCTGCAGATGTGAGCACTAGGAACCATAACACAGTCTGTCAGCTCCCACATCATACAGGTACAACACATTGCCTGGCCATACATCTCTATTTTAATTAATTAGTTCTTAATTTGAATTTTAAAAAAATTCATATTGGTCTGCTAGTTTTGTACGATGTAAATATTTCCCTTGTTTACCTTAAATTTGTAAGTAATCTATAATAGATCATCAAATTAGTAGCTATCACCAATGAATTTATGGTTTGCCTGTGATGCCACTCTTTAGTGCTGAGCCTCAAATCCTGGGTTTCAATTTATCCAGACGAAAGGTCTTACAAACAATGTGTTGAAAAATACAAGCAAAAATCACTGTTCCCCTCTGCACTGATATATCAGAGTTCATGTTCAGTAACAACTTTTAATACTAACTTCATAACTCATGTCCATAACTTCGTACCTCATGTCCATTCATAACTATTTGAGATTACAATCTTCATAAATCATGTCCATTAATAACTATTCATGGTCATAATACTAACTACAGATTTCTATGTACCAGCCACCCCCCATTCAAACTAATTCAGGAGCTTGCTACCGTATCAGATTCCAACCAGTTGGATCTCACAGCACCGAATTCCCACACAGCATCCAAATTCCCTGAGCTATACACACATTCAAGCTGTCTCACACTCTGGATGGGATCTTTCCTTCCTGATCATATGAAGCTTACTGACAGTATGCTTTCAGCAGACCCTTCCTTAAATGAACTGAAATCTAATGCATTTCGTCCACAGGCAGTGATTCCATAATAAGCCCAGAAAGGAAAGTTTAGGTTTCAGAGTTTATAAACCCCTCTTCCACAAGTCTGTAATTCTACAATATTCAAAAAGAACGGACGCATTATTCAAAAGTTGGTCTCCGTGCGTGTCAGATACTTCAAAAACTATCATATAACAAAGAGAGAGTGCATATAAGTAGGGACATTTATGTTTATGTAGCACCTCATCAGGTCTCAAAGAAATTCACAATCTAGACATAAACATTACAAACACAGCATCAATTCCTAATAGCAATCAATGCCCCATAAACAGCTATCTGATGAACGGCCAGCTAATTGGCTTTTGGTGGCTTTAATTGGAGGTGGAATATTGGTCAGGGCACTAAGAAAATGCTTTTCTACTGTTTACAGACTGCAGTCAATATCAGCAGGGACATGGACATTGTATGGAAAAGATGGTTACTTCCACTGGAGCAGCATTCCCTCAGTAACATTTTGCACAGAGATGATTTAAGTAAGCGCCTCACTCAGAACAGAGACTTCTATCAACTGAACCATACAGACAGTGTTCACGATGTGAATAATTGGTCAGAACACAGAGATGCCAGTCAAAACAGCTGCCCGCTTCATCAGGGGTGAATTCACTGCAATGTCTCACTCCCCTCCATCATCACATGGTGGAAATCTAACTCAGTGGAGGAAATGGGTTTCTGTTGAAATTGAGTGGTGGAGCAGAACCCACAAGACAATCTGAGTAAACTCTCTCCCCTATCTCTGTGTGGTGGGAGGGGTAATGTTCCACAGTCTGCTGCCCATCATGTTAGTGCCTAAAAACCTAGTGCCAGGCAGCTGTTCAACAGATGGCAGAATTTAAACTCAACGAGTAAATCTGAAATTGAAGGCTAGTCAGAGTAATGGTGACCATGGAACTATTACTGGCTGTTGTAAAGTCATCTGGTTCGCAAATATCCTTCACAGAAGGAAATATACCATCTCTGCCTGGTCTGGCTTATATATGACTCCAGACCCAAAGCTACCCAGGTGGCTTTCAACTGTACTCTAAAATGGTCAAGTTAATACTCAGTTCAACCCGATTATGTTTACCTCGTCAGTCATATGCAAATTTAAACCACATTCAGGGCAGAACGGTAGCTCGGTGGTTAGCACTGTTGCTTCACAATGCCAGGGACCCAGGTTTGATTCTAGCATCAGGTGACTGTCTGTATGGAGTTTGCATACTCTTCCAGTGTCTGTGTGGGCTTCCTCTGGGTCCTCTTGTTTCCTCCCACAGTCCAAATGATGGGCAGGTTAGATGGATTGGCCATGATAGATTGCCCATAGTGTCCAAGAATGTGTAGCTTAGGTGGACTAACCATGGGGAATGCAGAGTTAGGGATAGGGTATGGGGTGGGGTCTGGGTAGGATGCTCTTCTGAAGGGTGATGTGGACTCAATGGGCTGAATGGCCTGTTTCTAAACAGTAGGGATTCTGTGAACTTAGTTTAAAAAGTTGGAATGCAAACCCACCTCCTTTACTCATTTGGACATTTACTGACTGTTGTTCGAACACCATTTTGTCTTCCCGATTGATTCTTTCATAAATAATAAATCAAAACAGACAGGTATAATTTTTAAGCTACAAGTTCTTAATATCCTCATTATTTTCCTCTTGGAAGACTTTCTATAGGGTCTAACCCATCATTCCTGAAAATTCCAGGAAAATTCTTGGGATTGATCCAAGTCAGCTATTGGTAGCTGAAGTATTTGGGATTTTAGCAGAGCATAGGACATGCAGGTTAAAGGGCTCTTGTGGTACAATGTTAATGTCCTAACCTCTAAAATAGGAAGCCCAGATTCAAATCCCAATTGATCTATTCCACTCCCAAGTAAAGCCACCAAAAACCAATCAACAGGTCATTCATCTGATGGCTACTCGTGGGGTATTGTTTACTGTCTAATAGGAATTGGCACTGTACTTTGAAAAGGTGATAAAATCTCCGAACATGTTGTTTCGAAATGTCTGGAATTAAGAATTTTAGGTGACCGTGAAACCATTGCTGATTGTTGAAGAAACCCACCTGGGTCACTAACATCCTTTGTGGAAGGAAATCTGCCATTGTCATCTGGTCTGGCCTACAATGTGACTCCTGACCCACATAATGTGGTTGATTCTCAAGTGCGCTCTGAAACGGTCTAGCAGGTCACTCAGTCCAAGGGTAGCTTAGGACAGGCAATAAATACTGGCCAGCCAATGATACTACATTCCAAGAACGACTGAAAGAAATATCTAGGGCACGCAGGTTGGAGCGGAGGCATTAACATTGATGTTTTAAAAATTTGATTTATTATTGTCATGTGTATGTAAGTAGAGTGAAAAGTTTTGTTTTCCATGTAGTACAAGCAGATCACAACATACAAAGGACATAAGGTGATTGAACAGAGTGAGGAATAGATTTCATAGAATCCCTACAGTGTGGAAACAGGCCCTTCGGCTCAACAAGTCCACACTGACCCTTGGAGCATCCCACCCAGACCAATACCCCCAAAACCCACCTAATCTACACATCCCTGAACACTATAGTCAATTTAGTATGGCCAATCCACCTAGCCTGCACTTCTGGGATACTGATTGTGGATGATCAGCCATGATCATAATGAATGGTGGTGCTGGCTCGAAGGGCCGAATGGCCTACTCCAGCACCTATTGTCTATTGTCTATCCTTGGACTGTAGGAGGAAACCGGAGCACCTGGAGGAAACCCACGCAGACATGGGGAGAATGTGCAAACTCCACACAGACAGCCAGCCGAGGGAGGAATCAAACCCAGGTCCCTGGTGCTGTGAGGCAGCAGTGCTACCCACTGAGCCATCATGCTTCCCCTAAATACAAAGTTACAGCTGCAAAGAAGGTGCACAAAAAGCAGGATCAACATTTGACTTGAAATTTGAGAGATCTGTTCAGAAGGTTAATTACAGCAAGGAAGAAGCTGTTCCTCAACCTGTTGTTCCATGTGTTTAAACTTTTGTATCTTCTGCCTGACGGAAGAGTTGAAAGAGATTATAACTGGGGTGGGAGGGGACTTTAATTATGTTGGCTGCCTTTCCAAGGCATCGAGAAGTACAGCTGGAGTCAATTGAAGGAAAGTTGGCTTGCACGACGGACTGGGCTGAGTTCACAATTCTCTATAGTTATTATGGTCCTGGGCAGAACAGTTGCCATACCAAGCCGTGATGCATCCAGATAGAAAACTTTCTCTGGTGCATCTGTAAAAGTTAGTAAGAGTCCTTGTGGACACGCTGCATTTCCTTCGCCTCCTGAGGGAGAAGAGATGTTGATGGATGTTGAGTGTCGCACCAAGATGGGTGGCCCAGGACAGGGAGCTAAAGAGTAGCTTGGTTGCTTTCCAGACACTCTGGCCAGCAGACAGTGTAATGAAGCAATTAGAGCTGGCATCGATATTGCCCAGGGCTAAACTGCCTCTCAGGACCTGTGGAAGAGAGGATAGTGTATCTTCCTCTGAGCCAGAAGCTCCAGATTCATGTCCAATTTTATACACAAAGAAGATGTGGTCAATCAGATTGAATATCAACGTGTAAATTCTTCCTATACATGTCAATCCAGGTGAGATTCCTCATCAGTCATGTAATGGAAAGAATTCATAGCTTTTATCATCATTATTCACGCCTTGGGGCTACAACATGCATGTAAAAATGTTGCCACAGCAACTCAGACTCAGTGGGGGGTCTAGTTGGCGCGGCTGGCTGAGCAGCTGGTGTGTATCATATTGGTGCCAACTGCTCAGGGTTCAATCCCGGTTCCAGCCAGGATCGACTCGGGATTAGAAACTTGCAAAGACTGCAAAAGGGAATACAGATTTCTGGGAAAACAAATGAACAAAGACAGCAGTATAAAATAATATATGGGCACTGAGGCAACATTGAATTCAAGGAAAGTAAAAATACTTAAAATGGCAACGTGCGGATCAAATATAAAAACTAACATGAGCAATGGGATGAGAGAGAAGTAGGTTATCTGAGAAACATCAGCTGGGGAGAAAAGGCCCACTTATCTTGCTGGCTAGTGTGCTCTCATAGTTATAATTCCATTGTCCAGATAATGTCAGTTGTGTAGCAAAGCTCAGGCTGAGGTAACCTTCCATTCTGTTCTTGTCCACTATCTGTTGTTGCTGTAATGAACACATCAGTTGATGGGAATGTCTGGCTTCTCTGTGAAAAGCTCAAGCTTTTGTTCCCATTTCCCCATTTCGGAGCTCAGACCTCAAGTCACAGCAATTCGGAACAAACCAAAACAATTTAATTCAGCGCCCGCACCCCGCCCCCCCACCACCTCGTTGTCTCAGTAATGATTAATGAGAAGATGATCTCACTGCAGGGAGCCCAGCATTGAATGCTCATCAATCTGTACTGCACTTACCCTCCCCTTTCAGACCCTCTCTCGTGCCTCATTCTCCACTGTCTGCTGACAGTGATGTTAAAAGCACCATTGGTGAAGTGTCACTTTGTTTTATTTGACACTCTTCTGTGATGGGGTAGGAGTTTGAGGCACCCTTCACACTCCTAGTACCTCAGCCACCATCCATATGTTACTTCAGATAATGTGTCTATGGCCTATTCAACCACATGGGGCATCGCTGTTCAGCTCAATCTTGATATTGTTTGAATATCTGACCATTCAGGGGAAGACAATAATTATCTCTTCCTCTTTACACCCTGCACAAGCGGTCTGAGCCCAACTGTCGAGCTTAAACATCAACCTGAACCAAAAACAAAGAATTGATTACTGATCAGGAACTCAGTTAGTGACTTTTCTGGCTTGTGATGCCTAAGACCAGAGCAGATCGTGCATTTAGATATCAACCCTTCAGGCAAGTTTTGTCTGTAGATTATAAACTGGCCAGCTGACAAGCAGATTGTGTGTTACTCGAGTAAGACAATAACAAATTACTGTAGAGAACAAAAAGCACAAACATCTTTTCTATTATATAGAAGCAATACATTGTAGGGATCCTTGATGGTTCAGCGAGTACATGTAGTGAATAACATGGCCCAGAGAGACCCCACAATCAATCACTGATCTGCTCTGTGTTAGCTTCACTCATCTGCAGTTCAGATAGCCCTTAATCCAAGATTACTGGCCTGCATTACAGTAGAGAGCAAATTCCTGTTTGTGACTATTATCCAGTGACCCATCTTGGAGTAGATATAGACTAGGAAGGCTATTTAGCCCATCTTAATTTGTCATAAGTTCTGATGGCAATCCAAAAAAAACATTCAGAGCACAATTCAAAGTTCAAGGAGATCTAGTGACAGAGAAACAGAGCAACGAAATGGCATGTTCAGGATTGATATCTGGATCAGTTACCTCGGTCCAGTGGTGTTTGATAAGTGAAAGATTGGTGTTTGGAGAAGTATTGATTGGACTTTGATGAACAACATTACAGGTGTGATAGGTCCAGTGGTTAAGCAGCCATATGGCATTCATTGTTTAGACTGGACATGAAGATTAGCTTGTGAGCTCTCAAAGAATTGTAGCCTGAGAAAACTTAGCACGATCTTGGCAGGATGGGTGGTATTATAGTATATTACCCTCTCCTTTCTTGTTATTGTGAAGGAGATGGGAGAAAGACACACAGATTTACTGTCATCATTCATTTCATGAGCGACTACGGAAGAAACGCATGATTTTTGAATGGCATTATTGCACAACAAAAGGTTAACAGCCGAAACAAGATGTCTTGGGAATACCCTGAGTGTAGGACACAGCCAAGGTCAAAAACTGTTGAAGATGCCATGAGGAAGCAATCAGCAAGTGATTGTGAAAAGCCTGCCAGAGGCAGGGAAGACTGAATGAACTGAGGAATGTCACCATCTTGAAGTCTTGGAAACAAGTTAATTAGGAGTAAGCGACAGCATGGCGAGTCTTGATTTGAACATAGTGAGGATTGAAAGAATAAAGGATCCCCTGTGGCCATGTTTAATTCTTTGTCGTCCCCTTTCCTCCTTCAGTCTTCTGCAGGAGGCCGCGAGTGTGCCGATTCCTCAGAGGGCAATCAATTATTCATCTGTTTTTGCTCAGGGGGCTGTCAGCCCCGTACTCCACAGATACCAACCCTTCCCAAATCCGCCATCCATTCTCCATGCTCCCAACAAGAAAGCTAAGCCTTGAAAAGGTGTAGAATCGTGCTGATCATGACACTTTGACAATAGAATCAGTATCCTCCGTTTTGTAAAAATTGAAAGAACCGTGGATGCTGTCAATCAGAAACAGCTCTGAGCAATGATGCGGAGGTGCTGGCATTGGGCTGGGGTGGGCAAAGTTAGAAGTCACACGACAGCAGATTGTAGTCCAACAGGTTTATTTGAAATCACAAGCTTTCGAAGCGCTGTTCCTTTGTCAGGTGAAGTCGCCTGATGCAGGAGCAGTACTTTGAAAGGTTGTGGTTTCAATTAAATCTGTTGGACTACAACCTGGCATTGTGTGATTTCAGTTGAGGAAGGTTCACTTGACCTGAAATTACATGGAGAGTGGTGGGCGTATGGAATGCGCTGCCAGCAGTGGTAGTGGAATCAGGTACTTTAGAGACTTTTAAGCGGCTTTTGCATAGGCACATGGAGGATAGTAAAATGTAGGGTATGCAGGATAGTTTGATCTTAGCAGGATAATACGTTGGCACAACATAGTGGGCCGAAGGGCCTATACTGTGCTGTACTCATAGATCATAGAATTCATGCAGTGTGGAAATAGGCACTTCGGCCCAATAAGTCCACACTGACGCTTGGAGCATCCCACCCAGACCCATCCCCCTATAACCCACCTCAGCTACAAATCCCTGAACACTATGGGCAATTTAGCATGGCCAATCCACCTACCCTGCACATCTTTGGCCTGTGGGAAGAAACTAGAGCACCTGGAGGAAACCCACGCAGACATGGGGAGAACGCGCAAACTCCACACAGATAGTCGCCCGAGGGTGGAATCGAACCCGGGTCCCCAGCGCAGTGAGGCTGCAGCGCTAACCACTGAGCCACCGTGCACTTATGTTCTATTTTTTATGTTTCTCTCCACAGATGCTGCCAGACCTGTTGAGCTTAGCCAGCAATTTCTGTTTTTATCATCTGTTTCTTAACACTGTTGAAATATTTGTGTTAGTTCCACTCTGGAAATAAAGCACGGAGAGTCGGGGAGATCCTCTTAAGTCTCACACCTCCTCGCTCTGCAAGTTCCCTCTAAGTCACTCATCTATTCACCCCTATTTAAAAAAGGATGCAAAAATCCCTTTGTTGATAATATGTTTTGGCTTCACTCCAATGTTACTTGTTTTACCCCTTCCTTATTTTTCTCACTTCACTCTGAAATCTATTTTAAAATATTTAACTATGACTGTGTGAAGCACCTTTGGATGTTTATGCGCAGTAAAGCTGCCGCTTAAATGTACATAGCAGAAAATCCTTGCAACTAGCGGGGCAAATTGAAAAAGCGGTGAATAAGATGTTCAGACATGGAGTACAAAACCAGAGTTAAGGTGAGCCTTTATAAAGAACTGGTTCAGTCTTAACTGGAGCATGGTGTTCAATTCTTGGTACCACACTTTAGGACCGCAAGACGCTACAGCAAGTTGTGAACACAGCCCAGTCGGTCTCACAAACTAGCCTTCCATCAATCCACTCCAAACATACTTCCTGCTGCCTCTGGACAAGCAACACAATCAAAGATCCCTCCTACCCTGGCTATATTCTCTTCCACTCAGCAGATATAAAAGTTTGTATACATGTACGAATCGATTCAAGAAAAGCTTCTTCCCTGCTGTTACTTCTGAATGGACCTCTCAAATGTTAAGTTTGAATCAAATCAAAGGAAGGATATGGAGGATTTTGAGTGGGTGTAGAACAGATCTATAAAAATGATTCCAGGAGTGAAGTACTCAGCTACAGCAATAGCTTGGAAAATGTGGGATTGCTCCCCTTAGACCAAAGATGATCGAGAGGAGATATGATTGAACTGTTCAAAATCATGATTGGCACTGACAGTAAGAAACTGTTTGCATTGGTGGAAGGCTTGAGAACCACAGGACACTAATTAAACATGACTGGAAAAGGATCCATGGCGGTATGAGAAAAGGTTCTTTTTAAATGAAGCAAGTGGTCAGGATCTGAATGCATGGCCCAAGTGTGTGCTCGAAGCTGATTCAATTGTGGCTTTCAAAAGGAATTTAAAAATGAGCCTCAGTAAGGAGGTAAAAAGCAAATGCAGCATTAGGTGAAAGACAGGGAACTTGGTCTAGCAAAATTACTCTTGCAGTGAGATGGCATGGGTTTGACAGACTGAATGGTCACCTTCTGTGCTGTAAACATTCTGTGATTTTAGATACGTTGTTGAGATGGTTTTCTGCAGTAAGAGTGCTGTAAAATTAGAAGCTTCATTGCATTCGATGGAATTGGCAGCTTTCCTGGCTTCCAGTCTGAAACTGGGGATTTGAGCGAGCGCCACTCCCAACATCTCAGCACATATTCCAGGCCAACACTGCAGTTTATGGTTGAAGAGATAACTGCATTCTTCTGGGGGTTACTGCTCTCCAGATGACATATCAAACTAAAATTCTGACTGTCTCTTCAAGTGGACATAAAGGGAACTGTGTACCATGTAAAGATGAGCAAGAAGCTCACTCAGTGTTGTGGCCAAAATTCTTCCTCAGCCCTTATCAAAAGATGTGGTTTAATTGAACACACGTACAAAATGTAAATTGCGTTCACTTACAAGAAGCAAAAGGAGCTGTGCACCAATAAGATGATGGAATGTCTCTGGATGCATGGAATGCAAATTTGTGTCAAACCTAAGTTTAGATCTGCGAGAACTGCATAATTAAAGGGCAAGTAATGCTTAGTAAACTCTGCAAGGGTGGTAGAACTTCCACCAGGTTTTCGTAATCTCTTCTGACATAACGTCAATGGCTGTCCATTAGAATTGACATATTGTCTGCTGTTTTTCTACCATTTCTGCGAAGGTTCTGATCTTTGGGAGCAGGATTAGGCCTGCAGATATTTTGTCTGTGTCTCGGTTGAAGGGTTTGAGTTGTAGGGAGAGGCTGAATAAGCTTGGGCTACTTTTCCCGAGCGTTGGAAGCCGATGGGTGACTTTATAGATGTTTATAAAATCATGTGGGACATGGATAAGGTGAATAGCCAAGGTCTTTTTCATTCCTCACAGGTTAGGGGAGTCCAAAGCTAGGTTTAAGGGGAGAGGGTAAAGATTTAAAAGGAATTAAAGGGTAACCTTTTCAGACAGAGGGCAGTGCGTGTATGGAATGAGCTACCAAAGAAATTGGTGGAGGCTGGTACAATTACATTTAAAAGGCATCTGGATGGTTAAATGAATAGAAGGGGTTAGAGGGATATGGGCTCTATGATAGCAAATGGGGCTGGTTCTGAGGAAGGGTCACAGGACCCGAAATATTAACTCTGTTTTTTCCTTCACAGATGCTGCCAGACCTGCTGAGCTTTTCCAGCAATGTTATTTTTGTTGCAAACGGGACTTGATTGATTTAGGATACCTGGCTGGCATGGCTGAGTTGGGCCAAAGGGTCTGTTTCCATGCTGCAAATCTCTATGACTCTAAAACATAGCTGAAAGCTGTAAAGTGGGAATTGGTTAAGTCAATGAGCTACGATGAGAGTGCTGGATTGATAGCCGGCAATCTCCGAGTGGTCTGTGATATAGGGAGAAATTAGACACTGAAAAGAGCTCCACTTGTCCAAATGGGCTTCACCTCACTCCCCATTGTTCTCATGCCCTTGTATGACCCACAGGAATGTGACTGATTCTGAAGGAGGGAGATGGAATGTGACAGATTATTAACCCTATCACCACTTTGATACAGTGACACAGAGTGAAAAGGAGTTCACAGAAAACATCTCAAGCTGCACGATGAGGGAGAAAGGAACAAGCTGTGGCGACCAACATGAAAGCGAGTTCAATGCTGAGCATGTTCAGGTCCTGTGTAACCTTAAGCTTTTAGAATAATGCTATTTTAATCTCCATGAAGTATTAAAATAATAAGATGGTTCTATCCAAAATCCCCAGGTCACAGCTGGGTCAGATTCATAAATAAATTAAATCTGACATCGATTTCCATTACTGTGGATGAAAGAGCTCATTTAATAATTCCTGTGAGAACTGATACAGAGCGATAACTCTTATTCTTTCCTTCAAAGAAGTTTTGCTTTAATGCATTATAGTGTCAAGTGTTAGGAAAGTAACAGTAACGCAAGCCTCCTGACTGTAAGACTGGTGTCTCTTGGGTAATATCAGCTCTGCAATACTGGACCCAAGCAGCCATTCTTCACACATGCACTCCGTTAGTCAGCTATTCGGCCAAAAGGGTCCTCGCAACAAAGCTCAACATTTTCCGTGGCTTGTTTAAAACTCAGTCTTCTGCCTGGCAGGGAGCTGATTGGAGGCTGATCAGAGAATTGCGACCCACTGTATCTCGCTTGTCAGTGCAGGGATGCAGATGCCAGAATGGGATGAGCTAAAGCAGCACAAAGCACAGATTGAAGCTGTTGCTTGGTAATGATACTAGAGGGAACTTCAACACACTGAACCAACACTTTCTTCGTTAACTCTACAAATACCATAATTGAGTTTATTCATTCAGCTATGTCAGGCTGAATGAGGAATGTTGTCGCCTACAGGAGCCAGTCTGGAAGGACAGTCCCAATGAGCAATGTAATCAGAAGTAACGATGTGTTGAGCTGGATGAACGCAGCAGGACAAGCGGCATCAGAGGAGCAGGAAGGCTGATGTTTCGGGCCTAGACCCTTCTTCAAAAATTTCTGCATTTCTGAAGAAGGGTTTAGGCCTGAAATGTCAGCCTTCCTGCTCCTCTGATGCTGCTTGGCCTGCTGTGTTCATCCAGCTCTGCATCTTGTTATCTCAGATTCTCCAGCAGCTGCAGTCCCTACTATCTCTGGAACAGTATAATCACATCCGAATCTGAGCTCTCCGTTATCTGAAAAGCAATAGTGTTCTAGCCAACTAAAATATTAGTTCCTCATTTAAAAAAAATACAACTGCAACTGCCTCTGAAATTCATCACTGGGCGTAGAAACAGTGAAAAATAAAGATTTGTTTAAAGATATCTAAAAAACATGTTAATACACAAGGAAACATTAGTACAGGGAAATGGTCGGAAACAACTCTGAACCAGAGAAAGGATGACACTGTGTAAACTATTGTTTAATTTTACATAAAATTAGTCTTATCTATTTTCGCACTTTAATGTTAATAATCCATGAAAAGCTCTTTGCTACTGTTTCCATGGATTTATTACAGTAATATTAGTGATTGCTGCAATATTAGTAGTAAAGAAATATTACAAGTGTACAGTACGGACTGTCACTTTAACGCGCTCTACTTCCTCACAGAATGACACAGCAAAGGATTAGGTCATTCAGTCCAACATGCTGATTCTGGCTGCCTTTCAATTTGTTCCACTCCCTTTCATAACAATGGAGATGGGTGCTAATCTCTGTATGATGTGGAGAATTAAATACATGTGCTGGGGACTATGTGTTGGGTTTATGTTACAGACATCAGCCCTTTCAAATGAATGGCAAATTCAAATGGCTGCATTCTCCTGTCAGTTGTCTGAATTGTGGCTGACAATGAAGAAAGTCTGAAGCCCTGGAACGCCTGAGGGGTTAATACATTAAGGATGAGAAAAAAGGCCACAGCTGCTGGAAGAAGCAATTTATCTCTGCGGAGAGCAACCCAGAATATATCTTCGATTGAGATGCCAGTTCAAGCCAGTTAACACTCATTGGTTTTTCCACGACTCTCCCCCACTTGTTATTACAGAACACTTCCCCCATCCCAATTCTTTGAACAAGAAACGTCCCTGAGGTATGCGCTCAGCACAGAATCTTTCCATTAGCGTTAACTATTTAACTTGTAGGCTGCTTTGCTTACATTTTGGAAGACTCTGTTTAGGAAGCCCCTCAGGTCTCATTCTTTTGAGGTACCAACCCTCTCAACACTGTTCAATTTGCACCTGAACGTGGAGATGGGACATCAGTCTTAATATTTGATAAGAGCTACCCTCCAGCATTGCAGCACACTGCACTGTAGGGCCTGTTCTCATTTCCTGAAGTAAAGCTCCAGTGTGTAATCTTTGACTGAAAAAACTGCAATCGAGCCAAGTCGGAGCTTGACTAAAGCAAACAGTTAAACTTTCTTTGGGTTTCCTCCGGTTGCTTCCCACAGTCCAAAGATGTGCAGGTTAGGGTGGATTGGCCATGCTAAATTGTCCCATAGTGTCCAGGGATGTGTGGGCTAGGAGGATTGGCCATGGGAAAATCAGGCATATCGGGTGGGGGATGTGAGTGGGCTGATCTTCTGAGGGTCAGCACGAATTCAATGGGCTGACTGGCCTGCTTCCACACTGTAGGGATTCTGTGATTTTATGACTAACAGCAACAGAAGTTAAAGACTCCCTGCTAGCTGACCTTGGTATGTTGTGTTACTGGGGTCTATGAAGCAGGAAGTCTCAGTCTATAACATACTGATGTAACTTAAGGACAGGTGGGTGGGCATCAGAGCTTCAGGGAAACAAAGAGACATGAAAGCCAAGGCTCACTATTACTGTCGGTGACCCCTGTTGGAAGATAGATGCACAGAAGTCAGGCAGCGCTGAGACTGTGTGGGCACTTGCTACCCAGGTTTCTGAATGAAAAATGGTCACTGCCACAAAACACTGAGTGGCTGTAGGCACCTGTGCATTCAAATCCAGCATTACTCGACAAAGGACGAGGAGAGAACTGGGACAGGAGCAGGCTGGAGTTTTATATTTTAAATGTGTCAGTGCATTCTTTACTCCTTGTTTTCTAATGTCTCATCATTGACATAAAGGAATGCAAACCTGTGGCATGAAGATAAAATTGCCTCAATCATCGAGCACTAGAACAGTGCATGCAGACTTTAGGTGATCAAACTGAATCAGGTCAAGCACTTCATCACGACTCATGATTCCTCAGGGACAAGCACTCACCCGCCTCTTGAAAAGAGATGAAGAGCATCTCATTTCACCTTAATTTTGCAAGCTAAATTTGGGAAGCCAATGGATCAGGCTGTAGAATGCACGAGCAGTCTCTCGGGTCATGGGGAACTCAAAAAAAAAGGTTAAGGAGCAATCAAATCAATTGCTGTGAGCTGCCGAGTATGAGTTGAGCACGTGTGCGCCAAATGAGACTGTAACACTGTACCTGCGAAAGCTTTCGAGATGTGGTCCTTTTTCCACTCCCAGGGCTGATCGTATTCATCAGCAGGTCGCTCGTCATCTTGAGGAAGCCGGCTCTCCCGAACCTTCTGACTGGCTGCATTCTCTGTGTCTGACTCGATATCATTTTCCTGAGGCTCGTAGGGAGTGTCATAGAGCTGGAGACCCTTTCCATGTTTCTTGTCTCCTTTTCTCTGGAACTCTGTGGGATTCAAAATGAAGAACCTGGTTAGCTGTAGGTGCTATGAGGGTCAGATGCACACTGGTCTTATGATAGAATTTAAGGCAGTGTGCAATGTCTTGCTTGGCAACGCTATTGTGAAATGCCTGGAGACATTTTGCTAACTTACCAGTGCTATTGAAATGTAAATCATTGCTTTCATGGGTTTCATTATCCATCAGCTTCATATACTTTTGGGCCAATTCTCTTTAATAATCTGAACTGTGACACTACCATCTAGATTGACAACGGCAGTAGCTACATCAGGACACCAGCACATGCAAGTTACCCAAATTTTACCATCCTGATTTGGAAATATATCTTCACTCCTTCAGTGGGTCAAAAACCTGGAACTCCCTCCCAAGCAGCATTGTGGGTCAACCTGCAGCACATGCACTGTCGCAGTTCAATAAGGCAGCTCACCACCATCTTCTCAAGGGTCAACTAGGAATGGGCAATAAATGCTGACCCAGCCAGTGACACCCACATCCCAGCAGTGAAATGAAGACGTCAATGCATCATCTCAAATAAAATCAGTGCAACCACCAGTTCCAGATCGATGTCCAAACTATTGCACAAAGACAGAACCCAATTTTAGAAGTACAGGCTCAATAATTATGGAGCTGGGTGATTTCCAGAGTTTAAATAAGCACTGTACGATCTTGGCCTTGGGCAATACATGAACACATGCTCATTCTCAGCCACATTACAACAATGAGAGCATGGAGTGGGACTGGGGAGTGGAATAGGCAGATAGATAACAAAGTATGAAGCTGGATGAACAAAGCAGGCCAAGCAGCATTTTAGGAGCACAAAAGCTGACGTAGTCTAGGCCCGAAATGTCAGCTTTTGTGCTCCTGAGATGTTGCTTGGCCTGCTCTGTTCATCCAGCTTCACACTTTGTTATCTTGGATTCTCCAGCATCTGCACTTCCCATTATCACTAGGCAGATAGATACTTCTTTTTCTAGCTCAGCGGGGGAAATAAAATTATATTAGAACACTTACCTCAGTTGAGTTTGATTAAGTTGCCAGGATTAAATTTCAAATCTTAAAGGGCCCTTTGTTGATGCAGAGGTAGTGTCCCTACGCCTGGACTAGGAGGCCTGTGCTCAAGTCCCGCCTGCTCCAGAGGTGTGTAATAACATTACTGAACAAGTTGATTAGTAAAATAGGTTAAATAATAAAAAAAACTTCAAACTTTGCACCTCTCCTTGAGGATCTATGCCTTGGTTATGGGATTTCCTGACCATTTCTTACCACATGAAGGATTTGGGAAATGTGAGACTTAAACTACTATCCAAAAACCTATCCATTGCTCTCTGGAATGCCTCAATTGAAGAGGCCTTCACCAGAGTTCCAGGCAGTGTATTCATCATGTGAAAGTGACTTTTCTTCCATTATCCTTGATCTGATAGTTGCCAGTTTAAGCCAATTCTATTCAATCACTATGGTATCAAGATATGGCCGAAGCCACTGGATACTGCAAAGACAATGGGCCTGCACAATATATCTACAATAGTACTGAAGTCCAGAACTTGCTGTTCCCTTAGCCAAGTTGCTACAGGTAATCCACAACACTGGCATCTGCTTGGCAGTAATCTGCTCACTAATGCAGTTTGGGTTCCACCACTCAGCTCCTGATCACATTACAACCTTTGTTCAATATTGGGCGAAAGAGCTGAACTCCTGGAGTGAGGTGAGAGGGATTACTCTCGACATCAATGCTTCATTTGGCATCAAGGAGCGTTAACAAAGCAAGTCAACATGAATCGGGAGAAAAACTCGCCACTGGTTGGAGTCATACCTGGCGGTTGGGAAGAATTGTTATGGTTAGGAGTCATCTCTGCGTATGTTCCTCAGGCTAGTGTCCTGGGCCCAACCATCTTCAACTGTTTCATCAATGTCTTTCCCTTTGCCATAACATCAGAAATGGGGAAGTTTACTGTCAATTGCACAACGTTCAGTGCTGTTCCCAACTCCTTAGATTTGGACGCACTCCATTTCTAAATGAAGCAAGACCTGGACAATCTCCAGGCTTGGGCTGAAAATTGACAAGTAATCTCAGGTGATGCCCATCTCAAACAACAGAAAAGCCATTACCTCTTGACATTCAATAGCATTACCATCACTGAATGATTACCATAAACATCCTTGAGATTACCATTGAGCAAAAATTGAACCAGGCTAGCCATCTAAGTATTATGGCTACAAGATCAGGCTAAAAGCCCAGCTGTGAATAACTCACCTCCTGACTCCCTGAGGCAGGAGTATGATGGAATACTCCCCATAGAGCAGCTCCATCAATGCTCAAGAAGTTTGACACCATTCAGGAAAAAGTAGCCCACTTGATTGTCAACACCCACAAAGATCCACTGCTTCTAGCACTGATAGTAGCAGAGCTGTACAACCACAAGATGTGTTGCAAATTCACCAGGGCTCCTTAGACAGCACCTTACAAACCCATAATCATGAGCATCTGGAAGGCAAACGCTGTAGATGCATGAAACACTACCGCTTTAAAGTTCCTTGCCAAACTACTCATCACCCTTAGTAATTACATCACTGTTCCTTCACAGTTGCTGGGTCAAAATCCTGGAACTCATTCCCTAACAGCATTGTGCATCCAACACACTCGAAGGAGTGCCGCACTTTAAGAAGGCAGCTCATCAGTACCTTCTCAGGGGCAACATGAGATGGGCAATAAAAATAATAGGCCCAGGCAGTGAAACCCACATCCCATGAATAAACAATATACATACGCTTAATGAGCAGATATAAAAAGAGACACTCATAGAAACAGGAGTAGTGGAGTTTGGAGATGCGTGCTTGTTGTGTTCTTCTCTGGAAATTTTTTTATTTATTCATTTTGTGGAAAGTGGACATCCCTGGCTGGTCAGCATTTATTGCCAGTCCCTGGCTGCCCTTGAGAAGGTGGTGAACTGCCTTCTTGAACCACTGCAGTCCAACCTGCTGTGGGTTGGCCCACAAAGCCATTAGGGAGAGAATTCCCTCACAGTGTCGAGGTGATCAATAACTGACTCCAATTTTAATATTCACCAAACAGCTTTCTGGAACATGACACGATTCCCTTGACAATGCAACAAATAGGATTTGGTTCTGGTGTTCTATCAGACAGAGAATAAAACCTATTAAAGGATCTAGTGGCAAATTTGGTAAATGTGATACATGGTCTGGTACCAAGCCATGAAAGTCAGGAGGGCATTACGTTTGATTTCTTGCATCAAGGGTGTTATGACTGTGGTCATGTTATAGATTCTGAGAGAATGATATGCTCAAATGGACTTGTGAGAGATAAACCACGATCAGGATTCCTATAATTTCTACAGACATGTCGTTATCATCTCAGTTGATCTTAATTCTCAACAAAAACCAAAAGAACCGCTGATGCTGTAAATCAGGAACAAAAACAAAGCTGCTGGAAAAGCTCAGCAGGTCTGGCAGCATCTGTGGAGGCAAAAACAGAGTTAACGTTTTGGGTCTGGTGACCCTTCCTCAGAACTGGGGAAGGGTCACCAGACCCGAAACGTTAACTCAGTTTTAATTCTAGACAAATCAGATTCCATAATGTAACCTAGCTTGACTAACCATGTTTTAAAAATTTTAGTTAATGTGGTGGAACATAAGTCTCACAAAGCTACAGAGTTTCTTTAACAATGGAACAGAAGTTTAGTACACAAATGAATAAAACAATTAAAAACCAAATTGAGTTACCTAGTTTGAAAGATCTTAAAACAAAGTAACAAAGTGTGGAGCTGGATGAACACAGCAGGCCAAGCAGCTTTGGCCTGCTGTGTTCATCCAGCTCCACACTTTGTTATCTTGGATTCTCCAGCATCTGCAGTTCCCATTATCTCTTAAAATAAAGTAAAACAAGTCTCATGTCAATTCTCAACAGGATCCATTACAACAACTTTAATCCAAATAAATTACCCTTCTACATTAAATCTACGTCCAATTTAAAATGTGGTCTTCTGAGTTCTTTCATGTGGACTATTAAGTTTTCTTAGATGAGTACTCATAAAACCTAGGATTTAGGCTTTCTCATCTTCTAATAGCCTGCTGATTTTTAACCAAACATTCCTGGTTCAGAAATTTCATCAATTAAATCTTTACAATGGGATGACTGTGCTTTCCCTGAACTGTCCTGTGCTTGCAATATAAAGAGAAATGATATTTGCCTCTGACCTCAATCAGGTCTCTTCTTGATCTCTGAGTTTGCTAAGATGAAATCAATCTCTGATTATCCTGAGTCAAAAACAAGGCTTTAGTGTTTACCCCCCCTACAATAAACCACCACAGTCAAAACAATCTTCCATTCACACTCAGGAGGTCCCTTCTCTCTACTTCTCATACTGGATGTATTCTGGGGGGACTGTCTGTCTCAGTTATTTTGTTTTAAAACTGTTAACAAAAATAACCAATCAACCTGCTTCTATTTTAAACTGCAAACTCTTTTAAAAAAAGGTATATACCAAAACAAAATCACACACTTCTCATCACAATGCACAGAAAGATTGGCCAGTTTGGTGAGAAGAGGATTCTGGTGATATTTCTAGAACGCCATGCACACCATAAAGAGAGAAGAGGGAAACACTGAACAAAATAAGTGGTTTAATAGTTAAACACTTCAAGTCGCAAAGGGGTTAAATCCAAGTTCAGCTAATGATGCCCTGCCAGTACTGCCATTGTTCTCTATCAGTCTACCCACATCATTCCCGATTTTCATCATTGTCATATTATTTCCATGCTGCAGGCCTGTTGCCAATATTCCCCAAGGTTTGTGGTCGCCATGGTGATAAGAAGTATACCAATCAGCCTCTTTGCCACCTCAAGGTGAAGGGCAGCCATTGTGGACAATAGCGGAGTACAGCTTTATTCATTTTTTTACCTTTGCCTTAGTGAGAGTGTGCTCAACACTGAGGGTCGAAGGATATGATAAAGGGTACACGGTTGAAAATTAGAGGAAAGAACACGTTATTTTTACGGTTTTATTTATACTGAATTTGAATTTCTCTAGGTTCAGCAGAGACCCTCATTTATACTGCAGCTCCCTCATTAGAGGCAGCATCCTAACAAATACACAGCACCAAATGAGTTTGCAGAACATGCCAGACAATGGGTATTCCGTCATTTAATTAACCAGCACCTGCACCATAACACTCACAAGGAAAACGTAGATCCATTTATAATGCCTTCTACATTATCAAAAAATCTCTCAGCATTTCTCAAAATAGATTATTTTACTTGTGCTTTCAGGGAAATGCAGCAGCCCACAAACAGCAGCAAGACAATTGACCATTTTGTCTGCATCTAATTGACGGAAGATTGATCGTCAGGAAAATGAATAGCATCCGTGGTTGTCAAGTCTCAACTTGGATCACATTTCCTGTATTGCAGGAAAGTCAAGTACTTGAGGTCCCGAGTTTATTAAAGGTGCCACACCAATTCAAGTCTTGCTTTTTTCTTTACAGGGGCCAGTTTAATATCTCATTTTGAGGGCAGCATCTCAACCAAGTACTGCATGCAGTCTTACTATTTCAGGAGACTACATATTTTACTTCTTTTGGGCTTGCAACTGAATCGGAAGTTGCATTGCAATGTGACTAAAATTATATTTCAACTCAATTTGAAACCAAGTGCTGAATATTTTTGAGTTGTGCAATCAAATGTTACTGTTTGAACAGTGAGGGGGAGATTCCAAGATTGAGGAATATTGAGAGTCCCTTAAAATAAGGAAATCTGCCTGATAAAAGCCCTCTAATGGATGCTACAAATGCAAAGGCAACAGAAAAACAAGTCTGCAAATTGAGAGTGCCCCTTCTCTCTCGATCTCTCAATGTGGTAAAAAGCCAGAAAAACCAAGAAAGATGAAAAGACAGAGTTTCATTACAAAAGACATAGGTCCAACTGATCAAACATGGAATTAAAATAAGAGCTTCACTGTGTTGACAACAAGCACATCATTATTGCTAAATTCAAAGGCATGTGGAAAACAGCTTTCCAACTTCTGAAATGGATATTTGACCTTAAGAATTTTGCTACACTTTTGGTATGCAATTTCTACCCCTAACATATGTCAACCATCTGTCTGTTGTCTTATCTTAATCACAAGTGTGCTTGTTTAGGTTTGTTGAGATTTTTAAAGCTTAAGACACATAGTAGTTGAAATCATTTCATCTCTCTGTGCTTTGTTAAAATTGTATCTTATGCTAGGTAGATTTTTTTTGTGGCTGATTAAATCTGATGTGAATTGCATAGCAGTCAGAGAAATTAGTCATCTTGATGGTCTGATTGGGATTTTATACACTTTGGAATGGTTGGTGGAACAGTGAGAAATGAAGGTCTTTTCAAGTTAAATGATAACATTATCACGTGGAGCTCATTTGGTAGAGGCAATGGCCTAGTGGTATTATCACGAGAAAATTAAATCAGAGACCCAGGTAATGGTCTGGGAATCAGGAATCAAAATCCACCATAGCAGATGACAAAATTTAAGTTCAATAAAGATGTGGAAGAGTCTACAGTCCATTACTAATGACCGTGATACCATTGTCGATTGTTGGAAAAACCATCTGG
This sequence comes from Stegostoma tigrinum, assembly GCF_030684315.1. Taxonomy (NCBI): domain Eukaryota; kingdom Metazoa; phylum Chordata; class Chondrichthyes; order Orectolobiformes; family Stegostomatidae; genus Stegostoma; species Stegostoma tigrinum. Next base: position 32,890,497 of record NC_081383.1, read on the forward strand.
TTCACTATTGTCCTTTAGTGAAGAAAATGGTCACCTTTACCTGGTCTGGCCTATGTGTCACTCCAGACCCACAGCAATGTGGTTGATTCTTAACTGTCCTCTAGGGATTGGCAACCAGGGGTGGGCAATAAATCACAGGACTAAACAAATGCCTGCATCTGTAAAATGTTGTAGGTTTAAGTCTCACTCCAGGCACTGATGCATGAGAATCTCGCCTGGTACTCCAACAATGTTGAAAATGCTACACTGTCAGAGGTACTATCTTCTGGGTGAGGCAGTAAATGGAGGCCATCCCTTTCTTCTCAGGTAGGTGTAAAATATCTCATGACATGATTTCAAGGACCACAGCAGTTAACCCCAATATTCCGGCTAATAAAATTAAGGTAAAGTGATTAGAGAAAGTCGAGTGGTCACCAAGCCTGTGAGGCGAGGGGTAAGGTTGAGAAGGTGGATCTTCTGGCTTTTTTTTTGCCTTAATCAGTCTCAAAAATCAGATTGTCTGGTCATAGCACATTTTTATTTGTTTGAGGGAGCTTCCTGTGTGTAAACTGGTTGCCATGCTTCCCATAATGCAACAGTGAGTCTACTTCAAAGGTATTTAACTGACTGCCTTTGTTACAATAGATGTAATTGAAAGCCTCTCTTTCTTCATTAAAGGTCAGTTCACAATATGCAATAAAATGTCTTGAAACCACTTTCTTTTGCCACAGAAATGCAGATGTCATTAATTGAGTCAATTTGACAAAGTAGCTTAGATTTTCTATTCGCACAACGTCAGCTCCTGGGATAACCTGGGGATTTCAAATCTGCAAATTGATCTACAATTTCTCTCCTTTCTTGTCAGGAATTATGTACAATGGATATTCCCTCTGTCCAATGGGAGCTTTGCACTACAATAACCAAAGCAATTCAGGATACAAGGAATGCCCTGAAAGAGCACAGAACAGTGCAGCACAGTACACGCCCATCGGTCCATGACGTTGTGTCGACCTATTATCCTGCTAAGATCAACCTACCCTGCATACCTTACATTTTACTATCCTCCATGTGCCTATCCAAGAGTCACCTAAAAGTCTTCATGGTACCTGATTCCACTACCACTGCCATCAGCGCATTCCATACGCCCACCGCTCTCCGTGTAATTTCAGGTCGGGTGACCCTTCCTCAATTGAAATCACACAATGCCGGGTTGTAGTCCAGATTTATCTGAAACCACAAGCTTTCAAAGTACTGTTCCTGCATCAGGCGACTTCACCTGACAAAGGAACAGTGCTCCAAAAGCTTGTGATTTCAAATAAACCTGTTGGACTCCATGTGACTTCTAACTTCGCGCACACCAGTCCAACGCCAGCACCTCCGCATCATTCCTCAGAGCTCTTTCTGATTTACAGCATCTGTGATTTTTTCCGGCATTCCATACAGCTACCACTCTCAGTGCAAAGAACTCTACCTCTGACATCTCCCCTATAGCTTCCTCCAATCACCTTAAAATTATGCCAATAGTCATTTCTGCCCTGGGAAAAAGTCTCTGACTATCCAATTATGTAAATACTTTAAAACTTTATCTCATTGATTACTCTGTTTAGGTGAACTTGGGCTGTGAGCACAGGGGCCGTTGGCAACTCTGCCTTAAAACAGGATATTCTCTGCTCCTTTTCCTAGCTCCTCATCATCACTTAAAAGGTCCTAAGGCCAGAGAACTGGATGAGTTTAAGAGCACGTCTTTCTGACAAGCAGGAAGTCATGTTGTAGCCCAATAATTTGTATCTAATTTCAACAAAGTGGAAAATTGAAGCAGGTTATTCATTGCTCAATAGCTGTAGCTGCAGGCAATTGTAATCTTTTCCAGGTGGCTCTCAGTGTAGCCAGGTTTTGGGTATTTGAACTAGCAACTTCTGAGTTCAAATTCTACCAGAGCAAACTGTAAAACTGAATCCAGTAATCTGGCTACTTGAGGACTTCTTCCGGAGGATAAAGTGGATTGTGAGAGCTGTCAGGTAGTCATAAGAATTCAACTGGTTCACTATTGCTCTTCACAATTCCCTGTCACTGTTAGCTGGTCATTCATTGCCAGAATAACTGCAACAACAAAAATATTGAGAATCACAGTGGGCTGCCAAATGGTGCAATAGCTTTTTGTAGAATTGTACAAGATTGAAGGAGGCCATTTGACCCACATGGTGTTTGTGCTTGATCTTTAAAAGACTGATTTAATTAGTCCCACATTTCCCATTCCCTGCAAAACTTTTCTTTTCAGGTATTCATCCACTTCCTTTTTGAAAATAACCACTGAGTCTGCTTTGACTGGCCTTCAATTGAGGTGGTTTCACAACACAGCGTTACGGTCTCGCTCTGCGGACTTGAAACATTGATGTTGAATATTTTAACTTGTACTCGAGGATAAATATTTTGACCAGTGCTCCCATTATTGAGTTTTACCCCTCAGAAACATGCATAGTCAGATAATTATAATTGGGCCTTGATTATGCAGCTTACTGATATGTAACAGCAGTAAGTATCACTCATTTTTCAATTGCACAGATGGAGAATGTACTCTTCACTGTCATTCAGATTTATTCTCAGATCTAACTTTGAACCTCTGCTGGCATACATCCAGGCATAAGCTATTCAGAGCAGAAACCTCAAAGAGTTCAGTCCCTGGCCTGGGTAAAGCTAAATGATCCTGGCTGATGTGCTACGATTGATCATCTGAACTAAGGAGGAGATACAAATGACTTGCCCCGATACTACTCCCAACTGGCATCAGAATTGCTCTACTGCAATAATGTGGCTACATGGAGATCCATCCACAAGTTGGAGGGTCTCCTCATGGGCCTGCTCCTAAGTTTGGCCAAAGTGGCCAATTAACAGGTCCAGGCAGCAGGCCATGGAGGAGGTCATTGTACCCAACTGACTGCACCTCATTTAAGGTTATGGGCCCATCAAGAGGGAGCGTGTGATATCTGCCAACATGATAGAGGTCTTTAGAGACCAGTGGGCACCACAGGGTCTGGGGTGCCTCATCACTGAACGACAAAATTCTGATTTAGTGAGTTTCTGTTCGTCTTTTGTAAATTTCTGGAAACCATTTGTTCATGTTTTTGTTACAGCATGTGTTGGGGCTGTTTAACTTTGGGTTTGTTTTAAAAAGGACCTGGCTCAGGTATCCTGCCAATGATGTAGTTGTTGATCATTGTTGACTGACTGCCCTCATATGAAGGATGACCAATTGGCCGAAGTAATGGAGCATTTCCAGTGTATGTGGGACTGATCCCAGTACAAACTTCAATCTTCAGGAGTCGAGGCACAAAATCAAAATTTCCAATTGAATGGTTTATACTTCCTATGAGATTCAGGCCGGTTTAGTTGACTTCTGCGGTTGCTCCAGTCCAACTTGTTATTATTTCCTTAAGCCTCAAAATCTTTTCACTGATTTCTGTTTACATCTGCTCTGTATTTTTCTTCTTCTTTTCTTCTAAATTTTGGGTGTGTCAGGTCCCATGGTTGAGAGTAATTTACTCACCTGGCCATTCGTCCACATGAACTCAAGCAGCAATTGATTATTGGAGTGAAGAAGGTGCTTATGAGTGAACCCAATCCTACCACAGCACTATAGATTTTCTCTATTCCCCATCCACTAGACCTGGAATGAACCAAATGCTTCACTTGATTTAGGAGTTGTCAACTGTTGCTGATGTATATTTTAGGAACCATGGTCCTGCCAGATCTCCATCATCGATCTCAATGTTTTGTAAGAATTCTGCAAGCCCAAATCACTTCAGATAATGGACAAGCACATGAATGAGATTCTTAAAAAACATTTACTATAAGATTTAATTATGTTCAAATTGAAGGCTCATTATTAATCATTGTTTGGGGCCTTCAGGGATTGCGAAGCAAAATGTAAATCAGTTGGAAATTATACACGTTAAAAATCTATTACTTTTTTCCATCAGAATCTCTTACCTCAATATAAAACCCAAGCTGACTGAAAGGTTGAACCATGCTCCAATATTCAGGGAACTCTCCAATCAGTAATCCCTTTCTCACTTCCAGCCTCATTTCTCTCTGACTTACTAATGGTATCACAGATTATGTCCTCCCACGTTCCTGTAATTCTGTAAATACAATGCCTTGATTCACGGCCCTTCTTCGAAGCTTGTTTGAATTTAGAATTCATCACATTGTTCCCTGTTCTAATATATTATTTCACAGGACCTTGAAACTCTTCATCCACGTATCCCTTGAACATAACCAATAGCACCTGTTAGCTTCAAGCTGTATAAAACTTGTTGTCCTATTTGACTTTTCTCCTTAGTTTAAAGCAGCTTAGGTGAATTATTCATGTGCAACTCTTTTCCATTAATGGTGAAACACAAGACTCATTTTTTTTTCCAAAAATGTCTTTTTTTTAATGCTGGCTCTATAAACCATTGGAGCAGTGTTAGCTATCTGAGCTGAAACTACTTTGAAGAGTTCGGGTCCAAGTCAGACTGGTTAAGCAAAGCTTGAAATCAAGAACTGTCTTCAGGCTTAGACTTCTTAACTTGAACTATTGTAAAGTTAATACTGTATAGAAATGCACATGGTAGCCTGAGACATACTAGGTTCTAAGCTTACTGTTATATTTGTTAGGAGTCTAAGAGAGTTTAGGGTTGTAATCACAGGAGTTTAGAAGAATGAGTGGGGATCTCATAGAAACCTATATAATTCTAACAGGAAAAGCCAGGTGAGATGTCGGAAGGATGTTCCCAATGGTGGGGGAGTGCAGACCCAAGGGTTTTCAATTAAGGACAATGGGTAAACCTATTAGGACTGAGATGATGAGACAGTTCTTCACCCAGAGAGTGGTGAGCCTGCAGAATTCACACCAGAAAGCTGAGGCCAAAACATAACATGCTTTCAGGAGGAGATAGATATAGCTCTTGCTATTGGACAGACCAAAGAATATGGGGGCGGGGGGAGCGGGACTAACGTATTGAGTTCAATAATCAGCCATGATCATAACGAATGATGGAACAGGCTTAGCGGGCTACTCCTGTTCCTATCTTCTATGTTTCTGTGAAACTATTCCCTGAACTCTAGTGATCTTCCACCTTCCATCTAACTTACTCTGCCCACACTCTGCTACTTATGACCAGTGTAGAGCAGCTCTAAGGCATCAGCACACGGTTTTTGACCCCTTACACAATGGTTGGGAAATCAGTAAAATTGTAGAGATCTACATTTGGGCAGCTCTCTAGCTCATTTCCTGTCATAACGTGCGTACGGACAATAGGATTTCAAACAAGCGTGTGGGGATTTTTGAGCTCCCTTGTCAAAAGGACTGCTGAAACTATCAGAACTCAAGTGGTCCCTGCAAGATCACACTCAACCAGCTACAAACTGATGGCAAGGCCTAAGTGACTGAAAACATCAGTCCAGAGAGTATGGGACCAGACAGCACAGCGTCAGAATAAAGGGAAACCAACTTAAAACTGAGATTAGGAGAAATTTCTTCTTTCAGAGGGTTCAGTGTCTTTGGAATCTTTGCGAGAGAGTGATGTGGGCTCAGAGTTCTTGCATATATTTAAGGCTGATATTAATAGAGAATCAAGGATTGGAGAAAAGGCAGGAAAATAGATGTGTAGGATGTCAGAACAGTCATGATCTTGTTGAAAGACAGAGCAGGCTCAAAGGGCTGAATGGCCTACTCCAGTTCCAATTTCCAATGGCCCTATGGCAGCAAGGTTGCTAATTCACAATTAACTGAAGTAATGTAAATTATAGTGTCCAAATCAACACAGAAAATAAAACAGCATCATTTTTCCAGCTTCAAAAATTATGGATTTGTTTACACTTTACATTTTACTCAACACCAATTTTGACCAATGTCATATATTAGTATCCAGCTTCAGATTTTCATCCCAAACCCATGTCTTACTAAGCAATATCTTATTACTGAGGGTACAATGGTGCAAAGATTCATGGGAATTTAAGACCTGCTGCTCTTTGGGTCAGACAACCACCCAGACCAACTTACACAGCATGTTAAATTTTGGTGAGATTTTTTTGAAGTTTCAAAATTCAACTTATGTGCTGCCATTTACACCAAGCAGATGCCAATTGGTAGGAGGCTGTATCTCTGCAGCTCCTATCTCTGGGAATATGTCGTAACGATTGAAATCTTCTGCCACTGTTTTCTCAAGCCACTCACAGCCTAAACCATCTCCAGAGTATTGGTAAAATTTGAACAGCATAATCAGCTCCCCGCATTAGTATCTTCTTCATGAGAGTATCAACAGATTATCCCACCATGAGGTATCAGGGCCAGGCATCTTCCTAACCTCACATATTGTCCACATGCATGCATTTTCTAGATGCGCCGGTTTGATTTTCTCTACCTAACTCAAGAACGTCAAGACCATTGCATGAATTGAGGTATGAAAGTAATAGAAAGAGGGTAGATTCATTGTAATGAATACTTGTTTGGGGTGAAGGCTTACAATTTACACTGGGACCGTAAGCTGTAAGCTACTGAGAACTGGGAACGAAAAACTGAGGCTTTTTCCAAAAATGAAATGCTTGCAATGAGATAACGAGCTCAACATTCTGCCAAGACTATTGGGAGTTTATTGAAATAACTCCACGAAGGCTGGTAGCCGATCACCGAGTCAACCTTCATTTATATGTGCACCGTACCTGACGCTGACTCACTGAGCACAGAGCCAGCTCCTAAAGTGAGCAAAATCTCAGACACTCCTGTTTATATGCGTCAGTCAGGGTTCTTTAATTGGATCAGGTTAACAGCACCAATCAAGGAATTCATATTCTATGAGATTCACCTGGCTGAACTTATTCTGATTACCATATTTATGTCAGAGAACAAAGGGATATCAAAGCGTATGCAAAAAACTTTGTTACAGCATCTGTGTGAAAACTTCCTCTCCTCTCAAACCCAAGCAGACCTCTTTTATGAGTTCTTTTTCAAAAAGATAGTGGGCCAGAGCAATGCAGCAGAGAGTTTAGAAAGGTTTGGAATGTGAAATGTTCTGCCAAAACCAGAGCTCAGAATAAATTACATCAAAGGGGTACTAAAGAGCTGCTCGGAAAAGAGTAGCAGAGGGCATGTGGAGTGAAGTATCAAGTACAGATTCAACGGGCTGAATGGACTATTGCTGCATCATTGTGTGACTTCAGTAGAGATACCTCAGCAACAGGCTTGGAGCATCTATCACGTTTGACATAATTACATACTTAACCAAGCCAATGGCAGACTTTGTGTGTAACTCCATGGAAGTGATTCAGTGCAGGTTATGGTGGAGAGGAAATATTGTTCTTCCTTTTATGATCAAAGTTCTGTGATCGCACTCTGCGTGACAGTCTTAAGTGAGAAATCTCCCGATACATTTGTGGCTTTTCCAGTTGTTCTGAAGAGGTGTTATCTTAATGATCCATTGTAACGTCATTGGCTAGATATATTGATGTATTAATTTTATAATTGGCTGGAAGTGTGTGTGCCTTGCAGATTTGTAAAGATCACTTCTTAAAGCAAAGCCCATGGCAGTAAAAAGGCTGCCTAAATGGAGTTACCAAGTCCACTAAGTTTTCAGAGAAGTCACATGATCCAGTTTGCAGCCATGAAATGTATTGCTTGGTTCTGACAGAGAAACCACCCAGGGATACATGTCTTTCCATTCTCTCTTTCTCTCAATCCCCTCTCGTTAATGTTTGACAAGTCAAAACCAACTGGAAGACCTCATTGCCACAAGCGCAGGGATTTGTTTTAAAGAAGAATCTACACCCCTGTCTGTATAACTGATTCAATGAAAAACCCTAGCACCAATAGTTTGAGAGACTTTGGTTACAGACCAACATTTGGACAATCTGTGAATAATTATTTTCTAATGTTAACTGAAGATGAGCCAACGTTCTTTTAAATTAATACTTTGCAGAGTTCTTTTTTCAGATTTGCTTTTGTGTGAGAGACTCTGTGTGCGTGTGTGACTCTGTCTGAGTGTGAGAAAGTATGTGAGCGTGAGTTTGCAAGTATGTCTGCGTGTGTGAGAATTTGTGTGTCTGTGTATGTGCGTGCGAGAGAGCATGTGTGTGTGTAAGTTTGCGTAGGGGTGTGTGTCTGTCTCTGTGCGTGTGTGTGTGTGTGTGTGTGTGTGTGTGTGTGTGTGTGTGTGTGAGAGAGAGAGAGAGTAAGTGAGAGGGTGTGTATATGTGTGTGTGCACGAGAGAGCACGTGTGCGTGTGTGTCTGTGTGTGTGAGAGTGAGTGAGTGAGTGTGTATATGTGTGTGTCTGTGTAGGGTTGTGGAACGTGCTTGCACATTTGGAGTCTTTGTTAATAATCTTGGCATCCTTGCTTGAGTACGTTTTTTTGCATTTAAACCAATATTTTGCTTATTAACGTTGGGTATTTCTTTTCCTGATATTGAACTATTTGTAGTCTAATATTTATAAATTGACAATATCACCTTACTTTCAAATATAAAGTCTGTTGTTACCAGTGAAGGGTTAGAACGAGTCAAAGAATTAATCCAGTCTTTCTACCTGGGCTTAATGAACAATGAACTGCTGCATCCTATGGCATCGGACGTCCCGGTTTGCTTCAATTTTCATCAGGGAACCCTGCCTTTGTAACATTATTGAGTCAACTTGCCCTGTGGGAAAACTCAATTGTTGACAAAATGGTAGCATTGTCATCATCAACTCTAATGAATGCACAGAAATTAAAATATTGGCGTCACTGTTAACCTTTAAATAACGCCTGTTAAGTTATTTTGTACTGCTAAAAGCGAGTTGGTAAAGGAAAAAGAAGAGCGATTTCGCAGATTTATGGGCAGGTTAAAACATTGGAGGTATGGATCTCCTGACTCCACACTACTTTCAGTGTCAATAAGTGTTCTATATCTGTACAAGTGAGCATCAACTAGTTCCCTTCATCTATAATGTACGTAACCTCAATGGATACAATTAATGGCCAACTCTTCCTTTGGGAGAAAACTGGCAGGGAAGAAAGAATATGTTAAAGGCTCCAACAACCAGATATGAAACGTTCCATGCGCATAGCTTCAGAAAGTGCAAATTGAGAACAAGACTTTCATATATGTAGAGTAAATCAACAGACCCTACGCTTACAGTGTGGAGCTTTAATTGGAGCCTCGGCTCCAATTTTCTGACCCCACAATCCCTTGGAGCACAGCCCACTGATTGCGGACAACATTAATGCACTGACAGTTCATAGAATCTCTATGGTGTCGGAGCAGGCCATTCAGCCCTTCAAGTCTATGCTGACCCTCCAAAGAGCATCTCGCCCAGATCCAACCTCTGACCTTACCCCAGTAACCCTGCATTTCCCATGACTAATCTACCTAACCTGTACATCTCTAGGCACAATGGGCAATTTAGCATGGCCAGTCTACCTAAGCTGCCCATCTTTAGACTGTGGAGGAAACTGGAGCACCCGGAGGAAACCCACGCAGACACAGGGAGAATGTGGAAACTCCGCACTATCACCCAAGGCTGGAATAAATTTGTTTGTTTTAAAAAAATAATTTATTTGTGGCCTTGAGCTGCGTGTGTACACAACCTTATTGTGTAAAGTCACCTAGAGCCAGTCCCAAGACAGTCTGCAAGCCAGGTCACCCTGCAGAGCTGGCTCATAATCACACTGTACCTTACAAACGGTGAACAAAATGTATAGCAATATTTTTATTGTTTGTCCAGCCAGGCATTTGGCACATTAGAAACTCATCACTATGTCACAGTCTCAAAGCTAAGTGAGAATTGCCTGAATGAACATATTTCCCCTCATCCACCGTTTGGTCATGAAAGTCTCAGCACAGGTTGCCATAGCAGTCAAGCTGCATGGATTCCCAAGAGATCTCAGACATACAGACAGTGTTTAACCAGCAAAAACCATTCTAGTCACCAATATATGGTGGCCCACCACGTGCAAACAGATAGATTAGAAGGAGCAAGCCATTCAGCCCCTTGTTCCATTCCATACCATTTGACTGTGGCTGCAACAACATATCCCTCGTCTATCCCTTGTACTCCTTGACTCCCTTGTCAGTAAACAATGTGACCTAGCTTCAAAATTGTTCAATGCCCCACACTTCACTGGTCTCTAGGGAAGAGAATTCCACAGACTAACAAACCTCTGAGACCATAACCAATTCCCATTTGACTTCAATGAATAACCAACCTACTTCTTGTTACATCATATCAACCCAGTGCTGGTTCTTGAGAATATTTGCTGCTGCTCTCAGTTGTCAGTCGACAAAATTGGAGCTCCCTTTCTCACCTGCTAAACAAAGTTTTAATCCCTCTTCATAGGTGAATACTTGGAACACACTATGGAAACTCCCAGATGACAGAATTTCTCCTATCATATGCAAATGGTCACGTTCCGGCCGTACAGCACACTGGTTCTGCCAATTTTGGAACATTACATGCAATTCTGGTCTCCCTGCTACAGGAAGGACATTGTGGAACTTGAAAGGGTTCAGGAAAGATTTACAAGGATGTTGCCAGGGTTGGAGGGTTTGAGTTAAAGGGAGAGGCTGAACAGGCTGGGGTTATTTTCCCTGGAGCATTGGGCGCTGAGGGGGTGACCTATTGGAGGGTTATAAAATCATGAGGGACATAAGGTAGGATATATAAGATGCTTTCCCCAGGGTGAGGGGAGTCCAAAACTAGAGGGCAGAGGTTTAAAGTGAGAGGGGAAAGATTTAAAAGGGACCTAAGTGGCAATGTTTTCACATAGAGGGTGGTGCATGTATGGAATGAGTTGCCAGAGGGAGTGGTGGAGACTGGTACAATTACAACATTTAAAAGGCATCTGGATGGGTCTATGAATAGGAAGGGTTTAGAGGGAGATGGGCCAAATGCTGGCAAACGAGGCTTGATTAATTTAGGGTATTTGGGTGGCATGGATGAGTTGGCCTGAATGGTCTCTTTCAATGTTATGTATCTCTTTGACTCTGTAATACTCAGAAGGTAACTCTAGCCTATTTGGTGCCCACTGGCGGAAATGCTATGCCAGCATGCCATATACATCATTGCCAGCCATCAGCTGTTAAAACAGAATGTAGCACAGTTATTTCTGAGATAGTGGCTGACGTTGAAGAATTGTCCAGTCAAGCCTGATACTGTCAGGAGCCCTCAGGACCCGTGTAATGACATTTCATAGATTATCGTACTGACGAGCAACATCTATTATCCCAGGACATGTTTTTCAAGTCAACGAGAATAAAATCAGTGGAAATAAAATTTAGCTAAAGAGCAAATCTTAAAAGTGTTGCTCTGACAAGAAAATTTAATAAAGTTTCCCTTCAGCTCTGTTTGTGGAAATGTGGTTGGACAGTTTCATTTACAATATCTATTCTTCCTGCGCAGCTATTTCCCTTTCAGTCATTCTTCTGTTTAGATTTACAGGCACGCATAGAGATGTATAGAATCTTAAAATGGTTATAGCACAAGAGGCTGCTAATGTCTCTTAGGCAAAGAAATTTACTGTCCTTACCTGCTCTGACTACATGTGACTCCAGGAATGTAGTCATGTGGTTGACTGTTAACTATCTTCTGAAATAGCCTAACAAGCCACTCAGTTGTATCTGTTGCAAAGTCCAAAGAAAGAAATGAACTAGACCAACCATCTGAAATCAACTTAAGACACTGGAAATAACAATGGAAAATACAGCTTTGATGACTCTGCAAAGTGCTAATACAAAAATCTGGGGTCTTATCCCAACATTAGGAGAGTTGCCCTTCAGACTCATCAAACAACAACATAACGTATAACTTCCACACAGCCATACCTTGTAGTCAATGTCTCAGACATCTCCAGACCCCAACCCTCACTGCAGTAAATCAAATGCTTTTCGATGTTGAACACCATGTGTAAAGGGTAGCATGGGCACAGAGTATATTCTTGATGGATGACTTCAATGTTCATCACTAAGAATGGCACAGTCACATTATTACTGACAAAACTGGCCAAATCTGAAGGGACATAGCTCAAGAACTGTGTAACAGGCAGCGAGAGACCAACAAAGAAAAAACTTATTTAATCATTGTCCACAAGAATCTATCAGAGATGCATCAGTCCATGATAGCAATGGTAGGAGTGGCCACCATGGTCAACAGAGAGTAACAAAACCCCACTCTCACATTGACGATGACCTCTATTGTGTGGTGTGGCATTACCACCATATTAAAAGGGACCGACTTTGAATATATCCAGCAACTCAAAAGCAGGTATTCATGAAACACTGTGGGTCATCTGACACATTACAACTGCATTCAACCACAATCTAATCTCATGGCAGCCAGAACTCCCACTCTACCACTAGCATGAAGCCAGGTGATCAACCCCTGGCTCAATGAAGTATACTGTAGGATACGCCAGCAGCGTATCAGTCATACTTAAAAATAAGGACCTGGTGAAGTTACAACAGAGAACCACTTGTCTGCAAAACACCAGATACAATAGTCAATAGATAAGGCTAAGCAACCCCACAGCAAATGGATCAGATCTAAACGCCAATCACAGTCAGTCAGGAATGGCAAGGTAAAATTACACAGGTAAGAGGAGGAGGCAGTATCACAAATATCCCCATGCTCAATGATGGGGGAGCCCAGCACATCAGTGCGAAAGTTAAGGCTGAATCATTTAGAACCATCTTCAGCTAGAAGTACTCAGTCAATCCATACAGGCTGACTCCTGAGTTCCTCAGCATTATAAATACCAAGTCTTCAGCCAATTTGAATCATAGAGCGATACAGCATGGAAGCAGACCCTTTGGTCCAACTAGTCCACACCGACCAAGTTTCTCAGACTAAACTAGTCCCACTTGCCTGCGCTTGGCCCATATCCATCTAAACTTTTCCTATTCATGTACCTATCCAAATGACTTTTGAATGTTATAACTGTATCTGCATCTACCGTTTTCTCTGGCAGTTCATTCCACATAGAAACCATCCACTGTATGAAAAAGTTGCCGTTCAAATCTTTCTCCTCTCACCTTAAAATATGTCCCCGAGTTTTGAACTCCCCCACCCTAGGGAAAAGACCTTTGCTATTCACCTTATCTACGCCCCTCATGATTTTATAAATCTCCGTAAGGTTGGCCCTCAGCCTCCCCCACTCCAGTGAATACATCCCAACCTATGCTTATAATGCAGAACCTCCATTCCCGGCAACATCCTGATAAATCTTGTCTGAACCCCCTCCAGTTTAATAATATCTTTCCAATAGCACGACAAGTGCTCCAAAGCAGACATCCCAACTCAACAGTCTGAGCAATGAAGGCAACATGCTGAAGGCCTTCTTAACCACCCTGGCTACCTGTGACGCAACTTTCAAAGAATTTTGTCCCTGAAGCCCCCGGTCACTGTTCAACAGCCGGGGCCCTGGGATTAACTGTACAAGTCCTAACCTTGTTTGTTTTACCAAAATACAACACTTCGTATTTAACCAAACTAAACCCCATCTGCCACTCTCCAACCCATTAGCCCAATTGATCAAGATCCTTTTGTAATCTCAGATAACTTTCTTCACTGCTGACTATACCACTAATTTTGGTGTCATCCATAAACTTATTAACCATGCCTCCTAATTCTCTTCCAAATCATTCATATAAATGACAAACAAAAGTGGGCCCAGCACTGATCCCTGTGGAACAGCACTGGTCACAGGCCTCCATAATTAATTCCAGAAACTCATTTTGTACCTTAAACAAAAGACTTAATATTTTATTAAATATATCATAAATTTAGCAGAGAAAAACTTTTTAAAAAATCAACGTAATCTAATTAATGACTATGTTTTAAACCTGAAACTTCCATTTTCAGTCCCCATTCACAGAAAAGATGGAGAAACAATCACAGTTAATGGATAAATAAAATAACAAATCATTTAAAGGTTACGTAAATGGATTTTCATAATGTGTTGTCTGACAGGCATAGATATGGATGCCTTCATTGTTTTACTGAAAACATTGATCAGGATCACATTTTCAGTTCACTCAGGTAAAGGTAGCAATGCTTCTCATTCATTTTTCTACTCTGTGGATGCCTGAAATCTTAGAAAACACCGTTAAAAACAAAAACAACTCCAACTCTGGTCCCATTCTGATTGTCTTTCTCCAAGGTATCTACTATCTTACAACAATTGTCGTCAGCTTGAATACTGGGTGTCATCCAAACTTGCTGGAACCAATTCCCAGGTACAGACCTCACTAATAGCTATCCAGTTAAACATAATGCTCTTCCAGAGTGCACTGAATCTGTTGGAACCTGTTTAATCAAATAACCTCCCGACCTGGGCTTATAAACAAGCAGAAGCTTCTTTGGTCTGTTCTTCTCCTTTTATCACAAACTGTCTTCCAAAGTCCAAAGGTCATTTTCAACTCATAATTCCCAGTTCACGTCTCCAAATGAGAATTGACAAAAGAATAAAAACAAAAATAAGGGAAACTCAAGAATGGTTCTAACATGGTTTCACCCTCAAAGCATGAAACATTATTTTAAAAAAATGTTTCATGACAAATTTAGCAACAGTTAAATGGCAAACAAGACATAAAACTCTCAATCATTCATTCTGCTTCCCTCTCCAGATTCTTATTCACTGTTCAATTTTCTTGGTTGCATTCTTAAATTTACAACAGTTTACATTCAGGATAAGGTATCAGCAATTACATTTTATTTCTGGAAATATGTACAATTTTCATATTAAACGACTGTAGACCGAAGCGCCATCTGAATAACCTTGGATTCTTAATCTGAAAGTGTCCCCTGAATCTCAGTATATTATGTTCTGTAAAAATGACAGTTTTAAAGATTCTATTTCATATTTAAACTTCAAAACATTTTTGAGCTGTTAACGCCACCAATGCTTCCTTTTTAAACATTGAATATTGTTGATGTTCAATTTCTTTGAAAAATAAACCATGGGCTTTCTCCATTCCAGTCTCCTCAGCCTGTAAGAGTACTAAACGAATTCTAAAGTAACTCGTGTCTACTGCTAATTTAAATGATTTGGTCAAGTTAGGTGCAATTAAGACAGGTTCATTCATTAAAATTATTTCAGCTTTTCAAAGGCTGCCTAGCATTTTGTAGACTGTACCATCTTTACTTGTTTACGTAGCAAATTAGTCAAAGGCATGGTTACTACACTAAAATCAAGCACAATCATTTGATAAAATCCACATAATTCCAAGAATCTCATTGTCTCTTAGTTCCTTTAGTGGTGGGAAAGTCAATTCAAGCTTTTACTTTCATTGCTCTGGATGACATTGGTCCTTGTCCCACATCATGTCCTATCTCATGAGGGAATAAAACAATCAGCCTATTGTGTCCAGACACGCTCTCTGAAAATTAACTCAGCTATTCCTACTAACCTTCCTACTCTCCTGCAAATATTTCCGCTTCAGGTAATGGTCTAATCCTCTTTCAGTAGCAGAAACTGGTTTCACCACACTCTCAGGCAGGGTTTTATTGAGCCCAGCTACTCTCTACGTACCTAGTTGTTTCCTCATATCATCATCATTTCTCTCACCATTCAACTCTCACTAGTTTGCTCTGGTTTTCAATTCTTCCACCAACAAGAATAATTGCAAACTCCACACAGACAGTGGCCTGAGGCTGGAATTGAACCTGGGTCCCTGGTGCTGTGAGGCAGCAGTGCTAATCACTGAGCCACTGTGCCACCCCTATATGTGGGAAAATAATGACAGCCGGCAAGTTCCTCTCAAAGTCACATACTGTGTCTTAGAAATGCATCACTGTTCGTTCTCTATTGCTGGTCAAAACCTACGCCAAATAGACATCGGCAATTCAAAAAGGCAGCTCATCGTCACCTTCTGAAGAACAATTATAAATGGGCAATAAATGATGTTCTTGCCAGTAACGTTCACCTCACAAGAACAATTTATTTTAGAAATCCTACACAAAACAAATTAATGAATTAATGTTCTGATACTAAAATTGGCTGCAACATCGGAGATAGTCATCCCACCCACCCACCCAACCCAGCCCCTCTATCTCATAAATTACTATGAATTTGTTTCCTTCAGTGTTAGGGAATGTTACACTTTCATTATATTGCTACTTTTAAAACCATCCAAGCGGGAACTGCTGCTCATCTTTCTGACTGACCTGATTACGAGTGACTTCACGTGTGTTGAAAGCCTCATTTATTTATCTGCTGCCAGTGTCTTTGGTGCATTTGTTAAGTAGTTTAGTGTCAGAAGGGATTTTCAGCGTGCCTACCTGACGCTCCCTTGACTATATCTGACAGTAGTACTCATAACTGTCTTGTTTGGGTGGAGACTTCCAACGCTGGGTCTAGGCCATGTCTGTATGCCTCCAGGCTGTGAATATGTAGGTTCTTGGCTGACATCTTGATAAAACTGCATTATATTTTACTTCACAATGATTTCCTGTCTCGTGGAACCCCTGGCACAACATGCCAGTTTGAGAGCAATCTTAATATTATTAGATAGTGCTTCAAAAATCAAAAAGTGGTTTAAAATAGCAAACTAGCATTTCACTTGAGCTGTTTTCACCCCAACAGGCACAATATCCAACTGTCTGCCCTGAAACACCATTCTTGCTTGTTGCAATGATTCTTTAGAGTCTGAGATCTAGGTTAAAGACCTTTCCTCAAGTAAATGCCATGACTCACTTTCTTGGGTTTGAAACACTCTCATTGTTTTGAGCCCAGTTTCTGCTGCACAAACTTGGTAGCAAAATCTTTTCCAAATCTCGAGACTGTGTTTTGAATTTGTTGAAAAACACAAGTTAATGGAGGTATGGAAAATAAACGCACCCCTCATAAATTCAGATTGAACAGGTGCCGCAATAACTGGATTAACAATGCGAAGCACACAAAAAGGAAAATGTAAAATGACCACCACATCCAGCATGTCTTGTGATACATTATGATGAATACTCAAACATGCAGTGCCATTATAAGGGTGATTAGAAGAGTAAACAGATCCTTAAAGGCACCGCTGTACATATAAACACAATAGCATGAAGTCTGATAAGTACTTCAGTCACAGAAGGTCAAACAGAGAAGAGATGATTACTTAAAATATGCAAATTGTTCGAAAATGAATGGTCTCAAGCTGGCAAATGTGCTGAATAATCAGTTCTTCCAAGTATTTATAATGAAATACATGAGCAAGTGCTCTCTTGAAACAGAAATAAACCAAAATGAATTAATTATATAAATGAGAGAACTTAATAAATCCCCAGGAACACACTGCATTTGTTTCACGTGATTTGAGGAACTGTTGCCAATCATTGTGAGGGAATTATTGGTCACTGGGAAGGTAGCAGTAAATTGGAAGCAGCCTGACGTGACATCAAGGAGGATATCAAATTTGAAGAGGAACTTACAGCTCCATCTGCCATACTTCAATCCTGTGTGTCGTAATGGAATTAAACCTCCAGTTTATGCTTGATAATCGTGGCAAATGTCCGGAAGCAGTTTCAGTTAAGAACTTGTAAAGTTATAGATGGTACAGGAGGTGGTTAGAAACATGTTAACGTGGAAGGCAAAGAGAGGTTATGATAAAATTTAAGCAAACAATAAATCAACCCCCAGCATATTCTGTAGTCGTATGAATTGTGAAAGCTTAGTGAGAAAAATAGTTGGGTATATTAAGGATCCAATCTTCATGTACAGACAGAGGGCATGATTAAAATATAGCATTCACAAAGGAAGCAGATATTATAATGGTTTAATTAAAAGGGAAGTTATCAGCAGGCTAACAGAAAATGTATGTTGAAAAGATTTGCTTTATGGAAAGTTGATGAATCACCTGGTCGTAATGGAATGGTTCCAAGGATTCTGAAAGAATTAAAGGTGGAAATATCAAGGGCATTGGACATAATATCTTAAATTGCACTGGATATATGGGCAGTGCGAGAGGACTGGAGAGCTGCTAACATTACAGCGCCATTCAAAAAAACGGGAGACAGACAACATTGGAAACTAAAAACCTGTCATCTTAACTTGAGCAGCTGATAACTTACTGGACACTTTTACCAGATTCTCATTTGAAAGGAATGAATTAATCAAGAAGATCCAGGAAGGATCTGTAGATGCAAAAGTATGTCTGACTTATGTGATTAAATTCTTTAATAACGCAGTATGGAAGACTGATCAAGGTAAGGCAGTAGACATTTATACAGTATACAGTGGCATTTGACAAAATGTCATACAGCAGGCTCATTATGAAGTTGGAAGTCTATGGAATTCATGGGAAAGTGTTGGAACTGTAGGCCTCTGGGCAGAAATCACTATATTTTGCAAATTTATCTTCGGTACCTCCATTCAAATTCTGCCTCACTTTTGCTCTTTAAGTAAACCTGAACTGAATTATTACTTTATAAACATTGATTTACACCTAAGAATGACTGCGCTTGAATCAATAATGTAATCTGTTCCCAAGCACAACAGCACAACCACAGCTATTATTGTGACTGAATACTGATAGCCACTCGACACCACCGCCCCACCACCACTCCGCCCAGACGTTTAGGCCCAAGTTGTTTTTTTTGCTCTTTATAAAGAGGAATTGTCCTTACAGCATTAACTCTGATGACCCTTGAACTGCACATTGAGACATTGAATAGCTCTACTCAGTGTAGTTAATGATATGGAATTGAATGGACAGTATATATTTGAGAGACATCACCAAGGATGATTACTGATGCGAATTCTCTGAGGTTTACAGGTTTTACAAAGTCCTTGACAGAGAAGGCTCATTGATTTAGAGATAGTCAGGACTGCAGATGCTGGAGAATCTGAGATAACAAGGTGTAGAGCTGGATGAACACAGCAGGCCAAGCAGCATCAGAGGAGCAGGAAAGCTGATGTTTCAGGCCTAGATTTCTGAAGAAGGGTCTAGGCCTGAAACATCAGCCTTCCTGCTCCTCTGATGCTGCTTGGCCTGCTGTATGCATCCAGCTCTACACCTTGTTATCTCAGGCTCATTGATTTGTCAGATTTTTTTGCTTAGTCAGAATTAGCGTTTTGAGAAAATTTAAATGGAAAACACAAATGGCTGGAATGGAGCCAGAGCTCTGGTTTAAAAGGCACACTGTTTCAGTTGAGTGGTCAGACATGTAAATCTATTCAGAGACTTGGTCTGCATCAGCCAAAGGTTGGCTGACGATTTTAGAGACTTGACTGACTTGGGATTACTTTACCACTTTGGTCACGGGCAGACCAATTTAGGCTTAATATCTGTGCTATAATAAAGTTGTATTTCATCCTTCCTTCTGATTTTATATCTATGAATACAAACCACACTCTCTGCGCGCTTTTTATCTTTCAATGTGATTATTGTTTAGCATTAAGACAAAAAGTTCAGATGGCTGGATGTGCTGGTTTGCAATGGAGAGTGATGTCAACAATGTGGGTTAAATTAACCCATTGGCTGTGTTACCATGACTTTCCTTTTGAACCTCTCCTTTCACCTAATGTGATGAGCCTCAAGTTAAAGTCAGAGTGTAATACAGCATGGAAACAGGCCCTTCGGCCCAAACTGGTCCGTGCTGACTATGGTGCCCACTCAACAAGTTCTAATTGCCTGCATTTGGTCCATATCCCCCTCCAAACACTTTCCATCCATGTACCTGCCCAAATTTTTTTTAATCGTTGTTTTTGTGCCTGTCTCAACCACTTTCTCTGGCAGCTCATTCCAAATATGCACCACTCTCTATGTGAAGAAGTTGCTCCTCACATCCTCCTTAAATCTGCCCCCTCTCACCTTAAATCTATACACTCTGGTTTTCCATTCCCCATCCCTGGGAAAAAGACTACATGCATTTTTCCTATCTAAGCCCCTCATGATTTTATCCACCTCAGTAAGGTCACCGCTCATTCTCCTCCATTCCAAGGAATAAAGTCCAATCCTGGCCAACCTCTCCTCAGAACTCAGGCCTACTATTCCTAGCAACATCCTTGTAACTCCTCTTTGCACAGTTTCCAGTTTAACTATGCCTTTCCTGTAACAGGGTGACCAAAACTGTACACCACACTGTAAGTGTGCCTCACCAATGACTTGTGCATCTTTAACGTCCCAACTCCTATATGCACTGCCCTGACTGAAGAAGGCCAGCATGCTAAATGCTTTGCTCACCACCCTGTCTACCTGTGATGTTGCATTCAACCAACTATGTACTTGTACTCCTCAGTGTCTCTGTCCCACAATACTCCTCAGAACTTACCATTCACTGTATGACTCTGACCTCGGTTGAACTTTCCAAAGGTCAACACCTCACGCTTAGCTGTATTGAATTTCTTTTGGCAATCCTCAGCCCACTTCCCCATCTGATCACAATCCCCCTGTAATTTTTGATAACTTTCACTGCTATCAGTGATACCTCTTAATGTTGTATTATCCGCAAACTTACAAATCATTCCAGGCACATTCACATCCAGATAGTTTATGTAAGTGAAAAATAACAAATAACAAAGGTCCCCTGTGTCACACCATGAGCCACAGGACTCCAGTCCAAGAACCAACCTTCAGCCATCACGCTCTGCTTCCTACCATCGGTCCCATGAGCTATCTCTCCCTGGATCAAATCATCACTAGTTGTCATTCTCTAATGGGAGAGCAGTTCTATGATTTGGTATGACTATGGAAACTTTACCCTTTAACTTTATAATTTTCCTATATTCATTCAAAGGATGAGGGCATTGCTGGTTAGGCCAGCCTATCCCTAAGCCTAGTCTGGAGTCACATGTAAGCCAAATCAGGGAAGGATGGCAGGTTCCTCTAAATGAACAACATGGGTTTGTTCCAACAATCAACAATGGATTCATGGTCATCATTAGATACTTAATTCCAAATATTTGATATTGAATTCAAATTCCCCAATCTGCCATGGCGGGATTCAAACCCAGGGCTCCAGAATGTTATCTAGGTCCCTGGATTAACAATCCAGCAATTATACCACTTGGCCACTGTCTCCCCTATATACAACACTGGAAGTGGCAGATGGAGTTCAATGAGAAAAAGTGTGAAATAATGCATATTGTAAGGAATACCATGGTACGACAATGTACAATAAATGCGACCATTTTAAAACATGTAAAGCAGAGTGTTCTTGGAGTCCATAAACTCAAATCCTTAACAGGTGGCAGGCGAGGTTAAAAAAGTGGTTTTAAATAAAACGTACAAGTTGCTTGCATTCATAAATAGCAGAACAATACATAAAATCAAAGCAATCACAGTAGAACTTAAATCACTCATTCAGCCTAAGTTTGCATTCCGGGGACAATTTGAGGCACCTCAAAGCAGAAGAGATGCAAAGATCTTAAAAAAAGGATAAAGATCGCGTTTCCAGGATTATGGGATTTACATTTTCAGGTGAGGTTAGAAAGGTTACACAGACAGTTAAATGTTGAAGTAAGCAATTTAAAGTTGATGTGAGCTATTGATAAAGTAGACAGAAAAATTATTTTCTTTGATGAAAGGGTAAATGTTAAGAAATCAAGCAAAGTTAACAAGGTTTCACAAAGGATGACATCACGCCTGTCAATTTTATTAGAATTCTTTGAGGGGGGGAACAAGAGGATGGATGATGTGAAAGCAGTGGATGTAACGTGTTTGCATTTTTAACGTGTTTGTTAAGGTATCACATGTTAGTTAGCTTAGTAAGATGGAGGTAATATATTGGCATGGAAAGAGGATTGGCTAGCTAACAAAAAACAGAGAGTTAGGATTTGGGGAGAGTATTTTAGGGTGGCAGGCTGTAGCTGGTAGAGTGTCACTGGGAACAGTGCTGGGCCAACAATTATTTACAGTAAATATGGACGATTTAGATAAATGAAGTGAATGTAATCCAGCCATGTTTGAAGATGACACAAGAAATAGATGTGAGGGTGAGGGGTGAAAATGACAAAAACAATCTACAGAGAGATATAAGCAAGTAGGTAGGAACTTGGCAGTTGGAATATAATGTGGGAAAGTATGTGGTTACGGACTTTGGCGGGATGAATAAAGGAGCTGAATGTTATTGAAATGGACTAAGATTGCAGAAAGCTACAGCACAGGGGACATTGGGAGTCCTTCTGCATAAATGACAAACAGTTCGTATCTAAGTTAGCAGGCAAGAGGAATGGCAAATGAAAGGTATGTCTTTATTTCAAACAGAATGGAGTATGAAAAATAAGGAAGTTTTTGCTCGAGCTGTATAAGGCACTGCAGCTGGAACACTGTGTACTGTTTAATTATTGAAGGTCAGATATACTGGCATTAGAGGCAGTTCAGAGAAAGTTCACTAAGTTGATCCAAAGGGGTTTATTATGAGTAGAGGTTGAGTAGGTTGGGCTTGTATTCAGGGGAGCTTAAACAAATGAGAAGAGACCTTATTCAAATATATCAGGTTCTTAGGTAGATGTGGAGAAGTTGTTTTTCCCTGCGGGATGGTCTAGGAGCAGATGGCATAATCTTACAAATAAGAGGTCACCCATTTAAGACAAACAAGGAGGATTTGTGCTTTCTCTGCTAGGGTAGTGAATCTATGGAGTTCTTTACGAGAGGGCCATTGAGGCTGGCTTTTGAAGAATATTCAAGGTTGAGATAGAATTTTAATCAGTAAAATAATCAAGGGTTCTGGGAATGAATCAGGAAAGTGGATTTGAGGACTAACTCAATAACCTCACTGCACGACAGAGAAAAGTCAGTGAGATGAATGGTGTACTTCTGCCCTGATGTCTCTGGTTCAAGGTCCAGGAGTGAATACTGATTCTGGAACCCAAGGAAGGGTTGCTGTCATCTTAAATTTGTATCAATAAAGTGAACTCAGATATGTAATAATAATTGGCCAAGCCAGGTTGTAAAGTGTAACACAATGAGACAGCTATAAGACTATAAAATAAGTCAGAGAAAACATGGAAGTTGGATAATAAAATAAAATGATAACTGTAAAGTACTTCAGCCTGGAATATATAAATGACAATGCATCATGTGCATTCCCTGTTCACTCGTCTGAATCCTGGTTTGAGGGAGTTCTCGTATGAGGTAAGGTTGAACAGGTTAGAGCTGTGTACATTGGCACTGAGAAGAACGGGAGGTCATCTCATTGAAACATACAAGACAGTGGCGCAGTGGCTCAGTGATTAGCACTGCTACCTCACAGGAACAGGGACTCGGGTTCGATTCCAGCCTTGGGCAGCTGTCTGTGTGGTGTCTGTATGGCTTTCCTCCCACAGTCCAGAGATGTACAGGCTAGGTGGATTGGCCCTGCTAAATTGCCCATAGCCGTAGATTGGGTGGGTTATAGAGGGATGGGTCTGAGTGGGATGCTCTGACAGTCAGTGTGGACTTAATGGGCTGAAGGACCTGTTTCCACACTGTAGGGATTCTATGATCTTGAGGGGACCTGACAGGTTGGATGCAAAAAGTATGTTTCCCCGTCATGGACGAGTCCCGAGCAAACAGAGACAAACCTAAAAATAATTGAAAATAGAAGTCAGGAGAACTTCTTCTCCTCAGACAGTATTGAGCCTGTGAAATGTTCTACTTCACAAGGGACTTCTTCACAATGAATATTTCTGTAGAATCACAGAATCTGTACGGTGCAGATAAAAGCCATCTAGCCCATCGAATCTGTACCGGTCCTCTGAAGAGCATCCCACCCTGACCCTGATTCCTGCAGTTGCTCTGATGTTTCTGTTTAAAGTGACAAAGCAAAGTGGAACAAAATGGCTGTCCCACAGCCAGCACACTTTCTAAACTACAGCACCCAAAACAGATTAACAAATCGTTCATCTCATTTCCTCATGCTGTACATAAATTGATTGCTCAGTTTGCCCTATAAACAATGACTACATTTCTAAAGTAACATTGCTGGGGGATGTCTTGTGGGTTTGAAAGGTGCTACATAAATGAAAGGTGTAGTTGCTTTTTGTACTGGATTTAATTGGGTGTGTGGCCTAGACATTTTGCCGAGCTAGTCTCAATCAGTATTTATTGTAGACAAACAGGAGACTGGAAGAACATGTCAAGAAGGCAGCATCTGGCGGAAAGGAGCAGTCAACGTTTCAGGTATTACGCTTCTTCAGGGCTGGATGTGGGGGTAGGAGGAGCAGCAGATAAAGGCGGGGTGGGGGAATGGGTGGAGGCGGAGTAGTGGTGACAGGTGGACACTGGTAGTAGGAATGACCTGGTTGGTCAATGTGAGGGATGAATCTGGTTGGTGGCTGGGAGGGAGGGTCAGAAAGTGGAATGGAAGAGAGGTGGTGGAGCTGTAAAGGGATCCAGGGGATGGGTGAGGGAGTTATTTGAAATTAAAGAGCTCAACGTTGTATCCTCCGGGCTGTGGGGTGCTCAGGTGGAAGATAAGGTGTTGGTCTTCAAGTGTGCATTCCGAGTGACTGTGACACTGGAGGAAGCTGAAGACAGACATGTTGGAGGGGGAGTGGGATAGGAATTGAAATGGGCAGTGACAGGGAGGTTAGATTGGCTGTTACAGGCTAGGTGGAGATGCACAGCAAAATGGTCACTTAATCTATGTTTAGTCTCACTGATGTAGAGAAGACCACATCGGGAGCACCGGATACAATAGGCTAGGTTGGAGGAGATTCAGCTGAAGCTCTGTCTCATGTGGAAGGGCTGTTTAAGGCCCTGAATGGACATGTGGGAGGTAGTGTGTGGGCAGGTGTTGCATCCTTTACAGTTACAGGGGAAGGTACCGGGTGGGTTGGAGTGGTTGGTGGGGAGTGTGGTGCGAGCTAAGGAGTGACGAAGAGAATGGTCCTTGCAGAAGGCAGAGAGGGGTGGGGAGTGAAGATGTTCCGGGTGCTGCAGTCTCTGCCTTCGACAAGGACCATTCCCTTCGCCACTCCTAAGTTCATGCCACACTCCCTACCAACCACTCCAACTCACCTGGTACCTTCCCCAGTAACCGTACCAATTAGACCCGATGCGTTGACTGCTCTTTTCGTCTAGATGCTTCCAGCCTCCTGTTTGTCTACCTTGGATTCCAGCATCCCACAACTTTCTTGTCTCAATCAGTATTTGAAACTGGTGGTTGTGAGAAGGCCACATGGCAGGAAGAACCAACTCAAAAATAAAACATAGATAATGGGAACTGCAGATGCTGGAGAATCCGAGATAACAAAGCGTCGAGCTGGATGAACACAGCAGGCCAAGCAGCATCTTAGGAGCACAAAAAGCTGACAATTCGAGCCCGAAACGTCAGCTTTTGTGCTCCTAAGATGCTGCTTGGCCTGCTGTGTTCATCCAGCTCTACACTTTGTTATCTCAAAAATAAAACATGTCTTTATGATCCTTGGCATTGATGAATTTGGCAGATTTGCTGCCACCATCTCCATGTGATCCCCTACATTTTAGGAACCAGGAAGCCCACTGATACCAAATATCAATGCAGCTTGTACTTATTCGGGACCCTGAACACAATCCCCATAAGGCACTGGCAAACACCACTTCAGCGCTGTTAGCCTGCAATGACGAATACAACACAACGTAGGGAGGGCCTGAAGGCTGAGGCTTCAGCTTTCTTTCTGGAATGTATCTGCTGTCTCACCAGTTAATTTATATACCAGTGTCCTGAAGCTAGAAAAATGTCAGATTGTACATTGGAGACCAGTGCAGAAAACTATTCTGATGCTTTGTGTCCCTTTTATATAAACAGTTACATGATAACTAGCCCTTTCTATTCCTTCAAGACCCGAATCTGTGACATTTATTCATAGATCCCGTAAAAGGTATGCAATTCAGAATTTCCTGACATTCCCTTTAAATAATATTGAAACCCTCATTTAATTTCTCTGGTTCAGGAAGCAGACCTCACATTTCCTCAGCTCCGATTACCTTGTTTGTGTTACTAACAATATGAATTCACTGGTGCAAAACTAATCAGAAATACTGGCTTAGTTGCAGAAGCACCTGATCTCTTCAGATTATAATTATGGACTGCTCAGCAGGATATTTGTTATGCAGGAAATGCAATCAAGAGGAAGTACTGACTTGGAATTTTCTTTATCCCAATCATTTTCTTTTAAAACTTAGACTATTTTGATTGCCAGAAAGCTAAGTAAATTAGTATATCAAATAAATGTGAAACAGCCAAACAGACTATAACGTCTCATATTTAATCTAAATCAAGATAACTGCATTCCATCAGGAGGTTTTATCTCCATGGATTAGAAATTTGCATCATCTTCATGTAATATTGAATAATTAAAGGTCCAAATAAGACTGTTCCATTAAAAATTCTGCCAATTACCAAGCTCTGTGAGTTTTTTTTTAAAGCATACAGTTTAACCTCTGGAATTGCATATTTAGTATGCTGTGTCACATAATTTCCGTGTATAATTGTCCAACTGGTTTAATAATCCTCCAAATCCAGTGGTAAGAAAGATGGTCCAACAGCATCGACTTGTCCAACATGGCCATCAGAGGCACTAATCACCCAAAATCAGCTAAAGGCAGACTGGCCTTCTGAACGAGAGCATTTGAGTCAAGGAATCTTGTGCAGTTATATAGGGCCTTGGTGAGACCAGATCTTTAATATTGTGTGCGGTGTTGGTCTCCTAGTGTGAGGATGGACATTCTTGCTGTTGTGAGAGTCCAGCCAAGGTTTGTCAGACTGATTACCGGGATGGCAGGACTGACAATATGAAGGAAAGAGGATCAACTTGGCTTGTACTCGCTGGAATTTAGAAGAACGAGAGGGATCTCATAGAAACATATAAAATCCTGATGGGGCTGGACAGGCTGGATGTGGGTAGAATGTTCCTGAAGTTGGGTAAATCCGGAACTAGGGGTCACAGTCTAAGAATAAGGGGTGAGCCATTCAGGACTAAGACGAGGAAGAATTTCTTCACTCAGAGTTACGAACCTGTGGAATTCTCTTCCACAGGGAGCTGATGGGGCCAGTTCATTAGATATATTCAAGAGGGAGCTGGACGTGGTACTTGAGGCTAAAGGGTCAAGGGGTATGGAGAGAAAGCAGGTGTGTGATACTGAAATTGCGTGATCAGTCATGATCGTATTGAATGGTGGGCCAGGTTTGAAGGGCCAAATGCATTACTCCTGTACCTATTTCTAAAACCAATCCTGCTAATCCAGAGATATTATACCTACGTCTGATACCTCATCCCCAAAGTAACTGGTTTGTTTGGAACTCTGTCAAGGGTAGGGGGTCCAAGTGAAGAATTTAGGGTTGGTATCAAAGCATCTCTAATGAGGTCTAACAACCCTGGTTAATTCATGGTACAGCCTGGGTTCTGACTAACCAAAGTGGAGCTGGTTTATTTGGGTTGGCACTGAGGGCATTGAGAGATCCCATTGGGAACTTTCACAGGCAAAGTCAAGGCATCAGAAGGAACACACAAACCTCCAAACAACGCACAGCTGAATCTACTGATCAACATTAGACTTATGAAACATCTCAGAACCCACTGAATCTGAGTGGAAGCAAGTCTTTCTCAATATAGAGGGTCTGCCCAAGAGTTATTCTTCTGCCATAAATAAAAGTTACCAAAATTGTTTAATGATGTGGTGTATTCTAGGTTTTGGAGAAGTTCAGAGCAGCAAGGGATTGGTACTGTATACATTTTCCTGTAGCCAAGAACGTAACAAGCTAAATATTCATCATGGGCAAACAAGGGTTCATTCACAGCAGGCAAGAAAGTGCAGGTTTATTTCACAAGATTCCTGTCTGCTACTTTTTCCACTGTATACACAATTAGTCTCGGTAGTAAAGACTTGTTGACATGAATGGATTGTGCAGGCATTTGGAGAGGAGACAGCGAGGCTGGGTGGGGGTAGAGGAAGATAAAGACCGGGTTGGAGTGTGGTGGGTGCATTTAAAGAACTTCAAACTGGATTTTAATGTTTCAACTGTGGATGGCAACAGATGAACCTCACTGGTTCTTTGAGAGTGCTGTTTGTGTGGCAGACCTACTTCACAGACTCCTTACGTTGCATATGGAGGCCATTTAACCCAATCGTACCACAGTGAGAGTGCCCGAAGTACAAGTGGGTGTGGTGTCAGTTACCTGATACCTCAGAATAATTAATTTATTGATGTCAAATAGGAATTAATATGTACACATGTGACATTTCAAGACAGAGAGGAGACATTTGGGGAACGGGCGGTAACAAGTAGGGGAACTGGTTTGAGCTCTCATCACCAACATGTGTGTAAGGGTTAAAGCACTGAATGAATGCTGTTGCTGAGGCCAACCAGGATTAGCTACGCCTCCCCAGTTTATTAAAGCCAACAGACTGACAATAATCGCCACTGAGCAGTTAATGGCTTTTGCAGCTATTGAGCCGTACAGATTTAAACCTGCTTCATTCTGTTGAGGACTGACGTTGCTTATTTTAAATTCAAACAAAAGCATTCTTTTATTTTTATTGTTTTCTCATCTCCACCCCCCCCCCTCCCCACCTCCCCACCCAAAACACCCACTCTTTGCTCCCACACCCTACGAGTACTTAGAGCCCTGGCTACAGTCCTGCAGTCAGCACTACCTTACCCAGATGGTAAGTCTTGAAATGCAAGCTTCGGAGAAGCAATTCCTTTACCTGAAGCTTCCAACCCATTCCTATGGATTGTGGATCAGAGACAATGTGACAGCATTAGCTCTGAACTTCTGACCATCACTCCGGTTGCTTCCTGGAAACACGGGATCTCACTGAATTGCTCACACTGAATTCCTGTTGCCCAACTCCTCGATGGTGGATGTAATCACAGAGGAATCTAATTTTCTTCTTACCTAATTGGCATGCATTAGTATTTTCAGCAGGGAATATTAAACACCAACCATGTTTATCATATTCAAAAGCTGAAACTGCTGGGAAAGCTCAGCAGGTCTGGCAGCGTCCGTGGAGAGAAATCAGAGTTAACATTTTGGGTCCAGTAATCTTTGCAGAGTTGTTCTGGACCCAAAACGTTAACTCTGATTTCTCTCCACAGATGCTGCCAGACCTGCTGAGCTTTTCCAACAATTTGGTTTTGTTTCTGATTTCCAGCATTCACAATTCTTTTGGTTTTTATTTATGTTTTTCATATTCCTTGCTAGCACTATGACCAAAAGGTTGTGGTTCTGAAATTTCACTTGTAGAAGTTAACAGAAAGCTCCAAATCATAGTACTTGTCTCAGTCTATTAAGGTTCTAGAATTTGAGAGGGAAATCTGCTTTTACTGCACATTTCATTGATGTGGGTATTGCTGGAAAGACCAGCATTTATTGTCCGTCTTGAGAGCAGTCAAGAATCAACTACATCTGCAGTCACAAAGAGGTCAAGCCAGATAATGATGATGAATTTCCTTTCTTAAAGAAACATTAGTGAATTTGATGGGTTTTTACACAATTGACAATAGTTGGCACAATCATGATTAGTGAGGCTAACTTTGTATTTCAGCTCTATTAATTGAACTTAAATGTCACCAGCTGCCTAGCTAAGCAATTTCAGAGGGCAGTTAAGAGTTCATCACATTACTCATGGGTTTGTAGTCATAGGCCAGAAAAAGATGGTAGATTTCCTTTCATAAAGGACATCAGTGAATATGAATAGTGTTTACGACAATGGTAGTTTTAAAAGACTTGCTTTCAAATTCCTGAATTTAGTAATTACATTTTAACCCCACCAGCTACATGGTGAAACAGGATCCTGTGTTCCCAGTGTCTTAGTTGAGACCTTTGTATTACTGCAACAAAAACAGAAATTTCTGAAGAAATCCAACTGGTCAGGCAGCATCAATGGGGAAAATATTTTGGGTCAAGTGACCCTCCTTCAGAATGGTTCTGAAGAGGGTGATTGGACTTGAAGCATTGGCGATGCTTTCTCTGCACTGATGCCGCATAACCTGTTGAGTTTCTCCAGCAATTCTCGACTTCAGACTTCCAGCATCCACAGTTTTTGGTTTTCTTACCTCTGAATTAATAGTCCAGTGACTTGAAGCCTACTTCATTGATGCGGCTCAAGAGATTTTAGTGAGGATGCTTAAATCTTGAAATTTTATCTTTGGCTACTATAGGATAGGAAGGATTTTTGGAAGAAGGCCATGAACATCCACATGCCAGTATGCAATTTCAGGCAGGAGGAGTTATCTTGGGATTCTGAGGCTAGACATCTAATGGTACAATTCGGAGGTCAAGTTTCAGGTTATATTTTGCATCCTTCACGGCGAATGGTCGTATGCAATGTGATCCACGTATTGCCTTATTGTGAGAATTCTACCAAATGTCAATTTTGTAGATGACTTTATGCTTATTGCAGATGCTTTGAATTTCTGTCACACAATGGTGCAATCTTCTTTTTACTCATTTATGGATGATATCAGGAATACCCAGACGGTGGCTGAATCCTGTCTCTGATTAAATTACGGAAAACTGCTCCTTCAATCACAGTTTATTAAATTCAAATAGAAGGCAATTTACAAATTTTCATTGGTGCTTATCATGGTACTTTAGGAAGTGCTGGTTTCAGTGGCTGTATTTCTGAAGGACAGGAGAAGGTGAGCAACATGATTTTGCAGAGTAAGGAAGCATCTGACTAAATAATCTGGAGTTCTGAATAAGATTTCACTTGTACAATCATTCATAACTCAATAAAGTACCTCATTCTGGAGAACGAGAAAGCCAGGGCTTATCCAGGGACTGTGGTTTTACACTAAACAGGATTTATGAGACTTGCTAGCTTCTTACTTACTGTGTTTCTTTCATTAGGTTCCACATCTCCCATTGAATTGCCAGGAGGTTTTGTAAAATCCCAGTTGCTGTCACCATTTGCGAATTGTGTCACATTTCTCCTGGTTGTCGGAATGCTGCTTCATGTGCTCTCTACGGAATTCCTTCCTTAATCTTCTCCACCACTTTTCTCCCCGAATGAAGCTACTTCTTAAAACCTATTTCTCTGTTCACCTATCCCAATATTTCCTGGTGTGACTTGAGAACACTGATTTGGGACATAAAGTAAAAACACTACATAAGTACATAATGTTGTCCTTGCTGTGCAGCAGTTAGTGATATTTCTTTATGCTCTGTGCTTATCAAGGTGGGACATGTTATTGTTGGCAAATATCCATTTCAGGCACTCTGTTGCAGTGCAAACCCTGAAAGGCAGGCAGTGCATAAGAACGTTTTGGAGAAAAGCTCCCTATTTAAGACTAAGAAGAGTACACCTATAGCAGCTCAACAAGGCACGGTGGCTCAGCAGTTAGCACTGCTGCCTTACAGCGCCAGGGAACGTGTTTGATTCCAGACTTGGGCGACTGTCGGTGTGGAGTTTGCACATTCTCCCTGTGTCTGTGTGGGTTTACTTCGGGTGCTCCACTTCCCTCCCATAGTCCAAAGACGTGCAGTTTAGATAGGCTGGCCATGCTAAATTGTTCTGCAGTGCGCAGGCGAAGTAGACTAGCCATGGGAAATGCAAGATTATAGGGAAAGGGTAGGAGGAGTGTGTCTGGGTGGGATGTTGTCCAGG
Source organism: Stegostoma tigrinum (assembly GCF_030684315.1). Lineage (NCBI taxonomy): Eukaryota > Metazoa > Chordata > Chondrichthyes > Orectolobiformes > Stegostomatidae > Stegostoma > Stegostoma tigrinum. The sequence continues at coordinate 32,921,983 of NC_081383.1, forward strand.
GAATCAGTATGGGCTGCTTCCACATTGTAGAGATTCTATGATCATTGCAGTTGTCCATTTCCCTTATCCAGCAATGTAACTTGAAACCAAGTTGGGACAACTGGGTATCAGATTAAGACTGCCAACTCATTTCAAAGAAGATTGATGAGGCAAGGGAGACATTCATTCCATCTTGGATTTGATCTCCTGATTTTAAATTACTATCCAATAGCTCCTAATGGAAGGCAGAATGTGTGTAAAGTGTGAGCATGTGTTTTTAGTGCCATGAGTGAGCTCTTATATGGTCAAACAGTTTGCTGATAATCGCTGTCTGGGTCCATTGCATGATAAATAGCTGCTCAGAGGACACAATGGAGGACTCGCAGTGACAATGGAAGCAGAACACAAATTAAAGAGCCCCAGCTAGGAGGGGAGAAACTGGGGGCTTTTAAAAACAAACCAGACATTTGATACTTGATTTTTTTCCACCAAACACTTAATACTTCTGTGCAACATTAATCTGTCGAATGTAAATGGTTCCAATCCTCCCATAAGGTATTAAGGTATTGTGAGGTAACAATGCATGTGTGACACACAATTGTCTGCTAGCATCAGGCTGTAAGCTCCTTTCACTGGCAAAATACCAGTGTGTTACCTCAAATAATGACCTACAGCGACAGTGGTGTAATGGCCTGGATCTACATTAAGCAGTAAATTATTCACAGCTGAGCACTTCCTTAAACCAGTCACTGCTATGCAGGCTGATTGCTCATTGATTTCGGTTAAAATCTTCTGACAGGCACCAATTAATTTTGTCTCACCTCTCAACGTGAATGAAGCAGCTTCACTACAATTAACTTTCTGTCTTAAAGGGAGCGGGAGTGCAATTCTAGTGTATTTGCAATAAAGCTGCCCCCTTCTTGGTAGGAGGGAGACATCTTAATGCCTCAATCAATTGCTTAAAGACTTGCTTAAAACTGGACATGGTTCTCCATCTGCTGACGACACTGACCCTTGGGGGAACAGAAAACGGCAAGGGAAAGGGAAGAATAGCTCATCAAGCATCATCCAAATGGCCAAAGGCAGATACTCAGCAGGGGATTTGACCTAGATAATAAAATGTGAGGCTGGATGAACACAGCAGGCCAAGCAGCATCTCAGGAGCACAAAAGCTGACGTTTCGGGCCTAGACCCTTCTACTCTCTGATGAAGGGTCTAGGCCCGAAACGTCAGCTTTTGTGCTCCTGAGATGCTGCTTGGCCTGCTGTGTTCATCCAGCCTCACATTTTATTATCTTGGAATCTCCAGCATCTGCAGTTCCCATTATCTCTCAGGGGATTTGACCTGTTTTGTTTTAAAAGCATCCACACCTCCCTTATGCCATTAGGGATGAAGGGGGTTGGGGGGAAGGGTGATGTGAGAAGGAAAGTGGTCATGAACAAGGATTCAGAGACAATGGGAACTGCAGACGCTGGAAAATTCGAGATAACAAGGTGTGGAGCTGGAAGAACACAGCAGGCCAAGCAGCATCTTAGGAGCACAAAAGCTGATGTTTCAGACCTAGGCCCTTCATCAGCAAGAAATGTCAGTTTTTGTGCTCCTAAGATGCTGCTTGGCCTGCTATGAACAAGGATTCAGACTGATTTTACCTCTGTCTGAGCCCAGGGAAGTTTGATTGGCTGAAAAGCCTATTTCTGCTTCTATGTATCACAGAACTATACCAGCCTGACATGAGCTTGGCACAGTTCAACCTGACAATTGGAATTTGCCAAAAAGCTTTACTAGCATAATATCCTTTGTATACATTTTATAGATAGGGAAAGCCGAGGATAGACATTCTAATGAAGCAACCAATAGCTGAAACCTGGAAACAAAGTCATACAGCTCAGAAACAGACACCTCAGTCCAACCAAAATAATAAAATGTGAGGCTGGATGAACACAGCAGGCAAAGCAGCATCTCAGGAGCACAAAAGCTGACGTTTCGGGCCTAGACCCTTCATCACCCTTCATCCTCTCTGATGAAGGGTCTAGGCCCGAAACGTCAGCTTTTGTGCTCCTGAGATGCTGCTTTGCCTGCTGTGTTCATCCAGCCTCACATTTTATTATCTTGGAATCTCCAGCATCTGCAGTTCCCATTATCTCTGATACTATTTTAACCTCAGTCCAACCAGTCCAGGCCAAACCTAATCCCAAACTAAACCAGTCCCAACTGGTTTACATCCCTCCAAACCTTTCCTATTCATATCCTTATTCAAGTGTCTTTTAGATGTTGCACTTGTGTCCACAAAAGGAAAAGCAAAAAAGTACTTACATTTAACACAGCACCTTTCATTTGATCAATAGTTAATGGCCTGTGAAGAACCCACGTAGGGAAATGAAGGGAACATAGCAGCCAATTCATGCACAGCAAGACCCCACAAATAAGTGAGGCCCATTAACCCTTCAAAGATAATCCATAGCCTCCTGCTGCAAACCACATGTTTTCCGTTGTTCATAAACTACAAGTACCATCCACCCTGGGTTTGCTAAGGTTCCTTGAGTTCTATTCTGGAGTACCATTTGTTATTACACTATACAGTGAAACAAAGAAAAACAGACTTACAATTATATAGCACCTTTTGTGTCACCAGGCCTCAAAGCTCTTTACAATCAACTTTTTTTAAAATGTTGCAGCGAATTTGCACACAACAATCTTCCACAAGACAGCACAGAGTTAACTACCAAATAATGTTTGCACAATGTTGCTCGAGAGATAAATATCAGCTGGGACACCAGACATAACGCTCATGCTCTACTCTGAAACAGAGCTAAGGGATCTTTCACATCCTCTCAAGTAGCATTCAAGTAATGCTTTATCCAAAGGCCAGCACCTCCAACACTGTAACATCCCACTGGTATACATCGGATTGTTCTGATAGTGCTCAAGGCCCGAAGTGGGATTTGAACCTGGATCATTATGTGTCAAAGGGAAGTGTGCCACAAACAGAGACAAAGCTGGCACTGGAGTGAAGGGGCAGAGTTTGAATCTATAACCTGCTTACACGGGGCAACAACATATCAATTACCAAACTTCTGTACTGGAAAAGGGATTTTAAAAAAAAGCAAAATTGCTGCAAGATGTAATGTCAGTAAAGCTGATTAAGCTCCAGGCAAGTCAAACTCAATTTGAGTAGAAATATGTGATACTTGAGCAAATGAACTAACAATCAGTGCTTGCTCTCATGAAGTGAAATTATTTGAGCTAATATGTAATGCGTCAGGCAAAGAGCTCAGTGAGAATGAATCTAATCGGGAACAGCTTTTACAAAAATGTGGAAGTGAATGAATGGAGTGAAAACAGGTCTGTTTCTTCACAGAACATATGAAGAATTGCACCTTGAGACACCACAATCAGGTCTATGCCACGTTTTATGCGATATACCTCTTTTCTACAGGATAAAAATAACAGTATAAAAGGCTAAGAGAGATTTTATTATTTTTCAAGTTGAGAGATTCTCAATAAAATCCTCTTTGTTCAAATGAAAACGGGCTTATTCAAGCAGAATCCATTTTAAAATTAATTCATTTGACGTGGCCATCGTGGATGAGGCCACAAATTGCTGGTCGACCCCTCACTGTCCTTGAGAAGATGGTGGTGAGCCATTAGTCCACCTGGTGCAGATACACCCTTTCTCCCCCAGCACTCCACCTCCCTTCCACCCCACTATTGCATAAATGTTGTCTGCTTCACACTTCACATCTGCTTTGATGATTTAAAACATTAGCTTGCTCTCTCTCTCTATGGATGCTGCCTGACTCACCGTAATTTCCAACATTTGTTTGTTTTCAGTACAGATTCCAGCATCTGCAGTAATTTGCTCCTACATCCACAACGTTGTAAGGAAGAGAGTTTTAGGAGTTAGATTCTGGGATAGTGAAGAAAAGGACACGTATTTTCAAGTCAAAATGGTGCTGGTCTTGGAGGAAGACTTACAAACTGTACTGTTATTGCCATGTACCTGTTGCCCTTGGACATCTCGGTGTTAGAGGTCACAGACTTGAAATGAGCCTTGTTGAGCTGCTTTATATGTCCTACAGATAGCACACACTGTGTATCGGTAGCAGGGGACTGTGTTTTTAAATTGGTGGATTACTTATCAATCAACTGGGCTGTTTTGTGCTTGATGGTATCAAGCTTCTTGACTATTGTTCCAGCTGCGCTCATCCAGGCAAGTGAGGAGTATCCCATGGCACTCCTGACTTGTGTCCTGAAGAAGGTGGATAGGTTTTCAGAGTCTGGAGGTCAGTTACTCAGACAATGACAATCCCCAGGTTATTGTCAGTGAGAGATTTGGTCATGGCAGTGCCATTAAGTGTCAAATAGAACTGGTTAGAATCTCCTTTTGTTGGATTCTGTCATCGCTTTGCACTTGTGCAATGTGAATGTTAGTTGTTACTTATCGTATCAAGCCTGGATGCTGTTCAGGTTTCACTGCGAATGGACACAGACTGCCTCACTTCGAGAGGGCTGGAATATAGTGCTGAACATTGAACAATCATTAACAACCGCTTTCAGTTTGGATCCTTACCATGGAACAAAGGGTATTCATTAATAAGTTGAACACAGTTGGACTTAGGACACCATCCTAAGTAACTCCTGGAACTGACATGATTGACTTCCAAATATCATAACTTTCTTCCTTTGTGCTAAGTGTAACTCCAACTAGTGGAGAGCTCTCCCTGAATCCCATTGATTTCAAATTTGACAGGTGTTATGGACCAGATCAAACCTCCTCAAAATATTTTAAGAATGTAGGCCAGACTCTAACGTTTTCTTATTTTAGAAACAAGTGCCAGGTGTTTTGTTCCGGATACAATTTGATTGATCAAACTACCCAGATTTGAAACAAAGCACACTTTATTCATATATTATAGTTAAAACACAACAGAAGAAAAAAGAAATTGGAAAAGTTTAACAGAAAAATAGACTATTTAACATCTAAATAGTAACTGTTCCAATATAGTAACATCTCAAAAACACATCCTTGAAAAATTCAGTAAAATAAATTCTCACTTGCAAAAAAAATCAAGACAAAACACAGAGAGAGAGAGAGAGAGAGACAGAGACAGAGACAGAGACAGAGTAGCAGGGAGAAAGGTACTGCAGCTTGCAAAGCCAGCTTCAAGATCCCAGCAACTGCTACTGAAAAACCAAAACTAAAAATCCTGGGGTGTTTGACTCTCCCCATTCAGGCTGTTTCTATTGTTCCAAATGTTTCAAATCAAACAAGGTCTCACATGCTGTTTACTTTATTGGAATCAAATAGGCATCTTGACACCTGCTTAAAATTTTCCTCAAAAAAGAACACAACAAAACATCTGATAAAGCCATTATATCATCACACAGGACACCTTGATGCCACACTAGATCAGATCTTGCCTTGGTGATAAGAAGCCGTGACTCTCACCTCAGCATAGGTTCAGCTCTACATTCCATATTTGGATCAAGCCTACTGTTACCGAGGAGGGATGGTCAAAACCCTCTGATAATTAAACTAAAACACAAGCCTCAAGCTGTTATGATAGGACTAAAGGTTTCCCTTAATAAATACCCCTGAAACACCCAGAGAAGCTTGTCTTTCCTTTTTTATTCTAATAACAGTGGTTACAGTGAGAAAATCCCTGATCTCCACTTTAGAAGTAACAAGAAACAATTTATTCATTTAACCCAACAATGAACAAATTAACAAAATTATTAACAAACCAACAATTGCCCCTTATACTACTAGCTACTTAAGTGGTCTAAATTCTCCTGGAATGCTGTTTAAATAAAAACAAGTCCCACTAATAAGGCTAATTAATAAGAAGCAATAAAGTATAACTTAATCACTCTAAGTTCAGAGTCTTCTGGAATCTTCTGTTGTCTCCATTCTCTTCACAAACACCTTTCTTCCGTTAATTCTGCTGTCAGAAATGTTTTATCTCTAATTTCTTCAATGAGGACTTTGAGCTAGAAAACTGTTGTACCTTTGATTAAGTAGATGGGCTTTCTCTGAGCTGAATGGTGCTAACTCTGGCATGTGGCATATGACTCTCCCCGATTTTCCAAATGCCCTCATCTTATAGACCCATCATGACATAATCAAATTCTTATAATATGATTGGTTTCAGGTTGTCAACACTATCAGGTTTGAATTCAATTGGCTTTCTATACCTCGGTATTTCGTTTAAATTTAATTGGCCAAATTCAAACTCCTTGTCACAACAACAAAACAAGATGGCAGAGATGCAGAGACAGTAGGAACTGTTGGTGCTGGAGAATCTGAGAAAACACAGTGTGAAGCTGGATGAACACAGCGGGCCAAGCAGCATCAAAGGGCTGAGGGGTCTCGACCTGAAATGTCACCTTTTCTGCTCCTCTGATGCTGCTTGGCCCATTGTGTTCATCCAGCTTCACACCACATTATTTCAAAACAAGACTGCTGTTTTGCCTGCCACCTAGAAGGCCTTTTTGATACATTTGTTTCACTTCTTGAGGCTCTCTGCACATGCAACTTCAGCTGTTGCTTATAAACATACATTTTTTGAAAAGTTCCTAAGTACTGACAAAGCACAAACCACAGATTTTAGCTTCCTGCCTTCCAATTACTTACCCAACTTCGTAGCACTATACTGAGGTCAAAAATCAGGTGAGCTATAGTGGAACCCCAAACCGAGCATCACTGAGTAGGTTACTGCTGTGTAAATACTACTGGGCAGCACTGTCAACAATCTCTTCCATCCCTCATTATTTACACGGATTAACACATTGTTTATAGGAATACTTAGGAAAAGTTCTCATTTCCATCATAAAAATCAATGTCTTAAACAGAGGGAATTATCTGACATTCCAGGAGGTGCTGTGATCAGTCTCTAAAGGGAAGTTCTAAAAGTGGCACATAACTATTATATCTATGACAAGTGCTTGGCCTTATTGAAGTTCTCAATGTAACTGATTATAGCCATGTCCCACTGTGCACAATTGTAAGGGCAAATGAGGGCAGGAGAGTATTAGAACAAGAGCGTAAGAGGAAGCGAGAATGAAGTGGGAATAATACAGGGTGAATGAGACAGGAGTAAGGGAGACAGATAGCGGCTTAGCTCCCCAATTTATAAATTCACAAGAATTTCCACTAGCTCCATAGCTTTGTTTGGATAAAGCATTGTCTCACCTTCAGGGAAGAGGCCCAGGATTATTTACTCACCTATACCAAGTTAATTAAATATATTTGGAAACTCTGGGCTAAGATAGGGATACAATTGCCAGGTGAAAGAGATAGGGTAGTTCGATTCCTAGAACCACTTTCCATCGCATTGGTTCAAAAGCAAAGCAAATCCTCATTTGAATCCTGTAGCCATATTTTTATTGGCCATCGAGTTCTTGAAACTTTAAAAATTTCTTCATCTTCATTAGCCACAAGATGTCCCAAAGTGATTCATTATCAATGACTGGCCATTTGCCAATGCCCCAGCTTATGCCAATAACCAACATCATCAAAATAAGTTATCTGGACATTATCACAATTCTTTTCTGGCATCTTATGTGAGAGCTGGCTTGTGTGTTTCCTACACTGGATCACCTTAAAAGTATTTAATTGACTGTGAAGAGCTTTGGAACATCTTGGGGTTTTGAAAAGTGCCAGATAAATGCTGGCATTTTTTGAGCATTACATTCTTATTTAACATTCATGTGTGTTTACTTTCTAGCTCAGGATTTTGTGATCAGGGAACCAGGCAAACTGCTCTCCTTCCTCCCTTCGGTTAGTTGAGGCTCAACTGCAAACCTCCTTATGTCACCTGGCTAGGACCAGCTAACTCAGCACTAGACCAAACTGAAAGCTTTCAGGTCTATCTAAAGTTACATCAGGTTTTGAAAAGGGCAATGAATTATGGGACATTTTACGAATCTATAAGTGATAAAACTAAAGCTGCTGTGTGTTGCAGAATGTTTTAGGTCTGTGATTGGATCACATCCTACTGCAAGGCCCTTTCAGAAGAAGTGCACAAAGCCAGGAATTCCATACAACCCAATTAAAAGAATCCAAATTCTCAACTGGCTTCCCATTTAACTGAAAGAAACCACAGTCCCTTGATTGAGCTGATTACCAACTCAATGGACAGCACACCCCTAACTTCTATCATCAATATTGAAGGGAACAGTAAGCCAGACCTTGGGGGTCAGTGTAAGCCAGGGCTTCACATTATTAAAGAGGCTGGATTCGATAGTGCACCAGGATTGTCTTAATCACACATTTAAAGGCCTTTATTCCTATCAAATTTCAGGAGACAGTCAGCATAATGGCCACAGACTAGTCTGTAAAACAAGCAGTCAAATTTAGGTCAGCATCCCCCAACCTATTGCAGTGAAGCAGGCAGAACCTTCTGGGAGTTTCAAACATAGTGCTTCCATTGCCATGCAGCCAAGCTGAAGGCAGATTCAGGCTCACCTGACCCCATGAGGCTGGTAAATGCTATAGGTCAGAGTAGCATTCAGAGCTATGGAAAGAATGCACCAACTTCAATTCCCTCAAGTCTGCGCTGAGCCTCGTGTTCCCTTCTGGGGAGATTTTAAGAGTGTGACAATTGACCTCAGCTAGGGGAGTCATGAAATGAGCCCGTGTTCTTGCAGTTGGTCACCATTAATTGATTGCAATGGACTATTTGCTTTTGCCAGCATCGAGTGGACAGTTTTGGAACTCAGGTAGCCTGCAGTAGCTTATTTGAGCGAATACACAAAAGAATAGACACTGATGTGAAGCATCAATCCTACTGAATAACCCCTTAGAGTAATTCAGTGATAGTAAGAACTGCAGATGCTGGAGTCAGAGTCAATGCAGTGTGGAGCTGGAGGAACACAGCAACGTTTCAGGTCAGGAACTTTCCTGCTCCTCTGATGCTGCCTGCCCTGCTGTGTTCCTCCAGTGTTATCCCTAGAGTAAATTTCTACTGAACTAATCAGAGGTGAGCTAAGAAAGATCAGAAAGCAGTACTAAAAATTTTCTCAATTCAACCAAAATTTCTTACATCATTTGTGGTGACTTTATCATTGGGTCTTATGCATTTTCAGCTTTATGACCATATAAATAATTAGTGTAATCTCAGCAGTTGGATGAGTTGAATTTGTGCTAGCTGGAAAGATCTACCAGGATTGAAAGGGTTAAGCGCTGTGTAATGCATGTAAATCACTGTGCAATAAATTAATGTCATCCTTTCGTCAATCTAAGCTCCAGTAAATTGGCATGACTAGGCTCACTTTATTGTGTAGTGTGATTGAGAGGAATCTAATAAATATCTTTTCATATGTCAAATTCTGCTTCAACAGAGTAAAATAATTAGAATATCCAGCCCAACTCATAAGTGTTGATCTCAAACTATGCACAGCACAAAGTGGAATGGACTTTGATACTGGATGGGTGTTTCAGCTAGACTGAGGCAAAGCCCTTTAAAAAGCTTAGTGATTTGTGGTACAGTATGAATTTTGTGTTTCATCCCTACCTAAATTCTTGGTAACAACTTCTCGGTTGAAGAGTCAAGATTGCATGTTTCCCACAGGTAAGGTTAATAGTAGGCGCCTTTTCCCTAGGATGGGGGTTTTTCCAAGATTGGGGGCATATTTTTAAGGTGAGAGGTAAAAAAAGGGGGCAAATTTTTCCACAGAGGGTGGTTCACACGTGGAATGAACTTCCTGAGGAAGTGGTAGATGTGGGCACAATTGCAAAGTTGAAAAGACATTGGGATAAGTACATGAATGGAAATGGTTTGCAGGGATATAGGCCTGGATTAGGCAGTTGGGATTTTGGTTGGCACCGAAGGGTCTGTTTCCAAGCTGTATGACCCTATGGAGGTCATTGCCAATTAACAAGTAAATGAGTATCACAGCTATCTTGATTAGGGGTTTTGAAGCATAATAGTAGTGTCCCAAGTCTGAGCCAGAAGGTCCAGGGTCAAATGCATCTGTGTAGGATGTGTGTTAAGACATATTCAAACAGGTTGTTTCAGAGTATTTTAGAAGGTTCCCTGTTGATGGAATTAAAACCAAACTATGTGGTCTAGTTCTGGGTCAAACAGGACTTGGAGGGCCAAGCAATACAGTGTCTGTTTTCAATCAACTAAGGTAGGATTACAGGTATTAGAATCAAAGACTCAAATGTACAAAACAGGAGGGGAGAAAAGTCTGTGTGGAATAGAAGTTTGGGCTAAATTGAGGCAAAAGCTTTCGAACCGTTTGATAAATAGCTTGATGTATTGATGGTCAGTGTATTTTCTAGGTGGGTGACAGGTTGTTGGATATTGTAATTTGTTGTTATCTCTTCAGTCTTCCCTCTGCATGCTCAGCTGACTAACTGAGACTCAAATTTTGTCTTCAGCTCGAAAGATTAGCCATATGGGTGAAGCAATGTAGAATGGATAACACTGACACGTCAAGCTCATGTGGGTCCATGCTTCTCGGATGAACAAATTGAAGCTATACACACTGTCACTATGTATAAGTGATGAAAAAGAATTCATAGAATCCCTACAGCGTGCTAATAGGCTATTCAGCCCACCTAGTCCCTACCAACCCACCATCTCACCACGCCTACCTTATCCCGTTACCCTGCATTTCCCATGGCTAATCCATCCAACATCCCTGGGCACAATGAACAATTTAGCATGGCCAATCCATCTAACCTGCACATCTTTGGACTGTGGGAGGAAACTGAAGCACCCAGAGGACACCCACACAGACACAGGGAGAATGTGCAACCTCCACACAGACAGTCGCCTCAGGGTGGAATCGAACATGGGTCTCTGGCGCTGCGAGGCAGCAGTGCCAACCAATGAGCCACCTCCAAGAAGGAGCATAATGGAAGAATAACAGCCTCAGTGACTTAGATTCAGGTTCGTAAACCAGGTGAATGTTCAAGCCACAGGTGGGAAACTTTAAGAGAGGAGGCGATGGCCTAGTGGCATTATCACTGGACTGTTAATCCTGAGACCATAAAACATTCTGAGGAATGGGGTTCGAATCTCATCACAGCAGATGATGGAATTTGATTTCAATAAATATCTGGAATTAAGAGTTTAATGATGGCCACGAATCAATTGCTGATTGTTGGAAAAACCCATCTGCTTCACTAATCCCTTTTAAGGAAGGAAACTGCCATCCTTACCTGGTCTGGCCTACATGTGATTCCAAATCCACAGCAAAGTGGTTGACTCTTAACTGCCCTCTGCGCAATTAGGATTGCCAGTGATGCCCTCCTCCCGTGAATGAATAAAGAAAAAAAACAAAATCAGAATGGCTCCCATTGCCCACTGGAGGAGAAGCTCATGCGTATTACGACGCGGATGTATTCCAGAGTGTTACCTCCCACTTGATGCGTGAACATTATACACTGCTGCGCTAAAGTGTAAGATATGATACGTGGGAGGGACTTTAACATTTAACCAATCAATTTTGTAAGTGCATTTGGGATTGTTTTAAGGAAGTTGCAAATTGAGAAACTGGAATTGTCCAAGAGTGACCATTATTGATCTGATATGACCAGCGCAATCAAGGTACTGAGGTGAATTAGAACCTAAAGCATATCCAGTACATATCAAAATAGGAATCCAATGCTGCACAAATAGTGTGGATATCATATCTAGTGACTGGATGTGATTGATCAGAGTGAGTAATGGGAAAGCACACACTGAGAGGAGGCAGTCCGTCAATTACAGGGGAAATGGAAAATCAATGAATGATCTCCTCTAGTTTCTTAACTGGTTTAAAAATAAAGCTGAACACTCTACTTCACGGAATGGAACCGTCAAGGACAAGTTAGTAAGAGGGGAAGTGATAGCCAAATGGTATTATTGCTGGAATGTTAATCCAGAGACGCAGCAAATGTCCTGGGGACCCAGGTTCAAATCTCACCAGGGCAGATGGCAGAATTTAAATTCAATGAAATATCTGGGATTAAGAATCTGATGATGACCATGAATTGACTGTTGGGAAAAACACATTTCATTCACTCATGCCATGCGTACCTGGTCTAGCCTACATGTGACTCCAGACCCACAGTAATGTGGTTGACACTGAACTGCCCTCTGGGCAATTCGGGATAGGCAATAAATGGTGCTTGATCAGCAACGTCCCAGGCCTTGAATGAACTTTAAAAAAAAATTAGGAAAAAAAATAAATCGAGGGAATAACAAAGGGGTGCCTTTTCTCCTAAAATTGGGAAGAGCTTTGAAACAGTTAATAAGGCAACTAGGTAATGTTGTGATGATTCTATGCCTTAAGAAGTGTATTTTGCCTTTTGTTTTAAAGTGAGGTTTTAAGACGGAGGTGACAAGCTACCCCTTTGAATCTAATAAAGGACACAGCTAGTCGGCCTTAAGAGTTTTTTTAATGTTGGAAAAACAGAAGCGGCCTGAATAGATGGGGTAAAGCTCCCACAGAACCAGAATTTTTAGTTTTAGGTCTTTAATAGCAGTTGCTGGGGTCTAAAGCTGGGTTTGGAAGCTGCAGTACATCTCTTCCCATGCTCAATTCTCTCTCTGAGATTTTCTCTTGATATTTTTCCTCCTGGCCTACAGAACTGCCCGTAAGAGAATCTATTTTACTGAAATTTGCCTTTTGCCAAAGGTGCATTCATGGGATTTTACTATATTGGAACAGTTACTGTTTAGTAGTAGTTGATATAGCTATTATTTTGTTAAGCATTTTGATAGAAATATCGTTATTTTAGTTGTATTATAAAAATAGTGTGTTTAGCTTAATATTGCAGTTTGGCCTTTCAAATTGCATCTGAAAAGCAACACTCTACATTTACCAGTAAAATAAGAAAAACTTAGGGGTCTAGACTATCTTCTGAATATATTGAGGGGGTTTAGTATGGTCCATAACAACATTAACATTCGGGTTGTTAGAACAGTTTTATTCTGTATAGATGAACAGAGCTACAAAAAGGAATGTATTTTATTCTGACCTCAGGCACCCCTTTATCCCATCACATCAGCCAGTACACTTTTTGTAAATCGATAGGGGCTGGCTGGAACATATTGGACCTGTTTTTGTTGACATAGACAGATTGTGTCATAAAATGACCACATTTCAACCAAGGATTGCCAGGATGTTCCAGCTGACCTTTAGTTTCCACAGGCAGTGGAGATAATTTCACTCCCTGGAGATGGCATCCAGTCGCAAACAGGAGGATCAGGCATCCAGGGAGGGTTACAGTTCCTCAATGCTTACACGGTTACAATGTGGAGCTCTCTCTCTTCCACAGTAGTGGTCCCAATGCAAAAGGCATTTTTCATTTAGGAAAGGTAATAAGGGTTAAAATCTGCATCAACTCCTGGGTAATTATTAAACTGACTTGTTGTCCACCTCATGACTACCTATAGACACACTTTCTTCCACTCCTGAACAGCCTAAAACTCAAACATCCCACCGCGACTCCACTCTGATCTGACTACACTCCTCGCACCATCCCTTCCACTTGACCCATCCTAGCCCTTATCTTATTTGCTGTGTAAAAAGGGTTTGGCTTGTCTCCAAGCACTAATCATTCAATGTGATGGCAGAATCTTAGGTCAGTACTCATTGCTCAAGAGTCCCTATTTGACTGATTGTTCTATTGTTGTTGCATGCACCAAGATACAGTGAAAAGTGTTGTTTTATGCGCTGTACAGACAGATCGTACCATACAAGATGCATTGAGGTGGCAGAATAGAGTGCAGAATACAGCGTTACAACCACAGAGAAAGAGATCAAAATTAACATTTAAGAGGTCCAGTTAAAAGTCTGATAATAGTGAGGAAAAAGCCATTCTTGAATCTGTCCCTATGCGTATGCAAATTTTGAGATTGGAAGTGTGGCCAGGAATGCACAGCTCTTGCACAAGGTAGGAGAAAAGGGGCAGAGTGTCAAGCAGGCAGTGATCACCACTCTTCAGGGATCCAGTCTGTACTGTCTTTCAGGCGAAGTTTTAAACCACCCATCCCTATCAGGCACTATCACAAAGAGGAGCAGAGGAGTTCTCCCCACTATCTATTATTTAGCCCTGAACCAACAACTGAAAAACTAAATCACATTATCATTATCACATTGCAGTTTGAGGGAGGCTGTTGTGTTGCCTACATGGCTGGCTATTTTTGTGCTGCACATTTGGGGGAAATCACTCCCGCCCATGTACAGATTGATTCCCTGTGACTGACACTATCTGCAAGACTCTTATCATTTCAACCAGCCAGACATCTGGAATTAGACTTTGAGGTACAAACTGAAATTAAAACATAAATCATGAGCAATGAGCTTTCCTCAAAATGTTTCTCTCATTATACGTAGGAATCCTCCAATGCTTTTGGACTTTATTTTTTTAAAAATGATTTTGCTTATACTCTCAAAAAGATTAATTCTATATTCAAGAAATGAATGCATTCTTTGGTAAATCAATGAAACAAATCATCACCCACCTTGGGATTTGAGACCCTAACACTTGGCTTAAGTGCACCATTTACTACCAACGAAGCTAGCTGGGCATAGCTTCCACAATCCGTTTCCAGCTTGCTTCAGAAGACTGATGCTGGAACTTGTAATCACTTTCTCCTAGTCAGATGTTATTTTGCATCACATTTAGCAAGTTCATCCTTAATAATACAGCAGAAATCTGAAGTAGGATTTCATGTTTTTGTGTATTTGCTTCTCTAAACAAAGTCCTTTGGATCAGTTGTATATATACTGTGACTGCACTGCCGACCGAAGGAGCACTCATTTCTGGTAAGACACAGGGATTATGGTCTCCCTATATTATAACAGTAGCTACACTTCAAAATTACTGAATTGGCTGTAAAACACTGCAAAGAAATTGTGAACTATACTATATAAATGTGAGTCCATCTTTCTTTAGTGCTAGATTAATGAAAGCTAGCTCATTTCTGCACGCTCATCAACTAGACAGGAGACGAACTGTGTGCTCACTGTCAGCTTCAGTTTTCTCACATAAAAGAGCCTTAAAAGGATTGCATTTCACACCAAGAGCAGCCCCGGGCTATACTATAAAACCAGTCCTTCAATATAAATGGGTTGTCGGAATTCCTGCTTTGTACTCACCAGGACATTCAAAAGAATATGAACAGGAGCAAATTCAGCCCTCTCCCCACCCTCTTGATGACTTTGAAAACTGCTTATCCATTTTGAAATGATGTTCTAGTTGAGAATCAAATAACGATGAATATATTACTGGAGATGGCACACTGCAACAGAGAGCTCTTCTTTAATCAATGCTGCACTCAATTTCCATTCAAAACCCGAGCAATAAAAAAATATTAAACATTGCACAGGGGAGCCTTTTAAATTCAAAATCTCTCTCCGCAAGCCATCAAGGCTCCTTTTAAAGCAGTCTCAGGTTTGAAATTTTGAATTAATTACATTTTCTGTACATGAGTAGGTATAAAACATAAGACAGAAAGTCAGCACCCCAACTGGAGATCAATAAAGTATCATTAGAATGAAGACCAATAGGATTTAGCTGATGGAATGCACTAATTTTATTCTCTACAAATTTCTTCCCCTCATTGTTTGAAGATATTGATTTTATGCTGAGTGCTGTTCAGTCTCCACTGGGAACTGGGGCCAAGTATCTTGTCTCTGAGCCAGGACCACGCATGTTAATTGTAGATTTGTTCCCAGCCCATCAGATGATATCAGTAAGCAAGGCATCAACCAAAGTTGCAATCTGGAATACTTCTGCTTTGTGTAATGTGTGGAGCAGAAAGCAGTGTGCTACTTTTACCGTGTTCACAGTGACTCCTCTGGCTTATCTCACCGTCCTCTGAACCATTTAGCCGTTGTGCTTTCCCGTGTGTGATATTGCATGAGGTTTTGTTGTTGTATGAGGCACTTGGTACCTAACAGGGTTAACAGACTCCTCCAGTGTCACAAATGACACCACCCAGAAACTGGAGGAGCAGCACCTTGGGAGCCCACAGCCCAATGGCCTAAACGTGGATTTTACCAGTTTCAAAATCTCTCCATCCCCAGCCTCATCCCTTGTCCAACCCTCCCTCTCATCTCCACCTCCTTGACCTGACACACCCTTCCCGTCTTCTCTCCCACCTATCTGCTCCTCCCACCTGACTGACCAATCCCCACCACCATCTACCTGCACTCACTTATCACCCTCCTCTCTATTTATTTCAGAGCTCCCTTCCCCTTCCTCCATTTCTGAAGGAGGGTCCTGACGCAAAACACCAACTTTCCTGCCCCTCTGATGCCTGGTCTGCTGTGTTCCTCCAGCTCCACACTGTTATCTCATGAGATGAGCACTCCCCATGGGGATGTTAAAAGCACTCTCCGTGGGAAGAGCAAACCAGCACATGTCCGTGTGCTTCAGTCATTCCTCCAGACCAGTTCATGTGCCAAGTCCATGTATCAAAGGGTATTGTGTACTTGGCATTAAGAGAAGGCTGATAGTCTCACAAGATACTATAATTTATTTCATACATAATGTAACTAACTATTAAGTACCATGGAATACATTGTTCCCAATTGGTATCAGTGGCTTAGACCAATGCCAGTAAGGAGAAACAGTGGCAATGAATATTCACAAGGCATCTCAGCTGGTTCAGTGGACTTGACCACTACATAGACGATACTGAACAAAGGATGGATTGCCACATATACCATTAGGCAATTAAAATATGAGGTATAAGATTATACAATTCAGGAAGCCATTTGGTCCTGAAAATTTAAAAAAAATGCTAGAGATCACAGCAGGTCAGGCAGTATATATAGAAAGAAAGCAAGCTAACATTTTGAGTCGAGATCACACTTCATCAGGGCTGATGTGAAGTGTGGAGGAGGTGACATTTATGCCTTATTGTTGGTGGGGGAGGTGGAGGTGGGTGGGAGAGAAAGGGTGTTGATAGTGCCATGAGCTTTTTCTGAGAGTTACCCATTTAGTTTAATTCTCCCTGCTCTCTCCCTGTAGACCCCCAACAGTTCGTTCTTGTACAAGTGTCTACCAAACAATTGCCTGTTTGAGGTTACTAGAGAATCTGCCACGGCCACCAGTTCAGGCAATGACAGCTCAATGTTGAGCAACTTATCCCCGTTAATCCCTTGGGTTGATGCTGAACAGGCACTTTTAATTCAATGTTAGGCTCACAAACTCACTTCTGTGTGCTCTGTAATTGTAAAGGAACCAACCTTAGCCGGAGGGGAGAGACGGTTGATGGCACATTGATGATACACTTCCCTGATATTGGATTGCAGATGGTGGGAAATAGCAAAGCATCTTCATGTTTTGCAGAGCGTTGTCTAAACTGAGGCGTATGAAGAGATAGCGAGAAACTGGGCTGTCTTCTGTCAGCTACACCACTGTAATGTAACAGCATCTATTGATTGCGTTCGGTGAAAGGGAAGAGAAAAAATGCAAAGGGGAGGGCAATGACAATAGAGTGACATGACAATTTGTATCTTGTTAAACACAAAAGGGGAGCCTCTGTACTCGGCAGTTTAATGACACTGTAGAACGACTGCACATTAATGCACTATTCTTAGTCATGATGGGATTAGATGACAGCTATAGTGCTCCAGGATAAGACAAATGTACATTTATAATTGATTGTAGTACACAAGGGCAGACATCTGCCCATATATTGTGAAATATTCAGCAGGGTTGCAGACACTAGTTTGGGCTGGCAGATGAAGTCTGGTCCAATCTGACCAAAGAAAAGCACAAAATAATACTCTGAATAAATCCTCTTTCAATTGTCATCCAAGCCATCCTTGTTATTTTGATTATTTTTATTCACTCAATGCGGGGAGGCATGGCTGGTGGGAAAGCATTTATTGCCCATCCCTGGTTACCCTGGAGAAGGTGGCGGTGAGCTACTTCTTGAACTGCTGAGTCCATGTGCTGTAGGTTGCATCACAATGCTGTTTGGGAGATAATTCCAGGATTTTGACTCATTGACACTGAAGAAATAGCGATACATTTCCGAGTCAGGATGTTGAGCATCTTGAAGGGGGACTTGCAGGTGGTGGTGTTCCTGTATATCTACTGACCTTGTCCACCTAGATGGAAGTGGTCACAGGATTGGAAAATACCTTGATGAATTTCTGACATGTGTCTTGCAGATAGTACATACTGCTACCACTGAGCACTGAAAATGGAGGGAATGGATGCTCGTGGATGTGGTGCCAATTAAGCAGGCTGCTTTAAATTGGTTGCTGTTAAATTTCTGGAGTGTTGTTGAAGCAACATTTTCCAAGCAAGTTCCAGATATGTAGAGGAAAGGATAGCAAAGATGGTTCTCGATAGGAGTGAGAGAGACAGGGTAGTTGTTATGGGGGACTTCAACTTTCCAAATATTGACTGGGAACACTGTAGTTCGAGTACTATAGATGGGTCAGATTTTGTCCAGTGTGTGCAGGAGTATGTAGTACACAGTATGTAGACAGGCCAACAAGGGGCGAAGCCACATCAGATTTGGTACTGGGTAATGAGCCTGGCCAGGTGTTAGATTTGGAAGTAGGTGAGCACTTTGGTGATAGCGATCACAATTCTGTTATGTTTACATTAGTGATGGAAAGGGATAGGTGTATACCACTGGGCAAGAGTTATAGCTGGGGGAAAGGCAATTACGATGGGATTAGGCAGGATTTAGGGAGCATAGGATGGGGAAGGAAACTGCAGGGGATGGGCACATTAGAAATGTGGAGCTTATTCAAGGAAAAGCTCCTGTGTGTCCTAGATAAGTATGCACCTGTCAGGCAGGGAGGGAGCTGCAGAGCGCAGGAGCCGTGGTTTACGAAGGAAGTGGAATCTCTGGTCATGAGGAAGAAGAAAGTTTATGTTAGGATGAGATGTGAAGGCTCAGTTAGGGCGCTTTAGGGTTACAAGGTAGCCAGGAAAAACCTAGAGAGAGAGCTCAGAAGAGCCAGGAGGAGACATGAGAAGTTGTTGGTGGATGGGATCAGGGTAAAGCCTAAGGCTATCTATAGGTATTTAAGGAATAAAAGAATGACGAGAGTAAGATGAGGGCCAATCAAGGATAGTAGTGGGAAGTTGTGTGTGGAGTCAGATGAGATAGGGGAAGCACTAAATGAATATTTTTCGACAGTATTCACTCTAGAAAATGACAATGTTGTCAAGGAGAATACTGAGATACAGGCTACTAGACTAGGTGGGATTGAGGTTCACAAGGAAGAGGTATTAGAAATCCTACAGAGGGTGAAGATAGATAAGTCCCCTGGGCCGGATGGGATTTATCCTAGGATCCTCTGGGAAGCCAGGGAGGAGATTGCTGAGCCTTTGACATTGATCTTTAACTCGTCATTGTCTACAGGAATAGTGCCAGAAGACTGGAGGACAGCAAATGTGGTTCCCCTGTTCAAGAAGGGGAGTAGAGACAACCCTGGTAATTATAGACTAGTGAGCCTTACCTCAGTTGTTGGTAAAGTGTTGGAAAAGGTTATAAGAGATGGGATTTATAATCATGTAGAAAAGAATAATTTGATTAGGGATAGTCAGCATGGTTTTGTGAAGGGTAGGTTGTGCCTCACAAACCTTATTGAGTTCTTTGAGAAGGTGACCAAACAAGTAGATGAGAGTAAACCGTTGATGTGGTGTATATGGATTTCAGCAAGACGTTCGATAAAGTTCCCCACAGTAGGCTATTGTACAAAATGCGGAGGAATAGGATTGTGTGAGATATAGCAGTTTGGATCAGAAATTGGCTTACTGAAAGAAGACAGAGGGTGGTAGTTGATGGGAAATGTTCGTCCTGGAGACCAGTTACTAATGGTGTATCGCAAGGGTCGGTGATGGGTCCACTGCTGTTCGTCATTTTTATAAACGACCTGGATGAGGGCGTAGAAGGATGGGTTAGTAAATTTGCAGACAACACTAAGGTTGGTGGAGTTGTGGATAGTGACGAAGGATGTTGTAGGTTACAGAGAGACATAGATAAGCTGCAGAGCTGGGCTGAGAGGTGGCAAATGGAGTTTAATGCAGACAAGTGTGAGGTGATGCACTTTGGTAGGAGTAACCGGAATGCAATGTACTGGGCTAATGGTAAGATTCTTGGTAGTGTAGATGAGCAGAGAGATCTCGGTGTCCATGTACACAGATCCTTGAAAGTTGCCACCCATGTTGACAGAGCTGTTAAGAAGGCATACAGTGTTTTAGCTTTTATTAATAGAGGGATCGAGTTCCGGAACCAAGAGGTTATGCTGCAGCTGTACAAAACTCTGGTGCGGCCGCACTTGGAGTACTGCGTATAGTTCTGGTCACCGCATTATAAGGAGGATGTGGAAGCTTTGGAAAGGGTGCAGAGGAGGTTTACTAGGATGTTGTCTGGTATGGAGGGAAGGTCTTACGAGGAAAGGCTGAGGGACTTGAGGCTGTTTTCATTAGAGAGAGAAGAAGGTTGAGAGGTGACTTAATTGAGACATATAAAATAATCAGAGGGTTAGATAGGGTGGATAGGGGAAACCTTTTTCCTAGGATGGTGACGGCGAGCATGTGGGGGCATAGCTTTAAATGGAGGGGTGAAAGATATAGGACAGATGTCAGAGGTAGTTTCTTTACTCAGCGAGTAGTAAGGGAATGGAACGCTTTGCCTCCAACAGTAGTAGATTCGCCAACTTTAGGTACATTTAAGACATAATTGGACAAGCATATGGACGTACATCGAATAGTGTAGGTTAGATGGGCTTCAGATTGGTCTGACAGGTCGGCACAACATCAAGGGCCAAAGGGCCTGTACTGTGCTGTAATGTTCTATGTCTAAGTTAAATGGGAAAACTTCCATCATGCTCCTGACTTGTGCCTTATAGGCAGGCTTTGGGGATGCAGGAGGGGAGTTACTCTTCGCAAGATTCATAGCCTCTGACCTGCTGTTGCAGTCATTGTGTTTATATGGCTAGTCCAGATTAGCTTCTTGTCAATGGTAACACTCAGGAAGTTGAGAGTGTGGAATTCACTGATGGTAATGCCATTAGAATGTTACGGCATGACAGTTAGAATAGCTTTTGTTAAAAAGGATCATTGCCTGGCACCTGTGTAGTGTAAATGTTACTTGACAATTTTCACCTCAAGCCTGGGCACTGTCCAGGTCTTCCTGCATTTGGACATGGACTGCTTCAGTATCTGAGGAGTTGCAAATGGTGCTGAAAATTGTGGAATCATCGACGAACATTTTTATGTCTGACCTTATGATAGAGGGAAGGTCATTGATGAAACAGCGCAATATGGCTGTGCTGAGGACACTATCCTAAGGAACTCCTGCAAGTATGTTCTGGAGCTGAGATGAAGAACTTCCAACAACCACAGCTGTCTTCTTTCGTAACATGGTACACTGGAGAGATTTTCCCTGATTCCCTTCGACTCCAGTTTTGCAAGAGATCCTTGATGCCACAGTTAGTCAAGTGCAACCTTGATATAGCTAGTATCTTGATTTGTTTGAGCATGGCTTACTATTTTTATACACAAGTCCCTTTGAAATTAAGACCAACAGGCCATTTGCCTTCCTAATTACCTGCCGAATTTGTCGCTAGCTTTTTGCGATTTATGCATGAGGACAGCCAAATCTCTTTATACTACAGCTTTCTGACAATCATAGCATCTGGTAAGCAAACTAGGCTTTTGAATGAAACATTCACTTGTGCTCCCAATCATTCAATTCGTGCAACTAACCACACATACCTTTGTTATAATGCAACACACAAGAATGCTGGACCAATGGAGAAACAGAAGATAAATCAAAATGCACAACAGAAAAAACAACTATCAAGCTTGTGTAGAAAGTCTGGCCTTCCACTGTTGGAGGTCCTGGTTTGAATCTAACTAAATTTATTGTGACTAAAGTATATTATTAACGCTGGATAACTACCTCAGCAAACTCTGCCTCATATATCACATTGTAAAATGTTTCCCTCACCTCTCGTCCCAAAAACATAAATTTTAGAATGCTATAAGGCCCTCAATCCATATTTGGAACCTCTGCCTAAAATTGTTTTAGACTTCTACATCTGTCAATTTGCATATGCCCTACTGTCCCCTTCAGTCCACTGTTACAGCAGTGCCTTCAGTTACATCGGGTGTAGTTTATTTTGGAACTAAGTCTCTGCTTCTGAACATTTAGGAACATCTCCAGAACAATCTCTTCAATCAAGTTCACAGTGTCTCTCATCATGGCTTTCTGCATGGTGAGTTGGGCACTTTGCCCATCTAAGAAACATTTTGTCCAAGTGTCTAATTACAAGCTATTGTAAAACTTGAATTTAGTTGAAGGAGGGATGGTTATTAGTGCTGAAGCTTTATGCAATGTCATTATTCTTTAGAATCTTGTGTTCTAAAGAGGAAAAATTTATATCTTTAAGTGTGTTTTATATTTCTACACTGAGTGTGTCACGAAGAGAAGGCATAGTTTTAGTTTCATGATCACGTCAATGGTTTTATGTTGGTTGGTAATTTGTTTAGATGCATTTAAGTGAGGCTTTTAAACTCTTAAGGTGAATGGTTCAGTGCCTTAGCAACAACGGTAGGAGAGAGAGAATAAAGCTATGCATTGGCCTAAGAGATCATATCTTTTTGATTTTTGAATTGTACATCAAAAATGTGAAAAAAGGACACTGCTTTAAATGAAAGAAAAAGCTGTGTTCAGCTTGTAAAGCAATTAGAGTGAACCGATACACATGCAACAATGTTACTTTGCGTGACCCAGGCAAAGTGGCACCAACCACACACAAACAGTTCAACTCTCGAGGTAGTCTTTTGGATTGACTCCCACTATTATGGGTCCAGGAGAGCTCAGCATAGTAACAGCCTCTGGTTGGGTTCACTGTAGTTTCCCTGTGAGGGGGAATAAAAACAGAAGACAGAAGCCCTAGAGGCCTATAATATCAACATCTATGTCTCTGTTCCATTACTCTGAAGCCTCCCTCACCAGAGCGGAGGAAAACTACGTTCAGAGCTGCTGAAAGGAAGAATGCTAAAGCTCATAAGAAAAAGGAATATCCCAGGTCTAACCAAGCAACTGGTGAAATTCAGCCTGATCATCACCATGCAGATTACATCAAGGTATCACTGCAGACAGGAAAAAGATTGTCGAACTCACCCACATAGTTTTCTGACTTTGGATTGCTGCTGTAGGACTGTCTTCATCTGACTAGACTGTTTTAACTCAGTGTTTACCTACTTTTCTTTTTCTGTGTGAGCTTCTTCATGTTTGAATTTTCACAACGTGTAAAATTTAAATTACATAAATTAGAAATCCTGTCTTTTACTGTTTTTGTTAAAGTTAAATTTGAAGAGATAAGAGTAATGTTTTGTTGCTATGTGTGAAGTTCGCTTTTATCCTGGTTAGCACGGTAAACTGACATTTTTGGCAGCTTCATTGAATCTTAACGTTTGTTGTGACTTTGGGAATTACAAAGTTTGACTCCCAGTGCACAACTCCAGTAAGCCATGGACATCTAGCAACAGAGCATTCTATGACAGTGAGGTGGAGGAGCTGACAGAAAACAGTTCCTTTGGAAAGGTGGAACCACTGAGTGGGTCAGCAAGTGCACAGGTTTCTTTTACAGAAATAAATAGTTTCTTCAGAGAAGAAGGGCCTGTAACAGGAGCTGTGCAGTTTAGTAGCTTACCAAACAGAGTAGCGGGAAAGAAGTCTTAAGTAGCTTCATATCATAAAGACAAAAGCTACAGAAACCAGAAATTGTGAGAGAGAAATTCAAGGAACCCAACATAACACGTGAGCTGCTTAAGGGTCTCGGGAAGAGACATTGAGTAAATGTAGAAGTTTGCTAAAAAGAAGTGAATTACAGCCGTACCAACGGAAAAGTACCTTGAAAGAGGAAACAGTGTGACCCTTCACTTGAAGTTTGAGTATTTGTAGAGCTCTAACCGAGGGTAAAAGTGTTAACTCTTTATATCTGATATTTGTAACATGGCTATTTCAAATAGTTCTTACATAACATAAAAAAGCTTACTTTTTTTAATTTTGTGTTTAATCACCTTCAACGTTCTATTGTTACAAGTGTATCCACAGTCGTGTTAATACGTTTAGTGACTGACTACAATGGTCAACAAATTGGGGGATAAAGATTAAAACCTGTGATCCACCAAGTTAGGTTTTGCTTTGGGATCAGAGCTGTCCAACATTTTTTTTAAACTTATTCACGGAATGAGGATGTTGCTGGCTAGGCAGCGTTTATTGCCTCATCCCTAATTGTCCATAGGGCAGTTAAGAGTCACCACATTGCAGTGGGTCTGGACTCACGTAGGTCAGACCAGGTCAGGATGGCAGTTTCCTTCCCTAAAGGACATTAGTGAACCAGATGGGTTTTTCCAAAAATTGACCACAGATTCATGGTCATCATTAGACTCCTCACTCCAGATTTTTTTAATTAGTGAATTCAAATTCCATCATCTGCTGTGGTGGGATTTGAACCATGCATTCCCAGAACATTCCCTGCATCTCTGCATTAAAAGTCCAGTGATAATACCAGTAGGTCATCATTTCCACCCGTTTTCCATTCACTGAATTGAATTGAATTTAACTAGTTTATTGTCGCATGTACTCAAGTGACTACATGAAAAATTTACAAGTTGCCTCTTATGGTACAAGGTATCTAGGTGCAGATTCTTCAATACAAGTTCTAAGGGGAAAAAAAAATCAAAAAATAAAGAAATAAAAAGCTTGTGTAACATTTCAGCCTTTCCTGAAGGATTCTTTTACTAAGTGGTTGATATCCAATGGTGTTCCAAATGCTGAGTTGATATATTAACCAGGACTCTCAAACCCATCTGCAGCATTCTGGGGAAGGGAGGCAGTGGACCAGATCAGGCAGATACAATTCAGTCTCAATATTAAAATCATACATGCTATTTGTTTTGATATTTTTATTATTCATTCCTATGTCCACATTAATAATGAAAGCTGCCTATGTAAACTAGTCGCATTGAAATTAACTTTACCCACAATGTTAGCTTGGACGCTTTCCATTATAAAGGTGGACACAGGCATTTCTAACTCTTTAAACAATGTAAGGAAATGCAGAAAATCTTAGATCTGTGTATCAATTATAATAGAACACAGAAACAAAATGACAACTCAGAATGAGGCTGTACTGCCCATCACTTTAGCAAGAATGAAAGTACATTGCAGTCACTATAAATCATTGAGTAGTTTGACTCCTGCTGAGCTGTATGAATAAATTCTTCCTCAATCATTGTGAAATGCATTCTCTCAATTTATAGCAACAGTGGGAAAGGCAGAAGTTGGGAGTGTGGAGGTCACCTGACAGCAGAGAGCTCCAAACAATTTTAATCCCTGAGTGCAGAGGTCTTAAAAACAAGGAATTTGAAATAATTTCTCCCCAGTTTCCATTAAATACAAATTAGAATTCCAGAATTTTGTGACCCAAAGTTAACCAGTTTATCCACTGCCACATGCTGAGCTCAGATTGTACCAAATTGGCATCCCTAAACAAATAGGCTCCCTGCGGTTGAACTTTTAAATCCAGATGGCTCAATTTGGCGTCAGAATCATAGGCCTCTGTCAAACCAGTTAGGGCGATAATGGGAACAGATTTGGAGGTACAAACTAGATAGGCTGCTCTATATATTGTGTCCTCCACAGTTAAGCAAATGCCAGTGGAAGAACGGTTAGCGGGAAGATTGGATCGGGAGAATTAAAATAGTTAAACTTCAATTCTGTGAAGGATGCCTCAAATTTGCTGCTGGATACAAGCCATTAGCATCCTTTGTTGTTTTCCCCTTCATATTATAGTCCTTCCATTGGATACTACTAAGTATAAAAGGCAATTTACACTTCTTCACATAACCTAATTTACAGGATACAATATACACCATGTAACATAACAGAAACAATGTGCACTAATGTTACATAATGGAGGTGATGCACGTCCCTGCAGTCTGTCTGAAGCAGTATAGATATATCATGCAGTACCATAGAAAAAATGTACAATCCTGCAATATCCACAGACGTTGTTCACCCTCCATTTTGCAGTTACGGTAACACACATTGCTGTATACTCTTCTGTTGACCTGAGAGAATCACACATCAAAAGGACTGCCTGAGCATCTTTGTTTTCCTCCAGAAGACAATTCTCTTCCCTCTTAGCTATTAACTTTTGATATTTGTCCTCAACTCTGAACGTTACAGGGATGTGTGTCAACTGGGAGATGAGCAGTTACAGAGTCTGCTGTCTGTTTTTTTTCACAGCTCTAACGATCTCAGTATTAAACCAACATGTCCATATTAAATTTTACCAAAGACCCAATGTAAAACAGTTTGATTGGGAAAGTGTCTGATGGTACACACAAAACGTCCTTGAGACATAATGCATGTTGTTGATTCTAGTTCCTCACAAGGGGTTAATTGTCCTCTTTTCATGTTGTCAAGTTAATTATATCAATGAGTTTCACACAATTAAATAATTTTGAAATGCACTGACAAAGATACATGAGCAAGCGTGCTGGACACTGTGTGTACAAGTGGACCAGACAAATAATGAACATTAATATTGGTGTTGGCTGGGGGAGAGCTTTGGATGCAACATTAGAAGCATTATTTAAGAAAGGTGGTAAGGAAAAGCCAGGGAATGAAATACCAGTGAGCCTGACATCAGTGTTGGGTAAGTTGTTGGAGGGGATTCTGAAGGGCAGGATTTGCATGTATTTGGAAAGGCAAAGGCTGATTAAGGATAGTCAACGTGGGTTTGTGAGCGGGCAATCTCGTCTCATTAATTTGATCAAGTTTATCAAAGAAGTGACAAAAAAAGACTGATGAAGGCAGAATGGTGGATGTGGACTATAAGAATCTCTGCAAGAAGTTTGACAAGGTTCAACACGGTTAGATCACATGGAATCCAGGGAAAACTAACCATTTGGATACAAAATTGGTTCGAAGGTAAGAGACAGAGTGTGGTGGCAGAGGGTGTTTGTTTGCTTGGAGACCTGTGACCAGTGATGTGCCACCAGGATCAGTATGGAATTCATTGATTTTTGTCGCTCATATAAATGATTTGAATGTGCACATGGGAGGAATGGTTACTAAGTTTGGAGATAACATCAAAATTAATGGTGTCATGGACAGTGAAGAAGGTAACCTCAGAGTACAACAGGACCTTGATCAGATGGGCCGAAGAGTGGCAGATGGGGTTTAACTTAGATAAACTTGAGGTGTTGCACTTTGGTAAGGCAAATCAGGGAAGGACTTGTACACATAACCATAGGGCCCTCAAGTGTGTTGCCAAATAAAGAGACCTTGGGGTGCACTTTCATTGTTCCTTGAAAGTGGAGTTACAGGTAGACAGGGTGGTGAAGGCGGCATTTCGTACACAACTTTATGAGTCAGTTCATTAAATATAGGGGTTGGGGTGCTACGTTGTACAGGACAAGATGCTAGGCAAACATCAGCTTTCCTGCTCCCCTGACGCTGCTCGACCTGCAGTGTTCCTCCAGCTCCACACTGTTATCTCTGATTTTAAGCTTTTTGGGTTCAAGCTTGGTTGTGACTTGTGAAAGAATTTACTTAAATTTAAGGCACGGTTAAAAATAAGATGTCTGAGTGTGGGTGTTAATTTCTAAAAAGTCAACATTTGATTTTACTTTCTAAAGTGGTCTGATGCTTCCATGGCTCCCAGTTTATACATGAGCTGCTTCACCATACTTGGCATTTTGAGAATATTCCTGCATTTATCCCCTGGCAGTTTAAGATCACGGCCCAGATTTGACTCTTCATTTAGCGAACAGACATAGTGGAAATAATTAGTTGATTTTGAGTGCTATTAAATAACAAGTGGTAGATTTTCCACTAGTTTGGAGACTACTTGGCATCAACAATTGGAGGTAAGTATTTCCTGGAGTGATTAAAAAAACAGTTAAGAACTTGGTATTGCTTGCTAGCTTTTAACTGAGTGAAAGATTGCAATATTAAACACCACCCAGATTAAATACAACATAAAGTGAACATAACACTGGTACAATACTATAAATCACTTCAGTATAATCCAATCAGATTTAGTTCAGAAGCTCAGAAGACTCTACAACACTCCAACCAGTGACAACTGATGGTATTTATGGTCAGAAGCTTGTTATGGAGAATTGAGCAAGATATCTTTTTATAGGACATTGGATTAAGGGGATTTTTAGGATCATATTCTGCAAAAGATGGCCATTTTCCAGTTGCCTTGATTAAGGCATTCAAACTGTAACAGTGAGTCTCTCAGTCAAGCAACTATCAATCAGTTCAGTGAATTGAAAATATTATGCAAAGTTCTATTGTTTCCCATCATCCTGACTGACAGTCAATGGTCTCTTTAACTAAGACAAACAGATCTCTCATTTATGAAATGCCTTTCGCAACCTCACAATATCACAATATAGTTTATAGCTAATTAAATACCCTTGAATTGCTCAATCCAGTGGAAATTTCAGTAAATCTAGACAAAGGGTCAAAATAGTCAAAGTAGAGGAATCCAAAACTAGATGGCATAGGTTTAAAGAGAGGGGAAGATTTAAAAAGGTTCTTAAGGGGCAACTTCCTCATGCAGAGGGTGGTGCATGTATGGAATGAGCTGACAGAGGAAGTGGTGGAGGCTGGTACAATTACAACATTTAAAAAACATCTGGATGGGCACATGAGTAGGAAGGGTTTAGAGGGATATGGGCCAAATGCTGGCAAATGGGACTAGATTAATTTAGGATATATGGTCGTCATGGATGAGTTGAACTGATGGGTCTGTTCCTGTGCTGTACATCTCTATGACTCTAACAAAGGTAGCAGGACAGTGGCAATACCACTGGACTTATAATCTAGAAACTTGGGCTAGCATTCTGGGAACAAGAATTTGAATCTCACCATGACAGATAGTGAAATTTGACTTTAATATAAAACTAGAATAAAATGCTGGCTAGCTAATTGCTGTCAAAACCTATTTGCTCCACAAATGCCTTTTAGGGAAGAAAATCTGTCTTGTCTGGTCCATGTCTGACCCTAGATGTACAGGGATGTGGTTAACTCTGTCCAATGAATAATAAGTGGTAGCATAGCCAGAAATGCCCATATCCCATAAACAAATGTTTAAAATAAAATGACATGCAGTTGTTGAAAATGGCAAGAGAGAAGATGGTGTAAATTGAGAGATAATGGAAAGTGAACAGACTGCAAAATACAAAGGTACCATAAATGGAGAAAATTTTAAAATTCACAGACCTCTTCATTAGTTAGGTCATAAGGAAAGTAGTTTGAAAAATATTTTGTAGCTGTTGTGAAAAAGCTCAGCACCAGCTTTCCTTGGCTCATCCATTGCTGAGGTTGGCAGTTCAAGACTGCTTTCTGTGAAGCTCCAGCTGGTGGGGTGCAGTGGTATTGGAACCAAGAACTGCCTGACTCTCAGAATGTAATTCAAGTCCTTATAAACTTTTACTTTAACTTTGAAAACATTTATAATCTTTAATGAAGAACTTCAGTTGGAGACTTTAACACAGTATTCAGAAAAAGATCATTATAGACTTCAAAATGCTCTGCAAACAGTCCTCTTAATTCTGAGATAACAAGCTGTAGAGCTGGATGAACACAGCAGGCCAAGCAGCATCAGGGGAGCAGGAAAGCTGACATTTGGGCCTAGACCCTTCCTATTATCTCTGAATTCTGTTGTTAGTTGATGATATTTAGACAATACATTACAGAATGGCATCACAAACAGAGGCTGTTCAGACAATCTGCAGATGCTGACTCTAAGATCTGTGCAATGAGTGGCACTTCGCTGCTCCTTGCTTACAAATCTTAATTTTTTTTTCAAATCTATATTTACTTTTGAAAATTAACATTGAATCTGCTTCCAACACATTTTCAAACAGATCCTTCTATACCGTAACAGCTTGCAATGTAAAATGTATCAAAAGCTCTCGGAATTTTGAGCAGCTCTGTTAATTCTCCCCTTAACCTTCCCTGATACCAGCTTCTCTGCTGAATGCAGTACTCAAACAGGAAATTAAAGTCAACCAGGAATTTAAACCTTTGACCTTCAGATAAACATCAGAAGCACTCACAGAAGACAGTACCTCACCGTGTATCTTTGCCAAGTAGCCTTAAAAAATGGATTGCACCCACCTGCTATAACTCTCTGCGCTTCATATGGCTCCATGTAGCCATTGTTCTCAACTTCTTCTTTGTCATTCATCTCTCCTCTGGATTCATGTCGGATATCAAATGGATCGGAATAATCGTCATCAGTCAGAGTCTGGGTAAAGAAAGTTCATTGGTGAGTGACTCAACATATGGCACATGGATGTTTCCTAGCAAATCATCCTGATTTCTTTTTTTGGGGGCAGTTTAGGACCAACTTAGCTTATGATTTCCCATTTGGATGGGCATTCTACATAGATGCCTGTAAATTCTAAGTGTCAACAGTCCATAGTGCTCTAATAAAATATCACTGCTCACCACAGGCATTCAACATACAATCCAGAATCTTAGAGACCCATTCATAGTGGCCTTTCTGCAATTGTAACTAATGTCAACTAATACAGCTCATTCGAGCCTTGATAAGTACAGTGCATTATAGCTTTTTGGCAATGTAATGCATTTACTGCAATTCTTTTGGTATTCCTTATGACCCCTTAAAAATGGAGATTTCAAATCTTTATAGGTCTTAGCAATTGGTTGAAAGACTGCATCTCTGGTCTGCTTATGACAAATAGATAGGCTGGACCTTTCCAGGGCAGTTGTTGGCTCTAGAAAAATCCCTTGGTGAACCATAACCCAAGCCTGGTTTCCTGTGCCCACAATGTTCATTTCCAGTCAGGTTTCCCCAAGTTATCACAGTTCTGTTTAACTGTAGATCGGTTTCAGAATTGCTCAGTGTACAGATTGGTTACAGAAGTTTTGCCATTTTTTAAAACAGGAACACAGAGCCACTCTTACTCGCGATGACATACCACAAGTTAGACTGACAATGGCTGTAGAAACTGTGACTAACATCCTGGTTTCTACCTCATTAGCATATTCCCTCAAAGTGATATCAAGCACTACTCTCACAGTAATTGAGAATTATTAAAAATAAATTCACAGACATTCATGCTGAATGTCCAACTTCCTGTATAAAATGTGGAAGGGGGGGGGTGGCGAACATTTCCTGTCAAAATTTCCTGAGGTTTGTGAAGGATAGGAAGAATCTGCTATACTTGATAAGGAAATAGTTAGAATCATAGAATCCCTACAGTGTGAAAGCAGGCCATTCAGCCCATGAAGTCCATACCTACCTTTTGAACAGCATCCTACTCAGACCCACCCTATAACTCTACATTTCCCATGGCCAATCCACCCAACATGTACATCTTTGGACTGTGGGAGGAAACCCGCACAGGCGTGGGGGATTATGTGCAAACGTCCCACAGACAGTCGCCCGCGGCTGGAATCGGACCCAGCTCCCTGTACTGTGAGGCAGCAGTGCCGACCACTGAGCCGCCATGCCGCCATTCAGTTCTGCACTGATGTTGTACAACATGCTGAGGAGTGAGGTAGAATACCGAGGGAATCGGTTACACTTTGATCAGGATTATAGTGTTGTTAGGATTATGTACATTTGCTGTGAGGCTAAGATCTTAATTGGATCCTGAAGTAAAGTTATTTATGTATTGGATTTCCATGTTTGGACTTTATAATTAGGCATGGGTTTATAAAATGATGCATCTTTAGGCTGATAATTATGAACAGGGATGTGTGTGTTCATGTGTATGTCTTACTTTTAATCAGGCATTTCTCTCCATTATGTTTCCACAGCTCCATCAGCCTTCTCGTATTTCACAGGAGAGCCAAGCCTTACGTGCAAGCCCTATCAGTAAGTGCCAAGAGGTTAAATAAACTTGGAATAGCATTACTTCCCTCTGCACATACACACACAAAAACACACTGAACACCTCCATTCTCCTCCCGTCTGCTGCAGGATAACAGTCAGTGTAGGAACTCGTTCCTCTTCCCATTTAAGGTCACTTTCCACATGCAATGCTAACAACACCCAACTGTCCCACTATCTCTGTGCTGTTCGATTGCTTGCTCACAATCCAAACCTACACAACTACAATTTCTTTTCAGCTTAAACACTGGGAGGACTGACGTCATCATTTTTAGGCACACCATCAACACGTTGCCCTTAACGCCAACCCCAACCATAGTTTCAGCTTGAATAACATTTCTTGCAATCTCCACATCGCAAATCCTTCCTGACCCAAGCTCTCAAACTATATCTTTCCCTTTATGAAGGCTGAGTGCTTTTACCTCAGTATCAATATCTGCATCTAGTATCTGCTGCTGAAACCCTCTCTCACATTTATAACACTTCTAGACTTGATGTTCATGTGACTGGTTTCCCTTCAAATTTTCACTCATCCAAATCTCTGCTGCATGGATTTGGTGTTCCAGAAAATCATACTCAACCATCAGCACTGATTTTGGTGCCGTACAATGATATAAAATCTCAATGCCTCAAATGTAGAACTCACATCCAACACAACTAAATCCATTCATCACCTTTCCCCTCTTTGACATCATTCAGCCCCAGAACACCTCTTCCTTCAAAGAAATGTCCATTCCTTTTAATTCTTACCTTTTGTGCGTCTGCCCCTCACTTAACCCCACAGTAATGGTTCTGAGGAAGGGTCACCAGACCCAAGATGTTTAACTCTGTTTTCTCCTCCACAGATGCTGCCAGACCTGCTGAGCTTCTCCAAAACTTTGTTTTTGTTTCCTACAGTAATGGTGTTGCCTTAAAATGAAAAGTCTCCACGCTCCAAATGAAAATTCCTCCTCAAAACAAACCTTTCTCACCAGCTTAAACCATCGTTTTCAGTCAGTATGATGTCCCTTGTGTTGTCCTTGTCTGATTACACGTGTACAAAGCATGGTCTGCGGGACTTCTTTCAACGTTAATTGTGTTAAATAAATTGAAGTGTTGTTGTTGTTGCAGGACAAACAGTATTCTGCTAGGAAGCTGCTGACCAGTACTGGGATTTTAAATGAGTGAATTAAATCTCCATTAAGCTCTTTAGGGATTGATAAAACTCCTAATAAAAGAATGAAATCTAATAGAATTTGAAACACAACACACAACATACAACAAATCCCACCAACAAACTCATTCGTTATATAGCAGATTAACTGCACAAGTCAACAAAATGTGTATGATTGGTATGGATTATTTTCTATATCATTCTGACTATTTTCTCACATCATGGTATTGGTAACGTACACCCTCTGCTAAAGTAATGTCTGCTGCAATGAGTTACATGAATCTTGATACACTATCATCAGTAAAACAATGGAAGGTGTCATTGACAGTGCTATCAAGTGGCACCCACTCAACAATAAAATGGTCACCCACTCAGTATTTGACTTCCTCACTCCATTGTCCAAACATGGACAGAACAGCTGAGCTCCAGAGGTGAGGTGAGAGTGACTGGATTTGAGATCAAGGCAGTACGTGTGACATCAAGATTTCATACCAAAACTGAAGCCATTGCACAAAGGAATATCAGGTCAGTGATCGCAGTACCAGGATATCACTGCACGAGGTCCTCAGGGTTACATCCTAGATCTAACACCTTCACCTCCTTCATCAATGACCTCCTCTCCATAAAGAGGTCCAAAGTAGGGATAATTGCTGATGATTGCACAATGTTCTGCACTATTTATGACTCCAAAGGTACTAAGGAAGTCCTCATACAAATGCAGCAAAAATCCAGGCTTAGGCTGACAAGTAGCAATTTACATTTCCACCACATAGTTGCCAGGCAATGACCCTTTCCAACATGAGAAAATCCAACCCTTATTCCTTGACATTCCGAGGTACTACCATCAGTGAATACCCCATTATCAATACCATGGGGCTTACCATTGACAAGAAAGTGAACTGCCCCAGCCATCATATATACTGTAGCAAGGAGAACAAATCGGAGGCTAGGAACTCTGCAATGAGTAACTCAGCTCCCATCTCCCTCCTGCCAGTTCACCATCTATAAATTTAAGTCAGGAAAACAAAGGATGACCTTTCTACTTGGCTGAACAAGTGCAGCTCCAACAACATTTACAAAGCTAAACACCATTCAGTACAATACAGCCCAATGATTAGCACTCTATCCACAACATGCAACATTTACTCCCTACACCACTGATGCACAGTGCTGTATCTCCCATATAAAATAAACACAAACTCACCATGGCTCCTTCTTCAACACCACATTCCAAACCCACAACTAAATTGTACCTAGAAGGACATGGACAGCAAATGTATGGCAACACTACCATCTAATTTCAAATCTTCAGTTCCCCTTGAAATCATATACCTTCCCAATTTTAGAACAACATCATTGTCCCTCCACTATACTGGATATAAATCCTGGAAGTCCCTTCCTAATAGTGCTGCATGTGTCCCCAGCACCATCTACAATGTAGCCTTTCGAGGCATTTCGCACCACTTCCTCCACTGTTAATAAATGACAGTGATGCTCACATCACCTAAAAGTTTAAGGGGACCCTATCTTAACTGAAATTGTCTGCGTGCTATACTGGTTTAAAACTCTACTGATATAAATTTTCAATTTAACTTAGTAGAGACTGATATCAAACAGGATGTAAAACCATGACTTGCATGTTCCTGCAGTGTGGCTTAAAGATACCCATCAAATGTTGAGGGCTTTAAGCAGCACAAGAGATCGAGGA
Source organism: Stegostoma tigrinum (assembly GCF_030684315.1). Lineage (NCBI taxonomy): Eukaryota > Metazoa > Chordata > Chondrichthyes > Orectolobiformes > Stegostomatidae > Stegostoma > Stegostoma tigrinum. The sequence goes on from NC_081383.1 coordinate 32,956,713, forward strand.
CAACTTGGTCAAATCACTAAAAAAAAATCAGAATTTGCCATTAATTAATACATTTCCGATGGTACAATAGCGAACACAGTTCAAAATACCTAACTGGCTGTAAAGGGTTGTGGAGCATACAATTCAACCCTGAATGTGACTTCTTGATCTTTTTCTAGACCTGCTGCAAAGAGGCAGATTGTTGTCAATTTTCCAACAACTTGGCAAACCTTCCCGGCTCCACATTGGATAATCTAATTACTAAGGTGGATAAACCTCTTCCAGTGTCATCAAGAAACTCCCTCAGATAGGGTAACATATCCATTAAAACAGCACAGCATGAACATATACCATATTCTCTGTACACAGTGCATTGATCAGTTGAACAATCACGTTCCTGATACTAATTTCAAATCTTCATTTTAACAACCAGGCCTCTGCTTTTAGGAGGGAGTTTGCACCATCAGTACCTGTTGCTTGGGTATCTGGTACTCAGCAGATTTGCTAAAAATAGCTGCAGGGGAGTCCTAGATAACAAGGTGTAGAGCTGGATGAACACAGCAGGCCAAGCAGCATCAGAGAAGCAGGAAGGCTGATGTATTGGGCCAAGACCCTTCTTCGGAAAAAATGGTCCGAAACATCAGCCTTCCTGCTCCTCTGATGCTGCTTGGCCTGCTGTGTTCATCCAACTCTACGCCTTGTTATCTCAGATTCTCTAGCATCTGCAGTTCCTACTATCTCTGTTGGGGAGTCCTGTTGATGAACAGGCCAATGTGACAGCAGCTGCAGACTGTAAATGGTACAGTTTACAACAGCTGATAGAGGAAAACAAAAGAGTGTAACCTGCCATTTCAGAGTTGGTGGATCCTCCTCAAATCAGGGGTGGACACGATGTCCTCACCATTGTACAACATGAACAGTCCAGCCCTCAGAGTAAACAAAGTGATGGTTATTTTGGTGCAAAGTCAGCCTGTCAGATACCCTCATTCAATGAATATTATGTAACCGACTTTCCTTCTAGTGGAGCCCCACAGCAACACACCACCCTCACACTTTCTGTCAACAATTAATAGGCCGGTTTTCTGTTCCAGAGCTCCCACCATCCTTCTGTCTCAGGCACGAAAAGTACACACATTATCCTGAGTGCCAAACTGCTCCCAACGTCATATTAAAAAAAAACTGGCATTTCTGGTTGACAAAATTGGGATTCGCTCAAATTAGTTGGCCCTTTTCCTACCTTTCTGAAGTGTTGGCTTGTGCTGTCAGTAAGGATCTACAGGATTGTCAACCCTTGCAAATGCCTTACTCAGTCTGAACAGTTAAGCAATGCGAGGAGAGTGCTGCACTTTTTGGGCTGCTTCCTTTCAAGCAAGGCATAAAAGCAAGGTCCTGTTTGTTTTCTTTGTGAGGAATTAAGGAATTCCAGAGAATATTGCAGCGTGTCTTTCTGCTGTCCTGATCAGTATTCAACCCTGAAATAATCTGCATTACCTGGCAATTAACATCATGGCCTGTGTTGACCCTTTCCTCTTTTCACTTTTTTTTTGATTTATTCATTTACGGGATGAGGTCATCACTGGCTAGAGCACTATTTAGTGCCCACCCCTAAGTGCCCAGAAAGCAGTTAAGAGTCAACCACATTGCTGTGGGTTTGGAGTTACACGTAGGCCAGACCAGGTATGGATGGCAGTTTCCTTCCCTAAAGGACATTAGTGAACCAGATGAGCTTTTCCTGATAATTGACAATGAATTCATGGCCATTGGTAGACTCGAAATTCCGGATTTTTTTAAACTGAATTCCAATTCCACCATCTCCTTTGGCAGGATTCAAACCCAGGTCCTCAGAACATTATCTGGGGATTAACAATTAATAATACCACCAGGCCATTGTCTCCCCCTGTGGCTGTCATGCATCCTGCATTTATGAGAGACTTCAAAGTGGACCTTGTGGCACAGTGGGTAGAATCCTTTGGGGTTGATGGACAACCCCATTGAAGAAGGGTCTAGGCCCGAAACGTCAGCTTTTGTGCTCCTGAGATGCTGCTTGGCCTGCTGTGTTCATCCAGCTCCACACTTTGTTAACACAAGATTTGCATTTTGTTTTAGATAAGATGTTAAAACAGAGACCCCATCAGCTTACTCTGGTGGTTGGGTGAACATTAAAGATCATATAAGGCTAGGGAAATCTACTGATCCCTTCCCCAAAATTCATTTCCCAATCAACAAGATTAAAAAAAAAGTCAACAGTCACCTGCTCATATTGTGGATCATCCTATGCACAGAAATGGAAAACATACGTCCCCATGTAATAACAATTACTGCAAGGTGCGAGATGAATGCAACACTTTCTTTCAGATTGCTCACTGGGAACTAAGCGGGAACACGACTGGCTGGGAATGTTGGGGTGGGGGCAAGGAGGGAAGAGATAAGAGATAACTATATGCTCAGAGAGATAGAAAGGGAGAACAGACATCTGCAGAACATTCTAGAAATAATTCTGAACAAAACAAATTCATGCACGGACATTGCAATGCAGCTGGAGACTGAGAGCTATTAGCAGTCTTTTTAATTAACAAAGCAAATGAATTGATTTCCAAGCATGGAAGACACTTGAAATAATGTAGAACAATTAAGTTAGCACTGAATCTTAATGGATTTGTATAACACAGATGGCAAACAACGATACAGAAAGATACAAGCTTTGTTGGACTTCTGCCCACACCTCTCCATCCTGATGTTGTTGACATTTATTGTATACCATGCCCAAATGTCTTGTCTTATTGGATTTGAGTTATTGAAGATATTCCAAAGAACAGAAAACCTGGACCTGTTTATTTACTGGTAGGGGATGCATCACCTCTCATCATTAAGTGGGGGTAACTTTTAACCTTCCTGGGAGGGTTAGGTTACAATTATCTGCAAAGTCGCCAATCTTGTCCCCGAGTGTTTCTTTCACAATCAGCTGATTTTTAAAATTAGAATCCCTACTGTGCAGAAGCGGGCCATTCAGTCCATCAAGTCCACAGTGACTTCTGAAGAGCATCCCACCAGATTCACCCTATCCCTGTAACCCTGCATTTCCCATGGCCAATCCACCTAACCTGCACATCTTTGGACTATGGGAGGAAAATGAAGCACCCAGAGGAAACCCATGCAAACAGGAGGATAATGTGCAAACTCAACATAGACAGTGGCCTGGGGTTGGAATTGAACTGAGGTCCCTGACACATTAGGGTAATAGAACAGACTAAGGAATACAATGTTATGGCTACAGAGAAGCTGCACAAAGAACAAGATCAACACTAATTTAAAATTGTAAAGCATTTTGAAACATCTGTGTTCATGAAAACAGCGTACATAAATGCAAAGCTTTCTTGTCAGATCTGCGAGCATCTACAGAGAAACAGAGTTAACTTTCCAGTTCCATGTCCTTTGGTCAGAATCGCAAAATGCTGTGGGATTTAAGCAAATGCTGAGGAAGGAAGGGGTGTTATGGTGTGGAAGTGTATAAATGAACTGAAGAGTTATTGTCAACAACTGAATAAAAGTGTAAGCCATGGTTATGACCTGAAATTATTTAATCTCCACATTGAGTCCAAGTGGCTGCAAAAGCCCTATTGAAAGATGAGATGCCATTCCTCAACTGTCACAGAGTCATACAGTAATAGAATTGTACAGACCCTTCAGTCCAACTTGTCCATGTCAACCAGATATCCTGAACTAATTTAGTCCCATTTGCCAACATTTGGCCCATATCTCTCTAAACCCTTCCCATTCACATGACCATCCAGTGGCCTATTAAATGTTTAATCATACCAGCCTTCACCATTTCCTCTGACAGCTCATTGCGCACACAAACTACCCTCTGTGTGAAAAAGTTACCCCTCAGGTCCCTTTTAACCCTTTCTCCTCTCACCTTAGACCAATGCTTTTGGGCTCCCCTACCCTGGGAAAAAAGAACTGGGCTATTCACCCTATCCACGACCCTCATGATTTTATGAACCTCTGTAAGGTCACCTTGCAATCTCTGATGCTCCAGGGAAAATAGCCCCAGCTTATTCAGTGTCTCCCTATAGCTCAAGCTATCCATACCCTCTTACACTTCATTGGAGCAGTGAAAGTGATACAGAATAGGAAGGCAAGAAAGGTAAAGATGATCAGCCATGATCAAACTAGAATGTAAGCATAGGCTTAGAGGGCTGAATGGTCTGCCTCTGCTGTTAAAGCCTGGAGAATTCAAGGAGCAGATGACAAGAAGGCTGGCCGAGTAGTGGTGTTCATTAAGATGATTCCCTAAACGTGTTTGGAACACTGTTAAGGAATCTGCATCACGACTGTATGGTATGATCCGCCTCAATTGCATGCAAAACAAAAATATTTTCACTCTACTTAGGTACATGTGATAATAATAAATCAAATCAAAATGACCACTGAAGTTCTTTGTAAACGTACATGAATATTCCCAGCATTTTCTGGTTATAGTTCAGGTTTCCAGCATCCATAACATCTTGCCCCTACTAAGTTCACTGAATAGTAGGTACTGAGTCATAGAGAAGGGACAGTCTTCAGTATATTTTATGCAAGGAGCCTCAATAGAAGTATTATATCTGCCTCAGTGTGTGTTAAGGAGATACCCTGCTTTTGCTCAATGGCACCCCACCACCCCGTCATGTGTGTTCAGGGTGTATATACAACTATCTGCCTGGTGAGAATCAGGCAGAACATCAAATGTTCAGTCTTTTCTGTAGTACTCTCTTTTGGTCAAATGCTCTGTCGACACTAATTATCCGGATTCACGGATGGAAAATGAATACCAGAAATGGCTGTTACCTATGGCACCTTAGTCTACAGGAAAAGAAGTGAAAAGAATTTTAAAATTGGACTGTTCAATCTCAACACTTCACTCACTGTTGGATTCTTTTGATGGAACAATGCAGAATCATCAGTTCCATGCTGTAAATCCCCTGAAGCACACTCACTTGTGCTGCTAAATCACATGATACTTGTACAGAAAATGATCCTCAGGAGACAAGGCAGACAGAGAGGTCTAAATTTGGTACAATACAACTATCATCTCTGGGAATAAATGCATGAACAACACTCAAACAGAGATAGGGTTTCCAGAAGCGATTTACTTTACATATTCTGTCATTATACAGATACAGCCATAAATCTATACCTGTCTTTCTATGTACTGAACGGGCTGAAACACAGGACAGGAAATTCGAGAAACCCTTACAGACTCTCCACCTCCTTCCTATGGATAGTTACTGATGGAGGAGTTGGTTTGGCAGCACTGATGAAGCAGCACCTGGGTCACAAGCTGAACCACCTACCGAAATCCCTACTTGTGTATAATGTTGTCATTGTACAAGCTGATTAAAGCGTTCAAGAAAGCAAAAGCATCTCGTCATTACTTTGGATTCTTGAACAGGCACACAATGTGACTCTTACCTGACATCCATTGATAAAGAGCTGTGGTGCCATGTCACTTTGTTGTAACCAGGATTGAGAATTTCGTCAGTTCATTCTTCATAACAGTCCACGTAAGATCAGGGCGGATGTGAATAGGTGCCACGCCACATGATTTTCTCTTTGGTGATGTGATAACCTCTACAAGGCCCCTGGGGAATCATTCATTAATTTCATTCTGGTGCCTACTGACTGAGTTTCCTTGGTAACAGGCAATGGCCTGTCTGTTGGAACTCATCACCTGAGCCGTTTATGAAGCAGACCCAAGGATGTGGCGCAGAACTCTCTTAGACTGGGGCTAGCCTACGTACATCATAAGTAGAGGCTCGTATTTTGGTTTTCAGCAACATAATGATCAAGATGGCAGCAGTGTAAGATGCCCCAGCTGGAGCTCCTTTGCTCCTTCCATTTATTTCTTGTTTCCTTCTCTTTTTTGCTCCCATTTTTCTCTTTGTCCCACTTTTTGTGATTTTCCCCTATCGGTGTTCACCTCCCCCAGGGCGGCTCTCAGTCTGGTCTTTCGGTGGTGGTCTCAGGCCTGGTCCGTCGACAATCTCTGGACAGCTCATGGCGGTGTTTTGGCTCAGTGCATGAATGAATCCTGCCCTGGATCAGAGAAGCAGCAGTTTCAGCAGCAGCGATGGTATCTGCGGCAGTGGCAGCAAGAACAGGCAGTTGAGCAAAATAAGCGGAGGACTCATCAAAGCCTGTTGAACTTTTAACTTATTCCTTTATTTTCCTGGTTTTAAACTTCCAAAAAGTTTTAATGCTAACTATTACCTTAATTCTTTATCTTTCTGCTATTCAATGGAGTAATACTTATCTTTTTAACTCTCATTTTTCTTACCACTTTGTACCCGAGTCTGTTGTACCTACGTACCTCCAATGGCATCGCGTGCGGCAACATTATACACTTATTACTGTACTCCTATATTTGAGTACACGTGAGAATACCATCTAAAATGACTTTCCTTTCCAGTTGGACTTCTTGAGTTATCGTATTGGCAACTAGGGTCAAAAAAAGTTTCGGACAGCCTTGCCTTCAATGAACCCAGTGAGATTGTGATGGGGGAATATTGGCAGTGCCACTGTTTGGGAAACTGGAACCTTACAATGTGGGCGTGGAAGATTAGCTGAGAGAAGGAGATACTTTTCTCAGGTAAACTAACAAAGAGTTATCCTTCCCAATGGCTTGTGGAACCCAACTTTCAGCATCAAGAGTTTAACTTACCCAGCAGCCCTGGAGTCCAAACCTTTCGAGGATCGCTGAAGGGACATTTGGATAAGTTCATGAATAGGCAAAGGTTTTTGGAGGGATATGGGCCAATTGTAGGCAGGTGGGACTAGTTTAGTTTGGGATAATGTTCGGCATGGACTGGATGGACTGAAGGGTCTGTTTCCATGCTGTATGTCTCTATCATTGATAGATGTGATATTGGACCACTATGACCCAAATCATCAGTTATATTGCAGCATTATCGGCTTAACACAGCAAATAGGCTTCTTGGAAAGCAGTTACTGAATTCTTGACGAGACTTTGGAAACTGGCAGCACTGAGAATGGGTCAGCACTTTAGGAAATGGTAAGGGATCGCTTAGTTTGTGGAATTAATAACATGGGATACAGAAGAAGCTATTAACTGAACGAGTTCTGGACCCCACAAAATCCATTGAACTGCCCCTTTCCTGTAAAGACACAGAAAAAAGGGGCTCAGGAGATTCTGGGGTCCACAGACAGTACTGTCCTCAACCTGAGATGACGCCCATACCACAGAGCTCCCATACCACACAGCCAAGATCCCTGGGGATAATACTTGCAGCTCCCATATATTGCCAAAGAAGCACATTTTTGCGGGGCACTGGTGTTGAGGATTGTCGCGGAGAAGCTTCTGTTGCCTACCTTCACTGATTGTGGTGTGTAGGTCAGGAACTTGAGAATCCAGTTGTAGAGGGGTAAGCAAGAGATCTCGGTCACGGAATCTGGAGATTAGTTTAGTTAACCGGGGGCACAGTTTTAAGACAACGAGCGGGAGATTTAGAGGGGATTTGAGGAAAAGACTTCAACCAAGAATGTGGTAGTTATCTGGAACTCACTACCTGAAAGGGCGTTGCAGGCAGGGACCCTCAAGAAGTATTTAGGGGAGCACTAGAAATGTAAGGTATGATTTATCTGGATAGTACACAAAACAATACTTTGCATTGTATCGCTGTATAATGTGACAATAATAAATCAAAATCAAATCAAATCTGAAAGAAAAACAAAGTGCTGGAGATATGTAGCAAGGTCTGGTTGCAACTACAGACAGAAAAACAGCGCTATCATTTCAAGTATGAGGAAGAGTCATGTTGGACTCAAAATGTTAATTCTGTTTCGTGAACAATGAACTGCAGATGCTGGCGATCTGAAACAAAAACAGAATTTGCTGGAGAAACTCAGCAGGTGTGTCAGCATCTGTGGGAAGAAAGCCGTTTTGAGTTCGATGATGCTATATCAGAATACATTCTGTTTCACTCTCCATAAATGCTGCTAGACCTGTTGAGTTTAGGTATATAGTGTGATTCGGTACCACTATAGTCCAGAGCAGGGTAACTTCTAACACATCAATGAAGGTTGCATTCCTCCACTAATAAGGAAAAAATTGCCCAAGGCATGTTGTATGAAATGGACGAGTTATTGGTAGATCTTGTCCTTGAAGTGTAAAAGAAAGTGGGCACATTTTTCTAAACCAAAGACTGAAGTATAAAGAGTGACAAGTTAGCTCAGTAGTTAGCACTGCTGCCTCACAGTGCCAGGGACCCGGGTTTGATTCCACCCTCATTTTCTGCGTGGGTTTCTCGCATGTGCTCCAGTTTTCTGCCAGAGTCCAATGATGTGCAAGTTAGGTGGATTGGTCATGGTAAATGTAGAGTTATGGGGATAGGGTAGGAGGCTGGATCTGGATGGGATGCTCTTCAGAGGGTCAGTGCAGACTCAGTGGGCTGAATAGCCTCATTCTGCACCACAGAATTCAATGAACTCAAAAGGAAGAAAAAGAAAATTATGTTCCCTCCCCAAGCAATGCTTTTTAATTAGTTGCTAAGAGGCCAAAACTCATGTTAATAGATACAATTTTGAAAATCACAATTATTTCTTGGTCAGAGGCATCTTATTAAGGTATAAAGAAACCGAATTGAACTAATCTCTTCACAGTTACCCTATGCATAAATGGCCTCAATTATCATGACAAAGTGTCTCATGCAATATTAGCATCTGAATAGGCTCCATTGAGTTCATGCATTAATCTCGCCTCACCTGTTCACAACATTTTTTTATATAAAAAGCACATTTACAGAATGAAATCATTTTCTTTTAATTAATCAATTTACCTTTTAGATTTATGCATTTATTTCAGCTTTTTCCCAAAGATGTTTTGTGGATCAGAAAATGCTGCAAAAACAAAGGCCAACCTCCATTTTCTTCCATAATGTGAGACTAAACAAGTTATGTAAGTCAAACTGGCCTCTCTTTCTTTCACCTGTTTTACCAAATGGATACAGGCTCAAACCCTCATAGTTCACTTCAAAATGGGTGTGCCTAATCTGAAGAAATATCCTGTGCAGGACCAAAGGACATCCATATTTCAGATGAGAGCTTAATCAAAAGACTCGCTCTGGTCTTCAAAAATAATCCTGAGTAATAACACAAAGGGAAGGGTGCCCTGAGTTTTCTAGTCACTATTTCTCCCTTAAATAACCTAGAATCATAGAATTATGCAGTTCAAAAGGAGACTATTCAGCCCATTGCATCCACTCTGGCTCCCTGAATGTGCAACACACTTCTGTTTTTCCCCAACACTCCGACCATTTTTCCTCAATAGATAATAATCCAATTCCCTCATTTGCCTCAGCCGAACCTGGCTCCATCTTGCTCTTGCATATACTCTTCCAGCTCCTAACCACCAACTGTGTGAAAAAGGTCTCTCACATTGACGGAAGAAGCAATGCCAATTACATATATCTTTGCCTTCTCATTCTCAAGCATTCCACCAGAGTGAATAGTTTCTCCCTATCTACTCTGTTCAGGCATCTCATCATTTTGATGACAAAGTGTGAAGCTGGATGAACACAGCAGGCCAAGCAGCATCTCAGGAGCACAAAAGCTGACGTTTTGGGCCTAGACCCTTCATAGGCCCGAAACGTCAGCTTTTGTGCTCCTGAGATGCGGCTTGGCCTGCTGTGTTCATCCAGCTTCACACTTTGTTATCTTGGATTCTCCAGCATCTGCAGTTCCCATTATTTCTCATTATTTTGATGAGTCTAATTCTCCTCTTACGTCTTATGGTTTTATTTCAGCATGTCTCAAAGTCCTGCATTATTCCGAGTGCGATGATGGTTAAAGTAAAGGATTATGTAGTACTGGTAATATCCCACCACAGCTGGCTGAATTATCAGTTAATTTATCTCTATGTGCTACTTAGTAAGGTAGGATGGCAAGAAAATAGCAGCCAGCAGGACTGCTTCATCTCCAACAAGAGACAGGCCAGCCATCGCTTTGTGCTTTGTGGGATCTTGCTATACACAAAGTGGCCACAATTGCTCCATTACAATTGTTGAACTTTAAAGAGACTCACATGTGTGACATACTTCTGAGCTCTGAAATGGTATTGTGCAGACAATTTCAAAGAATTCTTAATTGGCCACTTGAAGTAACAAAACATGCATGCAGGAAAAGGCTTGGTTCATTATTTTGTCTGATTAACTTCCTTAAAAGGGTCATAAGTAGAAGTGGGGCCACAATCAGAGCAGCCATGAACTTATCAAATGGTGGGGCTGGCCAGAGCGGCCAAATGGCCTACTGTTGCTCAGAATTTGTACATCCACAATTAACTCATGGTGGATACTTATAGATGGCTTTTAATATGAAGTGAGATTTATGAAAAGGCAGCAGGTCTGAGATGTGGTCCCATATCATTTTTCTTTTGTAGCCATAGGTTCAATTTCAGACATCTATTTGTCATACCCCTATCCCATTCCTACTTCACAAGTGTTTACTCGCTGTAGGTCTGGTCCTATTGTTATCCCCCTGAAGGTGCTCATTCACTATGGGATTCGGTACTATTTCTACTTTAATCCAGACAAACTTCTATTCAAGGTAATAACTAAGCCTTTCAGGCTGCTTGTCTTTCAAAGAGAATGTTGGACGTGCATGTCAGAAGGAACACAGGATATCTGTTGAACATATACACAAGATGGTACCTCCATCGTAAAATATTCCCTCAGTAGTGTTGGGGTAAATGGTTCCAGATCAGTGTTCCCCAAATCTTTTCTGCTGTAACCCAATATTTAGGCCTGAAAATTGTTATAGGACTCTCTGCCCCTGAGAACTGAGCATGTTGGGGAGGATATTGCGTCGTTAGAGAGAGCACAGCTGCTAAAATGCTGTCAGAGCTCTATGTGAGCATTGCCGCCTCAGAGATCATGACCCCAAACGTCAGCTCATCTGGAGTCCCTGGCCCCTTATGTTAGCAGGTCCTGGTCTAAATTGTGTGCTCTAGAGTCAGTCAGCATGGAAACAGACCCTTCAGGCCAACTGGTCCATGCTGATCATATTCCTAAACAAAATTGGCCCATATCCCTTCAAACATTTCCTATTCATGTACTTGTCTAAATGTATTTTAAACATTGTACCTGCACCCATATCCATCACTTCCTCGAAGTTTTTTTTCACACACGAGCTACTCTCTGTGTTTAAAAAAAAGCCACTCCCATATCTTTAAGGTGAGAGGGGAAAGATTTAAAAAAGATGTTCCCTTGTCTTGAAATTTCTCACCCGAGGGAAAAGGCACCTGCCTTATCTATAGCCCTCATGATTTTATAACCTTGATAAGGTCACCCCTCAACCTCCTACATGCCAGCAAACAAAATCCCTGCCTCTCCTTATAACTCAAACCCTCAAACATCCCTGGGTAAATCTCATTTGGACTCTCTTCAGCTTAATAATATCCTTCCCATAACAGGGAGACCAGAACTGAGCAGAGTACTCCAGGAGAGGCCTCACCAATTTCCTATACAACCTCAACATAACACCTCAACTCCTATACTCAAAGGACTGAGCTGGATCTGAACCTTTTGATGCAGAGATGAAGGTCTTGACAAGCGAGTTACAAGTTGGGATTACAAAAATACAAGGGAGGCAGTTTGGCCAATCTCAGTTTACCATCAAATCTCCATACTAAATGCTTATCTCTACTCTTAATAATTTCAGCCATTACCCAAAAATCTGTTTCATGCATTGCTCACTATTTGTCTCCAAACAGATCTTCCTCAGCTACATCAGAGAGGATGTACAATACATTCTGTACCTCCCCAACAGCCACACTGAGAAAACAGCTTCCTCAGTATAAACACGTCCTTACATTCAGGAGAATGAACTTGTAAAGATTCACTTGTACAGAAGGATATAGGCAAGGTTTTCAGGTGGTGATTCCTAGGGTCACAAAGGGCTGCCTGAATATTGTTCAGAGATGTTACAAACCTTAGCTCAGCATCAAGCAACAATGACAGGTTTCAAAGTTCATTTACTCCACAGAGGGAAAGACATGTTGCTACAGGCTAACGCTATCAATAGAAAAACCAAATCCAAAGGGAAGGTACGCATGCTGCCTACAACACAGCTGAGGAACTGCACCAAAAGTAAACAGACACATCTTTCAAAAGGCCACAGCATTTCCAAGAACTTCATAAAAACTCATTTTCCTCTTTCTTTTCTACCAGTGACTGCCACGCCAGCATTCAATAGGTCCTGAGCTCCTAAAGCTCTCCTTCTCTCGCGGCTCTTTGCTATTTTAAACCCCTCTTTAATAAAAATATTTCTTTGGCCAAGCTTTTAGTTGAGCCTCCTGGTCACTTGTTTAATGAAGTGTGAATTGTGACCTGCCTTTGGGAGCTACCCTAGATTGAAAGATGCAATAAAGATGCAAAATGGCTGCTGAGGCCACAAACAGATTCCCCAAGACTTTAGAAATGAATTGAAATGGCACGTGACTGTGGGACATGAATTACGAACGAATTGTTGCTTAGTCTGATCCTGTCATCAGGTGAAAACCAAAAGGAGTCTTTGACAGCAATCAGAAGTAATTTTTCCTTCCTTGGCCCAAATACCATAGACTCCTAATGGTCTTGCTACTTAAGGTCAGTGATTCGCAGCAACAAACTTGGATCAACCAAAGCTAAGAGCTTACTGTATAGAATCACAGAATTCCTACAGTGTGGAAGCAGGCCATTCAGCCCCTCAAGTCCACACTGACCATCCAAACAGCATCCCACACAGACCCAAGCCCGTACCCTATCCCTGTAACCTTGCATTTCCCATGGCTAATCCACCCAACCAGCACTGTGGGAGGAAACCGGAGTACCCAGAGGAAACCCACACCGATACAGGTGGAATGTGCAAACTCCACGCAGACAGTTGCCTAAAGCTGGAATTGAATCCAGGTGCCTGGTGCTTTGAGGCAGCAGCGCTAACCACCGAGCCACCA